>NW_018745054.1:2858050-3570316 GCF_001683475.1 Chenopodium quinoa
AGAAGAGATATTTTTCGATGTCGAGGATAATTCTCCAGAACTAGCAAATGAGGTAGAGATACGAATACTCACACTATATCTGAGGGAGACATCGCAACTGTTACATGAAACTCTCAAAATTCTGAATGAACTTCGCAAGGAATATGATCAAGAACCTAAGAGAGAATTAACACCAGTAAAAACGACTTATGAGGCAAAATACTTTCCCTTACAAGTCACCGAAAGACCCAAGAAGAGCAATAAAATTTATACTCCAATTGGGATCCCGTATGCACAAATGTTTAAAATGCTCTCCGAGAGTGGCAAGGTCAAACCTCTCGAACCGAGACCATTTGAATCATTAAAAAGAACAGATAGATATTATTGTCAATACCATCAGTCAGGAGGACACACCATAGAAAACTGCTTCAAATTCAAGGATTTGGTGCAGAAAATGATTGATAGAAAGGAATTAGTCCAAGTTCAACAAGAAGAGGATATAAATGTTAATGGAGTATGGGACAGTGATGAAGAAGATGTCTATCTAAAAGACATATTAGAACCTTCACCTTCCATATCATACACCACAGACGACATTTGGGCTGAAGAAGATGCATCAATAGACGTCCTCACAAGATCCGGGAGAATACAACCTCCTGTTTCAACGCAACCCATGCATACCGTACAACAAGTTCCCGTACCTATCATCGAAGACAATGACATTGTTAAACAATTCAAGAAGACAAAAGTTGAGATGAATGTATGGAAGCTTCTAGCAACATCTCGAGAACATAGGTTGGCTGTGATGAATGCCTTGGATAAAATCGGGATAGATTCTGACACCACTCCTAAGAGACTAGCTAACTTCCTCACGAGTGATCTCCCTAGTCCAATTAATCTAATCACCTTCTCTGATAAAGATTTACCCCCGGAAGGTGACAAGCACTACAAAGCGTTAAACCTCACAGTAGTCTGCAAAAGAATGAATGTTCCCATGACTCTTGTAGACAATGGATCGGCTATTAATGTCTGTCCACTTAGGACTGCGAGGATGCTCGGCATAAAGGATGAGGATTTAACTCCGTCCACACAAGGAATAAGAGCTTACGATAATACTCGACGTCAAGATCTTGGCAAAATAACCCTAAATGTGACGGCATGAGCAATAGAACATGCTACTACTTTTCAAGTGGTAGACATCAAAGCCTCATTCAATCTGTTGTTAGGACGCCCTTGGCTCCACGATCTAAAGGCCGTCCCTTCATCTCTCCACCAACAAGTGAAAGCTATAGTTGGAGGAATCCCCATCACTATTGATGCTTCGCCAATGAGGATCAGGTCAATAGAGAATCCAATCATCAACGTGGAGCACGACGAAGATGATGAAGACCTATGGGGCTTTAACGAAGAAGTCTCCTTAATCCAAGAGGATGAAAGGACATCTCTTTGCCACAACCCCCATTCCAACATGATTATCAACACTATGCTGAAAAAACATGGACACTTCCCTGGGATGACCTTAAGAAAGAAGAAGGGGATAGCAAAATCGATAGAGTCACCTGGCCTCCCTAAACTAGATACTTTCGGACTTGGTTTCGAACCGACTTGGAAAGATCTCAAGCGAGCCCAGGACAAATTGAAAGCACGTAGGGACACTCGCATTCAAAAGAAAGCAATTCCAATGGATCAGTACCCTCTTACGCTTAATGGTCAGTTTATAAAAGAAGGAGAGGACTATCCATGCTATGAATTTCCCGAACCATTTGTTGTAAATGGCATACGACAACCAGGATTCGAGATTTTCTTGGATTGCTATTTCACTGATGAAATCCCAATTCCCGTTCTTAAGGAGAAAATACCTCCATGCTTTGACTTTAACGTCATGGGATTACTGTTTGGGCGAGAAAAGAATGAGCCAACTTATGAGGAAGACAACTCCTCACTCATTCAAACGGTCCTACAAAGCGAAAACTTCGATCCCTCGAAACTAATTACTCCAGCTGAAGGATTACTGCAAGGGTGGCGCAAGACTATCAAGGTGATTACTCCAAGTGGGAGGAAGATATCAATCACGACGGGACAAGGGCCAATGTTTGAAGAATCGTCAGAGTCAGAGTCAGAATCAGAGTCTTTCCCCATAGAGTCTTCTAAGTCTTTAGCTATAACGCCTTCCCTTCCTATTTCTTCTCCTAGGATAGTTAGTGATCCAGTCCCTGAGGACATATCACTCTTTGATGTAATGATCTCAGAGTATAATAATATCGCTCATTCTCCTTACTTCTCGTGTTCTTCCCTAACCCAAGATGACGAACATTTCTTAGCTAACGATGAAAAAGATAAAGAATTTATTAAAGCAATGGAAACACTTGAAAAGAAAACACCAGTAATTGAAGAGACTGAAACAGTTGACATCTCAAATGATTCAACTCATAAAAGAGAAGTTAAAATCGGACTAACATTGAATAAACAAGAAAGAACCGATTTAATTAACTTGCTTAAAGAATTTATCGATGTATTTGCTTGGTCATATGAAGATATGCCAGGCATTAACAGAGAAATAGCTCAACACACTATACCATTAATTCCAGGAATGAAACTTGTAAAACAAAAGTTGCGTCGAATGAAACCCGACGTAGCGCTTAAGATAAAAGAAGAAGTTCAAAAACAAATAACTGCAGGTTTCATCAAGGCATCCAAATACCCCGAATGGGTCGCCAACGTCGTCCCAGTTCCTAAGAAAGACGGAAGGGTAAGGATGTGTGTCGACTATCGAGATCTAAATAAGGCAAGTCCAAAGGACGACTTTCCTTTGCCACACATCAATATTCTGGTAGACAACACAACAAATCACGCGTTCCTATCATTCATGGATGGATACGCCGGGTACAATCAGATTCTCATGGCGGAAGAAGACATGGAGAAGACAAATTTTATCACACCATGGGGCACTTACTGTTACACGGTAATGCCATTTAGGTTGAAAAACGCAGGTGCTACTTACCAACGTGCAGCAACTGCCTTGCTCCATGACATGATGCACAAAGAAGTCGAGGTATATGTAGACGACATGATTGTGAAATCAAAAGACCGTCCAGGCCATCAAGTAGCCTTAAGGAAATTTTTTCGAAAGGCTAAGAAAATATAATATGAGGTTAAATCCCTCAAAATGTGCTTTTGGAGTAACCTCGGGCAAGCTCTTGGGATACGTCATAAACTCTAGAGGAATAGAGATAGATCCAACCAAGATTAAAGCAATCATGTCAATTCCACCGCCCATGACCGAGAAACAGATTCGAGGATTCATTGGTCGGTTACAATACATAAGTAGGTTCATATCAAAACTAACAACGATATGTGAACCAATCTTCAAAAAGCTCAAGAAGAATATACCAGTAATATGGGATGACGAGTGTCAAAAAGCCTTTGACCGGATCAAAAGCCTATCTCGCAAATCCTCCCGTATTAGCGCCAGAACTTCCCAGAATACCTCTTAGGTTATATTTGAAGGTTACCAAAGAGACAATGGGAGCCATGCTAGCACAAGAGGTAGAAAACAAAGAGAATGCAATCTATTACTTAAGTAAGAAGATGCTCGAATACGAAACACGCTATACACCACTCGAGAAATTGTGCCTCGCTTTAGTGTGGGCCACAACTAAGTTGAGACATTACATGTTGGTGCATACCGTTTTCGTGGTATCTCGATTGGATCCACTCAAATACTTGTTCGAGAAATCAACGCTCAATGGACGTATTTCAAGATGGATAGTCAACTTAGCCCAGTTCGATGTACGGTTTATGCCACAAAAAGCTATTAAAGGATCCGTGGTGTTAGACTTTCTGGCAGACTTTCCAATAGAAGACTCGACACCAATACAGGACAATGAATTTCCAAATGAAGATTTGATGGTCACCGAAGATGATACTTGGACCTTGTATTTTGACGGAGCCTCAAACCAAAAGGGATGTGGTGTCGGAGTGTTACTAGTATCACCTAAAGAAGAACACGTCCAATCTCAATAAAGCTTGATTTCGACGTTACCAACAATGCTGCTGAATATGAAGCATGTATGGTAGGCCTTGAAACAGCCTTGGCATTGGGAGTAAAGAAGTTAAGGATATTCGGGGATTCCTCTCTAATCATCAATCAAATATCTAAAAGGTGGAAAGTAAGGAGTGAAAGCCTAGCTCCTTACCAAACTTATCTAGAAACTGTTACCGATCAGTTAGAGAAGGTAGAATACACATATGTACCTAGAGAAGAAAATCAATTTGCTGATGCCTTAGCAAGATTAGCCTCAATGGTTAGGATTCCCACGGATATCGAGCAAATGCCTCTAACTATCGAAAAAAGGCACAAACCAGCATATATACAGGCTATAGAAGATGACAACCAGTGCAAGACGAAGATGAAGAACGAGAAGAAAAACCATGGTACACAGACGTTCTGAACTATGTCACCAATGAAGAATACCCTCCTCATGCTGACAAAAGAGCTAAGCGAGCCTTGAGACTTTTGGCTTCTCAATATGTACTCATAGACAATGAGCCACATAAAAGGGTACCTAAAGGTCGAGCCTCCTATGTGTAGGGAAGGTGGATGCACAAAGAATAATGAGAATGGTCCATGAAGGAATCTGTGGAACTCATATAAATGGCAAAATGTTAGTCCAGAAAATAATGCGAGAAGGGTATTATTGGACTACCATGAATAGGGATTTCCATCAATATGTAAAAAGATGCCCTAAGTGTCAAATTTATGCCAATTTACAGCACATTCCTCCATCTTTGCTCTACACCTACACATCACCATGGCCATTCTCTACATGGGGAATTAACATAATTGGCAAGATCGCTCCTCCAGGACAGGAGGCCATAAATTTATTCTAGTAGCGATTGATTACTTTACGAAGTGCGTTGAAGCACAATCATATGCTAAACTCACCGCAAAACATGTAGCACTTTTTATCGAGAGAAATATCATTTGTCGATATGAAGTCCCACATGAAATGATAAGTGACAATGGAACTCACTTTCAAGCCAAATGTGAAGAATTGCTACATAAATATGGTATCCAACATCATCATTTGTCCCCTTATAGACCTGAAGCAAGCGGAGCAGTCGAGGCAGCTAATAAAAATTTAAAGACTATCATCGAGAAAATGACTGAAAATTACAAGGATTGGCCTGACAAGCTTCACTTTGCACTGTGGGGTTATCGTACGTCAATCCGTACGTCAATAGGAAATACACCATTTTCTTTGGTATATGGAATGGATGTCGTACAACCTGTCAAACTAGAAATACCATCTCTACGTATTGCGCTAGAAAGTAAACTCGATGAAGTCGAATGGACTAGGGCACGATATGAAGAATTGATCCTACTCGACGAAAAAACGACTAGAAGCTCTACATCACACTCAGTGTTATCAAACTCGTATGGCTAGACATTTTAATAAGAAGGTCAAGAAAAGAAATATCAAAATAGGAGATTTGGTATTAAAGGCACTAAGGAAAAATGTTTTAGATCCAAGGGGAAAGTTTAGACCTAATTGGTCTGGCCCCTACATTGTCAAAACAATCCTGTTAGGTGGTGCAGCAAAATTAACTGACATGGATGGCAATGAATTCTCAAACATGACCAATCTTGACCAACTTAAAAAATACTACCCATAATTACTTGAGTAGGACACTCAAGAGAGCTACGTTCGGCCTGATTCCTTAGGAAAGGATACGTAGGCAACCCATTACGGGTGCGACCACTTTATTTTTCGACATCTCCGCATTCCAGAATCAACAAAAAGTCAACAAAAGTCGGAAAAGCAACTGGCGTCGCAGAACAGAGCCTGGCGCCAGCAAAAGCCATTAGCGCCAGACGATAGTATTGGCGCCTGGCGCCAGACCTCAATATCTGGCGCCAATTCGCAATTATTGACGCCAATTCAGTAATAAAATCTGGGCGAATTTCGGTGTTTTTTGGAAAATTTTCGACTTCCGTACTCGAAGAATTTCTGGGAAATCAATTTTTTCGGTTTTTCATTGCTTTAATAAAACAAATTTAAAGTAACAATTTAATTGAAAGCTGAAATTTCATTAATAAAATAAAATTGCATTGTTAATGGAATTTAAATAAAGCTGAAATAAATTAACTTTAAATAAAAACTAAGAATCTAATAAATCGAAAGCTAAGCAATGTTCTAATCTTTCTTCTCCTTCTTCGCTCTTTTCCAATTCTTTTCTGCCTCCTCCTCTTCATCCATTACTTTAGCTAGTAGTCATCCTTTAGAGGACCTACATTCAATCTTAGAATAGATTGTTTCGCCTTCAGCTAGCACCCCATGCTTCTTTTCCACCCAAGCCTTCTTGTCTATAACTTTCCTTTTCCCCTTGTCTTTAGTAGTATTCTTCTTCTTAGGTATTATAGGTGTCTTGAACTCAATTCTTGCACCTAAGCGTTCCTTGGCCTGTGTCACCCTGTCACCTAGCCGATTCTTCACATCAGTTCTACCCTGATCAATTGAAGACTTCTTCAGCAACCACTTCTTTACATCATTAGGCAAAGAAGGGGGAACCTTTTGGGTAATCACTTCCCATAAAGGTCTAGCGCTCCAGTACGTGTCAAATTTATCTACTTCTTGAGATATGGGATACTCATAGGGAGGACGAAGATCCCCGGAAGGAATACTTTGAAGCAAGCCATATTGTCTCTTTACTCTGCAGGGATAATAATATGTCATGAGAGACAAGCTTGGAAGACGGCAGAAAGGTTGCTTGTTAACACCAACCATCCTTTTTATTTTCCACCATGGGATGACCCACTTGATAGCAAAGTCACGTGATTCAAAGACTTTCTTCCACCCATGGCGCCCAATTTTCGGGATGCGCTTCTTTCTTCTTACAAAGCAAGTGGGAGTATAACTTTCAATGTCGTCCGGAGGGCTAATTAATCCTAGCCTTTCCATTAGCCACATCTGAAAAAAAAAAAAATTCAATGCAAATAAATCAATATTACAATACAAAAATATAATTTTTAATTTCTGCAATTAAAAATATTATTTTTCTACCTGTAATAAAATTGGAGAACCGCGAAGAGGTGCTTTTGGGTCCCTTTTTATCTCATCTAGACTAATCATAGTCTCTCAAACTATTAAAGGCATCGGATTTCTCCCTGATTCAACTTGTTCTAGCACAGTGGTTATAATTGATCGACCCTCATTAATTTTACCACTACTAAGACAATATTGATTAAGCATGCAGAATAAGAACGCCCTTCTTCTATATATGTGAAGAGATTCAGAAAGCGGTTTATCAAAATATTAGCGTGCGAATTCTTTTAAGTTCACCACGTTGCCATTCACTATCCTTGATAAATCCCTTTCCTTCAAATTAAAGAAGCGCTCAAAATCCTTATAGTAATATGAATCTACTCTAGGGATAACTACCAGGTCTATTGCAGGAAAGCCTAAAATAGCACCAAATTCCTCTGGCAAAGGGCTAATTTCGTTATACCCTATTCTAAAACAATGTGTGTCAATGTTCCAATATTCTAAAGCGGTATGAATGAAGTCTATGTCTAGATCTACCCCTTTAATGCCATATATTCCCCCCAAGTGAAATAAATCCAATTCTTTTCTTTCTCTAGCATTGAGAGATCGACACCATTCATGAGAATATTGGGTGAAGGTTTTAGTGGCTAGAGACATGATTATTATTTTTTCTAAAGAGAAGAATAATTTTTTCGCTGGAATTATGTGAATAATCGACTGAGCAGGGGGCTATTTATGCACAAATTGTGAGGAATTTCAACCTGACTGGAATACGTAGTCAGCGTCAATTGGCGTCACACACCCGAAATTGGCGCCACACAACAGCTCTTGGCGCCACACGCTAGCAATAGCGCCTGGCGCCAAGTCAGCAGGACAACCGCGCGTGCTCAGTTTGCGTTTTGATATTAAATTGGAGTCGGTTAATGATTTTATGGCCCCGTTTTAATTTCTTCTAAATAACTTTCTATCCCTTTTCTTAATTAACTAAATATAGCAATTATGTTTTGTTAATTTTTTTTTATTCTTTTTTTGGATTTTATATTAAAATTCAAAAATCAGCCTTTCTCTCCGTTTTATTTTTCCATTTTATTTTTTCCTTTTGGGGGAGAGAGTCGGATAATACCCTCCATCAATAATAAAAATGAAGGAATTTTTGCGCAAAATTGTTATCACATTTGCACACACTAACATACACTAACATAATAATAATACATAATAATAGATTTAATAACAGAGTGTCTAAATAACAAGTCAAAGGCAAAGTTCTATAAAAAGTCAAAATAAAATGCATATACAGAAATAAACTACAGCGCCGGAGGACGTAGGCCCATTACGCCATACAACTGCGCCGTCCGAGGAGTTACCTCTCCACCAGCTCCAACCTCTCCACCAGCTCCAGTCTCCGTAAGAGGAGGGAAACTCAAAACAGGACCGCTCCAGCCAAGGTTAACCTGAGGCTGAGACCGCGGAGGCTGCTGTGATGACGAGCCAACCTCGTACATCCCACCACCTCTGAAAGCCGAGGTAGCCTCTCCTAACGGTGCAACAAGAACCTCCTCAGAAGAAGACCCTGAGCCCTTAGCAACGTCGGCTCAAGCAGCCTCGGAACGGCCACCTCTACCTCTTGACGAAGTACGACGACGTCTCGAGCTAGACCTCGCCGGCTCTCTTCGCCCCTCAGGCCGCGTACGGGTGTGAGAAGCAATCGGCTGACCCTGCAAAAAGAAATAAATCAGAAACAAGGTGAAAACTGAAGAATAGTGCAGAAACAATAAGTAAAGAAAAGTTACCTCTCGGACAGCGTCGTCTCGACGACAGGTAGCTGTGTTCCTCATCTGGACGAGTTGGCTCCGGAAGGCATCTATGCATCGTGCCATAGCTGAAACCACCTCGCGTGAGAACTTTCAAGGAAAGTTAAGTCAGTAAAAATGCATGATAACTGAATACAAGATTCTGAATTAGAGCTAGACTTACTCTGGTCTAGTGACGAGGAATCGACCGCTCCACGAAGCGCTCGCCCTCGGGAGCCGGAGAAATCATCTCCTCGATCGGCCCGTACATCCCCTTGTAGTGGATGGACATACGGGGTGGCACAAACTCAATGGGACCATCCAGATAAAACAGAAAAGAAATCAGTAAGGTGTTACTTGGGGGCTACTCAGCGAAAAACAAAAAGCCAAGAATCTTACCCTAATATCCTCGGCCGACACGGGGGCTGGAGATAACAAAGGAAGTAGCTCCTCAGCATAACTCTGCCCAAGGATCACATGGGACCGCCAAAGAGAACCAGGCTCCTCAGCCATGCTCGACAACTCTCTCTCGTCGAACATGTGGCGTGGTGGAGGAGCAGGAACGACAAAGGCATTGGAAGAGTGCTGTCTAGCAACTCTCTCTCTTAAATACGCAACCGCTCCGTAGGTCCCCAGAAAGTAACGAAGCTCAGCAGAGTACTGTGCAGCTAATCCAGGGACTGTCCAACCACCCCATGGCCGGTAAATACCTCAGGTCCCTATAAAATACGAATCGGGTAAGAACATGTTTAAACGCCGCAGAAGAGCAAGACAAGCACCAAAAATCGTACCGAGATGATCTGACTCCGGACGCGTGCAGTTGATAGGTCCACATGGTTGCCTCCCCAAGAGGCGCTCACCGGATACCCCCTCAGCGATGGTCTCGCCGGCGCAATGGAAGGAAAGTATTCATAGAACCAGATCTACAAAAGGCTAAAGCATGAGTAAATGCTAACTAAACATATAGGGCTAAACTTTATAGGGAATAATGTTTACCTCTACAACTTTCTAGAAAGCAGACAAAGCGACATTCGTCCTAAGAGACCGGTGGCGACACGAGTCCCTCAGTGCGCGAACAAAGTCAGTATAGGCTAAGCTAGTAAAGCAATGCCCTACTACCCCTATCAGGGGAGAATGTCCTTGACAATAACATCAACACAAAGATGTGCACCCGCTGCTCTTGGGTGGTCGCATCGTCATCAAGAGCCGCTGCCAGCGTTGAGCGGCGAATCCCACTAGCACTGAACTGAGTCGTCTCGACCTCAGCTCGAGCCCGAACAGCAATCGGCCCTAGTAGTTCCTCAACCTCTAGAGAAAATATGTCGATACCGCCGTCGAATGGCAGCGGCACAGAAGAGAACTCCAGTCCTGTGATGAGACTGAAGTCTGTAGGAGTGACCATCATCTCACCCCATGGAAAATGAAAGGTGTTGGTGGTGTCCCAAAAGAACTCCACCAGAGCGCGTACTACGTGGTGACCCCCGCTTGAGGCAACCATAGCCTCGAAGGTCTCAAACAGGGCAACCAACCCGCAAGACTCCCATAGGAGTCTCGTCTCTCGATCTCTGGCGATATGCATCCTGTACAAATCGCCTAGGCCATCGCAGCCAGAGTCGTGATGTCGTGTCCTTTCAGGCTCGGTTCCCCGTCTCACCCTCTCAGAAATGTGGTGGACAGTGGCAAAGAATATGGTCTGCTCATCCCATTCTGGGAACTGACCAAGCGAAGTGGACGGTGTAGTGTCGTCCTCCACGGGCTCATGCTCCCATTTGGTGTTTCGGGACCGTGAACCGAAGACTCGTTGTCTAGCCATGCTACATTGTGCAGAATCATCATAAATCAAGGTTCTATAGTATCTAAAGGTTTTCCTAGCCGCATGATACTATGTTCGCAAAAATAGAGTACGTAGTACTAAAACAGAGCACAAATTCGAATTGAGCATGATAAGCATTTTTCAAGCAATCAAACAATTTCTTGCAACACTATAGTGATTATTGTGACAAATTGAACAAGAATTGCTAGCAAAAACATCAAGAACGAGCCACATTGTTTTTTCACGACCTTAGGAGGTCCAACAATGGCGGATTGCTCATTTCTTCGCCAAATTAAGTCAAACAAATCTCAAATTACCCCCAAGGCAATATACAAACATAAACAAGAAATTTCATGGTATGAAGTTTGATAAATAAAGCAAATTGAGCATTATAAGTTTCCAATTTTCATAAAATTCGTGAATGAACATGCCAATAATTCATAAAAACCGGTGTGAGTTGGAAGGAAACTTACATAGATCGGGAATATGGATGAAAAGAGCTTTGATTTGCAACAAATTTGAGCAAATTCGGTTGAGAAATGATTGAGCAACGATCAATTGAAGTTTCGACTTCTTTCGAGCAGTGTTCGCAACAAACCAGAGCACGAAATGAACTGAAAACGGGAATTTAAAGTGATTCCCGTGCTGGCGCCAGTCCCTAGGCATTGGCGTCACATTCTGTGCTTGGCGCAAGATGCCAATTTCAGTGCATGGCGCTAATGCCATATGTTTGGATCTGATCGATTTTCAGCGACGCCAAAGCAGCCAACCACCTTTTGGGGTAGTGCTAGCCTTCTGCAATATATTTTGGTTTCCTTGGTACGCCAGTTAGCCCCTCTGAGAAATTTGACATGATTAGGTAATCGGCTTGATTACATGAAGTGATCGACCTGATGAAAAGATCGTCTCACTAAGCTTAAAGCGCCTAAGCATTGGCTCATTAGAAAAAGGCACCGACATACAGGTTCATTAGCAAAAGGCACCGACATACAGGTTCATTAGCAAAATGCACCGACATACAGGTTCATTAAAAAAAGGGCACCGACATATAGGTTCAAGAGCAAAGAGCGCCGACGTACATGCATAGAAAAAGAGCAAAGTTCAGGCGAACTTTTAAAGGTCGACGGGCATGGATCTTCGGTATTTTCCTTTGGGAGATTATCACATCAAATGAGGATGACTTCAAGAGAAGATGTCTTCGGCATCATTCCCTAGCTTGCGGAAAGTTGTAACAAACATTTGAAGGTAATTTCGGGCGAAATTGTCTTCGATCATAGTTCCTGAGGCATGGAACGTGATCATAATGCGGATGAGAATTATTTCAAGAGAAATAATTTTCGATGGTATTCCCTTGGACGTGGAATATTATCACGGCGGAGAGGATAGTTTTAGGTGAAGCAATCCTCTAATTTCGAATCAGTTACAAGGCGTAGCGGTTTTCAAGCGGGATGACATTCTCTAGCTTGCAGGAGGTCATCAAAGCAATCGATTACTTTCAGAGGCGTGTGCTCGACGGTGCAAGATACACGTTTCTTAACTCTTCTATCTGTTTAACTGATGCTAGTTTTGCAGGTATTGGCGTTATAAGATTGATTTAGGATCGCAGAACGTTCTGAATCATTTTCCGTCCCTATCGATACTTTGACTTTCGTTTTCGAAACTTGCGTTTCTCCAAACTCAGTCAAAGTGGGGGCTTCTATAGACACCCATTTGTGTCTCCCCAAAACCAAACCCAGTGATGAGTGCCTTTCACGCCGAATCATAATCGAATGAAACGAAAGTGTGGAAAGGTCTAGTGTTGCGGAAAGTTTTATTTCTTTTCTTTTCTTTTCTCTTCCCTCTGTTTTTGAAAACTTTATTTTAAGAAAACAGCCAATCTAGTTTGGTTGGTCCATGATATGGGTCCAATAGTGGTATAGTTAGATGGGGTTTGCAAAGACCTTTCCAACGATATATTATAAGCCCAATTCCGATGAATATTGAGGAATTTATGGCCAATATACTAAACTGGGCCCGGTTTGAGTTTTAAGTACGGCCCAATGATCTAGGGGAGGGCCTAATATGATTTATCATTCCTTATGTAATTAGGAATGGTTTTGGTCTTCTAGAACATTCTAGAAGGTTCTTATCATTCTTAATTCAATTAGGATTCTTTAGAGTTTTAATTAGATCAAATATCATTTTCGACTGAAATTATATTATTTTATCTTCTAATACGGCAAAATTATCAGATTTTCGAAAACGCGTTAAAAGCCGGTTTGGCGTCCAACCCCAGGCCTTGGCGCCTGGAACCAGGATTGGCGCCAGACGCCAGCCATTGGCGTCTTGCGCTAGCCACTGGTCTTGGCGCCAATGAGCCAGGGCTGGCGCCAAGTTGTTTTTGCGATCTTCAGACTCTGTTTTGATAAATTATCTTTTTTGGTTGATTTTCTCTATAAATATCGTATCAAAAACTTCGTTTTCATGGACGGATGATCATCTATCATTCACCACTTCTTTTATTCTTAAGTTTTAATGAATTCCGTTTTCATTCATCATCTACAATCTTCAATCGTCAACAAATTAGTTTATGAATCATTAATCTTTCATTCATTCTTTCTAAACTTTATTCTTTAACACAAAATTCGGCATTCACAAGATCTTGATACACCTAGCCATATTCGAAGTTGCCTTCGCCCTAGACGTGAAAGGTATTAATTTCTGAGGGTTTGGTCCCAAATCTCTATTTCAATTATTTAATTTAATTTAATTGTTTATTATTTTCCTTGAAGTTACTAACGTGTGTATTTTGTAATTAGAAAGAGGTACGAGGCATCTAATTAATAATCTTGTTAGGTTAATTGTGATTTAAATTTAAGTAATCGCCAATAGTAGTTTATTTGTGCATTAAATTAAACCAACATAGATTAAACAGGTTTAGGGTTAATCCTATTGATTGTATGTTAATCAGAAAGCGCACATGAATACGAGCAGAATAAAGTAGAGGCCTATTATTAGGGCAGGTTCAATCTCTTTTAGGTTGGATTTGTACCTTCATGCCCGAACCCCTTTTTGGTTCATGACCTTATGGAGTTGACGATCTCTTGGATCGTTAAAGGGTGTAACCTTCACCTCGTGAACGGTTTACAAGTTCCTTAAAAACTTGTTGGCGACTCTTTTGCTCTATCTTCTTCCCTTTTGGACGCCACCGTACTTTAGTGTATGATCACAGTGGGGTTCAAGCTAGTGGGATTTTTAAAGACTTGAAATTATTCCCTACAGCCATACAGGCAGTAATACCATCCATTTTGGCCCTTAGAAGATTAGGAATACACCGTATGTACCGACTCTGGTCTACGGTCCGTATTCTCCCCATTTTATGCAGCCGACCCTTTTTAGAGGTCAGGCCGCATACAACAACTCCAGCCACTAGACTGGCAGCTTCGTCTGTTCTGCTTGGGTGAACAACCTTCAGCGTTCACCCGGGAAATAACCAAGGCGACACAGCCGGCCAAGGTTAAAAATGTGTTGGTAGGTACCTATGAAGGAACCACCAACCGAAAGATCACCTCGTGGCTTACACTAACCTCATGTATTTAAAGGGGTTGGATGTTGCCACTTGGTTTCGATGCTTTCTGGCTACATTGAAGGGCATCACCCAACACTAGTTTGGCAACATGCCAGCCGGATCCATCGATAGTTCAGGAAGCTTGCCTTCCTATTTGCTTCCAACTTCTCAATGAACATCCCTGAGAAGAAAACAAGTCTTAACTTGAGCACCATTAAGTTGAGAGAGAGAGAGAAGGATTGCGCTCCTATGTCAGGCGGTTCAATTTGATAAGAATTCAGATTAAAGGATTTTCTGACGAGGTAGCTTTTAAAGACTTCTTTAAGGGTCTGCAAGACGGGTCGAACTTTATGTTCGACCTAGTCAGAAAAGGGTCCTTTACTTTATAGGCGGCCCTGAGAGAGGCGGAAAGCTGTATTCAAGAAACTGACCTTTGCTCGCCTGGTAACCAGTCGGACTCCAAGAAGTCTGACAGGCAGAAAGACAGCCGACCTGCTCAGCCGGCCAAGTAAAAAGAAGAGAGGAAAAAGAGAAAAGAAGTCTGGGCGGTTAGTGATTCTTACCAGCCGTCCCAGATGATTAAGAAAGAATTTAAACCGTCCGCTCCTAGGTATGAGTTTAACAAGGACTGCAACTCCATCCTCATGGAGATCAAGGACCGGCTATCTTTAAAGAAGCCAAATCCAATGAAAAGTTCCAGTTAATCAAGGAACAAAAAAAAATTTTGGCAATACCATGAGGAAGTTGGCCATGACACCAACCACTGCTTTAGCCTTCAACGGGCGTTGGACTGTCTGGCTGACAAGGGGATGTTAAAGTCCTACATTTATTAGTCTAAAGGGACTAATAAGAAGAACCCGGGGTAGTCATCTAAAAAACCCCAGCCTGCTAGTAGTTCGGACACTAATAAGGAGCCAGTCTACACCATAGCAGGCGGGTCCTCATGTGGTGGCCCTACCAACCGGGGCACCAAGTGCTTTCTTCGAAAGATGGATAATGATGATGATGATGATGATGATCAGGCGACAAGAAGCTCCTCCTTCCCAAACTTTCATGTCACAGAGAAGGATAGGGGCACTGGCCATCGTCCGCATGACGATCTGGTTGTCATTGAATGTAAGGTCACCAACCAGCTGGTTGGACGAATCCTTATTGACACCGGCACCTCATCGGACATCATCAGTCTCCGGTGCTTGCAAAAGCTGAAATACAACCTCAGTAGCATGCATCAGATTACCCACCCCTTGGTTGGTTTTGGGGGTGGGATGGTTTACCCAGTTGGTAGGATTGACTTACCAATCCGACTGGGTGAAAAAGGAAAAGGACGAGACCTGGTCGTCAAGTTCTGGGTCGTTGAGGAAATGACCGCTTATAACATTATCCTAGGCCGGCCAACCCTCTACGAAGCCAAGGCTGTAATCACCCCTTCTCTCATGCTCATCAAGTATGAGAGGGATGATGGCTCTATTGGTTCCTTGAATAGGGATCAAAAGACGACATGGGAGTGTTACCTCTCAGCCGTCAAGGATATAGTGACCCCAGACGGGCAAGCTCCGGAACCAATAGTACTTGACAATGTTAAGGATGCCGCCCCAGCCCCACCAGCACCCGGGAAGAAAAGAAAGGCTCAATTGCTGGAGGAGGTGAAAAAAGAGAAAAAATAGCAATCACTGACTGGGGAGCGGTCTGCTGAGCTCCGTCCCCAGCCGTCTAGAGCGTACTGTTAAGGTTGGGAAGACTGCTTATGTTAAGCTGGGTGCAGACCTGCACCTATTGCTGAAAGAATTCAAAGACATTTTTTCCTTTGAAGCGGAAGAGATGCCAGGCGTTAGCCCAGATCTTGATGTCCACAAACTCACCATGGATCCAAAAAAGAAGCCCATTCGGCAAAAGAAAAGAAATCACGGTGAGGAAAGAAGTCAGGCGGCAGCTGCCAAAGTAAAAAAGTTGTTGGATGCCGGGTTCATTCGGCCATGTAATTTCCCCGACTGGGTGGCGAATGTTGTGCGCTTGTAAAGAAGCCGAATGGTACCTGGTGTATGTGTGTTGATTACACAGACCTCAACAAGGCATGTCCCAAGGACAGTTATCCGCTCCTTAAGATCGATAGTCTAGTCGATTCAACAGTCGGGCATGCCTTGATGAGTTTCATGGATGCCTAATCCAGCTTCCATCAAATACCCCTATGGAAAAAATATCAAGAGAAGACGACCTTCGTCATTGATTAGGGGTTATTCTGTTACACTATGATGCTGTTTGGCTTGAAAAATGCATCGGCTACATTCCAACGGATGATTTATATGGTCTTCATTAATCAAATTGGGAGGAATGTGGAGGCGTACATTGATGATATGATAGTCAAATCCAAGCAGCAGGCGGATCACCTCGCTGATCTCCGAGAAACCTTCACCACACTCATGCGGCATAAGGTTATGCTAAATCCTAAGAAATGCATCTTTGGTGTTGTGTCTGGGAAGTTTCTCGGATTCCTGATTGATCAAAGGGGGATAGAGGCTAACCCCGAGAAGATACAGGCGGTAATTGACATGAAGTCACCCCGCATTTTCAAGGAAGCACAAAGACTAACCGGTTGCCTGGCGGCACTAAGGAGATTCCTCAGCCAGTTAGGTGACAAATGCCTTTATTTCTTCCAAGCAATCAGGAAGAAGACCATATTTTGAATGGGGGGTGATGCTGAGGCGGCCTTTCAAAAGCTGAAAACGCATCTGTACTCTTTGCCAAGGTTGGTCAGCCCTCTGCCAAAAGAGACGTTATACATGTACCTAGTCGTCTCAGATCATGCTCTCAGTGTTGTTCTCCTTGCTGAGAGAGACGACATCCAGCTCCCGATCTATTTCATTAGCCATGTGCTAAAAAAATGCTGAACTCCGGTACCCCATGGTTGAAAATTTTGGCCTTGCTCTATATATGGCATTCAAGAAATTGAAGCCGTATTTTCTAGCTCATCTGGTTGTAATTTACACCGATCAGCCTCTCAAGCGGTCAATGTCTACGTTGGAGTCATCCGGCATAATGTTGAAATGGGCTATTGAAATGTAAAGTCTTAATCACTTTTGAACTCAGAAAGGCAGTGAAAGGTCAGGCGTTTGCCAACTTCATTGTTGAAATGACACGACTGGTACCACTTAACAACATTGATCAAGTTTGGAAATTTTATGTAGACGGGAGCTCCACAAAGAACGGCTGCGGTGCAGGAAATATATATGAGTCTCTTGAGGGGGACAGATTTGAATATGCACTGCGGTTTAAATTTCAAGCCTCAAATAACGAGGCGGAATATGAAGCCCTGCTAGCCGGAATCCGTATGTGTAAAGCAGCAGGGGCAACAAAAATTGACGCCTACTCTGATTCACAGTTGGTCATAAGCTAGTATGAGGGAAAATTAAGGCAACTCATTCGGCTATGATCAAGTATCTTCAGGCAATCAAAGAAGAGGCCAGGGCTATTAAAGTGTGTTACCCTAGAAAATGGAGATGAGAAATGGAGAACTCTTCAAGGCGAGTTTCCTTAAACCTCTATTGAAGTATGTTACCCCAAAAAATGGTAAAGAAGCTCTTGGAGAATTGCATGCTGGATACTGCGCCTCAGATATAGGCGGCAGGTCCCTAGCCGTCAGAGCCAGGCGGCATTACTTTTTGCCTACTCCTGAAGCAAACACTAAAGAGTTGGTGAAGAGGTGTGACAAATGCCAGAGGTTTGTCTAGCTTATTCACCGCCCGGCTGCTGATCTGATGACAATCCACAGCCCATTCCCTTTTTCTAAGTGGGACATGGATATCTTTGGTCCTTATACGTCTGCTCTAGGCGAAAAGCGTTATATTTTGGTGGCTGTGGATTACTTTACCAAATGGGTAGAACCTGAGCCGATCAAGAACATTAAGACAAAGGATGTCATCTCTTTCATTTGGAAGAACATTATCACCTGGTTTGGGGTACCAATGTCTATGATGTTTGATAATGGCCCTCAGTTTGAAACGCCTCACCTTTAGACTTGGTTGGGAGATCAAGGAATCTCACATTGTTTTGCATCAGTCGGACGACCCTAAGCAAACGGCCAAGTTGAAGCCTTCAACAAGCTTATCTCATATGGCATAAAAAAGAAAATTGAAAGAGTCGGTGGCTTATTGGAAGAAGAGCTTATTCATGTCCTATGGGCCATCCAGACAACTGCCAAAGGGGCAATCGGTGAAACTCCATTTCTTATGGTGTATGGTGCTGAAGCCGTCTTGCCCATTGAACATTACGAGCCGACTCTCAAAGTCATGCTTTATAATGAAGAGGCAAATTGGGAGGCCATGCGGTTGGCATTGGACTCCCTCCCGGAGCGTAGGGGCAATACTGCCTTGCACCATGAGATATAATGTCAGAGAATGACGAGTGCCTACAACAAGAAAGTACACAAGCGCCCTTTGAAAGTTGGCGACTTTGTGTTACGTAAAATGGAGGCAACCGGTAGGGCTAATGAGGCTGGAAAGCCAACCCCTAACTGGGAAGGCCCCTACCAGATCTATGAAGAAGTCAAGGATGGCACTTACCGTCTGGAAACTCCAGATGGCAAACGCCTACCTCGAACTTGGAATGTTGATAACTTAAAAAAGTACTACTTCTGAGAAATGTAAATTTTATGTAAACAACGAGTCTATCAATGAAAAATCAGGCTTTGTTTTCAAAATTGTTTTGTTATCTTTATAATTACTTATCCTCCTGGGTAATACTCAGAAAAAACTTTTGCTTAACTATCTAAGTTTGATACTTAGGGTAAATTTAATGTTATAATTACTTGTCCGCCTGGGTAATACTCAGACGGACTATTTGTTTACCCAACTAAGTTCGACATTTAGTGTAAATTCAATGTTATAATAACGCGCGGCCAATGGCCAGATTGAAAAAACTAAGCACAAAAACGCTAAGTGACTATACAACCGGTCTCAAACAAGACCAAAGACCAATGGTCGGATGGTTGCTTATTTTATAAAACCGCCTGTCCCAACATGGACAATGGCGTCCGGCGACACCCCTCCGGGTTCATTTGTAGCAGAGAGCAGACTCTTCGTTAGTTCTTTGTACCTATGCAGACGGCAAAGATTGAACGACCAAATTGGTCAACTTATAGCCGTCTGACCAGAATAATCTACGAGAATGATTAAGTTTCTGAATACCGGATTCCCTGAGGCATCATTCGGTTACCGGCTGAAGTTTTCACTTAGATTATTTATTCCAAAGTTGCACTCTCTCTCCTCATTGGGGAAAAAGATTTTGTGTAATGGCTATGAAATAATCCTAGACGGAATATTACTGCCAGGGTAAGAGGCGAGAAGCACCTGTTCTAATGGTCGGCTGTGCACTAGGTTTGGGGCAATCACCATTGTGATTGATTGGCCTAAAAACACCTCATACTTCTCCAAGTATCAAGCGTTTACAGCCAATCAATCAATTTGAAATAAAACCAACCACACAGTCGTCCAGGGGTAAGAGTAGTCAGATTGCAAATCGCAGCATGCTTTTTTAAGAAAGGCAAAATATTAAGGAATTGCACTATATACGCAAAATTCAAATTGAAAAAATTCTAACACAAATATATATAAACAACCGACTGAGTCGGAATACTTCATATTGAAAATGGTACATAGGCCAGAATAATTGTTAACCGGAATAACATCCGGAGAAGAAGCAAAAGGAAATAATTGTTATCCAACTCCACGGGTTGTAAAGCTACAACATTACTCGACATACAAGCCAAGAAAGAAAGAAATTGGCATAGTGCCGCTGAATTTTGGGTGGCTAATTCAAGGCTGAGGGGGAAGTTGCTGCTCCGGCTGGTTCTGACCAGCTGGGAGGGCTTCTAACTAGTCGTCAACCACTTGAGGCTGGCTGCCTTCACTTTGTTCGTCCTCCGCCGGCTGCTCATTATCTGAGACTTCATAGCCTAATCCGGAAAAAGAATGTATATAGGTTGGAATAGAAAAACTAAAAATGGTACAGGCAGTTACCTTATTTTAACTCTGAAAAATCCGGAAAACTCTAACGCAGACGAAAGCAGAGAATCTCTCTCTAAAAATCTCTTTTTTCTCACTCTAGAAAGTTAAATGAAAATGAAGTGAGAGAAGGGGGGGGGTAAACTTCTATTTATAGAAGGTGAAAACGGGGGCATCCTCGTTTGAAATTCAAATTTTACTACACGTTGTTACTGTTCACCTTTGATAGGTGGACACATGTCACAGGCATCACGTGACATGCACGTGACCCCTATGAGGCGCAAATGTTTAGGTTAAAAATACCCTAGACATGTGGACCAATGAGAGGAGGCGACGCTTCAAGTTCAGGAAGAGGGCCCAAGTGGCCCAATAGCCTTCAGATAAGTTTCTGAAATGGCGGCCTTCAAGGGCCTAAATCCCAAGAAGCGCCTGAATTCGGCCCAGCCCACCAAAACCTAGGTTGAGTGACCTAGATAGGGGCACTCCTACCAATGACCCTATAAATAGGGAGATATTTCCCCATTTTGGGGACAGATACAATTATTTATTACACCTACTTTCTCTATCATCAGAGAAACACCTGAGCTTGGAATCCAAGCAGATCCCAACCTAAATTTTCGTACTCTTTATTCTCCGTTGTTTTTGCAGGTAACTGTCTCGAGGGACAAAAATACCCAAAACAATAAGAGGCGGAGGATGCCAATTTTTACAGAGCATCCGCCTGATTTTTCTTTGACCGAGGCACTTAACTTAGATGAAATTGATCAAGTGTCCCCGCTCTAGCCTTGACCGCCTGCAGATACTTGATCATAGTCGGATGAGTGGCTTAAACTCACCATGGTATTGGCTAACGACCAACTAATAGTCTGAACAGGCGTTAATTTTTTGTTGCCCCTGCCGCTTTACGCATGCGGATACCGCCTAACAAGGCTTTATATTCCACCTCATTGTTTAAGGCTTGGAACTTAAACCGCAATGCATACTCATATTTGTCTCCTTTCGTGGATTCACAGATTATGCTTGCATCACAACCGGTCATAGTAGACCTCCCGTCTGCATGCAATTTTCCAAACCTGATCAAGGTTATCCGGAGCAACCGGCCTTGTCCTTTTGACAATGAAGTTGGTAAACTCATGACCCTTCACTGCCTTTCTTGGTTCGTAGGTGATTTCAATACATTGCATTTCAATAGCCCATTTGAGCATTCTATCGGATGAGTCTAGGGTTGTCATTGGCCGCTTGTGGGGCTAATATATGTAGATCACCACTGGATGTGCCAAGAAGTATGGTTTCAACTTCTTAACAGCCATGTAAAGAGCGATACCAAATTTTTTAACCATGGGGTACAAGAGTTTGGCATTTCTAAGCTTATGGCTAATGAAGAAGACCCGGAGCAGATTGCCGTCTCTCTCAGAAAGGAAAATAGCACTAAGGGCATGATCTGAGATAGCTAGGTACATGTAGAGCGTCTCCTTTGACAGAGGGATAACCAGCCTTGGTAAGGAGTGTAAATGTTCTTTCAATTTATGAAAGGCCGCCTCAGCATCATCTCCCCATTCAAATATAGTCTTCTTCCTGATTGCCTGGAAGAACTAAAGGCATTTGTCACCTGACCGGCTGAGGAATCTCCCAAGCACAGCCAGGTAATCGGTAAGCCTCTGAGCGTCTTTGACAGTGCAAGGTTACTTCATATCAATAACCGCCTGTGTCTTCTAGGGGTTAGCCTCTATCCCCCTTTTGATTAATTAGGAATCCGAGAAACTTCCCAGACTCAACACCAAAAACACACTTTTAAGGATTTAACATGACATTATGACACCTGAGTGTGGTGAAGGTTTCTCGGAGATCAGTAAGGTGATTCGTTTGTAGCTTGAATTTAACTATCATGTCATCAATATATGCCTCTACATTCCTCCCAATCTGATTAATGAGATTGTATTAATCATCCGTTGGAAAGTAGCCGGCGCATTCTTCAAGCCAAATGGCATCACAATATAGCAGAATAACCCCTAATCAGTGACGAAGGTCGTCTTTTCTTGATCTTTTTTACAAAGGGTATCTGATGGAAGCGGAATAGGCATCCATAAAGCTCATAAAGCCATGACTGGATGTAGAATCGACCAGACTATAGATCTTTAGGAGCGGATAATTGTCCTTTGGACATGCCTTGTTGAGGGCATTGTAATCAACACACATACGCCAGGTACCATTCGGCTTCTTTACAAGCCCAACATTCGCAAGCCAGTCGGGGAATTTACATGGCTGAATGAACCTAGCGTCCATTAGCTTTTTTTACTTTGGTAGCTGCTGTCCAACTTCTTTCTTTGCCGTGATTTCTTTTCTTTTGCCAGATGGGCACCTTTTTTGGATCCACGGCGAGTTTGTGCAATGCGAGATTCGGGTTGATGCCTGGCATCTCCTCCACTTCAAAGGCAAAGATGTCTTTGAATTCTTTCAGCAGAAGGTGCAAGTCTGCACCAAGCCTTTCAAAGGCAGCCGTCCCCACATTAAGAGTTCGCTCTTAAAGACTATCATCCAGCAGGATATCAATGTGCTCACTAGCCAGCTGGGGAGAGATCATCTGACCGTTCCTTGGTTAGTGATTGCTATTTCATCTCCTTTTTCACCTCCATCAGCTTTTCGGTTTTTCTCTTCTTTGTGGCTGCAGGAGGGGGTGAATCTAGGTCCTTGATATCATCAAGGTCTATTAGCTCCTTTAGCTGACTGGCTCCAACAGCCGTCGACTTGAAATTTGAGATTTATCACTCTCTTGTCGTCTTCTGGTCCCTGTTAAGGGAGCCAACGATTCCATCATCCCTTTCATATTTGAGAAACATGAGAGTTGGGATGATGATAGCCTTACACTCGTTTAAAGTGGGTCGGCCAAGAATGATGTTGTAAGAGGTCAACTCTTTAACCACCAGAAATCGAACAACCATGTGTCACCTTTTCCCCTTCTCTCCAAGTCGGACAAGAATGTCAATTTTTCCGACTGGGTACACGATCCCCCCCCCAAAGCCAACTAATGGGTAAGAGACGTCGCGCATAACATCCTGCTTGTAATTAAGCCGAGACAGACACTTGTAGCTGATGAGATTAGAGAAGCTACCCGTGTCTATAAGGATCAGACTAACCAGCTTGTTGGCGACCTTGCACTCAATGATGATCCTTCTTAGTGATGAGGACGTCTAGGAATGTTCCACTTGAGGATTCCTGTCCATCATCAACTGAGTGGATCATCCTTTTTAGATGATCCTTGGTGCCCCGGATGGTCGGGCCACCGTTTTTGAATCCGCCTTCTATGGTGTAGACCAGATCCTTGCCGGTATCCGAGCTACTAGTAGGCTGCATAGTTTTTGACGACTGCCCCACATTCGTCTTAGAAGTCGCTTTGGACTTCAAGACATAGGACATCACCAAGCCTTTGTTAGCCAGACGGTCTAACATCCGCTTGAGACTATAACAGTCGTTAGTGTCATGGCCTACCTCCTGATTGAAGTGGAAGAAACTATTCTTGTTCCTCTACTTAACTGAACTCTTCAAAGGATTTGGCTTCTCAATGGTAAGTCAGTCCTTCACCTCTGTAAAGATGGTGTAACATTCTTTATTGAACTCATACTGCGAGACATACGGTTTGAATTCTTTCTTTTTCTTCTTGGATGGCTGATCAGGTTACTCAACTGCCCAAACTTCTTTTCTCTTTTTGTTGTCTTCAACTTTCTGAGCCGACTAAGCAAACCGACTCTCTTTTTGCTTGTCGGACTTCTTGGAGTCCGACTGATGACTAGATGAGCAAAGGTTGGTAGCCTGAATAAAGCTATCCGCCTCTATCAGCGCCTCTTGAAGGGTGAAGACCCTCTTTTGGACAAGGTCAAACTTAAACGTTGACCCGTCCTTTAGACCCTTAAAGAAGTTTTTATAAGCTACCTCGTTAAACAACCCCTTGATTTGAATTCTAACCAGGTGAACCGCCTGACATAGGAGCGAAGCACTTCTTTATCTCCTTGTAAGATGGTGCTCAAATCGAGACTTTTCTTTTTGGCATGGATGTTCATCGAGAAGTTGGAGGTAAATAGGAAGGCAAGCTTCCTGAAGCTATCGATGCATAAATTGCAGGTTGCCAAACCATTGTTAGGAAATAACCTTCAATGTAGCCAAGAAGCATCGGCACCACATAGCATCCTCCAGCCCTTGCATGTGCATGAGGTTGGACTAAGCCATGTGGTGGTACTTCAGGTTGGTGGTACCATCATAAGCACCCACCAACACATTCTTCACCTTGGTCGGCTATGCAGCCTCAGTTATCTCCTTGGTGAACGCAGAAGTTTGTTCACCAAGTTTGAGCAGTCAGAGCTGCAAGTCCAAAGGTTGGACATTATATGTCGCCTGATCCCCAAAAGGGGCCGGCTGCATTAAATGAGGGGAATATGGACCATAGACCATAAAGGGTACATACGGTGCATTCTCGATCATTAGAGGGCTAGAGAAGACGGTATTATTGCCTGTATGGCTCTCATGCAAGAGTATTCCTTGCTGTATTATTGAAGTTGTCTAGAAAGCTCGGAGTAGAGGTGGACTCAGACAGCTGCTGACTTCTCTTACAGGTGATGATCTTGGACCAGTAAATTGTCCCGGCTGCCTTTTCCTTTGGTTGCAGAGTGGGCTGGCTGTCCCTTACTGGCTTTCTCCTTTCTAGAGGAGTCTTCCTTGCCGACTGACCCTTGCTTGGGCCAGCCCTGCTCTTAGTGATCAGATCCTTGATTTAACCCTTGAAACTAGTCTTGAATTTCATAAGTTCATCCCGGGTGACTAGGGCGGATCTGTTTGCAATGAGGGTTTCCCCTTCCGGATGTCCAAGGGTTTCTTATACCCGCCTGGCTTGCACTCTGTTCTAGGGTGTCTCTGGGACGGATGCGCTTAGTGATCAGAGAGCCATCCTTGGCTATAAAGGATTCAACCTTAGGATCATCATCCTCATGGTTAGTAAAAACCTCCGGCTGAGTAACCGGGTGGTCAGGAGGTGGTACAGATTCTTAAACCATCCTTGAGATACTCTCCTCACAGACGGCGCCAAATGTTTAGGGTTTTTTTGTCCTTCAGGAAAGTTACGGCTCGAGGACTGTTTTGGCTACGCCTGTACCTGCAAAACAACGGAGACCCCGGGTGTTTAGTGCTCCGCCTCCAACGTTCAAGTTATTACTTTAATATGAGTAGGGGAAAGTGCGGAAAAGAAAGTGAGATCTTCTCGGATTGTGAGATCAAGTGTTTCTCCGATGTGAGAGAATGTAGGATAGGCTTAATAAATGATTGAATGTGTTCCCAAATTTGGGGAATATCTCCCTATTTATAGGGTCATTGGAGGATGTGCCCCTTTCTAGGTAATTTGACCTATATTTTGTGTGCTGCGCCGTTTTACGACGTTCTTGGAAATTAGGCCCTTGAAGGCCGCAATTCATGAAGCATATAAGGTTGACACGTGTTAGCTGGCAATTGACCCAGTTGGACCAGTCTAGGCTTGACACGTAGCCCTCTCTGATTGGCCCTCGTGGACAGGGTAATTTTACCCAAAACATATCTGGTCGTTATTCCAGGTACCTCCGCCTTTAATCCGTTGCCTTACCCTTGTAGGGTTAAGACTTATAGTCATTTGCCAACTAGCTCTAAAGCTAGTCGCGACTCTATTAAAGGAATCGACTCCATGAACTTTAATGTTATCCTTGCAAATTTGGCAGAGGTAATTTTTGTAAGTTATTTTATAATTTTTGCTTTTTCCACCGGATACTAACCGGCTTTCCTTTTGGCCGGATGTAGGCCATGTTGCGAGTGAATGGTCTTATAAAACCATTCAACAACAAGCTAAAAGAGGTTAGAGCTGCCAACCTAAGGGCCGCTTCAAATCCCGACAAAGCCATGTATGGTATAAATAAGATTGAGTTATTGACCCAAGATATCTTATACTCAAAAGTGAAGAAAGATTTGGAGGCTACCTAGAAGAGGGTTACTAAGCTGAAAGTTGAGCTGAAAACGGTTAAGGAAAAGGTGGAGGAGCTTCAAGATCTGGAAAAGAGACGGATAGTCTCAAAGGTCAGAATGAGAAGCTATAACACAACCTTGCCAACCAAGAAAAGTAGCTCGCATCAAAATGGTCCGCCAGGGTTGAAGAGGAGAAGAAGCAGCTCATTCAAGAGAATGAGGCCAACTGCATCACTCGCATGAAGATAGCATGAAAGTCCTTGTTCCCCAATGATGATTACTCAGTTTGGGAGTATCGCTATGAGCAAGCTACGGAAGAGCAAGATGCGCAGGCGGGGCAGGGGGTAGATGACGACGAGGATATCTAGGATGAGGACGAGGCTAAGGAGGGAAATGAAGAGCATCCGACCTATGATGAGATGGCGGATGCAAATGAAGCCGAATCCTCTCATGAAGCTGATTAGATTTTATGTGTTTTCTATGGTTGAATGGCCTTTTCAAATACATTTCTGGCCTTCATACCGAGTATGATTGTCTTTTTACTGACTGTGGGGTCGAGTTACTCAACAATTTCTTTTTTCACCGGTTATTAAAACGATTGACAGTTTAACTTATTTTAGCTGATAAAGAGATTAGCTTTGTTTATGATGAACCATCCGACCATTAGGTTTACAACACTTGTGTTAAATTTCAAATTTAAACTTAAATTTGAGTTGGGTATTGTATACCAGATGTTTTTGCCTCTAGGCGGCTCTGCACTTGAGTTTAAAGGTTGGTTGATTAACTTGAAAATGTATGATACCTGATTGAAGTATGACTGATTTTCAAGTCAATCAATCACTAAGGTGATTGCGCTAAACCAAGCGCACAGCCGGCCACTCGAGCAGTCGATCCTTATTGTAGGCTGTCATTAGACCTCTTTGCCATAATCAGATGGTTGTTCATGCTACAAATATTACAAGTTGCATCAACTAGAATGTAAAGTTTGCATTGGTCCCCCTTCTAATCATTAGTTTAAATTACAGGCGTTCCTTAATTTCTCAAGCGACCTTATGTGCCTACCCCATTTCAAATAGTTTTATGAGGCTTAGTTATCCTCTAGGTCCTTCTGTGTAGGTTGATGGCCATAGTTTAATTTCCAATTATACTCAATGTCCGTTTGCGCCTGTTGGGATGACTTGTATGATTTCAAGAAGTAATCAATGTTAGAACTTCGGTCGATTGTCGGCTGATGTGTTGAACATCTAGCTTTCGTTGTCTTTGTCGTTCTTTAGATTCCTAGTCAAACGACAATGAGTTGACCAATTAGGTTGTTCAATTTTTGCCGTCTGTATGTGTTGAACATCTAGATAACATAATTCGAAAACAAAAAGAAACTTTTTCATTCATAGGCTTTTTATTTACAAATATTTACAACACTTAGAAGTAGTAATTTTTTAGATTGTCTACCTTCCAAGTTCTACGCAGCCGCCTACCTTCGAGTGTCTCCAGGCGGTAGGTGTCGTCTCTTACTTCCTCATAGATCTGGTAAGGGCCTTCCAAATAGGAGTAAGCTTTCCAAGCTCATTTGCCCTACCGGTCGCTTCCATGTTGCGTACACAAAGTCCCCAATTTTCAAAGGACACTTTTGTACTTTCTTGTTGTATGCACGAGTCATTCTTAGACGGTAAATCTCATGACGCAAGGAAACATTTCCCCTACGATCCGGTAGTGAGTCCATTTTAGCCGCATGGCCTCTTAGTTTGCCTCTTCATCGTATAGCATGAATCGTAGAGTCGGCTCATAATGCTCGATGGGCAAGACGACTTCAGCACCGTAAACCATGAGAAATGGGTTTTCACCAGTTGCCCCTTTTGCAGTTGTCCGGATAGCCCATAGGGCATAAATTAATTCTTTAGCCCATAAACCTCCGGCTCTTTGAATTTCCATTTTAATGCCGTATGAGATAAGTTTGTTGAAGGCTTCAACTAGGTCGTTTTCTTGGGGTCGGCCGACTAATGCAAAAAAATTTGAGTACCCTTGATCTCCCAACCAAGTTTTGAGCTGAGGCGTCTCAAACTGAGGGTCGTTATAAAAATCATAGACATGGGTACCCCAAACCGGGTGATAATGTTCTTCTATATGAAAGAAATGACATCCTTGATCTTGATGTTTTTTACCGGCTAAGCCTCCACCCACTTAGTGAAATAATCAACAACCACTAAGATATGACTCTTTTTGCTAGGCGTTTAAGGACCTCGAATGTCCATCCCCATAAACTAGAAATTGATGACTAGTTTCAAGGGTGAAATCAAGGATCTGATCAACAAAAGCAAGGCTGGCCCAAGCAAGGATCAGTCGGCAAGGAAAACTCCTTAGGGGAGGAGGAAGTCAGTCAAGAACAGGCAGCCAATTCCGCATCTAAACGACAAGGCAGTCGCAACCCTTGATTGTTCCAAGATTCTTTTGCCTCAGAAAGGTCCAAGAAAGCCCATCTGGGAGGGTCAGCCAATGGGTAACAAAAACTCTACCCCTGACGCTCGTCAAATCATCGAGCGTAGGAAAAGTCGGCAACTGTCTGATTCAACCCCTACTTTGAGCTTTCTAGACAGTTTAAAACACACATCCCTAGGGAGTATTTAATCCTTGCATGAGAACCATACAAGCGGCAACACCGTCCATTTTAGCCCTTAGATGATTAAGAATGCACCGGACGTACCCCCTATGGTTTATAGTTTTTATTCTCCTCATTTCATGCAGCCGCCCCTCTTTGGGGGCCAGGCGGCATCAAATGTCCAGCCTTTGATTGGCTGCTCCATTGGCTCAAACTTGGGATACAAACTTTTGCGTTCACCAAGGAGATAACCGAGGCGGCATAGCCGGCCAATGTTAATAATATGTCTATGAGTGCCTATGACGGTACCACTTACCCAGAAGACCACCTCATAACCTACTCTAATCTCATGCACATGTAGGGGTTGGAAGACACTATGTGGTGTCGGTGCTTCCCGGCTAAATTTAAAGGCATTTCCCAACAATGGTTTGGAAACTTGCCAGCAAGGTGCATTTACAGCTTCATGAACTTACCTTCCTGTTTCCCTCCAACTTCTCAATGAACATCCCAGCCAAGAAAACAAGTCTCGACTTGAGCACCATCCGACAGGGAGATAGAAAAGGACTTCGCTCCTACGTTAGGCGGTTCAACCTAGTGAGAATTTAAATCCAAGGGCTGTCAGATGAGGTAGCCTATAAAGACTTCTTCAAGGGTCTAAAGGACGGGTCGACCTTTAAGTTCGACCTTGTCCGAAAAAGGGTTTTCACCCTTCAAGAAACATTGATAAAGGCGAAGAGCTTTATTCAAGCCACCGACCTCTACTCATCCAGTTATCAGTCGACTAAAAGACGTTTGAGAAGCAAAAAGAGAGTTGGTCTGTTTAGCCGGCTTAGAATGCTAAAGAGAGAAGAAAGATAAAAGAAATTTGGGTGGTTGAGGAACCTGATCAGCCGTCTAAAAAGAAAAAGAAAGAATTCTAATCGTATGTCTCACGGTATGAATCAAATAAAGACTGTTACACCATATTCACAGAGGTGAAGGACCGGTTAACCATTGAGAAGTCGAATCCTATGAAGAGTTCAGCTCAGGTCGCGGAACAAGAATAAATTATGCCACTTCCATCAAGAAGTGGGCCATGACACCAACGACTGCTATAGTCTCAAGCGGACATTGGACCGTCTGGCTGACAAGAGCTTGTTGAAGTCCTATGTCTTGAAGTCTAAAGCGACTTTTTAGACGAATCCGGGGCAGTCTTCAAAAACTGTCCAACCTACTAGCAGCTCAGATACAGACAAGCATCCGGTCTACACTATAGTAGACGAATTTGCATGCGGTGGCCCGACCATTCGAGGCACCAAGGATTATCTGAAGAGAATGATCCACTTAGTTGATTATGGACATGCGTCCTCCAGTGTAATATTCCCAGACGTCCGCTTCACTAAGAAGGATCGGGGCAAAGTTTGTCAACCGTATGACGACCCAATCGTCATTGAATGCAAGGTCACCAACCAACTGGTTGGCCGGATTCCAATAGACACGGGTAGCTCCTCTGATATCATCAGCTACAAGTGTCTGTCCAGGTTTAAATACAAGCTGGACAATCTGCGCGACGTCTCCCATCCACTAGTTGGCTTTGGCGAGGGAGTCGTGCACCCAGTCGGACAAATTGATATACCCATCCGGCTGTGGGACAAGGGAAAAAGGCGACACATGGTCATCCGGTTCCTAGTGGTTAAAGAGCTGACCTCCTACAACATCATTTTTAGCCGACCCACACTTAATGAGTGCAAGGCCGTCATCATCCAAGCTCTCATGCTTCTCATGTGTGAAACAAATGATGGCTCTATTGGCTCCCTTAACGAGGATCAGAAGATAGCATGGGAGTGTTATCTATTAGATGTCAAGCCGTTTGCTGTTGTAGCCGGTCAGCCAAAGGAGCTAATAGTCCCTTATAATGTCAAGGACCCTGATTTACCCCCTCTAGTAGACGAAAAGAAAAGAAAAGCTGAACAGCTGGTGGAGGTGAAGGAGAAAAAAAATAGCAATCACTAACTTCGAAACGGTCAGATGATCTCTGTCCTCAGCCGGCTGGTGAACACATTGATATTCCTTAAGACAACATCCGTCAAGAGAAAACTGTTAAGGTGGGGACAGTTTCCTTTAAAAGGCTTGGTGCAGACTTGCACCTTCTGTTTTAGGTAAAATTACTCTATCCACGTGGACCAATCAGAGAGGGCCACAAGTTAACCTCAGATGCCTCTTAAATTACAGCATTCAACGGCCTAATTCCCAAGAGCGACCAAAAACGGCGCAGCCCACCAAATCTAGGTCAAATGCCTTATAAAGGGCACGTCCTCCAATGACCCCTTAAATAGGGGGATATTCCCCAAATTTTAGGACACATTCAATCATTTAGTACACCTACCGTAATTTCTCTCACATCAGAGAAACACATAATCTCGAAATCCGAGAAGATCTCATTTTCTTTTCCGCACTTTCTCCTACTCATATTCAAGTACTAACTTGACCGTCAGAGGTAGAGCTCCAAGCACCCGGAGTCTCCGTTGTTTTGCAGGTACAAGCGTAGTCGGATCACTCCTCGAGCTCTAACTCTCCAGAGGGACAAAAACGCCCAGAGCATTTGGCACCGTCTATGGGGAGAGTACCTCTAGGATGGTTTAAGAGTCTTTACCACCTCCTGACCACCCGGTTAATCAGTCGGAGGTCTTCACTAACCATGAGGATGATGATCCTCATGTCAAAACATACATAGCCAAGGATGGCTCTCTGATTACCTAGCGCATCTGTCTCGAAGACACTTTAGAACGGAGTGAAAGCCAGGCGTGGACAAGCCGACCCCATTGTCAGCCGTAAAGGGGAAACCCGTACGGCAAGAGGATCCGCCCTAGTCACCCGGGATGAACTCAATAAATTCATGACTAATTTCAATGGTGAAATCAAGGATTTGATCACCAAGAGCAGGGATGGCCCAAGCAAGGGTCAGTTGGCAAAAAATACTCCTCTAGAAAGGAGGAAGCCAGTCAAGGACAGGCAGCCAACTCCGCATCAAAAGGACAAGGCAGCCGGGACCCTCAACTGGTCCAAGATTCTTCTTCCCTAGAAGAATACAAGAAACACCCGCCTGGGTGAATGGCCGGTGGTAAAGAAAAAATCTACTCCTGATGCCCGGGAAATCATCAACAACAGGAGAAGTCAGCAGCTGTCTGAGTCGGCCTCTACTTCGAGCTTTCCAAACAACTTCAAGAATACAGTAGCAGGGAATACTCAATCCTTGCATGAGAGCCATACATGGCTTACTCCAACCTCATGCACATGCAAGGGCTGGAGGATGCTATTTGGTGTCGGTGCTTCCCGACTACATTGAAGATCATTGCCCAACAATGGTTTGTAAACTTGCCAGCTGGGTGCATCGATAGCTTCAGGAAGCTTACCATCCTATTTTCCTTCAAATTCTCGATGAACATCAATGCCAAAAAGACAAGTCTCAATTTGAGCACCATCCAGCGGTTCACCTGGTGAGAATTCAAATCCAGGGGTTGTCTAACGAGGTAGCTTATATTGACTTCTTCAATGGTATAAAGGACAGGTTGACCTTTAGGTTTGACCTTGTCTGAAGAGGGTTTTTACCCTTCAAGAGGCGTTGGTAGAGAGACAGAGAGCTTTATTCAAGCTACCGACCTTTGCTCGTCAAGCCATCAGTTAGACTCAAAGAAGTCCAATAAACAAAAGGAGAGTCGGTCTGCTCAGCCATCTCAGAAAGTCGAAGAGAGCAAAAAGAGAAAAAAAGTTTGGGCGGTTGAAGAACCAGATCAGCCGTCCAAAAAGAAGAAGAAAGAATGGAAATCGTGTCTCTCTCGGTATGAATTCAATAAGACTGCTACATCATCTTTACAGAAGTGAAGGACCGTTTGACCATTGAGAAGCCAAATCCTATGAAGAGTTCCATCCAGTCGCAGAACAAGAATAAATTCTACCACTTCCATCAGGAGGTGGACCATGACACCAATGACTGCTATAGTCTCAAGTGAACAATTGATCGTCTAGCTAACAAGGGCTTGCTGAAGTCCTTTGTCTTTAAGTCCAAAGCGGCTTCTAAGACGAATCCAGGGCAGTCATCAAAACTGTCACGCATACTAGTAGTTCGGATACTAACAAGGATCTAAGTAGGTGGATTCGGAAGCGATTGCCCGACCATCCAGGGCGCCAAGGATCATTGGAAGAGGATGATCCATTCAATTGATGATGGACAAGCGTCCTCAAGTGGAACATTCCCATAAGTCCTCATCATTGAGAAGGATCGGGGCAAAGTTCGTGACAGGGTAAAGTCGTATCCCCTAATCAAAAATAATTACCTAAATCACTAACTAAGGTAGATAGGGAAGTAGGGTCGATCTCCATAGGGAAACAAGTCTTTTAACTTCTAATTAATTATTATAATCTAAATTATTTAAGTGACCAATACTTATAATTACGTATGAAACTAAACTACAAAGAATAAGAGTAGGGAGAGAACGATATATAAAGGAATCTAGGGCGTAGGTTCACCAATAAATAATACTCCAGGGTAAAACATAGTAATCAATCATTGACATTGCATAAATAACATGATTAACAGGCTCTCACAATTTATTAATCAACATAGATCTAACAGGCTCTCGCAATTTACTAGATCTAAGTCCTTATTGAAAATAGCCTTTAATATCAAATTAACATCTACTCGATTCATCAATTTAATATTGATATACTTTTACAAGCCGCAATTGTAAAACATTAAAACAATCCAATAAGAAATTATCATGCAATACCAATAATCAATAATAGTCAATCATCAATGCATCAATTAACGAGATTTTAAAGGGCTCTCGCTACTTATTACAATCACACAATTAATTTATCGGTATTAAATCTCATCTCTCGAATCTTAACTTAACCATTTATAAATTAACTTGCCTATTGAAACTAGACCTAAACATTAATTCTCATCTCTCGATTCTTGAATCAATATTGTCAAACTCATGCATAAAAAATAGGCCTAATCTAGTCACAGAGCATTAATCCAATCAATAGGAAATTAATCTAGCATTGATAATCAACAACAATAAATTACCCCTTCATATTATTTATTAGATCCCCATAAACCCTAGAAATTAAACTACTAACACATATTAAAAATTAAACTAATCAAAGTAATAAAATAAATCATGATGAAAGGAATAAAATAAATAACTAAGATTAAGGGAAGAGAAATCGTTACCAAAATAAATCTGGAATTAATGAAAGAATTAAGAACAAAAGTTTAGAGAGAGATTAAGAGAGACAAAACTAAGTAGAGAGAGAAAGTCTAAGAAAGAAGAGATACTAAAATCGTATTACGTAGGACTATTTATACTCTGTACAAAAATCCTAAACTAAAACAAATTAAAACGACGCTAATCGTCTCCTAAAAATACACGCGCCCGATCGGGCGAGGCACCGCCTGATCGGGCGCGCCTTTTTGACTCTAACACTAATCTCGCGCCCGGTCGGGCGGGTCACCGGGCGCCAGCCTTTTTGGCCGGGCGTCTCATTTGGGCCAATATTTGGACTTCGATTGAGCTCCAATTCTTTGAGCCAATCTAGGTTTCCTCTTTGGGTCTTGGATACTCGGTCCAAATGCCCCGGTATCACCTATACCGAGCCCTTAATCACCGGTTCGATGGCTCTAACCGGCCCTGGGCTATAAAATCTGGTCGTGTTTCTCCAATGCTCGTGATTGCTCCAAAATATCTCGGGAAAATACTCTTAAAGCATAAATCCCTGCAAAAGTCAACCAAATCTACGAAAACACTGAAAAACACCAATTAGTAATAAAAGTGGCTCTAAAGAGCCAAAAACACTACTAATTATGACCAAGGGACGGGGGTAAAATACTATATAAAATAGACACATCAAACTCCCCCAAGCCAAACCTTTGCTTGTCCCTAAGCAAAGATCTCATCAATGAATCAATAAATATGCTTCACCCCAAAAGTACAAATCAAGCGCAAACGATCATGGGAAAATCAAATAAACATGCTTTAAAGTCAACCAATCAAATCCATCCAATTACTAATCTTCCCTAAAAATTGTCAAATAGAGCAAACCACAAGAGCATATAGAATTCAAGACTAATGCTCACACACTCAACTCTCATTTATGTGGCGAGTAAAAGATGTACTCGATCGCTCTCCAACCACCCTTTTAATGTGAACAATGCCCTCCCAACTCACACTCTCGTATGTATAAAAACAATGAACGCTCAACCTACTAGTCGACTCGAAATATGTTAAGTTATAACTTGCATTGATAAACGGCACTTTCACATTTACAGAACTTCTATGCACAAGGTCGGAAGGTCTTTAAAGCTTGTAATGTAAGGTTAGGGTAAAGGGTAGGATAAATTTGGGAATAAGTGAGAGAAAAGCTATGCCTAAAGGGAGCAAATTCTAATAAATAAAACCAAGGTCAAAAATAAATAATAACCAATAAATCTCCAACATACTCAACTCCACCAAAAATTCACCAAATATAACTCCAATCATATCAAATAATTTCCAACACTTACAATAATCACTCATAAAAATATTAAAAGAATGAACGCCTTCGTCCTCCTCATGTGCATAATAATAAGTCATGAAACACTACTCATAGTTGCAAATCAATACTCAAATTCATTGACATACCAGGAATTATGGAACTATCACACATTTCCTAACCAAATCAACTAGTCAAGCACTATATTCACAAGTAGTTGGACAAAATTGACGCATGTTTAGGAATCCAAACAATTAAACTTCAAATCATGACCAACAAATCCACAATGCTCATCATCAGATACCAAGAATCAAAACAAATTTTTCTCAAGTATGGGGCACAGGGAAGCATGATTTACAATTCATTGGAACAAAACTAACCTAAGAAAGTAATAAAATTTATACTAAGAAAAATAAAAATAAAAAGAGAAGAGAGAGAGTGAAAGATGTACCATACGAACACGAGAACCTCCCCCAAAGCTAAATCAGACAATGTCCTCATTGTCTTAAAGGGAAGCTAGTAGTCAAGGTGACTACTCTTCATCATCACCACATCAATGTAACCAAAGCCTCGAAGATTGCAATGCATCTATTTGGAACAAAATTGGGCAAGAAAGAAACAAAGTGTTAGTGGGAAAAAGTCCAAATTTGAGTCAGGTACACTATTCTAATCATAACTTTTGATAAAAAAATGGTAATAAAGTGATTCTAATTTCATTGGAAACTACACTTGAAGAGCTTTCCAACGACAGGTCACACGCAAAAGTCGGATAAGAAACGCAAACGTTATGGCCTGTCGAAGTTGACTAAGTTTGCTGACGCGTACGCGCGCCCGATCTGGCGAGATCTGCCCGATCGGGCCCGTGCTACTGATTTGACGGGGCAGCTTGCTGCTGCTAATTGCCCTGGGATTCCTTTAGCCCTTCGATCTTTTCTCAACTTTTCTAGTATCTCTGCACAAAATCACACTCCCACAAATATAAGATATACTCTCCTCTACCTCTCTAAAACAAAATAAAAAGAAAACACACAAACAAATAAAAAAATAATCAAAAAGCAACAAAATATGGGTTGCCTCCCGCAAAGCACTAGTTTATCAAGGTCTCGCTTGACCATAATCCATCTCTCAATCGGAAGAATTCAATGCCTTGAGTAACTTATCAAACGCTCTTGCAAACATTTCATTAAGCACTATATAGGGCTTAATAGCAAGCACATTTATCCCTACAAAGAAAAAGTTAGGAGCACATAAAGAGAACTCAAGGTAGAAAGAAAAATCAAAAGAGGGAGATGAAAATACACCACAACCTTCTACTTCCTCCGCTAAAAATTTAGAATTAATAGAACGAACATGGAGGTAGTCATTGTCTTTATCATCCAATAATGACTTTAAAATTTTACCCTCACAAATAACCTCATCATCAACAAAGGAATTATCAACCACCGTTTCTACAACTAATGATTTTTCAATCACTGATTCGTCCACCAATGATTTTTCAACCACAAATTCTATAACCGATGGTTCTTCATCCTCAATAACATTTGTATTATTATAGTGTCCGTAAACTTTTTCATCAAGAGCCTTCCAATAACTTTCATTAGCAAGTAATCGTTTCCGACTATGATCATATGTATATGGAAAGACTCTAAAATCATCCGGAGCACGGACAAAAAACTCACTATAAGGGCATTCAGGATTTTCATGACAAAGACGTTGACAACTACAGTAGTTAGGTGCTGCATAAAAATTATATAATTCTTGTAGTGACATAAGCATGGATATTTCAACTCATAAAATAAATAAATAAAATAAAAATAAAAATAATCTAGACTCTAATAATAATTAGAAATAAAAATAAAATCGTTTCCCCAGCAACGGCGCCAAATTTTGACAGGGTAAAGTCGTATCCCCTAATCAAAAATAATTACCTAAATCACTGAATAAGGTAGATAGGGAAATAGGGTCAATCTCCACAGGGAAACAAGTCTTTTTACTTCTAATTAATTATTATAATCTAAATTATTTAAGTGACCAATATTTATAATTAAGTATGAAACTAAACTACAAAGAATAAGAGTAGGGAGAGAACGATATATAAAGGGATCTAGGGCGTAGGTTCACCAATAAATAATACTCCAGGGTAAAACATAGTAATCAGTCATTGACATTGCATAAATAACATGATTAACAGGCTCTCGCAATTTATTAATCAACATAGATCTAACAGGATCTCGCAATTCACTAGATCTAAGTCCTTATTGAAAATAGCCTTCAATATCAAATTAACATCTGCTCGATTCATCAATTTAATATTGCATAAATTAACCAGATTGTAAAGGGCTCTCGCTACTTATTACAATCACACAATTAATTTACCGGTATTAAATCTCATCTCTCGAATCTTGACTTAACCATTTATAAATTAACTTGCCTATTAAACTAGAACTAAACATTAATTCTCATCTCTCGATTCTTGAATCAATATTGTCAAACTCATGCATAAAAGATAGGCCTAATCTAGTCACAGAGCATTAATCCAATCAATAGGAAATTAATCTAGCATTGATAATCAACAACAATAAATTACCCCTTCATATTATTTATTAGATCCCCATAAACCCTAGAAATTAAACTACTCACACATATTAAAAATTAAACTAATCAAAGTAATAAAATAAATCATGATGAAAGAAATAAAATAAATAACTAAGATTAAGGGAAGAGAAATCGTTACCAAAATAAATCTGGAATTAATGAAAGAATTAAGAACAAAAGTTTAGAGAGAGATTAAGAGAGAGAGAAATAAGTAGAGAGAGAAAGTCTAAGAAAGAAGAGATACTAAAATCGTATTACGTAGGAGTATTTATACTCCGTACAAAAATCCTAAAATAAAACAAATTAAAACGACGCTAATCGTCTCCTAAAAATACACGCGCCCGATCGGGCGAGGCACCACCCGATCGGGCGCGCATTTTTTACTCTAACACTAATCTCGCGCCCGGCCGGGCGCGTTACCAGGCGCCAGACCAAGCTTCTCCCGCCCGGCCGGGCGAGCCTCTGGGCGCCAGCCTTTTTGGCCGGGCGGCTCATTTGGGCCAATATTTGGTCTTCGATTGGGCTCCAATTCTTCGGGCCAATCTGGGTTTCCTCTTTGGGTTTTGAATACTCGGTCAAAATGCCCCGGTATCACCTATACCGAGCCCTTAATCACCGGTTCGATGGCTCTAACCGGCCCTGGGCTATAAAATCTGGTCGTGTTTCTCCAATGCTCGTGATTGCTCCAAAATATCTCGGGAAAATACTCCAAAAGCATAAATCCCTGCAAAAGTCAACCAAATCTACGAAAACACTGGAAAACACCAATTAGCAATAAAAGTGGCTCTAAAGAGCCAAAAACACTACTAATTATGACCAAGGGACGGGGGTAAAATACTATATAAAATAGACACATCAAACTCCCCCAAGCCAAACGTTTGCTTGTCCCTAAGAAAAGATCTTGTAAACTGTTCACGGATCATAAAAAGGCAACCACGATAAAGGGATAACGATAGGCAACAACGATTGACCCATGAAGGTTACACCCCATTCATAATCCATGAGATTACTAACTCCATATGGTTCGGAACCACAAAAGGAGGATCGGGGATGATGGTACGAAGTGAGTCATGGAGTCACATTCGCCCGTATTGGCCTCTACTCGATTCTTATAGTGAAAAGCATACCTGTGATCTCAAAGGCATACAAACAATAATTCAATTCGCTCCAAACTATTATTTAACTAAATTGGTTTAAAATTAATGCACACATAATTCTAAAAATTTGGTGATCACTTCAATTAAAAATAAGATTAAAAGGAACCTAAACTGGTTGTCCAAATTATCTTATTAGGCGTGATTTTCAATTACATATACCCTTTAAACATGCAATATGGTGATCAATAAATAATGTAACAACATTAATATTAAAACCAATTTAATCATAATTCCAACAACATAAAAAAAATCGTTAGAAAAATAACAATAGTAAAAATAGCATGATCCTTACTTTGAATCTGTTTGATTTTGGGGCCAAACCCTCAAACGATTCTACCTTTCACGCCTTGGCTTAAGGGCAGAACCTCGAGTAAAATATGGACTCCTTTGAGTGCTTAAAGAAGGAATTTTGAAGTAAAAAAGGATAGGCTAGTGTTTAGGTTAAGAGCATAGAAGAGAGAAAATAAGAATAATAAAATTTTGGTTGCCCCGTACATCAGAAATGAGGGGGTATTTATAGGGAAATGTGATGAGGGAGCACACGGAACCCTAAAATAATAAAAAAACCCTAAAAAAGTATCCCGTGACACGGTCAGACTGTACCGTGACACGGTCAGACTTTACCGTCAGACGGTACTAGTTCCCGTGACACGGTCAGTTTTGGAGTGACGCGGGAAATTTTCAGAAAACGGAACGGAAAACGCGTTAAGGGTTTACGCGGAAAGGACACGGAACTCTCCGTGTCACGGCAGACCTCCCGTGTCACGGGAAGTCCCACCGTCAGAGGGGAGGGGTTCCCGTGACACGGTCTGGCTGTACCGTGACACGGTCAGTTTCAGTCCATTTTTCCGTCTAAATTCATTTTTAACCCTAATTTCTTTCAGATTTTTAAGTGCCGATTGATAATTTCGGGCTTTTTTCTGACTTTATTATTCGGACTAAAATAATAAAATAAAATACAATATTTGGGCCAAAAATAAATAATAAAATAAAAGGTTTGGGCTTAAAATTAATTAACAAGTTTGGGCTAAAATTAAAACTATACTTTTACCAAACACCGAGACTAATTCATGGACCTTTCAAAGGTATGAATTTAATAAAATATGATTTTTCAAGCACTCTCGGGATTAAAAGATTAAACCCGACCAACAGTGGCAGTGAAAGGTTATTTATCACCGGGTTTGGTTTTGGGGAGACATTTTTAGGTGTCTACAGAAGCCCCCACTTTGACTGAGTTTGTAGAAACATTAGTTTCGAAAACGATAGTCAAAGTAGTCGATAGGGACGGAGAATGATTTAAGACGTTCTGCGATCCTAAATCACTCTACATACGTCGATACCTGCAGAAAAATGTTAATTCCACAAATAAGAGAGTAAAGGGATAAAAACGTATCTGGCACAAGTGTGTCGGTGACAAACGAGTTTGGCAGCTTCTTAAGCTTGAAGGAATCCACCGAGTGACATTTGTTGAAATACTTTCCATGCTTGAAGAAAACCGACTGAAGAGTTTGGTATCTTTCTAAGCCTAAAGAAAGCTACCGGATAATACTTTCCATGCCTGAGGAAAGTCGACGAACAAATTTGGTGTCATTCTATGCTTGAAGAATTCCACCGATAATGCCTTCCATACTTGAGGAAAGCCGACAAAGGAATTTTGTGGTTTACTATACTTGAAGAAAAATCCACTGATGATGCTTTCCATGCCTGAGGAAAGCCGACTTGGCGGTTTTCTATACTTGAAGAAAAATCCACCGATAACGCTTTCCAAGCCTGAGGAAAGCCGACGATTGCTGAAAATTGATAAGTGTATGGTGGTTCGATTATCCCCGAACGTGGGTCGTAGATGATTCACAATTTTAAGCCGATTATCCGACCATATTAAATGCTTAAAATGCCGAAAAATATGCTTTGACGCTTGCCAGGGGTAAAATGGTAATTTTAGCCCCCCCTTAATTATCAGTTGGGATTTTCTACGTAACTGTAGCGAAAAATAATCGCCCAATAAACTTGGAAAGTCAGCCAAACTGGTCAAAAAGCTAAGAATATTCCCTGTCCAGGCTCAGATTTGCCGCGCCACGTCAGCAGGTTCCCGTGACACGGTCAGGGTTTCCCGTCTGACGGGACTAGTATCCCGTGTCACGGGACACATATTTTTCTTTTTTTTTCTTTTTTTCCTTTTTTGCTGTTTGAATCAGTCAACAACGGCTCTTTTGCTCTTTTTTTTGTCCTTTTTGCCTTTAAATCCGTGTGCACCATTTCACATTTCACATTTTTCTTGCTTTCACACTTGCTTTCACCATTTTAGCTTCTCTCTAACCAAAACTGCCGCGCCACGCCTGAAATTAACCGCCGGCCGTTCATAGCTTGCCGTGACACGGTAACGGCAACCGTGACACGGTTAGTCTGATTTTCCCCTTTTTTTTTATTTATTTTGCTGCGGTTTTTTTCTTCTGATCTGCGCTGCATCTCTGCCGCTTCTGCTATTGTTTCTGTCCCTGAGCTACCGCCCAGTTCACTGGGAGCTCCATCAAGCTTGAAGTTTTCCGTGACACGGTTCCTCTTAACCGTGACACGGTTAGTCTCGCCTGTGTCGCGGCAGTTGCCCTGGTGACCGGAACACATTTTCGAGTTTTGGCATTCGAATTCCATCAATTTTGTTGTAATTTCTCGATCTTCTCCTTATTTTCGACGCTTTACAAACATCCATGTAAGCTCCCTTAGATTTTTGCTTTGAATTTGCTTCATATTAACAATTTCATGACAAACCCTAAAAAATCAATTTGGGGGTTTTTGTTTTTGAAGCTTTATGTTGAAATTCTTGCCATGATTTTACTTGTATATGTGTACATGTGTGTTTGTGAGAAATTTGAGACAAAAATTGCATGATTTGATGGAGAATTGAGCAAATCACCATTTTTGGGTGCTACTTTGTGAAATAATGTTCATGCTTTGAAATGGTGAAAAAAGATGGTGGTGAACCTTGTGAAATAATGTGTTGATTCATATTTTGCATATGTACTATATTGTCATGGAGAACATAGTATCATGTGGCTAGGAGAACTGTAGTATTAGTTTGTCATGGAGAAACTAAATACCATAATTTTTCCAATTTTTAGGCTTGAGGTAAAAATTGAGCATATAATTCAATAAACAACTAAGTAGCTTAGGAAATGATGCTAAGTATTCAGATTGTTATTGTAAATATGCGACTTGAATTAAATGTTTAGGAAATGATGCTAAACATTTAGCATATAATTTAATAAACAACTAAATAGCTTAGGAAATGATGCTAAGTATTTAGATATTTATTTTTTATTATAAATATGCACCTTAAAAAAATGTTTAGGAAATGATGCTAAACATTTAGATTTTTATAATAGCATGCCTAGACGACGAGATTGCGACCTTTCTACCCGCGGCCGGCGTCGGGCTTTTCGGGAGGACACTCCCACTGTCCTAGAGGGCGTGCACGATGACGTCTTGGAGTCCGAGCCTCGGACTTCTACGAGTAGGGGTAGGTGGGTTCCACCTTCATGGACCCCAGACCAGCTAGTTTTCTGCCGTGAAAACCACGTCTCTCACCGCGCACTCTCCGGTATAGTCGACGGCACACTACGCCAGCACGGTTCCGGGGCCGGTGATTTGATCCCTCGGCCTTCACCAGCTTATTACGAGGGATACTGCTACGAGCCCCCGGGGTTGCGGCGCGAAGGTCGTTCGCGCATTGTTGGAGTATTTCTGGGATACTACCAACACGTTTCACTTCGCTTGGGGGGAGATGACGGTGACCCCCTTAGACTTCAGCATGATCAGCGGGTCGCGCTTTACTGACCGGGCAGTAGGCCAGATGTCTGATCTATCTTGGACATCGGCTGAGGTAGCTGATTTGTTGGGTCCGGTCGTTCAGCACATCAGGACCCGACCGGTTTCTCGAGGTGGTCCTAGGAGTGGACGATCGGAGTCGGCTTCAGTTCTTGCTCGCGGCTTCGATATGGAGGATACGACGGCCGAGCAGCGGGTGCGGATCTTCATCTTGATCCTGATTTCTATGATCCTCTCTCCTAACAGGAGTTCACGCGTGCTCCTCTACTACCTCCCCTCTTTGGCCAAGATTCCCGAGAAAGGATCCTACAGCTGGGCCAGTCTTGGTTACGCGGATCTTCTTCTATCTCTACGTCATGGCTGCCGTCAGCTCAATGACGAGTCCCCTATCACCGTTTACGGCCTGTGGAGAGTCGTAGAGGTGATGATCTTTTCCGTTCTAGTTTCATTTCAACTTGTTCGATTCGTGTGCTGAATATTATTTTTGTTGCAGTTATGGTTCTACGAGTACTTCCCAAGCTTGGCTCCTTGCCGGCGTCGGGGAGTGGTCCATGACTTCCCCGTCGGAGCCAGCTGGCGTGACCGAGGAGAGTCACGGGTGGAGTCTGTTCCGGCACTTCGTGGACTACTACGCCGAGGCACCTCTTCCGTTGGCGTAAGGATTAGCTTTGTTGCGTTTTTTCTTTCTAATGTTGTTTCTGTTGTTTCACGCCTAAATTTTTATGGTTTCTAGGTTCCCATCGATGTCCAGTATAGTCCTTGGGCCGGGATGACTGATCTACCCGGGGCCCTACGTCTTTCAGTGTACCGTGCCATTTTGGTTGGTACTGGCGCTTCGTATGGTATTTGGGGGAGCGAGTCGTCCGTCAGCATAGCGTCGATCGCTTTGTGGTGCCTTCTTCCCCGCCAGAGTCGATGCTGGACTCCCGCTTGATCAGAGGGTTGATCAACAGGGGAGAGCGCTACACTATTCCGTGGCAGGAGCTCGTTCACATGGAGAGCGATTACGCGCGGGATTTGCTGCCCTCTCTGGCTCCTCCACCCCGTCTTCCCGAGGTATGATTTCTTTCGAGAATCTTCTTTGCTAGTCTCTGTTTTAAATAGTCGAATAACTTGATTATTCGATCATATTTTCAGACGACCATTCACCCTGTGGGGAGTATTCAGATTCCTCCTCAGTCTATCTGTTACCCTGGGTCGATCGGTACCACGGAGGACCATATTGTCGACGCGCCGGAGGGTTATAGACAGGCGCAGGACTCAGTGCCCGAGGTTTTTGAGCCGGTGAGTTTTGTTCGACGCATTATCCACTCTTTTAATGTTGCTTATTACTGATTTTTCTTTGTTTTATCCTCAGCCTAACCGCCCGGAGGTGATGGGAATTATGAAGCTGGTGGACGCGCTGAAGTATTGCATCATCAAGCTTCGGCGTGGTGCGAGTTGTCGGAGCTCTAGCGACGTCCTTGAGGTATCACTTATTATTTTTTCATTTCTGCCATTTGTTTTATTTTGCATCATTGACACCTTTTGATTTTGTGTTTTTCAGGAGCGATGGAGGTCCCGCTCGCGCTCGAGGCCCAGAGGCTCGGACGAGGAGGAGCTTGGTCGTGGTAGACGATCTCTTGAGGCTCACCGGCGTTCTCAGCGAGAGCCTCAGACTACTCAGCCATTCCAGGAGGCTCAGTGGCAGCAGGGTCAGTCTTCTCAGCGTCCGTCATTTTCACAGCCTCCAGTTCCTGAGTTTGGGTCTCCTTTGGATCCTAGTTCATTCTCGGCCCCATTATCCGAGATTCCTCCACCACTGTCGGGCTTGTTCTCGGTTCCGCTGTATGGGACGATACCTTCGCCGACGATTCCAGTATCTTTGGGCCAGTCTACTCCATTCTCCGGCTGGACGGGTCCTGCTTTGAGCTTGGCTACTACTGGGCTTACGGGGACTAATAGGGACGTTATTCCCCGTACTCGGATGGTCAAGGGACTCTTTGGTTCGCCGTTCCCATATACCCAGGGTGAACCACATGCACGGGGTGGAGACGCGACTGATTCTGATTATAGAGATTTTTGACCGAGGGTTTTGTATTATGACTCTTTGTACATTATTTACAGTTTATACATCTATTATTACGTGTGTTAGTGTGTGTTTGAGATTCTTTTTGTGTGATTGTGTACTTATTAATGACGCGACGAAGAATATAAGTGGAGTAATGGAGGGTACCGACCTTCCCTAAAAGAAAAGAAATAAATACTTAAAATAAAATTTCCCAAAAGAAAAGAAATAAAATAAAATGATAAGTAAATAAATATAAAAAATATTTTCGTAAAAAAAAAAACAAATATAAAGAAAAAAAATAAAAATAAAAATAAAAAAGTGAGAATTTTATTAGAAATAAAACTCTCAGAAATAAAATTTTAAAATAAAGATAAAAAAGGTGAGAATTTAATTAGAAATAAAACTCTCAGAAAAGACTAAAAAATAAACGTTAAAGATAAGAAAATATAAAAAAAATCCGGATAGATACGGAAAAGATGAAAAAAATCAGGCACGTAAAGTGTCGTGACACGGCACTGTTGACCGTGTCACGGCAAAGGTTCCCGTGACACGGTGGAATTTCCCGTGTCACGGGAAGCGTATTATTCAGCAGTTTGTTTCACGCGTGCGAAAAGATGAATTCTGGGCAGTTCCGAGCGCTTTTGCTATAAATAAGACCAGATTATTCATGATATGCATAATTACGAAACACAAAATAATTTAGAATTTCATATTTCAATAATCATGTCTCAGAATTTTGATAATACATTGCGCGACTGGTCTTATTCTTTGACCAATGCTGAAAAAAGAGAGTTAGAATTATTTCATGTCAGGGGTTTGTTAGTCCTGCGACATGTAGCTATTGAACATGAATTTCTTAGAGCAGCATTAGATTATTGGAGTCCAGAAACGCACTGTTTCAAATTTGATTATGATGAGATATGTCCTCTGCCGGAGGAATTTGGTGCAATCTTTGGATTTCCTGCTAGGAATCTTATAGCCATGCCTACCTTACGTGAATATTATTACCAAGACTTTGAACGCCATCTGAATCTAACAGATCCAGATTTAAATAGAATTGTTTGTGGTAATGAAGTAGATTTAGAAAAACTTGCTAACTTATATTTTAATCTCCCTATCTCTGAGTCTTATCATGTATATCGTAGAAGGGCATATATTTTTTGCATGTTTAGCAAGTTACCATTTGCAAACGGTAGGGTAGGACATGCATGTCTAGCGTCTGTGCCTGTGCATGTTGAATCCGGAAGATCTCCTATGCCGACGTGCCTTGGAGAAACATTTCGTAGTCTTGACGAGGCAAAAGCTGACCGGAAAGCCATCAGGAAGGGCTATCTGGTACTACTACAGGTAACAATACGCTCCGAATAGCCACCGTGACACAAAACAGGAATCGTGTCACGGTTAGGGTCTGCCGTGACACGGTTAGAACTGCCGTGTCACGGGTATCTGCAGTTTTTTTTTTTCTTTTTTTTTATTAATATTTTTTTTTCTTGTTTTGCAGATTTGGTTGATGGAGCGCTTGGAATTATTTGAAGCCCCCGACGATATTGAAAAATATGGCCCTAACGACTTAGTCCGTAGGAAGAAGAATTACTCTGCGAATATGTCGTATGAAGATTGGAAAAATTTCTTTGCAAAGAGAGAATTTTCCATTCGTTGGGTGGTGCCTTGGTGAAGGCTTACTAGGATGGTTGGCACGAATGAAACTCCATATTGTCGTGTTCCTAGTATCTCCAAATTGACCTTTTACTGTCCTTCTCGACTGATGCGGCAGTATGGACTTGAACAAGTAATTCCACGCTATAACGATAGTCCTCGTGAAGTATCGTTGCATGAGAGTAACGTTCACAAGTACGAGGCTTATTGGATTGGAAGACCTTTGTGGACCGCATCTGCAAGTGACCAAGCTCCTCCTCCCTTATCTAGTGCATACAAGGCATGGTTGAACCCTAGAAGTAGGAGGGAACGATTCGGATCGCGCAAGTCTGATGTAAAGAGTCGTCTTGGAGAGAAGAAAGCGCCTCTTAAAGATCGCCTAGGTCCGAGAACTCAAGGAATTGAGTTTAAGACTCCTAAGATGCCAAGAAAGAAGATCCATGTGAAAGGAAAGGGTAAAGAAAAGATGGTGTATAGGGAGAAACAACCGAAAAAGTTCAAGAAAGTTGAAAAGGGTGAAAGTTCGACTAGGGGTGTGACAGTTCGGGCTACAAAAGACACACTAATGGTGAAGGCCGACCTAATTGAACAAGAGAAGGATGTTCCTAAAGAGAAGAGAGATTAGATTGATATTGCTATGCATTTTATTATTTATAATTTTTATTTAAAATAAGGCATATGATGCCAATATTGTAGTTGCATTTATTTTAATAATAATAACGCATTTATTTCTTAAATAAAATTACAATGACTTTTATTTATTATCCGAGTCAAGGAGTCGGGCGCAATGGAAGAACGAAAACAAAACTCGAACAGGAAATTCGCAACGAATGCGCCAATAATTAAAACGGGAAACTGAAAAAATCTGTCGTGTCACGGTCAGAGGGTCCCGTGACACGGTTCAAATTCCCGCGTCACGGCAAAATTTTTTTTTTTGTTTTTTTTTTAACAGACGGGATGACGTGGCACGGAACAGTTTTCCCGTCAAACGGGAACAATGACGAGGGTTAAATCGGTCGCTACAATCTAACTCTCAATCAAACAATACTTATACGAACACCCTATAACCAAGTACAATGGCAAATAAAGGTTCGGTCCACGAGGAACGAGAGTAATTGCAAATCAATAATAAACCTAAGCTAGTTCGAAATCAATGAAAAATGGTGTTCTAAAATACTACTAATAAGATGGAACAAATCAATAAACTAAGACACTAGGGAGAACGGGAATTCACCAAACCATTGGTAACTACGCAACAAGGAATCACAGAGACAAACGGGATATGCAAAGACTATATGTCTGATCAATATCATGAGGTAGGAAGACAACGGGCAATATTAAGCTTGGATTTCTCATGCACTTAACATTACTCGATACATAATCAAACCACATTCAACAATGAAATACTCAATTCACAATCTCTTGTTCAAATCAAGGATATCATGCAATCAAATTCAAGATTCTAGGTTAGCTACTCCTATTATAATGAATTAACATGCAATCGCATATAATCAATTTAATCACAATCCGTTTATCAAAATCAATCCTCAATTACATAGGTTACCTAGGCCGGGTTTCATCCTGAAACCCTAGCTAGGAGACTACTCACACATATTCATAATCAAAGCAATAATGAATTCCAAAAGCATAATAGATATTAATATGAATTCTGATTAAGGAATAATAAAGCTTGATTAATAAACAAGAATGAATAATACCAATTGTATTGATGCGAATCAATGGAAAAGTTCAGAACTTTGATATCCGTCGTCAATGAATAATACAAAGAATCTTCACAAATCTTGCTTCAAATCAATCCAAGAAAACTAAAATTGCTAGAATAATCTGTAAGAAAACTAATGAATCTCTAATACTAAGAACGTTCTCCAATAACTCTCTACAAAGGCTCTCAAAAACTATCTCTAAAACTGTCTCTAAATCTCCCCCCCCCCCCTTAACCCTCACAATAGGGTTATATATATATATATATATATATATATATATATATATATATATATATATATATATATATATATATATATATATATATATATATATATATATATATATATATATGTTTTAATTTAGAAAGCAATTGCGCAGGCTGCCCTTCGTAAATCAGCACGGTCGTGCTAGAAGTGGCACGGCCGTGCAAGCATGGCAGTAGCTGATCCGCAATATATTCAATTTTGGCACGACCGTGCTGAATTTGGCACGGCCGTGCTAATGCCTGGCACGGCCGTGCTAATGCCTGGCATGGCCGTGCTGAATCTGGAAAATGGCACGACCGTGCTGAATTTGGCACGGCCGTGCTAATGCCTGGCACGGCCGTGCAAGCATAGGCAGGAAGGTTGCAGGCACTTTGGTCTTCTAAAAATAGTCACAACTTCTTGTCTAGAGCTCCGTTTGAGGCGTGCAATATATCGTTAGAAAGCTCTTCAAGTCTACTTTCCAATGCAATTACAATCACTCCAATATCATTTGTATACCGAAAGTTATGAGCAAAATAGTGAACAGGTGTCATATTTGTGAACTGTTCTGCCTTGCCTGCTACTTAACTTGCCTTTCAAGGCCTTGAGAACTGCAGCAAAGTCTTAGCTTGGTGGACTAGGATCGATAATAGCCTGATTACGCACCAATGGTTCGGGACTCGACATAACTTGGTCAACTACACCTGTTAACACACCAAAAACAGACCGAAACCCGTGAAGCACGTAATATGAAGGAAACGAGTGTAACAAGGCAATAAACGACCAAAACAGGCCTAAATACATCCAAAATCACCCATTTATATGCCTTAATGCGCGCCCTAATGTGCGCTTGTCAAAATCCCCCAAGCTACTCTTTTGCTAGTCCTCGAGCAAAACTAAGGGATACACACACACACAGGATCAAATAAACTATTGCCATTACATATAAATCCAATTTAGCATGGAATGAAGTCAATGGATCCTACTTAGAACAACCATGCACGGAATGAAAACTCACTCTAACAAGCAACGAGACACACAATCCAAGGTATCGTTGATCAAAGTGCAAACAAAACCTAAACCAAGCATAGAGAACAAATAAGTCATGCTTTCCTCTAAACCCAACCAAACCGGCCACGTCCTCCCCTTTTGCTTCAAATCACCACCCTAATTGGCCCCTCGTGATCCCTCGAAGGAACCAGAAAAGTGATATTTTGAGGAAATAAAAAAGGTATCCCGACATCTCGATTACGCATAATCTTTCCATAGGGTTGAAAGGTATCTCCCTCCACCGTTTGAAAACCGAACACCTCTAAAGTCTAAGGGTCTTACAAGGTTGTAATGTTTTGGAAATGGGTAAGGTGGTGAAAACAATTCAAAAAGTGGAGTTAAATCCTAAATGAAGCGCAAGAATCACGATTCTCAAAAACAAAGCTCAAGTGATGCAATTCACATTCCACAATAAACATTGATCACACTTTTACACATCCCAAACTCTCTATGTTATACACACTCAAATCACCTTTTTCAAACTTAAAAGCTTTTATTCATATGTCTTCGCCTTTTTCACAATTCGGACGACTTTTCTCCTTTTTTTTTATTTTGATTTTCTTTTTTTTCTTCTTCTCTTTTAAAAAAACAAATTTTCATATTACATCTTTACAATTAAGCTCACTTTCAAACTTGCTCAAACCAACTATCGATCATTATTCTTGATTTATACACAATAAGCTCAACAAACCTTGCGAGGTAAACGCTTCACAACTAAGGGTTGGTAAAACATCGGCCATCGGGTTTGTAACATGGGTAACCAAGAATGGAATTAAAGGCTCAACATGGTTAGCAAGTAAGATGATGTAAAAAGAAAGTTAATTTGTAACAAAACAAAAGGAACAAGAATAAGAAAAATGAAAAAGGTGCCCTCTTCCTCCCTTAAAAGTGTCAAGTCGGTCTTGGGAGCTACAAGTCAACACAAAGATCGAAACATGCGTAATCAAGGATCCAAATATGCCACTCAAGAAGAATGATGAAGGCTAGAACAATAAAACCTCACGGGATTCAAAAACAAAGCAACTACCAATTAAGGGGATCAAATCCACAAATGGGAAGCGACTCCATCTTACCACAGCCCAAAGGCATAGAGTTTCACATGACAAAAGTGTTCTAACCAACTACCTTCGCCTAGACTCGTCTACATTGATCAACAATAGACTCAAACTGTGTATTCATCACTGGCTTAAGTAGAAATAGATATTCCACACACATTCATTCACGTTTCGAATCCAAATATGAGCATTATTCCAAAATTTTATGCAATTAGACAAGTTTATCACGATCCAAAAATATAGGAAAAGACGATGAGGCAAATCATATAAACTAGACTACACATTCTCATAACAGAAGCTTTTCCTATATTGCACACATATATAAACAACTAAGTAATCTAAACAAGCTAAATGGCTCATAAAGAGGCATGAAAATCACATAATAATCCCAATCGACAAACAAGTGATCAATTGATATCAACATCAATGATCCCGGGTTCTTTAGAACCAATCAAACATCCTCGAACCATTCAACTTCTTCCTAAACTAAACTATCCTAAGCACACAAAAACAAAAAAAAAACAAAAGGAAAAAGGGAAAGATTTCACCAAATGCTTCTTGAAAACACACTAAGACAGCATGAGATGCGGCGAAGCTCCTAATGCTACCTCCATGAGTCTTCATATCTGCACAGGTTAGATAGAAACAAACCAAAATGAAACCAAAAAGAAACTTGTTTTTTTATTTTTTTTATAGGAATATGAAGAAAAACAAGGGAAAATCAACAAGGAAACCATTCACCCCCCCCCCAAGCTAGTATAGACATTGTCCTCAATGTCAGGCATCGAGAGACTACCTAGAAGGCAAATAGGGAAAGAGAAAAGTACCTCATTGACTGGGTCTCGGGTTGCCTCCCGGAAGCGCTTCTTTAACGTCATTAGCTTGACGCAACACATGGATTACAGGTTACCCATAATCAATACTTGACATTGCAGTGGAGATAAGCTCACCATTCTTATTCTTGACAATAGTCACCGCCCCTTTCTTAGGTACTACAAACACAGGGGGAAACCCTTCCTTGATGTGTTGGAAGGGGTTTAAGCTTTACCTTTGGTGCTTCATTAGCCTCCTTTGCAGTGGCCACATCTAATGCATCTAGAAATTGCTCCTCCATGTCCCTGTTTTCCTTGTTCTCATTCAACTCAAAATCATGATTAGTATAGAATAATTCGTTACGCATATCAGAGACAATGGAATCAACAGTGTCAACCATCATGCAATTATCAGAATTAGAACAAGGATATTTCATAGTTTTATTTAAATCAAAATCTAAAACCTCCTAACCTACTTTCAATGAAATCTTGGCACCCTTTACATCAATAAGGGCCCCCGAAGTAGCTAGGAAAGGACGTCCTAGAATTATAGGTATATGAACATCCTCATCCATATCTAGGACCACAAAGTCAACAGGTATGACAAACTTCCCCACCCTTAGGGGAACATCTTCCACTTTACCCTTTGGAAATTTGATCGATCGATCGGCTAATTGAAGGGATATGTTAGTGGGAAGAAGTTCTCCTATATTTAATCGTTGATAAACAGAATATGGCATGAGACTAACACTAGCTCCAAGATCACACAAAGCATTATCAATATTCATTTTGTTTATAGCACAAGGGATTGAAAAGCTACCCGGATCTCCTAACTTAGGAGGCATTTTGTTCATTATTGTAGCACTACAGTGTTCAGTGAGGTTAACAGTTTCTACCCCTTCACAGTTTCTTCTACCACTCAATATATCTTTTAAAAACCTAGCATAGTTAGGAATTTGCTTGATAGCATCAGTGAATGGTATAGAAAGGTGGAAATCTCTCAAGGTCTCTAAAAACTTCCCGAATTGGGCATCTAGCATATGTCTCACATATTTTTGGGGGTAGGGGAGTCTATGTAATAGGTCGGGTTCATTGGTTTGTGCTCCCACCTGTTCCTTTGGGACCTCATTAATTTTATCTTTTTCTCTGGTCCTCTCATCCTCACTTCCTACAACATTATCAATGATAGGTGGAGTCACAGGTTGACTCCTAGGGGGTACTACTTCATCGCTCCCCCTCAATGTCTTTCCACTCCTAGTGGTGATAGCATTTACAGAGTTTTTAGGGTCAATACCTTGAGGCGGTAGTTTTGAAACTCCAACCCCATCTTTTATAGCACTAGCCAACTGAGAAATCTGGGTTTCAAGCATCTTATTATGTGTCATCACTTCACTAAACTTTTTATCAGTGGTGGACATAGAAGTGTTGAACATTTTGGCCTAGGACTCCATCATTTCCTCCAAGCTAGATCTCTGTGGTGGTCCTTGAGCATAATAATTATCATTTGTAGCTCGGGAACCACGCACATTAAATTGTTGGGGATTTTGATTAGAGTACCCCTTATTATTATTCCAGTTTCCCCTGTTATTAATGTCGTTTCCCCCTTGATTGAATTGCCCTTGGGAATTATGATTCATTTGATTACCCTGTTGGTATTGGTTTTGATTTCCAAAACCACCATGTTGATTATAGGGTCCTTGGGAATTTTGGTCCCTTTGGCCCCTATTTCCCCACTGGTTTTGATAATCAAAATCATTACCTCCCTGATTATAATTGTTCCCTCTTTGATTAGGTGGCAGATATCTATTATTATCATTCCTAGGTCCGTTATCATAAGACATAGCATTGACCTGTTCATTATTATATCTATTACCATCATTATTATTAGGATCATATGAGGGATCAAAATTACAAGCAGAGGTATCATGATCATAAGACCCACAGTTTTCACAGAAAATACATCCTACAGGCATATTGGAAATGGAAGGATTAGGATTCATACCTCTCCCCTTAGATTGGGAGGGAAGATCTTGCAATGGTACGGAATCGAGCTTGGCTTTAATCGCTGACATCTCCTTCCCGAGGTTCGTAATTTGTGATGTCAGGTTGCTAATGGCATTGAGGTGGTCCACTGAATACACCGCTCCTCCACTCTTGTTCACAACATCTCGCTCGCCGTCTTGCCAATCCATGTGGTGGCGTACCTTATCTTCGATAATATCTATGACCTGCTCTTCAGTTTTGTTCATTATTGGGCCACCTGCTCCCGCATCCAAACTGGTTTTCCCTTGAGGACTTAATCCTCCATAGAAAATCTGTAGCACCTGGTATGTTGGAATTCCGTGATGCGGACACTCTCTCTGGTACTCCTTGTACCTTTCCCATGCTTCATAGATCGACTCCCCACTCCTTTGCCGAAACCCTTGAATCAAGGCTCTAGCATCGGCCGTCTTCTTTTGAGAATAGAATCTTCCCAAAAATGCTGTCGTGACATCATCCCAAGTGTGTAGAGTATTTGGTTTTACCTCCTTCTCTAACCATTCGAGGGCTCTCCCGATGAGTGAAAATGGGAAAAGCTTTAATCTCACGAACTCTTGGTTCACCCCATTGACTTTGATAGTGTTGTAGTACTTCTCAAATTCATTCAGATGAGCCAAAGGGCTCTCATGCTTGGCACCACTAAACTGCCTTCTCTCGATGAGGGTGATCATAGCCGGTCGGATCTCGAAATCATTGGTCTCAGTAGTGGGTGGAGCAATCCCACTTGAAGCTCTATACGCCCCAGGAGTTCCCAACTCCTTAAGGGGTCTTGGTGCTGGCCGATTAGGTTGGCGCGGTATGTCTGTCACTGGAATCTGTTGTGTGTTGTGTTCCTTTCCTTGAGAGTTTGATGACGTTAATCGAGATTTACGATTACTCTTCAAAGTTCTTTCGATTTCTGGATCGAAGGGTATTAATTCTCTCTGTTTAGACCTGCGCATACACACTAACCAAACCAATTAAATAGCAAGGCTACAAGTGTAGCCAAAAGGGAAAAATCTTTTTGTGCTTTTTTTTATGATGAACTAGACTCAAGAAATCAAAAAGCAATTAATAAACTCCGCTCCCCGGCAACGGCGCCATTTTGACGAGGGTTAAATCGGTCGCTACAATCTAACTCTCAATCAAACAATACTTATACGAACACCCTATAACCAAGTACAATGGCAAATAAAGGTTCGGTCCACGAGGAACGAGAGTAATTGTAAATCAATCTTAAACCTAAGCTAGTTCGAAATTAATGGAAAATGGTGTTCTAAAATACTACTAATAAGATGGAATAAATCAATAAACTAAGACACTAGGGAGAACGGGAATTCACCAAACCATTGGTAACTACGCAACAAGGAATCACAGAGACAAACACGATATGCAAAGACTATATGTCTGATCAATATCATGAGGTAGGAAGACAACGGGCAATATTAAGCTTGGATTTCTCATGCACTTAACATTACTCGATACATAATCAAACCACATTCAACAATGAAATACTCAATTCACAATCTCTTGTTCAAATCAAGGATACCAAGCAATCAAATTCAAGATTCTAGGTTAGCTACTCCTATTATAATGAATTAACATGCAATCGCATATAATCAATTTAATCACAATCCGTTTATCAAAATCAATCCTTAATTACATAGGTTACCTAGGCCGGGTTTCATCCCGATACCCTAGCTAGGAGACTACTCACACATATTCATAATCAAAGCAATAATGAATTCCAAAAGCATAATAGATATAAACATGAATTCTGATTAAGGAATAATAAAGCTTGATTAATAAACAAGAATGAATAATACCAATTGTATTGATGCGAATCAATGGAAAAGTTCAAAACTTTGATATCTGTCGTCAATGAATAATACAAAGAATCTTCACAAATCTTGCTTCAAATCAATCCAAGAAAACTAAAATCGCTAGAATAATCTCTAAGAAAACTAATGAATCTCTAATACTAAGAACGTTCTCCAATAACTCTCTACAAAGGCTCTCAAAAACTATCTCTAAAACTGTCTCTAAATCTCCCCCCCCCCTTAACCCTCACAATAGGGTTATATATATATATATATATATATATATATATATATATATATATATATATATATATATATATATATATATATATATATATATATATATATATATATATATATATATGTTTTAATTTAGAAAGCAATTGCGTAGGCTGCCCTTCGTAAATCAGCACGGCCGTGCTAGAAGTGGCACGGCCGTGCAAGCATGGCAGTAGCTGATCCGCAATATATTCAATTTTGGCACGGCCGTGCTGAATTTGGCACGGCCGTGCTGAATTTGGCACGGCCGTGCTGAATTTGGCACGGCCGTGCTAATGCCTGGCACGGCCGTGCTGAATCTGGAAAATGGCACGGCCGTGCTGAATTTGGCACGGCCGTGCTAATGCCTGGCACGGCCGTGCTAATGCCTGGCACGGCCGTGCAAGCATAGGCAGGAAGGTTGCAGGCACTTTGGTCTTCTAAAAATAGTCACAACTTCTTGTCTAGAGCTCCGTTTGAGGCGTGCAATATATCGTTAGAAAGCTCTTCAAGTCTACTTTCCAATGCAATTACAATCACTCCAATATCATTTGTATACCGAACGTTTTGAGCAAAATAGTGAACAAGTGTCATATTTGTGAACTGTTCTGCCTTGCCTGCTACTTAACTTGCCTTTCAAGGCCTTGAGAACCGCAGCAAAGTCTTAGCTTGGTGGACTAGGATCGATAATAGCCTGATTACGCACCAATGGTTCGGGACTCGACATAACTTGGTCAACTATACCTGTTAACACACCAAAAAAAGACCGAAACCCGTGAAGCACGTAATATGAAGGAAACGAGTGTAACAAGGCAATAAACGACCAAAACGGGCCTAAATACATTCAAAATCACCCATTTATATGCCTTAAAGCGCGCCCTAATGTGCGCTTGTCAAACAAATCTCGTGTCTCGGTAGGCACTCTGTCCTTTTTTGCCGCTTAGAGTTTGCCGTGACACGGGATTTTTACCCCTTTTTTTTATTTTGCTGTGACGTAATGTTGAACCGGGCACATATTAAATCAATAGAGAGAGGATTTTTTATTTTAAAGTGGTCGGGCCCCCTTGAGGGGTTGCCTACGTATCCTAAAAAGGAATCAGGCCAGACGTAGCTCTATTGGGTCATGAACCCATGCGACTAGGCGTAGAATTTCTTGAGTTGATCCAAGTTGGTGAAATTATGGAAGTCGTTACCGTCCATGTCTACTAATTGTGCCGCTCCGCCAGACAGGATGGCTTTAACAATATACGGGCCTGACCAGTTTGGTCTGAACTTTCCTCTTGGATCTAACACATTTTTACGAAGTGCCTTAAGCACTAGGTCGCCCTCTTTGATATTCCTGGTCTTGACTTTTTTGTTAAAATGTCGTGTCATACGCTGTTGGTAGGTTTGGACATGATGCAAAGCTGCCAAGCGTTTTTCATCAAGCAAGACCAGTTCGTCGTATCTTACTCTAATCCAGTCGACTTCATCTAGTTGGCTTTCCAATGCGATTCGGAGAGAAGGTATCTCGAGCTCGATTGGTTGTACAGCTTCGACGCCATAGACTAAAGAGAAAGGGGTAGCCCTTGTCGATGTACGAACAGAGGTTCGATAACCCCAAAGGGCGAAATATAGCTTACTTGGCCAATCTTTATAATTTTCCGTCATCTTTTCGATGATGGTCTTCACATTTTTGTTGGCCGATTCGACTGCTCTGTTTGTTTGTGGTCTGTAAGGTGATGATCGATGATGTTTGATATGATATTTCTGCAACAATTCCGCGCATTCGGCTTGTAAATGTGTTCCATTGTCACTAATCATTTCATGTGGTACCCCATAGCGGCATATAATAGTTTTCTCAATGAATTGAGCTACGTGTTTTGCCGTTAGCTTGGCATATGAGGCTGCCTTGACCCATTTGGTGAAGTAGTCGATTGCTACGAGACTGATTTCATGCCCCCCTTGTCCTGGTGGTGTGATTTTTCCAATGATGTCAATGCCCCAAGTGGAGAAAGGCCATGGAGAAGTATACGTATAGAGAAGTGAAGGTGGAACATGCTGTAAGTTTGCATAGATTTGACACTTCATACATTTCTTGACGTACTCGTGACAATCTCTCTCCATAGTAGTCCAATAGTAACCTTGTCGTTGAATCTTTTGGACTAGCATTTTTGCATTCATGTGAGTTCCACATATACCAGCATGAAGGTTTTCCATGGTTTTATGTGCTTCTTTCTTGGCTATACATAAGAGATTTCTTCCCGTTGCGGTTCTCTTGTGGAGTTCTCCCCTAATGAGCACATACTGTGAGGCCAGGAGCCTCAAAGCACGGCGTGCCCTTTTATCAGTATTAGGAGGGTACTCTTCTTTTGTCACATAATTAAGGATGTATGTATACCATGGCTCTTCATCTTCCTCCTGTGGTTCTTGTTCATCATCAAGTGCATGAACATAAGCTGGTTCATATCGTCTCTCTATGGTCAGTGGCATTCTGATCGTGTCAGCTGGAATTCGCACCATTGATGCAAACTTAGCTAGTGTGTCGGCGAACTGGTTTTCTTCTCTTGGAAAATACGTATATTCCACTTCATCTAGTTGCTCCGTGAGAGTTTCCAGATGAGCTTGATACGTAGCGAGACTTTCACTCCTCACTTTCCATCTCTTAGATATTTGGTTAATGATTAGCGAAGAGTCACCGTAGATTTTGAGTTTCTTGATTCCCAAGGCGACAGCTGTTTCTAATCCCAAAATGCATGCTTCATATTCTGCGGCATTATTGGTGACATCAAAGTCGAGCTTCATGGAAATTGGGATGTGTTCTTCATTGGGCGATACGAGTAAGACTCCTACGCCACATCCTTTTTGGTTTGAAGCTCCATCGAAGTAGAGCGTCCAACTATCGTCTTCGGTCATGAGTAAATCTTCGTCAGGGAAATCGTACTCATCTTCTTCTTTTTAAGCTTCTTCTAGCGGAAAGTCTGCTAAGAAGTCAGAAACTGCAGAACCTTTGATGGCCTTTTGTGGCACAAATCTCAAGTCAAATTGAGCTAGATTCACTATCCACCTTGATAATCTGCCGTTGAGTGTTGCTTTCTCGAACAGGTATTTGAGAGGATCCATCTTAGACACGACATGCACCGTATGAGTTAGCATGTAATGTCTTAGTTTCTGTGCGGCCCATACGAGTGCGAGACACAACTTCTCGAGAGGCGTGTATCGCGTCTCATATCCTTGGAGTTTCTTGCTCAGGTAATAAATTGCATTCTCCTTGCTTTCGATCTCTTGTGCTAGCATTGCCCCCATCGTTTCTCTTGTGACCGTAAGGTAGAGTCGAAGAGGAAAGTCAGGTATTGCTGGCGCTAGCACGGGTGGGTTTGCCAAATACTCTTTGATTTTGTCGAAAGCCTTTTGGCAGTCATCATCCCATGTGACTGGGACATTCTTCTTAAGCTTCTTGAATATAGGTTCACATATCGCTGTGAGCTTTGATATGAACCTACTTATATACTGCAACCTTCCAATGAAGCCTCGAATCTCCTTCTCATTTTTGGGTGGTGGCATGGCTATGATCGCTTTTACTTTTGAAGGATCTATTTCAATCCCTCGGGAACTGATCACATATCCAAGTAATTTTCCTGACGTGACTTCGAATGCACATTTTGCTGGATTTAATCTCATGTTGTACTTACGGAGTCTTTCAAAAAACTTGGGAAGTGCGACGATGTGGCCTGGGCGATCCTTAGACTTGACAATCATATCATCGACATAAACCTCCACCTCTTTGTGCATCATATCATGTAACAATGTTGTAGCTGCTCTTTGGTAGGTGGCACCCGCGTTTTTCAACCCGAATGGCAGTACCGTATAGCAATATGTACCCCACTGTGTGATGAATGTGGTTTTCTCTATGTCTTCTTCGGCCATCAATACTTGATTATATCCGGCGGAACCATCTATGAATGACAAGAGTGCATGGTTTGCTGTATTATCGACCAGAATGTCAATGTGAGGTAGAGGGAACCCACATTCTGACCCTTCCATCCTTTTTTGGAACTGGAACCACATTTGCTATCCATTCCAGATACTTGGATACTTTGATAAAACCTGCGGCCAATTGCTTTCTGATTTCTTCCTTGATTTTAAGAGCCACATCTGGTTTCATTCGGCGCAGCTTTTGTTTGACAGGCTTCATACCTGGAGTGAGTGGTATTGTATGCTGAGCTATATCCCTGTCAATTCCTGGCATATCTTGGTATGACCAAGAAAATACATCAACAAATTCACCAGAATTGATTGAATTTATTGGCTAATACATCAAGAGAGGCAAGGTCGGCTGCGACCTCACCAGAATTATTAGGACTAGAAGGATAGGACTCAACAAGAGACTCAGGGTTGAACTGTATAGCAGAAAGAGGGTCAGCCTCAGACTCTAAGGACTCATCTACAGACTTAGACTCAGACTCGGACTCAGACCCGGACGATTCAGACATAGGACCTCGCCAGCGGTTATTTCCAACTTCTCTCCACTCGGTGTAGTGATCCTCAATGTCTTGCGCCATGCCCTTGAAATGTTGTCAGCTTGGACGATTAACTCGGAGGGATCAAACTCCTTGTTCGCTATGACCGATTGAATGAGCTTAGAGTTATCATTGTAGACCGGCATGGAGTCATTTTTCTCCATTCCAAAAAGAAGATTAATTCCCAGATCATCAGAGTTCAGGTTGGCTGACTTCTCGACTGTAGAGAGTTCTTCATCGATGAAGTCACAATCGAGGAACACCTCAAATCCTGGTTCACGGATCCCATTATGGACAAATGGTTCAGGGAATTCATAGCATGGGAAGTCTTCCCCTTCTTTGATGTACTGGCCATTGAGGGTGAACGGATATGGATCCATGGCCATTTCCGTGTTCGTGATTTGAGCGTTGTTGCGAGCTTTCATTTTCAATGCAGCTTGTTTGAGATCTTCTTTTGTTGGCTCGAATCCCAAGCCGAAAGTGTCCTTCTTGACTGCACCAGGATAGCCCCAAGATTTAGCCATTTCCTTCTTGAGCCTAAGGGTCATTCCAGGAAAGTGACCTTGCTTCTTCAGAATGGCGTTGATACTGGTGTTTGAATAAGGATTGAAGTCGAGATGACACTTTTCCTCTTCTTCGATTGCAAGAACATCATCTAGTGAAAACCCCCAAAGATCTTCATCTTCCTCGTCGTGTTCAACATGGACGATGGGAGTATCAATAACTTGAATGCGCATAGGAGAAGCATCGATGGTAATCGGAACCCCTCCAACTATGTCTTTCACTTTCTGATGAAGCGACGACGAAATCGCCTTTAGCTCATGAAGCCAAGGGCGTCCTAACAACAGATTGAAAGAGGCTTAATGTCCTTCACCTGAAATTTGGTGCGACACTCAACGACCCCAGTAGTTATATTCAATATGATAGTACCCACGGCTTGACGGCGAGTATTATCGTAAGCTCGAATCCCTTGAGTGGAGGGAGTCAACTCTTCATTCTTTATGCCCAACTTCTTTGCAGTACGGAGTGGGCACACATTGATTGCAGAGCCATTATCAACCAGGCTCATAGGAACATCCATCTGCCTACACACTATAGTGAGGTCTAAGGCCTTATTATGTTGGTCCCCTTCTGGGGGTAGATCCTTATCAGAAAAGGAAATCGAATTGCTGGTACTCGGCAGCTTAGTAGTGAGAAAGTTGACCAGTCCTTGGGGAGTCATGTCGTCATCGAATCCTATCTTCACCAGAGCATTCATTACAGCCTTTCGATGCTCGTGGGAAGTGATCAAAAGCTTCCATACATTCATCTCCACCTTGGTCTTTTGTAGCTGTTTGACCACATCGATATTCACCAGGTCGATGGGATCAACTATCGGGTTTGATTGTGGTGGAGGTGGGTTAGGTTGTTGAAACCGTCCACTTTTAGTGAGAACCTTGACCTCAAAGTCCCCCCAAACATCTTTACTGGTGCCGAGAGATGAACAGGCTATATCTTTGAGATAGACATCTTCATCATCACTATCCCAAATCCCATTCACTTCTTCAGTGATTGAGATAAATACAACTTCCGGCAAAGGTTCATTCACAGGTTGAATGAGTATTGACGGATCAAAGGAGACTTCATCTCCCATGATAGCCAAAGCATCAGAAAGAGGACCTGTATGAATGTTAGGCTTCTTTCCCCCCTGAAGGGACGGGAAGTTGGTTAGCATCTATCAGGTCTTGGATTGCGTCTTTCAGCCTCCAACACTTCTTAGTGTTATGACCCTTGCCTTGATGATACTTGCAATAAGCATTGGGGTCATAGTTGGCGGTCCTATTCTCAGGTCGAGGTTCTGGAAATGGTCCAATTGGCATAATCAGTCCCTGACCATGAAGATGGTCATAAGCAACATCATAAGTCATTCCCAAAGGCGTATAAACCCTCCTTTGCCTTTGGAATCTTTGAGGAGGAGCATTAAGGGCCAGCACATCATTGATGTTGATATTGTTGGCAGCATTATTGGGCTTAGAAGACGAAGAAGAAGGAATGTCGTTCTTCTTGTTTTTCCAAGTGCCATTGTTATTGTTGCTACCAACAGACTTCATCATTTCGTCTTCAATATTGATTCCAATATCGTATACAGCATCAAAGGTACTTAGGGGTAGAAACTTCAGGTGTTGCTTGTACTTATGAGTCAGGTTGGAAATGAACAAGCGAACCATTTCCTTCTCCTTAGGAGGATCCACCAAGAGCACAGCTGTTTCTCTCCACCTGCTTAGGTAAGTGGTGAAGCCTTCATTCTCTTTCTGTTTGAGAATGGAGAGTTCACGTTCAGAAGTCTTGGCCTGGATGTTACACTTGTACCGATTCATAAAGCTTTAAGTAACATCCTCCCAGGTCGCGACATGCTTGGATTCCAGAGAATAGAACCACTGTTGACAGGCATGCTCTAAGGAAAGAGGAAACACCGTAGGGAAGAGTGTCACATCTACTCCCTTAAGAGCCATAGTTGCAGAAAAAGCCTTCAAATGGAAAAGCAGGTTATCAGTAGGCTTGAACTTGGGAATATCAGTAGTGGAAAACTTCTCAGGAAGCTTCTCCCTTATGGACGAGGAGGTGATAGGGTGTTCCACATAAGTGAACTCTTCGGAAATCTTGCTCATCTGTTCCTTGATCTTATCCATCGCAGCAGTAGTGACACTGTTTTGCTTGTCTTGCTCTACAGTGCTGACTCTAGTAGTGAGTATCTGCATCATGTCAGACAATCTTTCGATTGTCCTGTTGAGGTTCTCAATGTCTTCCTGAGTGGCCATTGGTTGAAAGTAGACTGGAGAGAGATCTTGTGGAGATGACTGAGGTGGTTTCCTTGTACGCCTCTTTGGTATAAGAGGTTGTTGAGGTATGGACTCGAACCGTAACAATCTACCCTTGCTTCTTGCCCAAGCGTTGTGACACCGAAACAAACACACCTTTAATGACCACACTTGACCTTAACCTATCCGGATTAAAAAAAAATAAAAAATTTGTATTGAAGCTCTACTTATTAAAAAAAAGAAAACATGGGAGGATACCATCCAACTTACTCCGAAAAAAAACGACACAAAAAACGAAACTTCACTTAAATACGGTAAAAAATTGTGCATGACTAAAAAAAAAGTGTGTGGACATAATATGTGAGTGATTAGGTGAGATTATAGACGCGTGTTTTGACCGCATAGCTAGACACGACTCAATACTGAACACAAAATTCGAGAAAAAAGACTGACGGGACACTTTCCTGGGCACCGTGTCACGGTGCAGACTGGCGTGACACGGTTAAGCCTACCGTCAGACGGTAGCCTTTACCGTGTCACGGCACTGTTCACCGTGACACAGCAGAAAATGCCGTGACACGGTGCGCAGTTCCAGGCGAGTTTTGTGATTTTTCAGATTTTAATCGATTTTAAGTCCGTACTATGTGAGAATAAAAACCCCCGGTCATGGGTCAAACAAAAAGAGCAAACACATTAGGGTTAACACCGAACAAACACATAGCATTTAGGCACGATGATGTAAAAAACGTTTTGCAACCTAAAGTCAAGATCTATGTTCAACTATTGGTCAATCTTTGGGTGTCAAAAGGGTACCATGGTTAAGAGTTTGGACGCGTTATCAAGGCAGCCTCCCTTGAGGGTGTATGCCAACGGGCGGCTCCGCGAGTTCATGATGAAATCGAACTCGAATCCAGGGCTTGAGTGGATTTAATGACTCGGATGAACCCTTATTGCCATGAGCGTTTTTGGATTGATAAAGCTTAAATCCCCCGGGGCTAAGACGCATGTAGAACACATACATTTTTTCAGAAAAATCGAAGGAAGTCAACTGTGAGAAAAGAAAATAGGTCACCGGACTGATTTTAGGACTGCCGTGAGGAAACCTGCCTTGAAGAGTTCTCCATTTATCAACTTGAAGTTTGCTGCTCGCTTTTCAGGACGGATGCCTCATGTGATGAATCAGGAAGCTTGCCGTCTGCTAAATATGCCCGGATGCCATCCATCCAGGTAGAGCTTCGGTCTAAGGTTCCAATGGGCTCTTCATGTATGCTTCAGTTTTTAAGAACTTCCCAAAAGACCGACCGAGGAGTATCACAGCAGGCGGAAGAAGCCAATTTAGACAATGCATCCGCCTGGTTGTTATCTGACCTAGGCACTTGATTCAGATGGCATTCCTCAAGTGCCCCAGTCTCTTCTTTTACTGCCTGAAGATATTTGATCATAGCCGGATAAGTTGCCTCATATGCTCCCTCATACTGGCTGACGACCAACTGTGAATCAAAATAGGTGTCAATTTTAGTTGCCCCTACTGCCTTACACATACGGATTCCGGCTAGCAGGGCTTCATATTCCGCCTCATTATTTGAGGCTTGAAACTTAAACCGCAGTGCATATTCAAATTTGTCCCCCTCAGGGGACTCATATATGATTCCTGCACCGCAGTCGTTCTTCGTTGAGCTTTCGTCTACATAAACATTCCAAACCTGGTTTACATTATCCGGTTGCACCGGTCGTGTCATTTCAACAATGAAGTCGGCAAACGCCTGACCTTTCACTGCCTTTCTAGGTTCAAAAGTGATTTCAAGACTTTGCATTTCAATAGCCCATTTCTGCCAGATGACTCCAAAGTAGACATTGGCCGCTTGAGGGGCTGGTCGGTGTAGATTACCACCGGATGAGCCAGGAAATACGGTTTCAATTTCTTGAAAGTCATATACAGGGCAAGGACAAATTTTTCTACCATGGGGTACCGGAGCTCAGCATTTTTTAAGACATGGCTAATGGAATAGACCGGAAGCTGAACACCGTCTCTCTCAGCAAGGAGAACGGCACTGAAGGCATGATCTGAGACGGCTAAGTACATGTATACCACCTCCCTAGGCAGTGGACTAACAAGTCTTGTCAAAGAGTGGAGGTGTTCTTTCAGCCGTTGAAAGGCCGCCTCAGCCTCATCCCCCCATTCAAATCTGGTCTTCTTCCTGATTGCTTGGAAGAAGTAAAGGCATTTGTCACCTGACCGGCTGAGGAATCTCCCCAGAGCAGCCAGGCAACCGGTTAGTCTCTGTGCTTCCTTGACAGTGCGGGGTGACTTCATGTCAATCACCGCCTATAACTTCTCAGGGTTAGCCTCTATCCCCCTTTGAACAATCAGGAATCCGAGAAACTTCCCAGACTCAACACCAAAGACGCATTTCTTAGGATTTAACATAACCTTATGCCGCATGAGTTTGGTAAAGGTTTCTCGTAGATCAGCAAGGTGATCCGCCTGCTGTTTGGATTTGACTATCTTGTCATCAATGTATGCCTCTACATTCCACCCAATTTGATTAATAAAGACAATATTAATCATCCGTTGGAACGTAGCCGGCGCATTTTTCAAGCCAAACGGCATCACCGTGTAACAGAATAGCCCCTGATCAATGACGAAGGCCGTCTTTTCTTGATCTTTCTTCCACAGGGGTATCTGATGGAAGCCGGAGTAGGAATCCATGAAACTCATCAAGACATGCCCGGCTATTGAATCGACCAGACTATCGATCTTAGGAAGCGGATAACTGTCCTTGGGACATGCTTTGTTGAGATCTGTGTAATCAACATACATACGCCAGGTACCATTCGGCTTTTTTTACAAGCACAACATTCGCCACCCAAACGGGGAAATTACATGGCCGAATGAACCCAGCATCCAACAACTTTTTTACTTCGGCAGCTGCCGCCTGACTTCTTTCCTCACCGTGATTTCTTTTCTTTTGCCGGATGGGCTTCTTTTTAGGACCCACGACGAGTTTGTGGACAGCAAGATCAGGGCTGACGCCCGACATCTCTTCCACTTCAAAGGCAAAAATGTCTTTGAATTCTTTCAACAGGAGGTGCAAGTCTGCACCTAACTTAGCAAAGGCAACCGTCCTAACCTTCACGGTACGCTCCGGACGGCTTTCGTCCAGAGGTATGTCAATATGCTCGCCATCCGGTTGGGGACGGAGCTCATCTGACTGTTCACCGGTCAGTGATTGCTATTTTTTCTCCTTCTTCACCTCCACCAGCATAGGTGCCTTTCTTTTCTTTCCGGCTGCTGGTGGGGCAGGTGCTTTATCGGCCTCCTAGACATTGTCAAGGTCTATTGGCTCCTGGCCGCCTGGGGGCACGGTATCTCTGACGGCTGAGAGATAGCACTCCCGGGTCGTCTTCTGATCCCCATTCAAGGAACCAACAGAGCCGTCATCCCTCTCATACTTGAGGAGAATGGGGGAAGGGATGATTACAGCCTTGGATTCGTTGAGGTTTGGCTGGCCCAAGATAATGTTGTAGGCGGTCAACTCCACAACGACCAAAAACTTGACGACCAGATGTCGCCCTTTTCCTTTCTCACCCAGCCGGATGGGTAGATCGACTCTTCCGACTGGGTAAACCATCCCCCCCCCCAAAACTAACTAGGGGGTGGGTGACCAGATGCAAGCTGCTGTCATTATATTTCATCTTCTGAAAGCACCGGAGGCTGATGATGTCTGTTGAGCTGCCGGTATCAATAAGGATCCGCCCGACCTTGGTTGGCTACCTTACATTCAATGACGAACGGGTCATCATGTGGGAGGAGAACACTGCCCCTATCCTTCTCAGTGATCAGAACATCTGGGAAGGAGGAGCTTGCAGACGCCTGCCCATCATCATCTTTGTCCATCTTTCGAAGATGGCTCTTGGTGCCCCGGATGGTAGGGCCACCACATGAGAACCCGCCTGCTATTGTGTAGACCGGCTCCTTGTCGGTATCCGAGCTACTAGCAGGCTGGGGGTAGTCTTAGAGGACTGACCCTTATTCTTCTTCTTAGCCCCGGCTGGGGACTAAGAAATATAGGACTTCAGCATTCCCTTGTCAGCCAGACGGTCCAATGTCCGTTGAAGGCTGAAGCAGTCGTTGGTGTCATGGCCAACTTCCTCATGGTATTGGCAAAATTTATTTTTGTTCCTTGATTGAATGGAACTTTTCATTGGATTCGGCTTCTCTAGGGACATCCGGTCCTTAATCTCCATGAGGATGGAGTTGCAGTCCTTGTTAAACTCGTACTTTGGGACGTACGGTTTAAATTCTTTCTTCTTCTTCTGGGACGGCTGGTAAGAGTCACTTACCGCCCAGATTTATTTTCTTTTCTTGCTCTCTTCTTTCTTTTTAGCCGGCTGAGCAGGCCGGTTGTCTTTCTGCTTGTCAGACTTCTTAGAGTCCGACTAGCTACCGGGCGAGCAGAGGTCGGTAGCTTGAATGTAGCTTTCCGCCTCCCTCAGGGCCTCCTGTAGGGTGAAAGCCCATTTTCTGACTAGGTCAAACTTAAAGGTCAACCCGTCTCTCAGACCTTTAAAAAGTCTGTAAAAGCTACCTCTTCAGACGGTCCCTGAATCTGACTTCTAATCAGATTGAACCGCTTGACATACGAGCGCAACCCTTCTCTCTCTCCCTGCTTTACAGTGCTCAAATCAAGGCTTGTTTTCTTAGCAGGGATGTTCATTGAGAAGTTGGAAGCAAACAGGAAGGCGAGCTTCCTAAAACTATCGATGGACTCGGCTGGCAGATTACCAAACCATTGTTGGGCAATGCCCTTCAATGTAGCCGGGAAGCACCGACACCAAGTGGCATCGTCCAACCCCTGTAGATACATAAGGTTGGTGTAAGCCATGAGGTGGTCTTCTGGATTGGTGGTACCATCATAGGTACCAACCAATACATTCTTAACCTTGGCCGGCTGGGCCGCCTCGGTTATCTCCCGGGTGAACGCAGAAGGTTGTTCACCCAGGCGCAGCAGACGAAGCTGTCAGTCCAATGGCTGGACATTTGGATATGCCACCTGACCTCCAAAGAGGGTCGGCTGCAAGAAGTAAGGGGAATACTATCCGTAAGCCTGAGTAGGCACATACGGTACAGCCCCAATCATGTGACGGCCAGAATGGACGGTATTACCGCCCGTCTAGCTCTTATGCAAGGAGGGTGCACTCCCTGCAGATTTGTTATTGAAACTGTCTGGAAAGTTTGACGTTGAAGCCGACTCAAACAGCGATTGGTTTCTCTTCCGGTTGATGATTTCCCGGGCATCGAGAATTGATTTTTTGCTTCCCACCGGCTGCTGAGTCCGGCGGGTGTTGTTGTTGTTCCTCTTAGGAAGGAAAATTTTTTACCAATCAATGGTCCCGGCGGCCTTCTCCTTTGGATGAGGAGTGGGTTTCCGGTCTCTGACTGACTTCCCCTTTCCTAGAGGAGTCATCTTTGCCGACTGACCTTTACTTGGGCCAACCCGGCTTTGGGTGATCAGCTCTTTAATTTCACCCTTGAAACTTGTCATGAATCTCATGAGTTCGTCTCGGGTGACAGGTGCTGATCCAGCGGTCGTTTGGGTTTCCCTTTCCGGCTGCCTAGAGGGTTGACTTGTACCCGCCTGGGAGGCACCCCGCTCCAGAGTGTCTCTGGGTCGGATGCGCTTGGTTCTGAGAGAGCCGTCATCAGCTGTAAAGGTTTCGACAAGAGGATCTTCATCCTCATGGTCTGTAAAGACTTCTGGGTCATCGCCCAGATGGTTAGGGGGTGGCACAGACTCTTGAACCATCTTCGAGGTACTCTCCCCACAGACGGCGCCAAATGTTTTGGGTGTTTTTGTCCCTTGGGAGAGATACGTCATGAAGTCTGGTCCGGCTGAGCTGTACCTGCAAAATAACGGAGACTCCGGGTGGTTGGAGCTCCGCCTCCGACGGTCAAGTTAGTAACTTGAAACGGAATAAAGAGAACAGAAATTTAGGTGGGTATCTGCTCGGATTCCAAGCTCAAGTCTTTCTCTGATGTAAGAGAATCCAGGTGTAATAAATGATTGAATGTGTCCCCAAAGTGGGGACATATCTCCCTATTTATAGGGTCGTTGGAGAATGTGCCCCCATCTAGGTCACTTGACCTAGATTTTAGTGCGCTGCGGCGTTTTACGGCGCTCCTAGGGATTTGGGCCCTTGAAGGCCGCCATTTCAGAGGCATATCTGAGGGCGCCAAGTGTCATGAGGATGTTGAGCCACATGGACCATCCTGACCTCGACACGTGGCGTCCTCTCCTTGGTCCACGTGTCCAGGGTATAAATACCCTAAACAGTTACCTATTTTATAAAACCGCCTGTCCCAACATGGACAAAGGCGTCCAGTGACACCCCTCCGAGTGCAATCGTCATATAGAGCGGACTATCCGTCGATTCTATGTACCTATGCAGATGGAAAAAATTGAACGATCGAATTGGTAAACTCATAGCCGTCTGACCAGAATAATCTATGAAGAACGATTAAATTACCGAATACCGGATGCCCTGAGGCATCAGTCGGTTATCGGCTGAAGTTCTCACTTAGGTTATTTATTCCAAAGTTGCACTCACTCTCCCTATTGAGGCAAAAGATTTTGTGTAATGGCTATGTGTTAACCTCAGACGGGATATAACCGCCTAGGTAAGGAGCTCAAAGCACCCGTTCTAATTGCCGGCCGTGCACTTGGTTTGGGGCAATCATCATTGTGATTGATTGGCCTAAAAACACTCCATACTTCTCCTAGTATCAAGTGTTTCCAAGCCAATCAATCAACTTGAAATAAAACCAACCACACAGCCGCCCAGGGGCAAGAGCACCCGGATTGCAAATTGTCGTATGCTTTTTCAAGTTAGGCAAAATATTAAAGAATTGCAAACATATGCAAAATTCAAATTGAAAAATTCAAACACAGACATATATAAACACCGACTGAGTCGGAATACTTCATTAATATTGTTAATGGCACAAAGGCCATAATAACTGTTAGCCGGAATTACATCCGGTGAAGAAACCAAAAATAAATTGTTAACCCAACCCCACGGTTGGTAAAGATACAAGATTACACGGCATACAAGCCGGTAGAGAAAATGGTTGGCATACCGCCATAGAAGTTGGGGAGGCCCGCCTAAGGCTGAGGTGGATACTGCTACTCCGGCTGAGTCTAGCTTGTTTGGCCTTCGTTATGCACATCCACCGCCAGCTCCTCGTTATCAGAGACTTCATATCCCTGCTCAGCAGCCCAATCTTTGAAGCGAGGCGGTGGAGCATCACCTAGTAGCTGGGCATCATACACCTTAGTGGCGTAATCGTACCTTAGCTTATAGACCTCATAGTTTATGTCTGGGTAGAGGAGGCTCCAAGTGATCTTCATTCAGGCCAGGTTATCGCGCTCATTCTCCTCCGTCAGCCGTTTTTGCTCTTGGGCTAGCTCGTCCGACTGCTTGTTTCGCATATTGACAAGCTCAACCCCCAGGCGGGAAACGTCTGCTCGGAGTTGGGCGTTTTCCTTATCAGCATCTTCTAATGCCTTGAGGTCTGACTTGGCATCCTTCAGTTGCTTATCAAGGTCATCAGCCCGACTGTTAGCTTCGTCGTTCGCACCCATCAAACTCCGGATCAGCTCCTCCTGTTTCAACTCTACTACTTTAATCTTTAAATCACACATATAATTAGCATATTCAGCATAGTTGAGGTTTTCAAGGGCCCTCCATTTGGTGTCATTTACCTCTTCCTGCTTCCGCCTGAAGGGGCCCCGGAGGCCATCCACTCTCAGCATCACCTGAGAAAAGAGCAGCCGGATTATGAGTTACTTAACAGAATTAAAGATAAAAGATATCAAGGGTGTGGGATTCATTACCTCAGCCGATTGGCCCATTATCCAGTCGAAGTCCACTACCTGCAGGTCAGGTATGGAGTTCTTCTCTGACCGGGTGAGGTTCCTCACCATCCGTTTTGCAAAGCCCACAAGATCCGGCTCGTCAGAAGTCAGATCTGCATCAAAAGTAGTACTCTGTGAGAAAGAGGCAGCGTAGTTGGCATTCATCCATTGCCGGCTACTGACTGACCCCCTAGAGGGATCAACCTTAGTCTTGATTCTCATAAAATCAAGTAGCCAAGGTAGTTCAATCCGTCCCTTACCTTGGGTATCCAGATGGGGCTCAGGCTTCTGCTCCTCCCCAAGCGTTGCCGCACCGGCTGCAACATTAGGTGGCTCGCCACCCTTCGATGTCGTAAAGGCATCCGGCGCTTTCTGTTATGAGCGTCCTGAGCTTTCGCTCAGAATTTTCATCGCAGCAAGCGATTTTCCCCCGGTCGTTAGACGACCGGATTGGGCAAAAGATTGTTTCTGGGGAGGAGGGTCCTTCCTGGCGGCCTTCGCAACCGGAGTTTTCTCTAAATCATCTCCTTGCCTTTTGAGTAGCTTGGAGAAGGATCATGGAATTTTCTTGGCGGACTCCTGAGAAACAAACAAGGGTAAGTATACCCAACTGACAAGTAAAAAAAAAGAGTGTAAACGCATAAAAAGTCAGGCAGCCTTACCCCGCCTTTCTTGGAGTCCTTGGCTTCAACGGCTGCCTTCTTAGCAAGCGTAGCCTCTTTGTGCAGCAGCGCCGCCGACTTAGCCGGAGTCTTCGCCAGGTCGACCATTCTCAAGGCGTCGGCTGCATGAATAGAGTTCATGGTTAGAAGAAATTATGGCAAGTTTGCAATAAAAGTAAAAATAACAGGCATTCCGGATGTAAAGTGTTCTACCCTTGGGAAAAATGGTACTCATCCCGCAGGCGGACAAGAAGCACTCGTCCTTGAAAAAACCAGGATGGGGGATCCAGTTCTTGGAAACTATGATGTGAGTCCCATCCCCCATGAGCTCAGTTGTTGTTTCAAAAAATCCCGGCTCTATAATTTGCTCCCGGGCCTTAGTAGATAGCACCGGGAGAGGGCACTTCCTGCCTAGAAGAGCCGGCTCAGTGTTGTACCGGCGCAACGTCCGGCTATGTTTCAAAGTTGGGGAAGAAATCAAGTAAAAATTGTCCTTCCACCCGGACCATTTGGACACTTTGTCCACATGCATCAAATATTGGGGCAAGGTAGTTAGAGTATACCATGCCCCATGGCTGCCTAGGGCCTTGCTCAAGTAGTGCATGTGAGCGAAGGCGGAAAAGCTAGGGTTTATATTTTGAAACTCGCAGGCGGCGATGTAGCTAAGAATGTTCACCCACGAATTGGGGGTGAGCTTCCGACCCCTACATTGTACCCCTTAAGGATTTTCCTAATCCCGGGATGGAGGGGGAACCGGAGGCCGGCTTCGATGACCGCCTCGTAGCAAACAAAGTAGTGGTCGGCATTGTCAATATCATCGTTCCAGGACATTACAGCGTCAACCAGAGGAACGATGATATCCCAGCCCTTTCCAAAGGGGTGCTTTTCTTTGAAGGCCCTAAATCCACTCTTGAGGAGGGCTATGTTACCCGGAAGCATCCGGGTTCGTTTAGGGTTGGAGTTGTCAGCGACCTTAGGCGGCTGCTGATAGTCAGCCGCAAAATTGTCTTGGTCAGAGCCGAAAGATTCGGCCCTTCACCCTTCGCCAGCCTCAGCATCGTCGGCTTCATTAGAGGAGGCGGTGTCCTCGCCGCCTACCTCTCGTACCCTAGAGCTCCCAGAATTAGAGGGAGCCTCTTTGTCAGACCTGCTCTCCTCCAAATCCCTCTGTTCCCCGTCTGGGAAAACCTCATCGGTTGGCACTTCCATAGTGCGCCGGCTCCTAGACCGTCTGGCCATTTGTTTCATTCTGGCCATTGTGTCCTGCACAGACACAGAGAGGGAGGAATTCGGAGATGAGCATATCGGTTCCGACAGTCAACAAACGGCTGAGTTCTCAATCCACACACTCGGCATTGCCTATGACACTCAGCCGGTCCCCAGAACGGCTGAGTCTAGAACAGGGGGTGCCTTTTCTGGTCTATCCGAATCGATGTGCTCATCTCCGAATTCCTCCCTCTTTTTTTTGTGTAGGACACAATGGCCAGAGTTAAACAAACGCCTAGAAAGTCTAGGAGCCGACGCACTATGGCAGTGCCAGCCGATGAGATTGTTCCGGATGGGGAACATGAGGATTTGAAGGAGAGCGGTTCTGATGAAGAGGATCCCTCTACTTCCGGGAGCTCAGGCGTACGGGAGGAAGGCGGTGAGGAAGCCGCCTCCTCTAATGGATCCGGCAATGATGAGGTCGGTGAAAGGTCGAGGGTCGAAACTTCTGGCTCTGACCAGAATAACTTTGCGGCTGACTATCAGAAGCCACCGAAAGTCGCTGAAAACCCCAACCTTAAAAGGATTAGAATGCTACCGGGTGACATTTCCCTGTTAAAGAGCGGTTTTAGGGATTTCAAAGAGAAGCACCCCTATGGAAAGGGGTGGGATATTATCGTCCCGCCTGCTGACGCAGTAATGGCATGGGACGATGACATTGATAATGCAGACCACTACTTTGTCTGCTACGAGGCGGTTATAGAAGTCGGCCTCCGATTCCCCCTCCATACCGGGATTCAGAAAATCCTAAAGGGGTATGATCTGGGAGTTTGGCAGCTCACCCCCAACTCAAGGTGAACATTTTAAGTTACATTGCCGCCTGCAAGCTCCAGAACTTAGCTCCCAGCTTCTCTGCCTTCGCTCAAATGCATTACTTGAGTAAGGCACCAGGCGGTCATGGGGCCTGGTACTCTCTTTCTACCTTGCCCCAATACTTGATGAGTTTGGACAAGGTGTCCAAGTGGTCAGGGTGGAAAGATAAGTTTTATTTGATTTCTTCTCCAACTCTGAGACACAACCAGACACTGCACCGGTACAACAAGGAACCGGTACTTCTTGGAAGGAAATGCCCTCTCCCGGAGCTGAGTAAATAATGGAGCCGGGTTTCTTTGAAACCACTACTAAGCCCATGGGGTATTGGACTCATATTATAGTTCCAAAAAACTGGATCCCCCACCCGGACTAATTCAAGGACGAATGCTTCTTGTCCGCCTGTGGGTTAAGTCCCATGTTTCCCAAGGGTAGATCTACTTTCATCCGGAATGTTTGTGATTTTATTTTTACATTACAAACTTTCCATAATTTCTTCTAACTTTTATCTTATTCATGTTGCTGACGCCTTGAAGATGGTTGACCCAGCCAAAACCCCGGCTACGTCAGCGGCGCTACTACGCAAGGAGGCTGTTATTGCAAAGAAAGCAGTCGTTGAAGCCAAAGAGTCCAAGAAAGGCGGGGTAAGACCGCCTGACTTAGTATTATTATTATTATTATTATTATTATTATTATTATTATTATTATTATTATTATTATTATTATTAGTATTATTATTATTATTATTATTATTATTATTATATATACATATGTATGTATATATATATATATATATATATATATATATATATTACAAAGGTAGTTTGCCGGTTGGGTATACTTAACTTTTTAATTTGCAAGACTCTGCAAAACGTGTGCCACGATCCTTCTCCAAGCTTTTCAAAAGGCAAGGAGAAGATCTAGAAAAGGCTCCGGCTGCTAAGGCCGCCAGAAAGGACCCTACCCGGTCAAGCTCTACTGCCAAAACCGATCGTCCCACGACCGGTGGAAAATCCGCTGCTGCAATGAAGATTCTAAGCGAAGGCTCTGAGCGTTCACATCAAAAAGCGTCGGATGCCTCCACGGCATCGAAGGGTGGCCCGCCACCTAATGTTGCAGCCAGTGCGGCGACTACCGGGGAGGAGGAGGCTCCTAAGCCCCATCCAGAAACCCAAGGTAAGGGAAAGATTGAAATACCTTGGCCACTTGACTTCATGAGAGTCAAGACTAAGGTTGACCCCTCCGGGGGTTCAGTCAGCATCCGTCAACGGATGAATGCCAACTATGCTGCTTCCTTCTCACAGAGTACTTCTACTTTTGGTGCAGATCTTACATCCGACGAGCTGGATTTTGCTGGTTTTGCAAAACGGATGGTGAGGACCCTCACCCGGTTAGAGAAGAATTCAATACCTGATCTGCAAGTAGTGGACTTTGACCGGATAATGGGCAAGCTGGCTGAGTTAAAGAGTCCGCACTCTAACCCTGATATCTTTTCTTTATTTTAACTAAGTATGCCATAATCCGGCTACTCTTTTCTAAGATAATGCAGAGAGTGGACGAACTTTGAGGCCCTTTCAGGCGGAAGCAGGAAGAGGTAAATGACGCCAAACGGAGAGCCCTTGAAAACCTCAACTCTGCTGAATATGCTAACTATATGTGTGATTTAGAGATTAAAGCAATAGAGTTGAAACAGGAGGAGCTGGTCCGGAGCTTGACGACTGCAAATGATGAGGCCACCAGCCGGGCTAATGACCTAGAGCAAAAACTGAAGGATGCCAAAGCTAAGCTCAAGGCATTAGAAGATTCTGACAAGGAAAATGCCCAACTCCGGGCAGACGTCTCCCGTTTGGGGGTCGAGATCGTCAAACTGCGGAACAAGCAATCGGATGAGATCGCCTAGGAGCAAAAACGGCTGATGGAAGAGAACGTGCGGGACAACGAAGCTCGCCTGAAGATGGCCTGGGGGCTGCTCTACCCAGATGTAGACTTTGAGGTCTACAAGCTTAGGTATGATTACGCCACAACTGTGTATGATGCCCAAGTGCTGGGTGAGGCTCCTCCGCCTCGCTTCCAAGACTGAGCTGCCGAGCAAGGGTATGAAGTGTCGGACAATGAGGAGCTGGCGGAAGAAGAGCGAAATGAAGGTAATCAGCCTCAAGTAGCAGATGACCAATCTGAAGCCCTCCCAACCGCCCAAGACTAGCCGAGCAGCAGCTTCCACCATTCTGAAGCCCTTTAGCGGAAGTATGCCAACTTCTTTTCTTTGTCGGCTTGTATGCTGAGTAATGTTGTATTTTTACCAACTGTAGAGTTGGTTAACAATCATTTTCTTTTGCTTCTTCTCCGGGTGTTATTCCGGCTAACAATTATTCTGGCCTTTGTGCCATTTTTAATTTGAAGTATTTCGACTCAGTCAGTTATTAATATATATTAGTGTTTGAATTTTGAATTTTGAGTATATACTACAGTTCTTTAATATTTTTCCTAACTTAAAAAAGCATGCGACAATTTGCAATCCGGGTGCTCTTGCCCCTGGACGGCTGTGTGGTTGGTTTCATTTCAAATTGATTGATTGGCTTGAAAACACTTGATACCTGGAGAAGTATGAGGTGTTTTAAGGCCAATTAATCACAATGGTGATTATCCCAAACCAAGTGCAAAGCCGGCCATTAGAACGGGTGCTTCGAGCCTCCTACTCATGCGGTAATATTCCGTCTTGGGATTATTACATAGCCATTACACAAAATCTTTTGCCCCAATTGGGAAAGAAAGTGCAACTTTGGAATAAATAGTCTAAGCGGAAACTTCAGCCGGCAACCGACTGATGCCTCGGGGCATCCGGTATTCGGTAACTTAATCGTTTCTCGTAGATTATTCTGGTCAGACGGCCATGAGTTGACCAATTTGGTCGTTCAATCTTTGCCGTCTACATAGGTACGTAGAACTGATGAAGAGTTTGTTCTCTGCAACGATTACACCCGGACGGGTGTCGCCGGAAGCCATTGTCCATGTTGGGACAGGCGGTTTTATAAAATAAGCAAACATCCGGCCATTTGACCTTTGGTCTTGTTTGAGACCGGTTGTATAGCCACTAAGCGTTTTTGTACTTAGTTTTTTCGAGCTGGCCATTGGCCACGCAATATCATATTTACACTAAATGTCAATTTTAGTCGGTTAAGCAATTAGTCCGTCTGAGTATTACCCAGGCTGAGTATTACCCAGGCGGAATGATAATTATTAAATTAAATTAAGTATCAAACTTAGTTGGTTAAACAACTAGTCCGTCTGAGGATTACCCAGGAGGATAAGTAATTATATCATTGAATCTACACTAAGTGTCAAACTTAGATAGTTAAGCAAAAGTTCCGTTCGAGAATAACCCAGGCGATAAGTAATTATAAAGATAACAAAACAATTTTGCAAACAAAGCCTGATTTCTCATTGATGGACTCACTGCTTACAAAAAATTTACATTTCTCAGAAGTAGTACTTTTTTAAGTTATCTACATTCCAAGTTCTAGGTAGACGCCGGTCGTTTGGAGTTTCTAGACGGTAAGTGCCATCCCTAACTTCTTCATAAATCCGGTAGGGGCCTTCCCAATTAGGAGTTAGCTTTCCAGCTTCATTAGCCCTACCGGTTGCCTCCATTTTACGTAACACAAAGTCGTCAACTTTCAAAGGACGCTTGCGTACTTTCTTGTTGTAGGCTCTAGTCATTCTCAGACAGTATATCTCATCGCGCAGGGCAGCATGTCCCCTGCGTTCTGAGAGGGAGTCCAATGTTAGCCGCATGGCCTCCCAATTTTCCTCTTCATCATAAAGCATCACTTTGAGAGACGGCTCATAATGTTCAATGGGCAAGACGGCTTCAGCACCATATACCATAAGAAATGGGGTTTCACAGGTTGCCCCTTTGGCAGTCGTCCGGATGGCCCATAGGACATGAATTAGCTATTCTGTCCATAAGCCACTGGCTCTTTCAATTTTCTTTTTTATGCCGTCTGAGATGAGCTTGTTAAAGGCTTCAACTTGGCCGTTTGCTTGGGGGTCGGCCGACTGATGCAAAACAAGGTGAGATACCCTGATCACCCAACCAAGTCTTAAGGTGAGGTGTTTAAAACTGAGGGCCATTATCAAACACCATAGACATAGGTACACCGAACCGGGTGATGATATTCTTCCAAATGAAAGAGATGACATCCTTTGTCTTGATGTTCTTGACCGGCTCAGCTTCTACCCATTTGGTACAATAATCCACGGCCACCAAAATATAGCGCTTTCCACCTGTAGCAGGCGTGTAAGGACCCAGGATATCCATGCCCCATTTTGCAAACGGGACTGGGCTGTGGAATGCCATCAGATCAGTATCCGGGCGGTGAATAAGCTTGCCAAACCCCTGGCATTTGTCATATCTCTTCACCAACTCTTTAGCATCTGCTTCAAGAGTAGGCCAAAAGTAATGTCGCCTGGCTCTAACGGCTAGGAACCTGCCGCCTATATGAGAGGCACAGTATCCAGCATGCAATTCTTCAAGAACTTCTTTCCCCTTTTCTAGGGTAACACACTTCAATAGAGGTTTAAGGAAACCCGCCTTGAAGAGCTCTTCGTTTCTCAACTTGAAGCTTGCTGCTCGCTTCTTCATGACGGCTGCTTCCTGTGGTGAATCAGGAAGTATGCCATCTACTAAATATGCCCGGATGCCATCCATCCAGGTAGAGCTTCAGTCCAAGATTCCAATGGGCTCTTCATATATACTTCTCTTTTCAAGAACTTCCCAAAAGACTGACCGACGCGTATCACAGCAGGCGGATGAAGCCAATTTGGACAACGCATCCGCCTGGTTGTTATCTGACCTGGGCACTTGACTCAAACGGAATTCCTCAAGTGCCCCGGCCTCTTCTTTGACTTCCTGAAGGTACTTGATCATAGCCGGATGAGTTTCCTCATATTTTCCCTCATACTGGCTTACGACCAACTGTGAATAAGTGTAGGCGTCAATTTTAGTTGCCCCTGCTGCTTTACACATGCGTATTCCGGTTAGCAAGGCTTCATATTCCGCCTTATTAATTAAGGCTTGAAACTTAAACCGCAGTGCATATTCAAATCTATCCCCCTTAGGGGACTCATATATAATTCCTGCATTGCAGCCGTTCTTTGTCGAGCTCCCGTCTACATACACTTTCCAAACCTGATCAATGTTATCCGATTAAACCGGTCGTGTCATTTCAACAATGAAGTCGGCAAACGCCTGACCTTTCACTGCTTTTCTAGGTTCAAAAGTGATTTCAAGACTTTGCATTTCAATAGTGATTTCAAGACTTTGCATTCTGCCGGATGATTCCAAGGTGGAAATTAGCCACTTGAGGGGCTGATCAGTGTAAATTACCACCGGATGGGCCAAAAAATACGGCTTCAATTTCTTAAAGGCCATATATAGGGCAAGGCCAAAATTTTCAACCATGGGACCGGAGCTCAGCATTTTTTAGAACATGGCTAATGAAATAGACCGGGAGTTGAATGTCGTCTCTCTCAGCAAGGAGAAAAGCACTAAGAGCATGATCAGAGACGGCTAGGTACATATATAACGACTCTTTAGGCAGAGGGCTAACAAGCCTTGGCAAAGAGTGCAAGTGCTCTTTCAGCTTTTGAAAGGGCGCCTCAGCATCATCCCCCCATTCAAATCTGGTCTTCTTCCTGATTGCTTGGAATAAGTAAAGGCATTTGTCACCTGACCGGCTGAGGAACCTCCCCAAAGCCGCCAGGCAACCGGTTAGTCTTTGCGCTTCCTTGACAGTGCGGGGTGACTTCATGTCAATTAACGCATGTATCTTCTCGAGGTTAGCCTCTATCCCCCTTTGATCAATCAGGAATACGAGAAACTTGCTAGACTCAACACCAAAGACGCATTTCTTAGGATTTAACATAACCTTATGCCGCCTGAGTGTGGTGAAGGTTTCTCGGAGATCAGCAAGGTGATCCGCCTGCTGCTTGGATTTGACTATTGTAGGGAATATTTCAAGCGTTAACCCCTAGCTTGAACCCCACTGTGATCATACACTAAAGTACAGTGGCGTCCAAAGGGAAAGAAGCTAGAGCAAAAGAGTCGCCAACAAGTTTTTTTAGGAACTTGTAAACCGTTCACGAGGTGAAGGTTACACCCCTTAACGATCCAAGAGATCGTCAACTCCATAAGGTCTTGAACCAAATAGGGTTCGAGAATGAAGGTAAAAATCCAACCTAAAAGATATTGAACCTGCCCTAATAATAGGTCTCTACTTTATTCTAATCGTATTCATGTGCGCTTTCTAACTAACATGCAATCAATAGGATTACCCTAAACCTGTTTAATCTTTGTTGGTTGAATATTAATGCACAAATAAAACTATTATTGGCGATCACTTGAATTATAATCATATTAACCCTAAACAAGATTATTAATTATCTTATTAAGCGTGATTACAAGTACCAATTCGCTTTAAACATGCATAAAAGGTGTGATCAAGCAATAACAATAAATAAATATAATCAAGCAACATAATAATCATCATATAAAGAAAATAATATTCATGTTAAAGCATAATAATAATAGCAAGATCCTAGGCATGATACTAACAAGATTAATAACAAACCCTAGCATGTCACTAAGCAATAAAAATCAAAGCTTTAACCCTAACATGATACTAACATGAATAATTAAGAAGAACATAGGAAGCATCATACTTTTAAGGACAAATTTTAATTTACCACCCAAAATATTACCTTTTTCTAACTTACCACCCAAATATTTTTTTATTTTAAAATACCACCCAATAATTTAATTATTCACTCAGATTCCCACCCAAATTGAAATTCCGGTTGTATTATGTCACGTGGGCCCCTTGTAACGGCTAATAACGGCTATTTTTTGCTTCTATTAGTTTCTCTTCCCCGGTTTTTCTCCCAAATCAATTCGCTTAACTCAATTTTTCATCCCATCTTCAAATTCTCATCAATTTCTACAAATTGGACCACAATTGTAACTAGAGACGCAACCCTAACTCCTAGGGAAAATCATTTTGCATCATGTAGCGTTATTTTTTTTCTAGGAATTAGGGTTCTTATTTCAATTGAATTGGGGGAATTTTTGTGGTTACTTATTTTGGGCATTGCATGCGATTTCTTTGCCTTGTGTAGATTATTAGGTTATGTACTAGGACTGAATTGGGGTTTCTGTGTTCAATGTGTGGTTGATTATGAAATACCTTTGTTGAAATTTATAGTTACTAATTGTTTAGATCGTTTGAGTTGATTGGAACATAATTAGCTTCTATTGTTTATTTGTTGTTGGAACTGTTGTGGCATAAATGGAGGAGAATAAGGTGATTCTCATATTTAAGTATTTGAGTGTTGTTATTGACATTGAATATGAGATTGGCAAAAATAACTTGCAAGATACAACAATAGCATTTGAAGATCAACTTTGTGATATGGATGATCCAGTAGAAGGATCAATTGACCTCCTGTACCCCATATTCTAGTATATTTATAAGGGGAAGTATAGAAACTTAGAGGATGATGGTGATGTGTTCAAGATGATTAGGAGGTTACCTAATCATAACATATACAACATACACGTAGGGAGCACTGATGACCCTGGTTTCTTGGCTGACTGTATCCTTGAGTACAAACTGAAGCAGAATGGGACTTGGCCACCCCCTGGTTATCCTCATTATGGTGGCCAACCACCACAGTGAATAGGTGTTGTTGAGCAACATATGTATGATTTATGGGTTGATGGATGTTGTTGCATAAACTAACATGTCCTATGGTTATTGCAGGTTAGAAGATGTGTTGGAATCAAGCAACTTTTACTTAACAACAAGTTGATGAAAGCTGAAGTGACCTCTCTGAAAAGAGATGATGATGACTTAACAGGGAAAAGAAGATGATGAAGATGTATTGGTTATCACTAACTCTGGCAATTCAGTCAACAAGCTCCTAGTTTATTTTGTTGCTTTGTGTTCTATTGGTTGTTGTAGGTTTTGTTGTAGTGAGCAATTGTAATTAGTGGGAAGTTATGTTAAGGCTTTCACTGTTGTACTCTGTCTTTTTAGTTGAATGAAAAAATCAACTTGTTCCAATTTAAATCTTGTTTTTTTGTTTTTAAAAGCTTTAATTGAGTTTGGTGCTTTAAACAAAGATATGTTTAAAACTAAACACAACATCAGTAAGATGATCAAATTAGGCATCAAACCTCAAGGTTAATTAACAGTGCACTGAATAAGTAAAGTTGAACAACATTAAACATTGTTCATTGTGACAGCACAAAATACATGCAATAGTCACAAAACATCTAAAAGGTTAAGGTTAACTACCAGTGTCAATTTGCTCAAAATATTACAAACATCATTATATGTTAAGTTTGACTTAAGTAATACATCTAATCACTAAGTCTAACAGGGTTCAACTTGGATCTTGTCTGTCTTGTGGAGGTTGAGGGAGCTGCTGCAGTAGAAGCTTGAGTCTGACTACCCTGACTCTGCTGCTGACCCAGCTGCTGAGTCTGATGCTGACTTTGATAATGCTGCTGCTGACTGTGACTATCTTGCTGACTCTAACTCTGCTGCTGCTGTCTTTTCCTCTAATCTTCTTGGGGAAAACTCTTTCTAGCAATGCTATTAGGTCCCGTGTTCCACCCAATGCAGCACTCTGTAAATAAACAACTAAATCAATATGGTGGTTTCATTTACATAACAAATTTATAGAAGAAGGTATATGCATTTTTACCTTTTTCACAACCCTTTCTTCTTTTTTCTTTCTCTGGTCATTGACCCAGCTAGTGTTCAAAGGTAGCCTTCCACCATCTTTCTTAGGGGAAGACACAGCTACTGGGGTCACAGTTGCATTTTTACATGTCTTAGCAAAGTGCCCTAGTTGCCTGCAATTCTTGCAAGTGGTCCTCCTTTTCACAGACTGCTGATCCTGGTTCAAGTTCTGGCTTGGCATTTCTCCCTTCTCCAACTTCCTCTTCTTAGACTTAGGTCTGCCAGGTTGAACTTTGATGGCTGGTGGAAGTGGCTTCCTGAGCTTGACTTTATCCCAATGATGTGGTCCGGGCATTGCAGCAACTTCATACATATATGCCAAAATGTATGTAGACACCAGGTATGCATTGTCCACATAGTCCTCAGGATCTGCCTTTTTGTCCATTATGCATGAATATGCATGGACACAAGGGATACCAGTTAGGTTCCAATGGTAGCAGCTGCATGTATGGTTGCTGAGGTCTACTGTAACTAGGTCAGAGTTCAGCTCTACCTCATAACTGTCCCCCCTAAAGAGTTGCACAATACATTACTTTGCATCAGATTCTATCCTTTGAAAGGTCTTCTTTACATAGGGAGTCACCTTTCCTTCCATGTTTTGATAACTTTCCCACTTATCAAGAGTTCTTTCCATCATATACCTCCTAAGCCACTCCATCTGAGTCAAGATTGGTTTATCCCTAGCTTCTTTAATTACAACAATAAAAGTCTCACAAATGTTGTTGAGCAACATGTTTGACTTAGGAAAAGAACTAAATGCATGCCTAGACCAATGTTCAGGGGGATTTCAGCAAGATACTCATAAGCTTCCTCTGACAAGAACTTTATTGATTCCATTTCTACTTCAAAGTCAAACTATATTGATTGTTTTTGACAAAAAAGCACACAGACAGGCATATCAGAACATAACAAAACAAACTCAAACATGGCAGAACATAACAAAATCATATCATACTTGAAAACATTAAAAAGAACACAATTTTATTGATTCCATTCCATACCAGTGTTGTGGCCCTTGCTGCTGACCAGAAAAGCTCCTTGAATGTAGCTCCACTGAATTGCAACTTGAAGTTTTCCCATATATGTCTGACGCAATACTAGTGTCTGCATATGGCACAACCTGTTGCAAAGCTTCAAGCAGTCCCTAATCATATAGCACACAAAATGCATTAGCTCCTACATATTTTTGTAACCAGTGTTCAAAGAAGAAGACATAATGGCAATAGTAGGTACCTTTTGCCTATCTGACATAAAGGTATAGCCCAAACCTTGATTTTCATCCTTAAGGGATTTCATGAGACTTTCAAGGAACCAGACCCAAGTCTCAGTGTTCTCTATTTCAGCTGTGGCCCATGCAATAGGGTATAAATTGTTGTTGCCATCCTTACCTACTGCAATTAATATTTGACCAGGGTATGGACTTTTTAAGTGACATCCATCAACCCCAATGAGTGGTCTACATCCTGACAGAAATCCCTTTGACAAAGGTGCAAGACATATGAACATTCTCAAGAATAATGGGGGCTCAGGCTTATCAATCCCATCAACTACAACATTGCACTCAGTGCCTGGGTTGTATTTCATCAAAGCCTTCCCATAGTCCCACACTCTTGAATATTGTCCTGCTGCACTTCCATATATCATAAGCTTGGCCCTTGCTCTAGCCATCCAGGCTTTACTGTATGTGATTTCAATACCTAGATCACCTAAAACCCTCCTTCTAAAGCTTTTCAGTTTCCACCCTGGGTCACTCCTCCAGTCCTCAATATATTTGTCAGCTAAATATTCAGTAGTCAGATTTAGATTGCTTCTGACCCTTAAACAATTGTGCTTCAATTTCAGACCCTTGATCTGCCAAAAATCTTGATTAAGAGACCTCCTAGCTACCACCCTAAAATGACATCTCCTTCCCCCAACACAAGTACACATAGGCAACTTACACTTTTTTGAATTCCATTTGCACTGGCACCTCCTTCTACACTGCACTGTTATTTTGCTGTTGTCATCATGCAAATACCAGAACTCATACCTATTTTCAATGGCATGAACCCTTATGACTTTCCTGAGAACTTTTTTCCTTTCACCAACTAAATAGGTTTTTTAAAGTCAGTAGAAGCATGAAACCATGGGTAATTATCTGTCTCATCATCAGAACCTCTAGGGCTTTCCAACTCCTCTAAATCAAATGTGAACTCCTTCTGAATTGTCACTTCCTTAGTCAGCAGCTCACTTTCAAGCATACACTTCTGTTCATGATCAGTCTCCTCCTGCACACCCTTTAAACTTGCATTCACTTCATCTAGTATGTTCTTTACATAAATATTAGCATCCTCATAATCACCCTCCTCTTACCCTACTCCCCAATCTAGGTCAGTGTCACAGGAGTCAGAACTGGAGGAACCAGATCCAGATTCAAACTCATCCTCACTACTTGACTTTTTCTTCCTTTTCCCCTTTGATTTCCTGTTTCCCTTCCCTTTTCCCTTCACCCTTCTAGTCCCAGATGTACCCTCCACTTCACCTTGCTTATTTTTTCCTTTCACACAATCAGAGAACAGTTACTTTTTTGTGGTGGTCTTCCTCTGCTCTACAACCCTATCACCCCCTATTTTGTTGTTTTCTGCCTCACTAGTGTCTGTATGTGGCAGTTGCTGCTTAAACCTAGGGCTCCTTCTAAGATCAGTGGGCTTAACTACAGTTATGGGTTCTGTGGTAGTACAATAAATAACAACAAAGTTATCCTTAGTCTTTGTCCCCAATAAGCCCTTGACATCACCATCAAGCAATATTTCCTTTTTGCCACTTGACCAAGTCTTTCCCTTTATCTTATACCAGATGTTCCACATGCTTGGCACATGCAAATCATGCTTCACAAAACCCTATATGCAAGATTCCCTGAAAGTTGACACAAATCTCACTAACTTTGCATTTGTACCTCCAATATTCCCTCCCACCCTCATAACCACACAGATCCACAAATAAATAATTCAATAACCCAACAAGAATTTAAAAGGAATTGCCCTCAATTAAACAATTCAATCAACTACACAATAAACCCTAATTTTCGACATATTTGCACTTATACCATCAACAACCAACAACTAACAAAATTAAACACAAGGAACAAATTTGCTTACCTGTTTTGACCCCATTGCAGAAAGCTACTAACTTTGTGAATGGCCTAAGCACCTGGTCCCCAACAAAAAAGCTCAAAATTGACGACTTCTCCTCAGCGCAGCTTCTCCAGTTCAACAACCTACCCTTGAATAACCTACCCGATGTAAAGATGTGTTCAGAATTAAGAAGGAAAGGGGGATTTGCTGTGAATTAAGGGAGTAAAATCAATAAGGAATGAGTTGGTTAAGAGAATTGAATGACAAAACGAAAGAAATCGAGAAAAAAAAATAAAAATTGGAGGGAAGTAACTACTCTGGGCCCCACGTGACAGAATACAACCGGAAATTCAAATTGGGTGGGAATCTGAGTGAATAATTAAATTATTGGGTGGTATTTTAAAATAAAAAAATATTTGGGTGGTAAGTTAGAAATTAGGTATATTTTTGGGTGATAAATTAAAAATTTTCCTACTTTTAATCATACTTGATATTAAAGTTACCCTAGACATGATACTAGGAATCATAGAAACAATCTAAGCATGATTTCTACATCGTAATATCAATTAAAACCATTAAAGTACATACTTGGATGTCTCGTACCTCTTTCTAATAACAAAATACACACATTAGTAACTTCAAGGAAAATAATAAACAACAATTAAATCAAATAATTAAAATAAAGATTTGGGACCAAACCCTCAGAAATTAAAACCTTTCACGTCTAGGGCGAAGGCAACTTCGAATATGGCTAGGTGTATCTAAGTCTTGCGAATGTGGAATTTTGTATTTAAGAAAAGGCTAGTCTAGAAAAGAGAGGGAGAGAGAGAGAGTAATCAAGAAAATCTTGATGAGAGTTGTTGAATCAAAACGGAGTTTTTAGCACGTTATTTATAGAGAAAATCAGCCAAAAAGATAAAACATCAAAAACAGAGTTCTGACGCAAAAAGCCAGATTAGCGCCAAACGCTGACCTTAGCGCCAGGCGCTACAGCTGGCGTTTGGCGCTGACTTAGAAATTGACGCGTTTTCTTAAAATGAGATAGAAATTGCCGTACAAGAGAATAAAATCGTATTTTCCTCAAAAACGTTCTTTGATTTTGATCAAAACTCTAAAAAGTCAATTTATCAATGCTAATTGAATTAGGAATGAAAAGAACCTTATAGAAGAATCTAGAAGACTAAAACCATTCCTAATTGCATTAGGAATGATGAATCCATATTAGGCCCTCCTCTAGTTCATTGGGCCGCATATAAGGCTCAAACCGGGCATAGTTTGGTAATTTTGCCATAACTTCCTCAATATTCATCGGAATTGGGCTTATAATATATTGTTGGAAATCTCTTTTCAAGCCCCATCCAACTACACTACTATTGGACCTATATCATGGACCAAAAAACTGGATTGGACATTTTCTTAAAATAGGTTTTCAAAAACAGAGAGAAAAGAAAAGAAATTAAAAACTATCCGCAACACTAAACTTTAACACTTTCACTTCATTCGATTATGATTTGACGTGAAAGGTACTCATCATTGGGTTTGGTTTTGGGGAGACATAAATGGGTGTCTACAACTATCATGTCATTAATGTACGCCTTCACATTCCTCCCAATTTGATTAATGAAGACCGTACTAATCATCCGTTGGAATGTAGCCGGCGCATTTTTCAAGCCAAACGGCATCACAGTGTAACAGAATAACCCCTGGTCAGTGATGAAGGCCGTCTTCTCTTGATCTTTTTTCCAATGGGGTATCTGATGGAAGCCGGAGTAGGCATCCATGAAACTCGTCAAGGCATGCCCGGCTATCGAATCGACCAAACTGTCGATCTTTGGAAGTGGGTAACTGTCCTTGGGAAATGCCTTGTTGAGGTGTGTGTAATCAACACACATACGCCAGGTACCATTCGGCTTCTTTAAAAGCACAACATACGCCACCCAGTTGGGAAAATTACATGGCCGAATGAACCCAGCGTCCAACAGCTTTTTTACTTCGGCAGCTGCCACCTGACTTCTCTCCTCGCCGTGATTTCTTTTCTTCTGCCGAATGGGCTTCTTTCTAGGATCCATGACGAGTTGTGGACAGCAAGATCCGGGCTAACGCCTGGCATCTCCTTCACCTCAAGGCAAAAATGTCTTTGAATTCTTTAAGCAGGAGGTGCAGATTTGCACCCAATTTAGCATGAGCAGCCGTCCCAACCTTAACAGTACGCTCTGGACGGCTATCGTCCAGAGGTATATCAATAAGGTCTCCAGCCGGCTGGGGACGGAGCTCAGCTGACCGCTCCCCGGTCAATGATTGCTATTTTTTCTCTTTCTTCACCTCTACCAGCAGCGGGGCCTTTCTTTTCTTTCTGACTGCTGGTGGGGCTGGGGCTGGGTCGGCATCCTTGACAGTGTCAAGGTCTATTAGTTCTGGGCTTTGGTCGCCTGGGGTCACAATATCTTTGTCAGCTGAGAGGTAGCACTCCCGGGCCGTCTTTTGATCCCCATTCAAGGAACCAACAGAGCCGTCATCCCTCTCATACTCGATGAGCATGAGAGAAGGGATGATTACTGCCTTGGCTTCATTGAGGGTTGGCCGGGCTAGAATAATGTTGTAGGCGGTCATTTCCTCAACGACCAAGAACTTGACGACCAGGTGTCGTCCTTTTCCTTTTTCACCCAGCCGGATTGGTAAATCAACCCTTCCGACTGGGTAAACCATTCCACCCCCAAAACCAACTAGGGGGTGTGTAACCGGATGCATGCTGCTAACATTGTATTTCAGCTTTTGCAGGCACCGAAGACTGATGATGTCCAACGAGCTGCCGGTGTCAATAAGGATTCGTCCAACCAGCTGGTTGGCAACCTTACATTGAGTGACGACCGGGTCGTCATGCGGACGGCAAACGCTGCCTCGGTCCTTCTCAGTGATCATAACGTCTGGGAAGGAGGAGCTAGCAGATGCTTGATCATCATCATCATTGTACATCTTTCGAAGATGGCTCTTGATGCCCCGGATGGTAGGGTCACCGCATGAGAACCCGCTTGCTATGGTATAGACCGACTCCTTATCAGTGTCCGAACTACTAGTAGGCTGGGGTGTCTTAGATGACTGCCCTAGGTTCTTCTTATTAGTCCCTTTGGACTTAGAAACGTAGGACTTTAACATCCCCTTGTCAGCCAGACGGTCCAGCGCACTGTTTCTTCGCAAGGATGTTCATCGATCAGATTGAACCGCCTGACATAGGAGCGCAATCCTTCTCTCTTCCCCTGCTTAATGGTGCTCAAGTCAAGACTTGTTTTCTTCGCAGGGATGTTCATTAAGAAGTTGGAAGCAAACAGGAAGGCAAACTTCCTAAAACTATCAATGGACCCGGCTGGCAGGTTGCCAAACCATTGTTGGGCAATGCCCTTCAATGTAGCCGGGAAGCATCGACACCAAGTGGCGTCATCCAACCCTTGTAAGTACATGAGGTTGGTGTAAGCCATGAGGTGATCTTCCAAGTTGGAGGTACCGTCATAGGTGCCTACCAACACATTTTTAACCTTGGCCGGCTGCGCCGCCTCGGTTATCTCCCGGGTGAACGCAAAAGGTTGTTCACCCAGGCGGAGCAGACGAAGCTGCCAGTCCAGTGGCTGGACGTTGTTGTATGCTGCCAGACCTCCAAAGAAGGTCGGCTTCATGAAATAGGGAGAATACTGACCGTAGACCTGAGAAGGTACATACTGTGCAGTCCCAATCATCTGAGGACCAGAATGGACGGTATTACCGCTTGTTTGGCTCTCATGCAAGGAAGGTACATTCCCTGCAGAGCTGTTGTTGAAGCTGTCTGGAAAGTTCGACGTAGAAGCCGACTCAGACAACTACTTATTTCTCTTGCGGGTGATGATCTCCCGGGCGTCAAGAGTTGAATTTTTGCTCCCCACCGACTGTTGAGTCCGGCGAGGATTGTTGACATTCCTCTTGGGCAGAAGAATCTTGGACCAATCAATGGTCCCGGCTACCTTCTCCTTTGCATGAGGAGTTGGTTGTCGATCTCTGACTGACTTCCCCTTCTCTAGAGGAGTCTTTTTTGCCGACTAACCCATACTTGGGCCAACCCGGCTCTTCGTGACTAGATCTTTAATTTCACCCTTGAAACTTGTCATGAACGTAATGAGTTCGTCTTGAGTAACGGGAGCTGATCCGCTGGCCGTATGGGTTTCCCCTTTCGGCTGCCTAGGGGGTCGATTTATACCCGCCTGGTTGGCACTCCGCTCCAGAGTATCTATGGGCCGATTGCGCTTGGTTATTAGGGAGCCATTATCGGCTATATAGGTTTAAACCTGAGGATCTTCATCCTCTTGGTCAGTGAAAACTTCTGGGTCGTCGCCCGGATGCTTAGAAGGTGGTATAGACTCTTGAACCATCCTTGAGGTACTCTCCCCACATACGGCGCCAAATGTTTTAGGTGTTTCTGTCCCTCGGGAGAGTTACGTCACAAAGATTGGTCCGGCTGAGTTGTACCTGCAAAACAACGGAGACTCCGGGTGGTTGGAGCTTCGCCTCCGAAGATCAAGTTAGTAACTTGAAAGAGAATAAAGAGTGCGGAAATTTAGGTGGGGATCTGCCTGGATTCCAAGCTCAGGTATTTCTCTGATGAGAGAGAATGTAGGTGTAATAAATGATTGAATGTGTCCCCAAAATGGGAAAATATCTCCCTATTTATATATAGGGTCATTGGAGAATGTGCCCCTATCTAGGTCACTTGACCTAGATTGTGGTGGGCTGTGCCGAATTACGGCGTTCTCTTGGGATTTGGGCCCTTGAAGGCCGCCATTTCAGAATCTTTCTGAAGGAGCCACGTGTCAAATGGCTAGGGGGGCACTTGGGTCAGTCTGATCTTGACACGTGGCCTTCTCTTATTGGGACACCTGTCTAGGGTAATTTTTACCCTAAACAAGAGGCTTACTTAGACAAATGTTGACTTCTCTTGGGGTGATGATTTCCCGAGCATTAGGAGTAGATTTTTTGTTTTCCCCCAGCTGTTCACCCTGGCGGGGGTTTCTTGCATTCTTTTGGGGCAGAAGAAACTTCGACCAGTCAAGGGTCCCGGCTGCCTTGTCATTAGGATGCGGTGTGGGATGCCTATCCTTGACTGGCTTTCTCTTGTCTGGAGGAGTTTTTCTTGCGGACTAACCCTGCTTGGGCCACCCTTGCTCTTGGTGATCAGATCCTTGATTTCACCCTTGAAACAAGTTATGAATTTCATGAGTTCGTCCCGGGTGACTAGGGCAGATCCACCTACTGTATGAGTTTCCCCTTCCGGCTGACCCGAGGGTCTACTTGTACCCGCCTGGATGCACTCCGTTCTAGAGTGCCTCTAGGACGGATGCGCTTAGTAATTAGAGAGCCATCCTTGGCTATATAGGTTTCGACCTGAGGATCATCATTCTCATGGTCAGTAAAGACCTCCTGCTGATTAACCGGGTGGTTAAGAGGTGGTACAGACTCTTGAACCATCCTTGAGGTACTCTCCCCACAGATGGCGCTAAATGTTTTGGGTGTTTTTTGTCCCTCGGGAAAGTTACAGCTCAGAGACTGGTTGCGCGCGGCTTGTACCTACAAAACAACGGAGACTCCTGATGGTTGGAGCTCCGCCTCCGACGATCAAGTTAGTAATCGAAGATAAACGGGAGAAAGCGCATAAAAAGAGGTAATATCTTCTCGGATTCCGAGATCAGGTGATTCTCTGATGTAAGAGAATGTAGGGTATGCTGTAATAATTGTAGATGCCCAAAAATGGGGGAAATCTCCCTATTTATAGGATCATTGGGAAATGTGCCCTTGATTAGGTCACTCTGACCTAATTATTCTAGGTTGCACCGAATTACGGCTTTCTCGGAATTTAGGCCATTGAGAGCCGCCTTTTTTCCCAAGTTCTAGGAAGGACACGTGTTAAATAGAGATTGGCCCAATTCGGAACAACCAGCATATGACACGTGTCAAGTGCTGATTGGACCACGTGGCATGGTTAAAATTACCCAAAACATCTTACATGCAAGCTCTTCTTGCATGGTGGCTCATCAAAGCTGACTTCCACCCCACAACCGGATCCCAAGCTGCGGAAGCAGACGGTTGGTGAACTCTCCCACAGCCGCAAAAAGCACATCTCTCATAAGCTGAAGAAGGGAATTGGCGCCTCTTCCCCCATCCATACTCCATCCAAGCCGGACGCTCATCAAAGGGTGTCGAAGAGAGGCAAGGCACTCACTACTGTTGTTGGCTCACCAGGCGGTAGCGAAGCCGTAGGGGGAGAGGAGGTTAATACATCTGGCCATCCGTCATATTTTTCAAGGATTAAAAATGCAGCTGTCTCTTCAAAGTTCTTACTTGGTTTATTTTACTTGTCTTGACAGATAATCAAGAAAGCCCGACTGTCCTTTAGATGTCCAAGAAAATGCTCATGACACTTGCTCCTGAGGACAAGGCGTATGTTCTATGCGAATGTTCAAGCCAACCTGGTAACTATGCGTATTTTCTTGCCCCTGGCCGGATGTTGGTTGGTTTCAAAAATTGGATTGATTGACTTGGAAATTATTGATACTTTAAAGAGTATGTATGGTTTCTAAGTCAATCAATCACTATGGTGATTGCCCCAAAACAAGCGACAGACGGCCATATTGAACAGGCAATTTATAGTAACTCAATGCATCCGGCTGAAGGCCTCATGACATATAGTTAAGCCGCTAAATTTTTGACTTAGCTTATTTTTTTGAGAAAATAATCATTCGCATGCCCTACCCTAAGGTAAGGACAGGCGACTGTATAGCCTCTAACATGAAACAGTAGCCACTTTCTGCCTATATAAGAACATTTCAAAAAATTCAATGCTTTTTAGATTTCAAGTTAGATTATCAAATGATTGCGTGTGTTGTCTTAACGGATTCGGTATGGCCGCTTGTTTTAGTTCATAGAGCAATGTACCATCCAAATGGGAGATGCTTCTCTTCGACGAATTTGCCTTGATGGACATCGTCGGTTGTCTGACTCATGTTGGAGCAGACAGTGTACTCATGTTGGAGCAGACGGTAGTTTAAATAATGTTCATCCGGCCATTAGCCTCTTTTAGAGTGTAAATAGCCACAAAGTTATTGACTTGGCTTAAAAACTGAATAAAATTTAGGGCGGCTGCTTTGGTGCAGTCAGGTCCCTTAGTAAAGATCTTGGGTGTCTGCTGTTGGGGCAAACGACCCCTTTATTCATTTAACAAGTTATATACAAGGCCGTCTGCACATTGTGTAGGCGGTGTCTCATAAAATCTCGACGTTGTCCATAGGCACATAGTGCAGGCGATGTTCAAGCATCGCTAGTAGTTATCAATTGGTCTGTCTGCACATTGTGCAGTCGGAGCTATAAAAGGTAAGTAGGATTCGTCGGCACATTGTGCAGGCAGCGTCCTGCAAAATTGTGAGCGTGATCCTTCTACATTCCAAGTTCTAGATAGCCTCCTGCCGTCTAGTGTTTCCAAGCGGTAGGTGCCGCCTCTTACTTCTTCATAGATTTGGTAGGGGTCTTCCCAATTTGGGGTTAGCTTCCCTTGCTCATTTGCCCTACCGACTGCCTCCATTTTCTGTAACACAAAGTCCCCAACTTTTAAAGGGCGCTTGTGCACAGCCATAGCTGGGCCAGGGCAGTCGCCTAAGGCCCCCAAATCAAAATCTTAGTTTCATCGAAAAATATTTAAGCTACATAAATTGATCTTCTTATATATTTGACTAATTAACAAACTAGCTCAATAGTCATTGTATGCTGTTAACTTGTTATAGTGGAATTTCAGCCTTGTGTTTTGGGGTTCGAAATTTGACATTCTTGTTTTTGTTTCATTTTTAGTTCTTTTCTTCTTCTTTCTTTATTTTAAGTCTATTCTTCCTTCTAATTTAACCATTAGCTTTTAAAAATAAAATTGGGAAATTTTGAAAGAGCATATAATTTCCATATTTTTACCTTTTTTTTTTGGGTAACTTGTTTCACATCTTCCCCTCATTTTTTTGAGTTTTTATTTTCTAATACAAAAATGTTTTAATAATTGCGTTTCAATTTTTTTTCTATTTGATACTCTCTCGTCCCATAATATAGTACAAAAACAATGTTAGAAACTTAAAAAAACGAAGAAAATATTATTAAAGTATGTTAAATAAAACTAGAACGTTGACAATAGTCTAAAACACCAAAAAATAAATACATGCAGTATAAAACGAGACGGAAAGGGTATGATATGTCTAATACAAGTAGATGTTATACATGTAAATAGTATAATATCATTCATTTTGAGTATATTACAGGTACATACGCAATATTTGATAGTCCCATCCATATATGACTTGTTTAGGTTTTTTTTTTTTTTTTTTTTCTCTAAGTGTTTTTTTTGTTGGTTAATGAATTTTATAGATTAACTTTTTTATTTAGATGGTAGCTTGTCCTCATTTTAAGTTAATACCAGTTATAACTTTTAAGTTTAATTTTAAGAAATTGAATATCTATTTAGTATATCGCGCAAAAACCTAAATTTATAGGGGGCCCCTAATTGTTAGCTTGCCCTTAGGCCCCTATAATCTCAAAAATGGCATTGTGCTTGTGCACTCTTTTGTTGTAGGCCCAAGTCATTCTCAGGCGGTAGATCTCATGGAGTAAGGCGGCATTACCCTGCGCTCTAGGAGTGAGTCGAATGCCAGGCGCATGGCCTCCTAGTTTGCCACTTCATCATATAGCATAATCCGAAAAGTCGGCTCATAATATTCAATGGGAAAGACGGCCTCTGCCCCATACACCATGAGAAATGGGGTTTCTCCAGTTGCCCCTTTCGCCGTTGTTCTGATGGCCATAGGACGTGTGGTAATTCATCCGCCCATAGGCCGCCAGCTCTTTCAATTTTCTTTTTTATGCCGTTTGAGATTAGCTTGTTGAAGGCTTCGACCTGGCCGTTTGCTTGGGATCGACCGACTGATGCGAAATAATTGGAGATCCCCTGATCTCCCAACCAATTCTTTAATTGAGGGGTCTCAAACTGAGGACCATTGTCAAAAACCATAGACATAGGCACCCCAAAACGGGTGATGATATTCTTCCAGATGAAGGAAATGACGTCCTTTGTCTTGATGTTTTTGAACCCCTCCGCCTCTACCCATTTGGTAAAGTAATCCACAGCCACTAGAATGTAGCACTTGCCGCCTAGAGCAGCCGTATATGGGCCCAGGATATCCATGCCCCATTTAGCAAACGGCACTGGACTGTGGATTGCCATCGGGTCGGTGGCCGGACGATGGATTAGCTTGCCAAACTTTTGACACTTGTCGAATTTTTTAACCATGTACATAGCATCCGCCTTAATGGTAGGCCAAAAGTAATAGCACCTGGCCCTGACAGCTAAGGATCTGCCGCCTATATGAGAGGCACAATATCCGGCATGTAGTTCTTCGAGAACTTCTTTCACAGCACGGGGCGACTGCATGTCGATTACCGCCTGCATTTTCTAGGGGTTAGCCTCTATCCCCCTTTGGTCAATCAGAAATCCAAGAAACTTCTTAGACTCAACACCAAAGACAACATCTGCCAATTTCTTCATGAGTTTAGGGGCAGCAGCCTCACAAGGATTACCTAAAATGTCATACTCAACCGTTCCAGTAAACAGACTCAACGCATCCTCAAAAGCTTGACCAAGACCCACAATACCAGTACGACGCAGAAGCTGCGGTTGCAACCCAGCAAACTACAACCGAGAAGCAAGAAAAGCATAATGACGAACATCACTTGCGGAATAAACACCAAGCCCTCTAAACGAAAATGGTAAGGTGGCAAGCCGCCATTTCCGATCACCAAACCCGGGCCCCGAAGCAGTAACAATACGCTCTAAGGAAGATCGAAGAGCCTCGTCGAAAACGCGTTGAGCCGCCTTGAAAGCACCTGGAGGACAAGTACGCAAGGCAAAGTAGAGTTTAGAAACTCCAATACATGCCCTAAGTAACAACAACTCACACTGAGGATCATCCAGCATAGCAACCTTATCCATAAGTGCAATGGTATTATTATTATTATTATTATTATTATTATTATTATTATTATTATTATTATTATTATTATTACTGCTGCTACTCCAGCTGCTGCTACTACTCCTGCTCTTGATGCTGCTGCTGCTCCTACTACTGCTATTGTTCCTACTACTACTGCTGCTACTGCTACTGTACTACTGCTGCTACTGCTACTACTTCTACTACTGCTACCAACTAATACTATTGCTACTACTACTACTATTACTACTACTACTACTACTACTACTACTACTACTACTACTACTACTACTGTTGTTGTTGTTGTTGCTACTGCTACTACTACTGCTAATACTACTGCTAATGTTACTGCTAATGTTACTGCTAATACTACTGCTACTGCTACTACTACTACTTATATGCTGCTACTACTTCTACTGCTACTACTACTACTACTACTACTACTACTACTACTACTACTACTTCTGCTACTACTAATCCTGCTACTGAAACTACTACTCCTACTGTTGCTCCTACTACTACTCCTGCTACTACTCCTACTCCTGCTACTATTACTACTCCTACTACCACTATTACTGTTGTTGTTGTTGCTGCTGCTACTACTACTACTCCTACTACTACTCATGTTGCTGTTGTTGCTACTATTGCTACTACTACTACTACTCCTCCTACTACTACGACTACGACTCCTACTACTCCTAATACGACTCCTACTACTCCTACTGCTACTGCTACTACTACTACTACTACTACTACTACTACTACTACTACTACGACGACGACGACGACGACTACTACTACCACTACTGCTACGACTACGACTACTACTACGACTACTATTACTAGTACTATTGCTACGATTACTACTACTTTTGCTACTGCTGCTCCTGCTACTACTACTACTACCACTGCTCTTACTGCTACTACTCCTACTACTACTACTACTGTTGCTGCTGCTGCTACTACTACAACTACTTCTAATACTCCTGCTACTACTACTGCTACTACTACTACTACTACTACTACTACTACGAATATTATCGCATTACTATTATAATCATTAAATATTGTTAATAAATATTAATTATTATTATTATTATAAGTATTATTATTATTAAATATTATTTAATTATTATTATTAAAAATTAATAATTAGTATATATTTAAATATTAGTTATTGTCTTTAAATATTTATTATTAAATATTCATTTTTCATATTATTATTATTATTAAATATTAATTTATTATTATTATTAATAAATATTAATTATTATTATTTTAATAATAATTTAAAATTTATTTTTATTTTTATTATATATTAATTATTTATTATTATTATTATTAAATATTAATTATTATTATTATCCAATATTAAGTATTATTAAGTAGAGTATAGCAGAGTAGAGCAGGGCAGAGTAAAGAAGATTTCAGTAGAAGAGCAGAGCAGCTCTAATGAACGAGGCCTTAGTCTAGATGGTTGAACAATAACCTTTTTTTAAAGAGGTCAAGTGTTGTAACCTTTTCATCCATATATTTTTTCCAATATAGTTGACACAACATGGAGTATTGTTTGTTGTGTGGATGACGTGGCATATTAAGGTGTTGAGCGGATGACGTGGCATAATAAGAAATTGTGTAAGTGACATGGCGAAATGAGGGAGTCTACGTGACGCCTAGACGTTTTTAGTAACGCCTTTTAATATATTAGTATAGATTTGTTAATATATATATATATATATATATATATATATATATATATATATATATATATATATATATATATATATACAATAGAAAAAGACAAGGAAGTATATTTTCAGGGTTTTGAGACAAATGAGGAGTGTCTCACAATAGCAATTTCACAAATAAGAGGAAAATAGAGTAAAACAGGGTGGTTTTTGGTGGAAAAGCAAAACAGTATAGTAAAAATTAGAACGGGGTAGTCCCAAAAGAAAGATAGTGACATTTGGTGTTGGAACAAAGTTGTTTCAGTGTGAATTTTTTGAAAATTAATTATTGATTTTTGGTAACTTATTTCTGATTGAATATTACCATTTTAATTATTGATGATTTTGGCCCGTAACAAGCGTTTGCTTTGGTATTTTATTACTGCCATACTTATTGCTTGGAACAACAACTTTTTTCCTTAAATCATGCTGTTTGTTGCCTTATTTTGTCAGTTGACTTGCTGCATTCTTGAAACTTCCTACAACAGCCTTTTATTACCTAAGAATGTGCTAAACGGCTACTTTAATTCCTTAATAATATGCTGCTCATTCTTGCTTTTGATTCCCATAATTTTGCTGGCCGTTGTTTTCATTACTACGGTTATACACTAGCTTTGGATATAAAAATACGCTTTGCTCACGGTTTTATAAGAGATATATGTATATAAAAACACAACAAAATATTCTTCCTTTTTAAAAAAAATAATAATTCAGCAATATTATTTTTGTCGAGCATTATTTCTCTTAGTATTTTTTGGTGTTTGATCGCCCGGTGGTTCTGTGCAAATCCACCGGTACACTATATTTTTGAGAGGCTGTTTTATCCTGGGGGACATCCGGTTGTGGTTCGATCTGCTTGCACAATTTAAAGGCAGTACTGTGAATGTTCTAAAGAAAGCGACATAGTCCGCGACTCAGTCTCATTCCCGGTAACATTGTTCTTATTTGTTGTTTCCTGCAGTTCCGTTTATAACAATTTTAGAACAATCTTTTCTGCCTTTATAATCATCATGTCTACCGAGGAAATAACTATGTCCAATGACCTTAACAAGCCCTTCCGTTTTGAAGGCGCTCATTTTAAAAGGTGGAAACAGAAAATGCAGTTTTTCTTAACTGTTAAAAAAGTGCATTCTGTATTGACTGTCCCTAGGCCTGTTATTCCTGATAATGCTGAACAAGATGATCTAGTGTATTGGAATTCTGAAATTGAAACTTGGAATGAAACCGATTTCATGTGCAAAAACTATATTCTTAATGGTCTGTCTGATAACCTGTATGACTATTATAATCTGGAAAACACCGCTAAGGATTTGTGGGATGCCCTGCAAAAGAAATATGACACCGAAGAAGCCGGTGCCAAAAAGTATGCTGTTAGCAGGTACCTGAAATTCCAGATGACTGATGATAAGTCCGTGGAAGTGCAGTCCCACGAACTTCAGAAAATTGCCCATGAGATAATTTCCGAAGGTATGGCTCTTGATGAACAATTTCAGATTGCTGTTATAATTGACAAGTTGCCTCCTTCTTGGAAAGATTTCAAAAACAGTCTCAGGCACAAGACTAAGGAATTTTCCTTAGAGAGTTTGATTACTCGGCTCCGTATAGAGGAAGAATCCAGAAAACAGGACCAGAAAGAAGAAGTCTTACAGCTCTCTGCAAACAATGCTCCTAAGCGTTCTGCTGCAGTTCTCAAGCCCGCTGGTAAGAACTTCAAGCCTCAGAACCGGAAGAATAACTTCAACAAAAATAAACAGAATGTTCAAAAGAACGATGGAAAGCAACAAATTCAACCCCCTAAGAATGGTACTGGTCAATTCCTATGTTATAGGTGTGGAAAACCAGGCCATATGGCACGAAAGTGCAGGAACATGCCTAACCCTGTACCACAGGCTAGCATGATAGAAGAGCCACTTGTGGCTATGATTACTGAGATCAACCTTATTGGTGGATCAGAAGGGTGGTGGGTAGACACTGGCGCTACACGCCATGTCTGCTATGATCGTCGGATGTTTAAAACTTATTCTGAAAACACCGATGATAAGAAAGTGCTGTTGGGTGATTCCCATTCCACTAATGTTGCTGGTATTGGTAATGTTGAGTTGAAGTTTACTTCTGGCAGGACTCTCATTCTGAAGGATGTACTGCACACTCCGGAAATGAGAAAGAACTTAGTTTCTGGTTTTCTTCTTAATAAGGCTGGTTTTACACAAACCATAGGTTCTGATATGTTTACTTTAACTAAGAATGGCATGTTTGTAGGAAAAGGATATGCTACTGATGGCATGTTTAAACTGAATGTTGAGATTAATAAAATTTCTGATTCTGCTTATATGTTGTCTTCTTCTGTTAATATTTGGCATGCTAGACTTTGTCATGTGAACAAAAGACTCATAAAAAATATGAGCAATTTAGGTCTTATCCCTAATGTTTCCCTCAATGACTTTGATAAATGTGATTTTTGTAGTCAGGCTAAGATTACAAAAACACCTCATAAGTCTGTTGTTAGAAACTCAGAACCGTTAGATTTAATTCATTCTGATATTTGTGAATATAATGGAACGTTGACCAGAAATGGACAACGATATTTCATCACCTTTATTGATGATTGTTCTGATTATACTCGTGTTTATTTGATGAAAAATAAGAGTGATGCTTTTGATATGTTTAAGTTGTTTGTGACAGAGTTTGAGAATCAGTTCAACAAGCAAATAAAAAGGTTGCGTAGTGATCGTGGAACTGAGTATGATACTGATGCTTTTGTAGAGTTTTATAACTCACATGGTATCATACATGAAAGATCAGCTCCTTATTCTCCAGAAATGAATGGTAAGGCTGAAAGGAAAAATAGAACCTTTACTGAGTTAGTAGTTGCTATTTCCTTAAATTCTGGTGCTGCTGATCATTGGTGGGGAGAAATTCTTCTCACTGTTTGTTATGTCTTGAACCGTATTCCAAAGACTAAGAGTAAGATTTCTCCTAATGAATTACTTCGTAACAAACAACCTAACATTTCTTATTTCAGAACTTGGGGTTGTCTGGCATATGTTAGGATTCCTGATCCTAAAAGAGTTAAGTTAGCTAGTAGAGCTTATGAATGTGTATTCATTGGTTATGCTGTTAATAGTAAAGCATATAGATTCTTTGATTTAAGTGCACGAGTAATTATTGAATCTAATGATGTTGATTTTTATGAGGACAGGTTTCCTTTTAAATCTAGAAATAGTGGGGGTTCGTCCTCCTCTTTTATTCCTGCAGTCAGGTCTAACTCACAGGATTTAGATGCTGAACCCGAATTAAGAAGGAGCAAGCGGGCTAGAGTGGCAAAAGACTTTGGCCCGGACTTTGAAGTTCTCAATGTAGAGGAGGATCCTTCTACCCTCCAAGAAGCCTTAGCCTCAGTTGATTCAGATTTATGGCAAGAAGCCGTGAATGATGAAATGGACTCACTTGAGTCTAATCGAACTTGGCATCTGACTGAGTTGCCACCAGGATGCAGAACAATTAGCTGCAAATAGGTCCTAAAAAGAAAGCTAAAAGTTGATGGGACCGTTGATAAGTATAAAGCTCGTTTGGTAGCTAAAGGCTACAGACAAAGGGAGAATGTTGATTTCTTTGATACTTATTCACCTGTTACTAGAATAACTTCTATTAGAGTGCTAATGTCTCTTGCTTCTGTTTTTAATCTTGTAGTACATCAGATGGATGTAAAGACAGCATTCTTGAATGGTGAATTGGAAGAAGAAATCTACATGGATCAACCAGAGGGCTTTGTCATCCCAGGAAAAGAACATCTGGTATGTAAATTAGATAAGTCTCTTTATGGTCTCAAACAAGCACCTAAACAATGGCATGAAAAATTTGATAACTTAGTCATTTCACATGGTTTTAAGATAAATGGTAGTGACAAGTGCATATATGTAAAATTTGAGAATGACATTTGTACTATAATTTGTCTGTATGTGGATGACTTGTTAATTTTTGGCTCGAATATTCACGCTGTGAATAATGTGAAGCTATTGTTAAATGCTGAGTTTGATATGAAAGATCTAGGAGAGGTGAATGTAATCCTTGGTATTAAGATTACTAGGACAGTAAATGGAGTTTCTTTGGATCAGTCTCATTACATTGAGAAAATCCTAAAGAAATATGGTTACTTTGACTGTAAACCTGTTAGTACACCTTATGATCCCAGTGTAAAGTTATTTAAGAACACTGGTGAAGCCGTAAGGCAATCTGATTATGCGAGCGTCATTGGCAGCCTTCGGTATGCCACTGATTGCACTAGACCCGACATTGCCTATGTCGTGGGATTATTAGGCAGGTTTACTAGTTGTCCTGGTAATGAGCATTGGCATGCTATTGAAAGGGTCATGAGATACCTTAAGGGGACCATGAACCTAGGATTACATTATGAGAGGTTTCCAGCTGTACTAGAAGGCTATAGTGATGCCGACTGGAACACCTTATCAGACGACTCTAAGGCTACTAGTGGATATATTTTCTCTATAGCCGGTGGAGCTGTATCTTGGAAGTCTAAGAAACAGACTATTTTAGCTCAGTCCACCATGGAGTCAGAGATGATAGCACTAGCTTCAGCTAGTGAAGAAGCAGGTTGGTTAAGAGACCTGCTAGGTGAGATTCCCTTGTGGGAAAAACCATTACCTGCTGTCTTGATCCATTGTGATAGTACCGCGGCTATTGCAAAAGTTCAGAACCGTTACTACAACGGTAAGAGACGACAAATACGTCGTAAGCACAACACTGTAAGAGAATATCTTTCTATTGGAGCTGTGAGAGTGGATCATGTACGCACGGAGAATAATTTGGCTGATCCTTTGACGAAAGGATTAGCTAGAGAGAAAGTCCATAATTCGTCTAAGAAAATGGGACTATTGCCGTTGAAATGAGTTACACATAATGGTAACCCAACCTATAGACTGGAGATCCCAAGAAATAGGTTCAATGGGTAATAACAAGTTATGGAGTGATATGAGTTGATTATGTTTAAATAAACATAAAATTCCTGAAGCGATCAAGGATGAGTTAATAGGAACTCTTAATGAAGTCTATACTCCATTTGGAGTGGAGTACCTAGCTACAGGAGTACTCTTGATAGATTCACCTATGTGAATGTGGAAGTTAGGCCGCTTCCTATGAAATGTGTGGCAGCATTTCTAGAGCGTTCACTATACTGGGATAGACGTGCATGGCCGTAACAGCACGGGTCTATGACAAACACCGAGAATAGGTAGTGTGTGGTACGTTGTCAGAGATAGGGTTCAAAACTTCGAGTTACCCTTGTTAAATCTGAATCGTATTCACTACGCAGAAGTTCAAGTTGAAAAACACTTTTGTTTATGCACAACCTATATATGTAAGGATTCTGCTCGGAAATGTTTTCAAAAATTCAAGTGGGGGATTGTTGGAACAAAGTTGTTTCAGTGTGAATTTTTTGAAAATTAATTATTGATTTTTGGTAACTTATTTCTGATTGAATATTACCATTTTAATTATTGATGATTTTGGCCCGTAACAAGCGTTTGCTTTGGTATTTTATTACTGCCATACTTATTGCTTGGAACAACAACTTTTTTCCTTAAATCATGTTGTTTGTTGCCTTATTTTGTCAGTTGACTTGCTGCATTCTTGAAACTTCCTACAACAGCCTTTTATTACCTAAGAATGTGCTAAACGGCTACTTTAATTCCTTAATAATATGCTGCTCATTCTTGCTTTTGATTCCCATAATTTTGCTGGCCGTTGTTTTCATTACTACGGTTATACACTAGCTTTGGATATAAAAATACGCTTTGCTCACGGTTTTATAAGAGATATATGTATATAAAAACACAACAAAATATTCTTCCTTTTTAAAAAAAAATAATAATTCAGCAATATTATTTTTGTCGAGCATTATTTCTCTTAGTATTTTTTGGTGTTTGATCGCCCGGTGGTTCTGTGCAAATCCACCGGTACACTATATTTTTGAGAGGCTGTTTTATCCTGGGGGACATCCGGTTGTGGTTCGATCTGCTTGCACAATTTAAAGGCAGTACTGTGAATGTTCTAAAGAAAGCGACATAGTCCGCGACTCAGTCTCATTCCCGGTAACATTGTTCTTATTTGTTGTTTCCTGCAGTTCCGTTTATAACAATTGGTAACTTAGGGGAAAAGGAAAGCTCATTTTGGCCTTGTAAATGTAAAAGGAAAAGATAATGAAAGCTTTAAAACACCATGGAAGTAGCTTGTATAACCAGGTAAAAGGGGCCAAAATATTCATCATAGTTTTTTTAAATAAGTGGAGGGTGTTATAGCGCAGTACTTGAATTTGTGAAGCATGGTGGTGTTGCCTACGGGTGTGAACATGAAGCTGAGTATGAAGACGATGATGCGGCATTGCAAACGTTGTTGAAATGGGGCAATTATAATAATTTAGCTTTAAAATGAGAAAAGGGTAAATTAGGGGTTAGTCTGAAAATCAAAATGAGAAATTAATTGTCGAATATAGCATGAGAAATTGATTTAAATTTGGAGCATGCAAAATAGGAATTAGAAATTTTTTAATTGTTGCAAAATAAAAAAATTTGGATCATGTAAAATTGATGAGTGACATTTATGTCACTCTTAGGAAGTATTTTTAGAGTCATTTTCGCGTTTATTTTATCTTATTTTCCCTTTCTTTCTCTTGTTTTCTCTTTAATAAAGTTTCTAGTTTATTTTGGTAATTTTGTCGTGTTTTAGTTCTTTTCGTAATTTTTAATTTATTTTCGTCTTTTATTTGCTTTTGATTTGTTATATTTCGTTCTTTATTTTTCCTTGAAAGTTTTCTAATTTACTTTTATTTATTTTAATTAGTTTTGAGTCTATATTATTTCACTTTCTTTACTTGTATAGTTTTATTTAATTTTTATTAGTTTAGTGTTATTTATCTTATTTTATTTTAACTTTTCTTTATTTTACCTTTTCTTTATTTTATTTTATTTTATCTCTTAGTAATACCCTCGTGTTTTTTGTTGTAGGTGTCCGGCGTTTCAAGGTCATATTCGTGTTCGGAGGTCCAAGGTTCGAGGCGCAAAACTTGAGCCAACCCATGCTGCCCCTTATCCTTCACCACACCCCACACCTTATCCTCCACCACACACACACCAACAACACAAGCAGCTCTTCCCCTGCTTCACCCCGCAACACCACCAACACCAACAGAAACATTAACCTCCACCACGCAAACCACCAGTCAAAACAGCCCACCGTTCCCACAAACCAACAGCAGCCACCCTCACACCACCGCACAGCTGCCGCAACAACCATACCCCAAACCAAACCCACACCAATACACCTCCCCTACCGCAACCAATACACCACCATTCAACCAACCAAACCAACCCGCAATTGCCCAAACCAGCCACGCATTCCTATCCCCTGCTCCAATTCACCTCACAACAACAGCAATCACACACCAGCACCAACCACCTGACCACCGCAACTCAGAGCAACAGCCCCTGCTCCAATTCGCAATCAACCACCAGCCTCCAATCACAATTCATCTCCTCCTTCCACCACAATCAGCGCACCTACACCACCGTCAACAACCACCACCAATTAAGCAACCAATCGACCCAAAAATCAGAACAAATTGCAAATTAATCAAGTTCGAGCAAACCTATGAGTGTTCGGCCGAACGTCGAGTCAGAGACTTTGGGGGTTTTGTTATTCGAAGAGGAGTGGTCGAACATACCCATGGTTCGACCGAACAAACCCCGTAGTTCGGTCGAACCATTTCACGAGCCTCGCACATGATTTTTAATGAGGATCGAACGATGATGATGCATTTGGTGTTGATAGCCATTGATTTGGAGCATTGATTTAATGATAATGGTTGATGATGGTGGTATGATAATCGAAAAATAGAGCAGCCATGTTATTCGAAGAAGGCTGTCTGATTGTTTTGTGGGTGGGGGATTTGTTTTGTTTTGTTTTTCTTTTATTTTTATTTTCTTTGTTTTCTTTTCTCTTTTCTTATTTTCTTTCTTTTATTTCTATTTTTATTTTGGTTTTCTATTTTTTACTTTTCCTTTTTAATTTATTTTATTTTCTTTTCTTTTTCTATTTTTTTCCCTAGTTTTATTAAGTTAGTATAAATACCCATTTTTAGGGTAATTTAGGGATATTCAATAATCATCTATTCTTCTCTCTAATTAGTTTTAGGTTAGGTTAGGATTAGTCTTCATTGGTAGAGAGAGAAAGTGTGGTTTTCTTCATTAATGAACTTGGATCTTGAAGAAGGAGCTTGTTCAATCCTTTGTATACCTTCATCTTCAATTAATGAGCAATCTCTTACTCTTTCTCTTTACCTTTGTTTTTGATTTTGCTTATTTGCTTTTATTTTTCTTCTTTGCTTATTAATCATGTTGATGCTTATTGATTTGATGATTGATATTGTTTTCAATATGATTTGTGAGTAGTCATCTAGCCAAGGGTGTGGGGATGGTGTAGTTGCTAATTGTTCATGCTTTTAATGTTGGGGTTATGTTAATGGTGATTAAAGTCTTTGCATGCTTGATATTCTTTGGTCTTTCTTACAAGTGCACATTGTTAGTTGATCAAAGATGAGTCTTTACTAACAAGTAACGGAAGTTGACTTAGTTGAGATTCATTACTATCGATTGTTATTTAATAGTACCTCCTAGTATATGGTTCTAATGTGGAAACATAGAGGCTATGTTAGGAGAAGCCAATTAACCCCGGAAGGCGGCTAGATTGGACCCTTTACATCGATATTCATGCATGTTTAGTTTACCATTGATATGCTACTTTGTTATTGTATGGTCAAGCGTCAACTTCACCTACCCATTTCCCTTGGTGCCTTAATGTTTTATTTCTTATTTTAGCATCCTTAGACTTTAGTTTATTTATCTCCTATTCCGGACTAGCTTAATTGTCGATAACATTTGGTGGTGTTTACCGTTCTCTATGGTTCGACCCCTATGCTTGCCTTATACTCGTATTAGGTTTGTTTAGGTTGTATAAATTGTATTTGATCTAGGGATAGACAATAGACGACGCGTTTATGCCCTTGTCAAATTGGCGTCGTTGCCAGGGAACGGCTTCCATTACCGTTATGTTATTTTATTGAGACTAGTCCATTGTATATATTTTCTTTTGATTTGTTTTTGTTCTCTTTGTTTTGTTTTTGAAAAATGGCACATTTTTCTTTTCCTCAATATGATGATGAGCCTTTTTGTGTCTACTTCCATAGACTTGTGGGGTTTTTGAACTATAATGGTTGTAATCCTTGTGAAGCTTGTGAGATTTGTTACTATGGCATGAATGAACAAACGAGATATGAAGTTGAAAGTATGTTTAATGGCGAATTTCAAGCATTATCGGTTCATAGTGCTTGGAGCTTTTTTGTACGGTTTGCTAAGGAAGTACGCAATAGGGCATGTAATGTTGCTAATTTTGATTCTCAATGTGATAATAGTTTTATTAGTGGCATGCATCCCCATGATTTGTCTTGTGATCCTATTTGTGAACCTACTACAAGTGATTTCAACTCTCTATCTCCTATTGTTGATGATGAATCTCATTTGCTTGATTATACCCCCTCTCCCCAATATGATGATGCTCATGTTTATAATGTGAATGATCTTCCCTCCTCATCTTCTTGTTCTTACATGGCTTCAAATGATTTCCCTTATGCTTCTAATGAGTCCTTTTATGAGGGTAATTCTATGGAAAGTTTGAAGGAAGAGAAGATAATGAAGATAATGGAGATGATGGAGAAGTATAACGAGATAAGGGAAGTTGAGAATAGGGAGACGGAAGCTAGAATGAAGATGCTTGAGAGCCAAATTCTCAAACTAGCCAACTCTCAAGAAAATGCCCTTCCTTCTTCTTCTCTTCCCCATATGAGTGAGGATCCCATTAGAGAGCATTCGAGTGATGGTGAAGGAGTAGAAAATGAAAAGAGTGTTGATTTTGAAAATCCTAATCCTTCTTCCCATCTTGATGAGTCTCAAGTGTATGTTTGTGACCCTTCAATCTATGAGTATATAGACTCTTTTAAGGTAATGTCCCACATATTTTTCGAGAGTCATATGAGGACTTATAGATTATTGGATGATATCATCGAGAACGCTTCTTGGGACTTAGATGAGTTTGAGATGAATCTACCTCCATTCATGCACGATTTTGGGACCTTGGGTTTTGAGATAGTTGAAGGAAAGGTTGTCTATTGTGGTGAAAAGGAGGATAAGGTTGACTCCCTTGGAGTTTTTGAGCTTGAGGGAGGTGTAGATCGTGAGTGCCCTTCATTTGAGGATGCTATGATTGATTTTCATGCCCTCATTGGCAATGTGAGACCTTGTGGTGAGGGAGTAGCTACCCCTTTTCCCGTTTCTCATACCCCTTTTTCTCTAAGGTTCGACCACATCCTTCCTTACCCTACTTCTCTCCCTTCCTATCTCAAACAGCCTATTGGGAAGCCGCCCTCTATGGATGATTTTCATGTCCCTCATTCCATCATCATTGAGGAAGAAAGGAATTTTGTCAACCAAAAATTATGTGATGAGGATTTGCCTTAATCCTTTTCTTTCCACTATTCTTTTCCTACTTCTACTTCTTACTTTCTTGAGTTTCCTTTCGATCCTTCTTCTTCTTTCTTTTGGCATCTCCCTCTTCACTTGCGTGCAATGATTTTGTTGCACGTTCTTATTCCGTCATTTGCCTATTTACACCCCCATGAAATGTGTAGTAATGCATTTGACAAGCTCTTGCGTGCGTTGAATTATTATTTCCTAGAGCGGTCTCGCTTGGACGTTAAACAAGCCTTTGCGGGAAGTAACCCGTGTTTTATTGCTTTCATTTTCGTTTGTTTTTTAGATTAGATTTTCTCACATGGACGTGTTTGTGTTCCTTGCTAGGTACACAACTTGATATACTCTTGCGCATTGGTGATGATCAAGAATCAAGGAAATGTGCCTCAACTTACCTATCATGTGGAATTCAAGCCTTATTTGTAGAGATTATGGCTCATATGAGGTTATTTCGGGTTTTTTGTGTGATTTTGCATTTATCCCATATCCGGTAATATCCTTCTTTTCCCTCTCTCTCTTACTTATTGTGACTTGAAGATCATGTGTTGGTAATGTTGGATTAATTTTTCCTTGTTTTCCCCTCCTTGGTTTCATTGTTTATGATTTGAGAGCTTGGTTTCATTCAAGCTTGGGGGAGGGTATTCTATCATGTTTGGTGGGATTTTGATTCATATATGCCATGCACGTGAGTATATGCATTTCCATGTTTTTCATGCTTTTGGAATATCCAAAAAGATTTTTGTTTACTTCAAGGCAAGTTTAGCAAAATTGTGTTTTGTTTGTTCTTAATTGGGCATTATATCTTTTGGATTTGTTTACTCTTGAATGCCTTTCTTCCTAAGTGGTTAATGTGTGCACGATTTGAGAGTGTCATTGGTTGACTCTAGGATATTACATGCTAAGGTAGCCGGGTTAAGAACTTTTAGGAATCCGTGAAGCCCTAGTTCACGGGTATGTGGCAAGATGGTGTTGCTCTCTATAGTGGATTTGGCACCCTTAGTTGGTATTTGCTTAGTTATAATCCCGTGTGAGGTAACATTGTTCTAGCCTTCATCACTTTGTTGTGTGGCGCATTTGGATCCTTAGCTATGCATGTCTTGATCCTTGTTTTGACTTATAGCTCCTAAGATCGTGACCGAAGCACTCTAGGGGAGGAAAAGGGCACTTCTTTCTCTTTTTTTTTCTTTATCTTCTTTTTGTTTTGTTACAAATTTGATTTTGTATTTTGCATAAACCAACTTCCTAACCAATTTGAGCTTACGTTTCCCGCTTTTGTTTAAACCATGTTACAAACCTAATGGCCTATGTTTACCAACCCTTTTAGTTAGTGAAGCATTGGCATGTGAGGTTTGAGTTTTGAGTTGTTGATCATAAACAAGAAGCACTTTGAGATTTGGTTAGAGTTGAGCTTGTAAAGAATGATGCAAATTTATGAAAATCAAGTGAAGTTTCAAGAAAAAGCCGTCCAAAATTAAAAAAAAAGGCAAGGACAATGAATAAAAAAATAAAAAAAAATTGGAAAAGTAACAAAACAACAAATATATTTTCGTTAGTTTCATTTTCTTCCCTAGTTTAAGCATTGAGAACAATGCTTTGTTCAAGATTGGGGGGGAATATTGTGTGTTTGTGTTGAATAAGCTTGGGGGAATGGCATTAGTGGTATTTTTGCTTGATATTTAGTGAATTCTTGAGTTATTTTTGAGTGTCGGCCGCACTTTTTGCTTCACTTAGGAAATATCACCAAATTTAAAATTTTTTATTACCCCGCCTTAACCCTTAGCCTTACGTTATAGCCAATAAAAAGACCCTTAGACTCTAGTGGTTTAGGTCAAAAGAACGGTGGAGGGAGATAGACTTCAAACCTATGGAAAGAGTATGCATAGTTGAGACGTCGGGATTACCTTCTCAAAGTTTTTCATTTCTTTATCTTTTTCCGGTTCCTTCGTGGAATCTTGAGAAGCTAGTTTAAGGGTTGATTTGAAGCTAGTGGAGAGAACGTGGCCCGATTGGTTGGGGCTAGGGTGGATTGAGTCCTAAGTAGTTCTCTATGCTTAGCATGTGTTATGTTTCAATCAACCATTGACATCTTGGAATGTGCATACATTTGTCCATTTAGAAAGGTTTGCATCCATTAGTACTTGTCCTTATCTCTTGTCCGTATATGAACTTGTGTTTTGCTTTCTCTCTTCGTGTTTCTTTTCCTTTTTCCTTTTGTTGTCTTGCCTTGGTTTTTGTCGAGAGTTGTGGGGTAAGCTCTTAGGAAACCCTCACGAGACCTCACTCGTCCTCATAGGCGACTTTGGGGTTTTAAGGGCTTGTTGTAGCTAAAAACAACCGTGATTCCTACGACAATGAGTTAGTGTACCTTCTTTCTCTTTGTTTCTATTTTGTTTCTTTTGCTTTCAATAATTCCATCTTGTTCTCTTTTGCCTTAGCTTTGCTCAAGGACGAGCAAAGGTTTAGCTTGGGGGAATTTGATGAGTGACATTTATGTCACTCTTAGGAAGTATTTTTAGAGTCATTTTCGCGTTTATTTTATCTTATTTTCCCTTTCTTTCTCTTGTTTTCTCTTTAATAAAATTTCTAGTTTATTTTGGTAATTTTGTCGTGTTTTAGTTCTTTTCGTAATTTTTAATTTATTTTCGTCTTTTATTTGCTTTTGATTTGTTATATTTCGTTCTTTATTTTTCCTTGAAAGTTTTCTAATTTACTTTTATTTATTTTAATTAGTTTTGAGTCTATATTATTTCACTTTCTTTACTTGTATAGTTTTATTTAATTTTTATTAGTTTAGTGTTATTTATCTTATTTTATTTTAACTTTTCTTTATTTTACCTTTTCTTTATTTTATTTTATTTTATCTCTTAGTAATACCCTCGTGTTTTTGGTTGTAGGTGTCCGGTGTTTCAAGGTCATATTCGTGTTCGGAGGTCCAAGGTTCGAGGCGCAAAACTTGAGCCAACCCATGCTGCCCCTTATCCTTCACCACACCCCACACCTTATCCTCCACCACACACACACCAACAACACAAGCAGCTCTTCCCCTGCTTCACCCCGCAACACCACCAACACCAACAGAAACATTAACCTCCACCACGCAAACCACCAGTCAAAACAGCCCACCGTTCCCACAAACCAACAGCAGCCACCCTCACACCACCGCACAGCTGCCGCAACAACCATACCCCAAACCAAACCCACACCAATACACCTCCCCTACCGCAACCAATACACCACCATTCAACCAACCAAACCAACCCGCAATTGCCCAAACCAGCCACGCATTCCTATCCCCTGCTCCAATTCACCTCACAACAACAGCAATCACACACCAGCACCAACCACCTGACCACCGCAACTCAGAGCAACAGCCCCTGCTCCAATTCGCAATCAACCACCAGCCTCCAATCACAATTCATCTCCTCCTTCCACCACAATCAGCGCACCTACACCACCGTCAACAACCACCACCAATTAAGCAACCAATCGACCCAAAAATCAGAACAAATTGCAAATTAATCAAGTTCGAGCAAACCTATGAGTGTTCGGCCGAACGTCGAGTCAGAGACTTTGGGGGTTTTGTTATTCGAAGAGGAGTGGTCGAACATACCCATGGTTCGACCGAACAAACCCCGTAGTTCGGTCGAACCATTTCACGAGCCTCGCACATGATTTTTAATGAGGATCGAACGATGATGATGCATTTGGTGTTGATAGCCATTGATTTGGAGCATTGATTTAATGATAATGGTTGATGATGGTGGTATGATAATCGAAAAATAGAGCAGCCATGTTATTCGAAGAAGGCTGTCTGATTGTTTTGTGGGTGGGGGATTTGTTTTGTTTTGTTTTTCTTTTATTTTTATTTTCTTTGTTTTCTTTTCTCTTTTCTTATTTTCTTTCTTTTATTTCTATTTTTATTTTGGTTTTCTATTTTTTACTTTTCCTTTTTAATTTATTTTATTTTCTTTTCTTTTTCTATTTTTTTCCCTAGTTTTATTAAGTTAGTATAAATACCCATTTTTAGGGTAATTTAGGGATATTCAATAATCATCTATTCTTCTCTCTAATTAGTTTTAGGTTAGGTTAGGATTAGTCTTCATTGGTAGAGAGAGAAAGTGTGGTTTTCTTCATTAATGAACTTGGATCTTGAAGAAGGAGCTTGTTCAATCCTTTGTATACCTTCATCTTCAATTAATGAGCAATCTCTTACTCTTTCTCTTTACCTTTGTTTTTGATTTTGCTTATTTGCTTTTATTTTTCTTCTTTGCTTATTAATCATGTTGATGCTTATTGATTTGATGATTGATATTGTTTTCAATATGATTTGTGAGTAGTCATCTAGCCAAGGGTGTGGGGATGGTGTAGTTGCTAATTGTTCATGCTTTTAATGTTGGGGTTATGTTAATGGTGATTAAAGTCTTTGCATGCTTGATATTCTTTGGTCTTTCTTACAAGTGCACATTGTTAGTTGATCAAAGATGAGTCTTTACTAACAAGTAACGGAAGTTGACTTAGTTGAGATTCATTACTATCGATTGTTATTTAATAGTACCTCCTAGTATATGGTTCTAATGTGGAAACATAGAGGCTATGTTAGGAGAAGCCAATTGACCCCGGAAGGCGGCTAGATTGGACCCTTTACTTCGATATTCATGCATGTTTAGTTTACCATTGATATGCTACTTTGTTATTGTATGGTCAAGCGTCAACTTCACCTACCCATTTCCCTTGGTGCCTTAATGTTTTATTTCTTGTTTTAGCATCTTTAGACTTTAGTTTATTTATCTCCTATTCCGGACTAGCGTAATTGTCGATAACATTTGGTAGTGTTTACCGTTCTCTGTGGTTCGACCCCTATGCTTGCCTTATACTCGTATTAGGTTTGTTTAGGTTGTATAAATTGTATTTGATCTAGGGATAGACAATTGACGACGCGTTTATGTCCTTGTCAAAAATAGGAAAAAGAATTTGTTTGATTGATGTAAAATGAAATGTTAATGTTATGTTGCAAAATATGAAATCTAATTTGTTTAATTAATGGGTATGAAGAGGGAAATGTATGTAATTATTTTGATATACCAAGGAATTAGTTGTTGTATGTGTTTTGAACTTTTAATTGATGAAATGTGGTTGTTGATGCTTCAATAGGGTAAAAATAGTATGGTTGGATGTTCATGAAAAGTTGTTTGATACTTTGAGTAATGATTATTGTTCATTTTTGGTGATTATGGTTATTGTTTATGCATTTTACTCAAGGTTGTGATTGGTGAAGAGTCTTATAAGACTCCTAAGTATGGAAATTTCAATTGAGATAGAACAGTTTGTGGAAGTGGATTATTTTAGTCATGGCTGAAACTTGATGAATATTTTAGGGAATACGGAAAGCAAAAAGGATTTGGCGTAGTTCGTACTAGTGCTTGTAAAATAAGGCCCGAATGCTAAGCCGAGAAGGAATTGTTTGTGGACTTGTGAGAGCTATGGGATCGGAGGCAATGGCGGCTAAAATGTCAATGACCATGGTGAATGAGTTATTTAAAGGGCCAACCTTGATCACGATGGATACACCCCTACTCCAAGCAAGGCAAAGAGTATTAGTCGTTTAAGGGTTAAATTTTTGTATAGAAATGCCAAATTTTATTTTCTTCATCATGTAATTATGTGGGTTATATTTGAAAAGAATTATGATTATTTTTTTTGGTGCACAACAGAACTATAATTAATAGTTTAATGCTTCATGTGATAGCCTGTTCAGAATGGTATTCAAAGCCTTATTAGTGGAACATAAATCTCATGTTTAATGGAAGTATGAAACCCTTGCAGGTATGATTTTGCACTTTTAGTTGAACCATTATATGTTTTAGTGCAACCAATAGCAATTACAGATGTATCCAATAAATTGTTAGAGGTACTCGTTTAATGAATTAGTTATGTATGAATTAGTTAAATGAATTAGTTTTTTCTATTCATTTATTCTTTATCATACATAATGTTGATCTAATTTAATCTATTTAAGATGTATATACCAATGTAAGTAGGGACCGTCAAATTCAATATTAACATTACTAGTACACAAGTAAATATACTCTTATGTTTGGGTATATTTAACTTTTGTGAACGAGTATATAAATTAGGGATTGTAGGTTTGTTGTAACTCCACACTTTACAATTCAAGTACAAGGGTTATTATTTTTTATCCAAGTGTTCGCATTCACCATGTTGGAACAACTCACATTTTCGTCTTAAATTAAACTCATAAGCTTAGTCAATTAAGCAAGGAGAAGAACAATCTACATAAATCACTAAACCTCCCCAAATCTTAAATTTTGTCGTAGATGAATAGATTTGAACTTTGCGACTGACTTAAAAAGGTAAAATAACACTGAGAAATTCTCAGGGCTCATTTTTGTTTTGTAATCATAATCCTAAAATGTATTATACGATTTTTACCCTACAAATTTTTAGCAATACCCTTTCAATAAATTTGACTGAAACCCTACAAATTTTTAGTGGTACCCAACATATTGCCAAAGGTATTTCATTAAACACCACTGTGAGTAACTAGAGAACCGATTTATTCAATTATAGCACCACTAAATGTCATTTAACCAGTGTACCATTGTAACCAACTAGGGTTTCCATAGTACCTATGTAGGGTTCAACTGATATAACAGTGTCCCTATAATTAAAAAGGGTATCATTATCATCAACAAAGGTTCCAATTCAAGAAACAAGGGTACCATTGAAATCAACAAGGGAAAGGGTACCTTTGTAAGGAACTAGGGTACCAATATTGAGGTTTAGGGATTGAACAATATACTACCAAACGTTTTTATATCAAAGATCTAGATTGTAGAATCTAAATATGTATAAGGAAATAAATATTAAGAAGTCCTCCTCATGAGAGGAATAATTTGAGACATGACATTGGACTATATATATAGATATCACAACATTCGACTTATAAGAAGATCAGTTAATCCCTTTAAAAATATGAGATAACTCTTATGAAAACTGTTTGGACAGTTATACCCTTTAAAATTTTTATTTACTTAATTGTCCTTATTAATGTTAATTGTTTTTTTTAAAACTCTTTAGAACAGTGTGCGGTTATGTATACCCCTAAAATATTTGTTTACATATTTTTATCTATTAATGTTGCCAACAAATCAACAACTAAAATTGTGACAAAATGTCAAACAAAAAATCCTATCCGAACATAGCTAATTATGACACGCGTATCTCACGCCTTAATTAGCCGCCCTAGTATAAGCAAATGAGTTAATTATAAGGCAAGTTTTGTTTTTGTTTTTGTTTAATTTTTTATTTTATTTGGTAATGTAATAGAACAACACAAAAGAGCTAATTTTGAAAAGACCATAACTTGGCTTCACTCGGATCTTTTTGCCATAATTGTTATATTTTTTTACTACTTATTGTTGTTTCTTATTATTGTTTTCTTTTAGCAATCACGGTACAAAGATGGTCATGTACCTTCACCTTTTACATATATAGTTGGACCTTTGCCATACGTAATTGTACTATAATTGCACCTGAATCCATATGTAATTGTACCATTAACATATATAATTGAACACATGTAATATATAGTGGTATTAACTGTGGCTTCAGTTCTTCACTTTGTATAATTAAACTTAATCTACATATGCGTTAATTTAAAGTATTGTATGTTCAACTCAAGTAAACATTGTGCTACTATAATGTATTCTGTGAATTTATTACCTTTGAAATTGCACCTTTGCAATAGTTATATGTACCTTTTACATATATAAATGAACAAATGTAATCTCTGGTGGTAGTTACTATGGATTCACTTCTTAACTTTGTATATTAAAACTTATTATACACGTATTGACATAAAGTATTTTGTACCCCATAAAGCATAAATAAGTTACTCCCTCCACTTTCCTTTTTCGGCCGTTTTTAAATAATTGTTTCATTTCCTTATTTGGAAAGCTCTTACAATATTTAATTAGTTTCTCTCAAAAAGTGGACCTAACAATATTAATTTCATATTCTCTCTCCTTCAATGCTCTCCACTACATTTGTTTTTTTACAATTTTTTATTCTTCCACCAACCCCACTACTTCCATATTTTATTACTTTCTCCAATTTCTCCTAAAACTCCGCGCATAGAGAAATGGAGCAAGTATCTAAAAACGGAGGGAGTAAATTGCAAAGGCAACACAGCTGCTGAATTTCGAATTGCCCTTTCCAAAGCTAACCCAAGGAACAACATGTAATTAGGATAAAATACACCATATCCTAACTATAAAAAAACAAGCAAGTCCGCAAGACAAAAGCCAACACATAAGTACATAAGCAAATATTACAAAAACAATATCATGTTTATAAAGCTAAACCCAAAAAAACAACACCATTCCCTCTCTACAACACTAGGACTTGAGCAACAAGTCAACAACTATGTAGAACAATAGCCAACTACAATAGTGGTCTTACTAGTAGGATAACTTAAGTCCTCGTTCCACATCTTCTTCACAGTCTTTGTCAACATTACATTTTGCCTTACGTTTACCATTGAAAGCCATAGATTTTGCCTTGGATGAGGAAGCCACATGTTATGACTTCCATGGTACCTCCCTTTTTATTTGACCTTGAAATTATCAAACAAATAACTTCAACTTAGATAGGGAATGTTCAATATACTTGTCTTATTCGTACCGTACAATTGACTTCTTCTTCATGACTTCAGTGTAGCTGATCAAAATTTAATTCAAAATAAGTTTGAATACCAACTCATGTCAATTTCAGTTCAAAAGGAACTCAATTCAGAGCATGCTACACAGGCAATGCATAACTGCATATCACTACGATAAAACATTCAGAGCCCCACTGTGATCATACACTTAAGCATGGTGACGTCCAAAGAGAAGGAAGCTAAAGTAAAAGAGTCGGCAACAAGTTTTAGGAACTTGTAAACCATTCACATGGTGAAGGTTACACCCCTTAATGATCCAGAAGATCGTTAACTCCAATAGGTCTGGAACCATGACTAGAATTTCGAGGATGAATGTACAAATCCAACCTAAAAGAGATTGAACCTGCCCTAAAAATAGACATCTACTTTATTCTTCTCGTATTCATGTGCGCTTTCTAACTAATATACAATCAATAGATTAACCCTAAACCTGTTTATCTATGTTGGTTAAATATTAATGCACAAGCAAATCTATTATTGGCGATCACTTGAATTATAATCATATTAACCTAAACAAGATTATTAATTATCTTATTAAGCATGATTACAATTACAAATTCCTTTTAAATTAAACATGCATAAAAAGCGTGATCAAGCAATAAAAAAATAAGCAACATAATAATAAACATCATCGTAATAACAAGATCTCAATAAAACATAATAGTAATTGCAAGATCCTAGACATGAGACTAACAAGATTAATAACAAACCCTAGCATGTCACTAAACATTAAAGATCAATTAGCCCTAACATGACACTAACATGATATTAGGAATGAAATAGAAAACATCATAATATCAGAAATATTAGTTAACCCTAAACATGATACTAGGAAACAATAAAACATCCTAACATGATACTAGGAATCAAAAAAAATAATGTAAGCAAGATTTCTATATCAAAAGATCAATAAAACAATTAAATTACTTACTTCGATGCCCCGTACCTCTTTCTAATAACAAAATACACATGTTAGTAACTTCTTAGCAAATAATAAATCAAACAATTAAATTAAATAATTGAAATAGGGATTTGGGACCAAACCCTCAGAAATATCAAACCTTTCACGTCTAGGGCGGAGGCAACTTCGAACTTGGTTATGTGTGTCTAGGACTAATGAGTGAGGAATTTTGAGAGAGAGGAGGTTTAGAAAAAGAATCGAGAGAGAGAGAAAGCTTCTAGATTTTAGAGAGAGAGAGAGATTATGACTGTGAATGATTAAAAAAAGGAAATACGACCCCTATTTATAGAAAAAATAGCACGGGGTAAAAGAAAATCATATTCGGAATAAAATACCTCCTGTCGCTGAACTAAACAACAAGAGCAACGCTAGGCGACAGCTCTGTCGTCTTGCGCTGATTTAAAAGTACAACGCGCTTTCATACGTGGAATCATCTTTTAAATCGGTTACCAGGTAATTCCGCATCTAAGCAGATTTAAAATCAAATTTAAGAAATAATATATTTTATTCAAAATATAACATCTTTTAAAAATTTAATTATCAATCCTAATCTTATTAGAATTAAATAGAACCTTCTACATATTCCTAGAAGATTAAAATCAATCCTAATCACCATAGGAATAATAATTAATAGGCCCTGTTCTAGATCATTGGGCCACATTTAAAATCAATGGGCCTAATTTAATTTAATCCATAACTTCCTCATTATTCATCGGAATTGGACTTATAATATATCGTTGGAAAGCTCTTTTCAAACCCAATCCAACTACACTATTATTGGACCCTTATCATGGACCAAACCAAATTGGACTAGCTATTTTTTATAAATAGAGTGTTTAGGGTAAAAATTACCCTAGTCAGGTGTCCCTATAGGAGAAGGCCACGTGTCAAGACCAGGCTGACCCAAGTGGTTCCAAAGCCATCCGACACGTGGCTCCTTCAGAAAAATTCTGAAATGGCGCCATAAAACGGCGCAACCCACTAAAATCTAGGTCAAGTGACCTAAATAGGGGCATTCCTACCAATGACCCTATAAATAGGGAGATATTTCTCCATTTTGGGGACACATTCAATCATTTATTACACCTACATTCTCTCTCATCAGAGAAACACCCGAGCTTGGAATCCAAGCAGATCCCCACCTAAATTTCCGCACTCTTTATTCTCTTTCAAGTTACTAACTTGATTTTCGGAGGTGGAGCTCCAACCACCCGGAGTCTCCATTGTTTTGCAGGCACAACTCAGCCGGACCAATCGTTGTGACGTAACTCTCCCGAGGGACAAAAACACCCACAACATAGAGTAAGAAAAGAAATATTTTTGAAAATAAAAAGAGAAATATTTTAACAAAAAAATCTTCATCACTAGACTTTTCACACTTTCACTTTGTTCAATAATCAAATGACGTAAAAGGTATTCATCACTGGGTTTGGTTTTGGAGAGACACATTTTGGTGTCTACAACCTATCACTAAGATTAAACACTTTTATTAATTAAATCCCAAGACAAACAAACCCAAAAAATATTCACTACATAAGAAAAGGAATAAACTAAATCGATCAAAGATACATCATTTCAATATACAGACCAAAAACTTGAACTATTATATGTTACGAGTATTGTGTACACATCTTTTAGCACATAAATATAAATAAAATTTAGAAATTTTCACTAATGTAAATTTTCTTATGTAGCAATAATATCAAATTAATAATAACCAAAAAATAATGCATCTGTACTAAAGAAATACTTTAAGAGCTAGCTGTAATTTATCATATATGGAGTATATACTTCATTAAAATTGACAGCAGACTTGTGTGATTCCAAGCAAATACAAATTGAACCTATTTAAAATTAAAATATGCGTGGGTATTAATTATAACTAGTAATTCAAAAGTGAAATCTAGATGAACACCAAACATTACCAAAATAATGAGGCTAATTAAATATAACAATTCACCAATCAATCCTATATTAATTTCATCCCAACAATGCACCAACTACAGATTTACCCAGGTTTTTTCCAAAATTATGCCATAATACTGAAATTTTAGGTTTCTCATGATAACGATTTCCCAATCAATCCCAAACCCACGTTTTTCCCCCAAATTAAACCCACCGGTCCATCTTCACAATTACAACCCATTTTCACAATTTTAACCCTAATAGCAAGCCATTTTCAACACGATCAAGGCCAGTAACGTATTCAATTCAAATTTACTCATTTACTCTACAAGATCTAAGGCTCAGTTGAGCAGCTTAGGGAGAAACCCGGTTATGGCACAAGAAGGCGGAGAATTTTTGGTAAAAAAAAAAACCCTAACTTTTCAAAACAACGATTTTAGGAAAACCCTAACTTAATTAGTTCAAATTTCAACAATTAAACATGTAATTACATACCTATTTCAACAATGGAGGAAGTATGTATACAACGGGTTAACAGATTTGCCCGCCCCGCCTTTTCCTTTCAACAATTCTTCAGCAATTTCAAAGAATTTCATCGGAGAAAGAGAAAAATGAAACAGTCCAAGAGAGAGAAATAGAGCAAAAACATATGAGACAAATTTACTTTTCATAACGGGATGCTTTTTCTCAAAACGGCGATCTAGCCATCTAGGTGGCAATTTTCAAAATTACGTATTAAATGACCCTTTTGCCCTGCGAGACACATCTAACCCTCCGTTTGGAATGCCTCAGAAAAAGGCTTTTAAACATCACATGTTATAAGCTATAATCATCTTAATCACCTATAATATAACTATCATCTTGTATAATAGAAAAGGATATATATAATGGAAAAGGGCTTTTAAACATCACATTATAAGCTATAATCATCTATCTATAATAATCCATAATCACCTAATATAATCATCACCTTATATTTTGATGTACAGTTATAATGTTTATTATCTAAATTAGACATTTATTTTAGTAAATTTAAAACTAAAATTCAATGTTATACCATCATTAACGATACAAAATATAAAATTAGCTTTATAAATTCACAACATACACTCAACATTTTACAACATAATTAATAATTAAACTGCTTCGTTGTAAGAGATTAGTTATTACATTTGTTTTTTTTTTTATTTTTTTTTTATCAATTGTTATGTTATGTAAACACTTTATAACTCTAACTTTAATTTTACTTTATCTATAATAAATTAAAAGGCGTTTCTAATCAAAGATACACGTCACGTGTCACCCTCCATTCCACCAACAAGATGCCAAGTCATCCAATTAGAAACCAACAATATGCCACGTCGTCGTCACCCAGTTAAAAATATAAATGATACACGTCAATTATAAAATGTTACCAACAAGATACCACATCATCTAATTAGAAACTAATAATATGCTACTTTACCTAGTTAAAAATATAAACGGTACACATCAATTATAAAATGTTTACGGCAAGAATTGAATTTGGGTCAATTGGAAAATGAATAAGAAGTCATACCATCTTTGCTATTTCATAATGTTGTTTATTTATTTTTCTTATATATAATTAATGTAGAGCATGAGATTGTATTTATTTATGCTTAAGATTATTATGTGCATCAAAAATAAAAATCAAATTTGTCTACTAAAATATAACACATAAAAACTATAATTCAATAATATTTAAAGTATTGACCCGGGGCATCGCCCGGGCTAAACACTAGTTTGTTCATAAATATTTTTTATGACATGAGTGTGTAATAAATTTTATCAAAAAAAAAGTATAACGCAGTATTAAAAAGTATGAAATATATTTCTTCAAAAAAAAGTATGATATATATATGAAAGAAAATAATTAAATATGAAATAATTATAATGGGAAATGTGATATTTAAAAAAGCTAGTTTATTTTAGATTTTGTACAAATCAAAAGTCAAAATTTAGATACAAACATAAAAATAAGGTTTTTTTAGTAAGTTATTTTGGAGGGATAACTCTTTATATTATATTGCCAAGTGTCCCTCTAGATTCTCCTTTAGTAATGTAATTGATACTACTTCCGGTCCTGAAAGTTCAACTCACATTGCATTTGCACAGTCTCCAATGAACATCTTTGACCATTAACAATTTCGGCTATGTATAAGTAAAATTTTTCTAGAGTTGATATTTGAAAAAATATATTATAAGGGGAATCTAATAAGTTCAAAATTGTTTATTTACTTTGATTGTATAAATCATAAAATGTGGCCAAAGTTATTTTATTTTGACCATATGAATAATAAGTGAGTTGAACTTTCATGAACGGAGGTAGTACTAAATTTTCATTATGTTTAAGGAACAACATTGCATAATGTGCTTACTATGTCATATTTGTTTTACAAAAATCTTATTATTTTATACAAATAATTATTTTGCCAAAAATTTTGTGAATTAAAGTCAATTATGAGTTATATTATTGAGGTAAAATTGACGCTTATTATATGTAAATGTTGTTTAATGGAATCATCAATATATCTATAATCTATAAATATCACTAAAGTAGCAACCGTTGAAACCAAATTGTCCACATGGCAGCTTTATAAGAAAAATTTCCCCACCTAAATAAAATATGATGTCATTATATTTTTCTTTGATTTTAAATTTGAAACAAGTTATTGGCCGGTCATTATAAATTTACTACTTTAATAGACGTATATATATTTAAGCTTGTTTGTCACTAAGAGTTTAATGGTGGTTTATTTTTTTTTTTCTTTAAGGATGATAGCTTAAGTAGCTTGTTGTTTAATTTGTATAAGCCTGTTTGACTTTAAGAATAATTTTTTTGCATTAAAATCAACCCTTTTTATAAAAAAAAGGTGATAAATCAAATCTTTATAAATTTGATGTCAAAATATATACTACTGCATAATGCACAAAAATCTTTTACTCTATAATTACAATTTTATGAATTAATGCACAAAATAAAAATGGTTACAAACTTATTATTGTGTAATTATTAAAGAGTTACATTCTCAGGGAAATTTAGATAAGGTGTTATGCATATGAAGAGTTTATCAATTATACTAAACATTAATACATGAAGGTTAATGCATGGAGTTTTTCAATCATTAATGGCATGGTATGATTTGGCGACAGTCATGAGTTTTAATACGGAGTAATATATATTAATTTAATTTCACCTCCTATCAATAATTTATTTATTTTCCTACTATCTATATCTAATGCTTCTTTCCCGGCACTTATGCTTCATAAAATATATACTCTATAATTATTATATGAGGTAATTAAGTAATATAAATACATAAAATATACTACGTATATTACATATTTCAAAGAGTTTTTTTTTTAATGTTGTGCATTACATGTGACTAATCTAGTTAATAATAAAATAGTAATCGCTGACATCATCAGTGATTATTCAAATAGGTCTTCTGTGTGTGTTCTAGTGTACTATTAATACAACAAATTGGGTGCAATGGCTAGATTTGCCAAAAAAAAAATCAATAAAGGTCAAACAACTAGCCATTACAACTCATTAGTTTAAAGGTATATAGTGTAAAAATTTACAAAAGTAATGGCATTTGGTGAAAATTTAAACTGCTAAGTGGCATTTCATGAAATATGAATTGAATGCAGTAACAGACACCTAACATCCAGACCTCATTAATGACATGAGGGTCAATGTATGGTTTGTCAGTGGAATTTGGTGAATTTTGAAAACCTTGATGGCATTTGGTGAGTTATTAAAGTGCTTAGTGCCATTTACTGAAATAGCCGTTAAATTAACTAGTAAATAATTGGTATTTTTCTAATTAATTATTATAAAAAATATATTATTTACACAATTATTTTTAATCCTTAAAAATTAGAAAAATAATTGCCCAAATATTTAAAAGGATGTATGAAAATATGAGTTTAGGAAAGCTCAAATTTTTGGGCACCATATTGTATTTTGAGCAAAATTATTTTGGTAAGTTTTGTATTTTATATTCTATTAATTCCTTAATTCTTATTTTCTATCCCCTAAATATTTGATCACTTTGATTAATCCCCAAGATAAGTCATTTTCCATATTATTTTCTATCTCTGTCCCTTAATTTTTGACCCAATTCCATTTTTTGGGTCAAACTTTGACAATAAATTGTCGTTAATCTATAAAAGGTAATATAGTCATGAGTGGTCTTGCATTGTTAGATTCGTCTCATTTTATATTTTATTAAAATCACGTTTTTATAATTTTTACATGTATGGAAATAAAGATATAAACGTTTTAATACATGTCTAAGAGACCTTGCATAGTCCAATGGAGCAATAAAATAGAGACAGAGGGAGTATTTCTTAGTCACCATAATATTAAACTTTCCTTAATTTTTAAAATCTCTTCTCAAAGTAATTTTCTTAAACCAATTTTCTATAACTCTTCCTACATTCTCCTACCATAATTCTAGCATAAGCTAGCCTATAAATACACCCTCATACGAGTCACCCTCTCATATTCTTCACACCAAAATCTAATTCTCTTCTTCTCTCTTATTCTTCTTTTCCCTCAACCTTTTCCTACTTTTCTTCTCCTCCTTTCTAAAAAAAATCAGCCTGTATATCTTTGGAACCATTCTTCGAGCACTTCTTATCAGTTTTGGGGTTTGCTATTTCATGAAAAATTGATCCTTGAGGTTAGGATCAAGAATCACCCAATTTGGAGTTAAATTGAAGAAGTTATAGCCTTTGCAAGTTCTACCTGTTCTCTCCAACCGCAAACCCAATTCTCTTTAATAGTTTAATCCTATTCCTTATTTTCTTCATGGCTAGTTTTCTAAAATATAAAAATATCTATTTCAAAGTTATAATTTTATATTAAATTATTATTTTATTGTCCGATCCATGCACATTAGATTTGGGTTTATGGCTAAAGATGATGTGACAACCTAATGGTTATGTTAATTGCAAAGTGTATTCGTGATTGAACTTTGAAAGTACAAAATGTTGATTGATATTCATAATCAAGGTATGTTTAGGTGGCTAGATACCTATAAAAGTGATTGGTTTGAATAGCATATTTCATATGACTGTGTTGGTGATTGGATTAAATTGATTAGAATTATGTTTTATGAAATAAAAGCATGTTTTTAATAATTGGTTTGATAAATAAATTGGATTATTGATTTTTGTATCATATTTTGAATGATTAAAATTATTTATCATGCTTAAAAGGTTTGATTTTGAAAGCATGTTGAATTTAATAAAAAGAAGTTTAAATTGTTTATTGGAATTATTGATTTAAAGAGGTTTTATTGAATAATTAAAGCTTTACAAGCATGATTATTGTATTAATCTCACTATGCGGATTCATTGAAAACTATGGACTTTGTATGACCTAGTCTTACCTCAAAAATATCCTTGAAATAGTAGGAGACTAGCTTGAGAATGTGCACACTTAGAGAGGAAATTAGGTTATTGAAAAGAATTGATTTTAATATTCACTATTATTGAATTATTGAGTTATTGGAATTGTTTTGAGAATATTTGCCATATATAGCACTAGACAATGACGACCTTATAAAATGAACTAATTATCTCCATAATAGTGATCCTTGATATATCTAGTAATTGCACTTATTGAAGACATAGTTCATTCAGTTATTTCCACCCCAACCTTTAATATCTCATTCATGATGGTTTGCAATATAACCCACACAAAACAGAGTGTTTGTGGCTCCAACTCATAATATGCATCATTAACTATCTTGAGTAGGTCATCGATTTTTTTGGCATTTTTTTTGTTGTAATGATTGTATGCTCCTAAAAAATCCCAAATACAATATGTTGAGATCAGGGTTGTTTGGTGTTTGTTGGACCAAAATGAATGTGAAATCATCTTGTTTGTAGACTTGTTGCCACTCAGGATCATCTTGAGTTATGTTTGTTTAGCAAATATCTTCTTGAATGTATATAACCTTTATATGTACATTGTTTAGGGTAATTTTACCCCGCCACGTGGTCCAATCAGAGGATGACACGTGTCAGGCTTAGGATGGCCCAAACTGGACCAATCCCTGCTTGACACATGTCACTTCAGAAATTAAGGGAAAAAGGCGGCCTTCAGGCCCAAATCCCGAAAAAGCCGCAAAACGGCGCATCCCACCAATGATTAGGGTTCAGTGACCTAATCAGGGGCACAATTCCCAAAGACCCTATAAATAAGGAGATGTCCCTCTTTTTGAGGGCACGTTTTTACCATTTATTACACTTGCATTCTCTCACATCAAAGAAACACCTGAGCTTGGAATCCGAGAAGATACCCACCTAAATTTCCGTCCTCTTTATTCCTTTTCAAGTTACTAACTTGACCGTCGGAGGCGGAGCTTCAACCACCCGGAGTCTCCGTTATTTTGCAGGTACAGCTCGGCCGGATCAGACTTCGTGTAGTAACTCTCCTGAGGGACAAAAACCCCCCAAAACATTTGGCGTCATCTGTGGGGAGAGTACCTCGAAGATGGTTCAAGAGTCTGTACCACCCCCTAACCGTCTGGGCGAAGACCCAGAAGTCTTTACAGACCATGAGGATGAAGATCCTCAGGTCGAAACCTTTACAACCGAAGATGGCTCACTCAGAGTCACGCGCATCCGGCCTAGAGATACTCTGGAGCGGGGTGCCTCCCAGGCGGGTCCAAGCCGACCCTCTGGGCAGCCGGAAGGGGAAACCCAAACGGCCGCTAGATCAGCCCCTGTCACCCGAGACAAACTCATGAAATTCATGACAAGTTTCAAGGGTGAAATTAAAGAGCTGATCACCAAAAGCCGGGTTGGCCCAAATAAAGGTCAGTCGGCGAAGAAGACTCCTCCAGTCAGAGACCGGCATCCCACTCCTCATCCAAAGGAGAAGGTAGCTGGGCCCATTGATTGGTAAAAAATTCTCCTTCCTAGGAGGAACAACAACACCCGCCGGACTCAACAGCCGATGGGAAGCAAAAAATCAACTCTTGATGCCCGGGAGATCATCAACCGGAAGAGAAACCAATCGCTTTCTGAGTCGGCTTCAACGTCAAACTTTCCAGACAGCTTCAATAACATTTCTGCAGGGAGTGCACCCTCCTTGCATAAGAGCTAGACGGGCGGTAATACCGTCCATTCTGGCCGTCACATGATTGGGGTTGTACCGTATGTGCCTACTCAGGCTTACGGATAGTATTCCCCTTACTTCATGCAGCCGACCCTCTTTGGAGGTCAGGTGGCATATCCAAATGTCCAGCCATTGGACTGGCAGCTTCGTCTGCTGTGCCTGGGTGAACAACCTTCTGCGTTCACCCGGGAGATAACCGAGGCGGCCCAGCCGGCCAAGGTTAAGAATGTATTGGTTGGTACCTATGATGGTACCACCAATTCGGAAGACCAGCTCATGGCTTACACCAACCTTATGTATCTACAGGGGTTGGACGATGCCACTTGGTGTCGGTGCTTCCCGGCTACATTGAAGGGCATTGCCCAACAATGGTTTGGTAATCTGCCAGCCGGGTCCATCGATAGTTTCAGGAAGCTCGCCTTCCTGTTTGCTTCCAACTTCTCAATGAACATCCCTGCTAAGAAAACAAGCCTTGATTTGAGCACTGTTAAGCAGGGAGAGAGAGAAGGGCTGCGCTCATATGTCAGGCGGTTCAATCTGATCAGAATTCATATTCAGGGACTGTCTGATGAGGTAGCTTTTACAGAATATTTCAAAGGTCTGAGAGACGGGTCGACCTTTAAGTTCGACCTAGTCAGAAAAGGGGCTTTCACCTTACAGGCGGCCCTGAGGGAGGCGGAAAGCTACATTCAAGCTATCGACCTCTGCTCGCCTGGTAACCAGTCGGACTCCAAGAAGTCCGAAAAACAGAAAGACAGCCGGTCTGCTCAGCCGACCAAAAATAAAGAAGAGAGTAAGAAAAGAAAAGAAATCTGGGCGGTTAATGATTCTGACCAGCCCTCCCAAAAGAAAAAGAAAGAGTTTAAACCGTACGTCCCCAAGTACGAGTTTAATAAAGACTGCAACTCCATCCTCATGGAGGTAAAGGACCGGCTGTTCATTGAGAAGCCGAATCCTATGAAGAGTTATGTCCAGTCACGGAACAAAAATAAATTCTGTCAGTTCCATGAGGAGGTCGGCCATGATACCAACGACTGCTTCAGTCTTCAGCGGGCGTTGGACCGTCTGGCTGACAAAGGGCTGTTGAAGTCCTATATTTCTAAGTCCCCAGCCGGGGCAAAAAAGAAAAACAAGGGTCAGTCCTCCAAGACTACCCCCAGCCTGCTAGTAGCTCGGATACCGACAAGGAGCCGGTCTACACAATAGCAGGCGGGTTCTCCTGTGGTGGCCGTACCATCCGGGGCACCAAGAGCCATCTTCGAAAGATGGACAAGGATGAGGATGAGCAGGCGTCTGCAAGCACCTCCTTCTCAGACGTCTTGATCACTGAGAAGGATAGGGGCAGCGTCCGCCGGCCGTATGATGACTCGCTTGTCATTGAATGTAAGGTTGCCAACCAACTGGTTGGAAGAATCCTTATTGACACCGGCAGCTCATCAGACATCATCAGTCTCCGGTGCTTGCAAAAGCTGAAATACAACGTAAGCAGCATGCATCTGGTCACCCACCCCTTGGTTGGTTTTGGGGGTGGGATGGTCTACCCAGCCGGAAGAATTGACCTACCCATCCGGCTGGGAGAGAAGGGCCAAGGACGACATATTGTCGTCAGATTCTTGGTCGTTGAGGAGTTGACCGCCTACAACATTATCCTTGGCCGGCCGACCCTCAACGTAGCTAAGGCAGTAATCATCCCATCTCTCATGCTCATCAAGTATGAGAGGGATGACGACACTGTTGGTTCCCTGAATGGGGATCAGAAGATGGCCCGAGAGTGTTATCTCTCAGCCGTTAGAGACACTGTGGCCCCAGACGGCCAGGAACCAATAGACCTTGACAATGTCAAGGATGCCGACCCAGCGCCTGACCCACCAGCAGCCTGGAAGAAAAGAAAGGCACCTTTGCTAGTGGAGGTGAAGAAAGAGAAAAAATAGCAATCACTGACCGGTGAACAGTCAGATGAGCTCCGTCCTCAACCGACTGGTGAAAGCATTGATCTCGTTCTGGATGACAGCAGTCCAGAACGTACTGTACAGGTTGGGACGGTTGCTCATGCTACTTTGGGTGCAAGCTTGCACCTTCAGCTGAAAGAATTCAAAGACATTTTTGCCTTTGAAGTGGAAGAGATGCCAGGCGTCAGCCCGGATCTCGTTGTCCACAAACTCACCGTGGACCCCAAAAAGAAGCCCATCCGGTAAAAGAAAAGAAACCACGGTGAGGAAAGAAGTCAGGCGGCAGCTGCCAAAGTAAAAAAACTGCTAGACGCCAGGTTCATTCGGCCTTGTAGTTTTCCCGACTGGGTGGCCAATGTGGTCCTTGTTAAGAAACCGAATGGGACCTGGCGCATGTGTGTTGATTACACAGACCTCAACAAGGCGTGTCCAAAGGACAGTTACCCGCTTCCAAAGATCGACAGTCTGGTCGACTCTACAGCCGGTCACACCTTGATGAGCTTTATGGATGCCTACTCCGGCTTCCATCAGATACCCCTGTGGAAAAAAGATCAAGAGAAGACGGCCTTCGTCACTGATCAGGGGTTATTCTGTTATACTGTGATGTCGTTTGGCTTGAAAAATGCGCCTGCCACTTTCCAACGGATGATTAATAAGGTCTTCATTAATCAGATTGGGAGGAATGTGGAGGCGTACATTGATGACATGATGTCAAATCCAAGCTACAGATGGATCACCTTGCTGATCTCCGAGAAACATTCACCACCCTCAGGCGGCATAAGGTTATGTTAAATCCTAAGAAATGTGTCTTTGGTGTTGAGTCTGGGAAGTTTCTCGGATTCCTGATTGATCAAAGGGGGATAGAGGCTAACCCTGAAAAGATACAGGCGGTGATAGACATGAACTCACCCCGGTCTGTCAAGGAAGTGCAGAGGCTCACCGGCTGTCTGGCCGCCTAGGGGAGGTTCCTCAGTCGGTCAGGTGACAAGTGCCTCTACTTCTTCCAAGCAATCAGGAAGAAGACCAGATTTGAATGGGGGAGAGGATGCTGAGGCGGCATTCCAGAGGTTGAAAGAGCATTTACATTCTTTACCTAGGTTGGTCAGTCCTTTACCTAGGGAGACGTTGTACATGTATTTAGCCGTCTCAGATCATGCCCTCAGTGTCGTTCTCCTTGCTGAGCGAGACGGCGTGCAGCTCTCGGTTTCATTAGCCATGTTCTTAAAAAAGCTGATCTCCGGTACCCCATGGTTGAAAAATTTGGCCTTGCTTTGTATATGACATTCAAAAAACTGAAGCCTTACTTTTTGGCACATCCGGTGGTGATTTACACCAACCAGCCACTCAAGCGGCCAATGTCTACCTTAGACTCATCCGAGAGAATGTTGAAATGGGCTATTAAAATGCAAAGTCTTGAAATCACTTACGAACCAAGAAAGGCAGTGAAAGGTCAGGCGTTTGCCGACTTCATTGTTGAAATGACCCGTCCGGTGGCTCCGGATAATCTTGATCAGGTTTGGAAAGTGTATGTAGACGGGAGTTGTACTAAGAACGGCTGTGGTGCAGGCGTAATCTACGAGTCTCCTGAAGGGGACAAATTTGAGTATGCACTACGCTTCAAGTTTCAGGCCTCAAACAATGAGGCGGAATATGAAGCCCTGCTAGCCGGCATTCGCATGTGTAAGGCGGCAGGGGCCATGAAAATTGACGCCTACTCTGATTCCCAATTAGTTGTTAGACAGTATGAGGGAAGCTACGAGGCTACTCATCCGGCTATGATCAAATATCTTCAGGCAGTCAAAGAAGAGGCCAGGGCACTTGAGGAATTCCGGCTGAATCAAGTGCCTAGGTCGGAAAACAACCAGGCGGATGCATTGTCAAAACTGGCGTCTTCCGCCTGCCATGATACGCCTCGGTCAGTCTTTTGGGAAGTTCTTGAAAAGAGAAGCATCTATGAAGATCCCATTGGAGTTCTGGACCGAAGCTCTACCTGGATGGATGGCATCCGGGCTTATCTTTCAGACGACACACTTCCTGATTCGCCACAGGAAGTAGCCGTCCTGGAGAAGCGAGCTGCAAGCTTCGAGTTGAAAAATGGAGAACTCTTCAAGGCGGGGTTTCTTAAGCCCCTGTTGAAGTGTGTCACCCCTGAAAAGGGGAAGGAATTTCTCGAAGACTTGCACTCGAGATTCTGCGCCTCCCACATAGGCAACAGGTCCCTAGCCGTCAGAGCCAGACGACATTATTTTTGGCCCACTCTTGAGGCAGACGCCAAGGAATTGGTGAAGAAATGTGACAAGTGCCAAAAATTTGGCAAGCTTATTCACCGTCCGGCTACTGATCTGACAGCCATCCACAGTCTAATCCCGTTTGCAAAATGGGGCATGGACATTCTAGGTCCTTACACGCCTGCTCCAGGCGGAAAGCGCTACATCTTGGTGGCTGTGGATTATTTCACCAAGTGGGTGGAAGCTGAGGCGGTTAAAAATATCAAGACCTCAGACGTAATTTCCTTCATTTGGAAGAACATTATCACCCGGTATGGGGTACCTATGTCTATGGTGTTTGATAATGGTCCTCAGTTTGAGACGCCTCAGCTAAAAACTTGGTTGGGAGATCAGGAGATCTCAAGCTATTTTGCATCTGTTGGCCGACCCCAAGCAAACGGCAAAATTGAAGCCTTCAACAAACTCATCTCAGACGGCATTAAGAAGAAGTTCAACAAACTCATCTCAAACGACATTAAGAAGAAGATAGAAAGAGCCAGTGGCTTATGGGCAGAAGAGTTAATCCATGTCCTATGGGCCATCCGGACAACAGCAAAAGGGGCAACCGGTGAAACCCCATTTCTCATGGTTTACAGTGCTGAAGCCGTCTTGCCCATCGAACATTACGAGCCGACTCTCAGAGTCATGCTATATGATGAAGAGGCAAACTGGGAAGCAATGCGCCTGGCATTGGATTCACTCCCAGAACGCAGGGGCAATGCCGCCTTGTGTCATGAGATTTACCGTCTGAGAATGACTAGAGCCTACAACAAAAAAGTACACAAGCGTCCTTTGAAAGTTGACGACTTAGTGTTACGAAAAAAGGAGGCGACCGGTAGGGCCAATGAGCTGGGGAAGCTAACTCCAAATTGGGAAGGCCCCTACCGGATCTATGAAGAAGTAAGGGATGGCACCTACCGCCTGGAAACTCCAGATGGCAGGCGCCTGCCTAGAACTTGGAATGTAGACAATTTGAAAAAGTACTACTTCTGAGAATGTAAATTTTTTGTAAACAGTGTCAGTTAATGAAGATTCAGAATTTGTTTGCAAAATTGATTTGTTGTTTGATTATCCATCCGGGTAATACCCAGACGGATTCTTCATTTACCTAACTAAGTTCGATACTTAGTAAAGATTACATTTGTTTGACCGCCTAGGTAATACTCGGATCCCTTGTTTATTTAAGTTTGATACTTTGTTTATTTAACTAAGTTTGATTATCCGCCTGGGTAATACTCAGACGGATTTTTCACTTACCTAACTAGGTTTGATACTTAGTTGGTTTGCTTAACCGCCTGGGAAATACTCAGATGGATCCTTTGTTTATTTACTTAAGTTTAAAACTTGGTATGATTTAATAAATGCCCGTCCGTCTGGGTAATACCCAGACAGGATTTTTGGTTTAACCGACTAAGTTTGACACTTAGTGTAAATTAACTGATTAAAAGCTAAGAACAAAAACGCTTGGCGGCTATACAATCGGTCCTAAACAAGACCAAAGGCTAAAATGGCCGGATGGTTGCTCATTTTATAAAATCGCCTGTCCCAACATGGACAAAGGCGTCCGGCGACACCCCTCCAGGTGCAATCGTCGCAGAGAACAGACTATTTGTCGGTTCTACGTACCCATGCAGACGACAAAAATTGAACGACCAAATTGGTCAACTCATAGCCGTCTGACCGAAATGACCTATGAAGAACGATAAAGTTTCCAGATACCGAATGCCCAGAGGCATCAGTCGGTCACCGGCTAAAGTTCTCACTTAGGTTGTTTATTCTAAAAATATCACTTCCCACCCCAATTGGGGCAAAAGAGTTGTTCAATGGCTACGAATTCTCTACCAAGACGGACAAACGTCGTCTGGGTAGTGATTGGAACGCTTGTTGGTGTACGGCTGTGCACTTGGTTTGGGGCAATCACTACCGTGATTGATTGACTTACAAACATATCATGCTCTTTGCAGCATCAGACTTTTTCAAGTCAATCAACCAACTCAACTTGAAACCAATCACACAGCCGTCCAGGGGCAAGGACAGCCAGACTATTGATTAGTTAGGCAAAAAATCGCTGCATGCTTTTGATAAGTTAGGCAAAAGTGAAAAATTAAAATTTGCAAAATATATATATATATATATATATATATATATATATATATATATATATATATATATATATATATATATAAAATTCAGATGCAAAATGATCAAAACCGACTCAGTCGGTGCATTTTATAAAGTCCACCCAACCAAACGGTTGTAGTGGATTAAAGTGTTAACCGGACCCCGTCCGGGAGAAAGAGAAATTGTTACTTAACCCGGCTCATTAGCCGGTAAATACAAATATACTCGGCACGCAGGCCGGAAAAACAAGTTTTGGCATACTGCCGCTGAATAAAAGAAAAAAATAAAAAACAGAGATTGGCATACTGCCGCTGAATGGTCACTTCTTGCCTGCAGGCGGTGCCTCCTGGTCCTCCTCCTTCTCCTCATCATCTGAGGGTATCTCCTGTGCTTCACCAGGACCAGGTAGCTGAGGCACGGACGGCTCGTTGTTGGAGTTGACCCAGACTTCGAAAGAGTCAGGCTCTGGCTCACCTTGCTCTCTCAAGTACACCACGTACTCGGCATAGCTGTGCGCCAGTGCCCAGACGCTGTAATCCGTGTCTGGGTACAAGGCAACCCAGGCAATCTTCATACGGGCGTCATTGTCAGCGTCACTTTCAGCAATAAGGCGGTTTGGCTCCGCCTCTAGGGTTGCTGCAAAGTTCTTCTGAGCCTGAGCAGCCTCCTTCTCCAGTTTTTGAACCTTGGCCTTCAGTTTGGTGTTCTCTTCAGAAACACCTTGAAGTGTGCTAAGGTCCGTCTGGGCGTTCTTGAGCGCCTCATCAGCCTTTTTGACGCTCTCATCCGCCTTTTTTTGGGCCTCCTCCGCTTTCTTCTGGTTCGTCTTAGCATCACCCGCCCGCTGTTTGGCCGTCTCCAGATCCGCCTCCAGCTGCTGGATTCTAGGCGCCTGTGTCATTATGATTGCTTTAGTTTCAAGTTCATTTACGATAGTGGAGTGTAAAGCAATATTGTCAGCGTCTATGGCGGACTTCTTGGCCCTTTTTACCTCTTCCCGTTTGCGGGAATAAGGAAGTTTGAGCCCGTCCACCCGCAGCATAGCCTGCAAAAAAGCAAGCGGTGTGAGTATTGCAGGCGGGATAAAACACTTGGAAAAAATAAAATTGAATTGACAAGTTTCTTACCTCAGCCAGAAGGGATAGAATGCGTTCAAGATTGAACGTCTCTATCCAAGGGATACTGTCTTTATCCCTCTTCCGGACGGCTTCTAGCATGGCCTTGGCATGCTTCTTGACGTCTAGCCAGCGGGGAGATTGATCTACACCACAATCAATATGTGATGAGTGCGAAACTAAGGCAGCACCTATTTGTTGCCGACCGTCTGAAGATGACGTCTGTTGAGAGTGGGATTTCACCCGCAAAGGCCACCCTAGCTCAAGCGGGGATTCAAAAGGGTTCTTACCTTCAGAGCCGGCCAAGCGGGAACCGCTTGCAGGCGTAGTGAACCCCGCGGCTGCTGATAAGGGGTTGACGAGATCAAGGCACAAGCTGCCGCCTATCTTCTCGTTTCGCCCCGCTATCCGCATCTGCTGATGCCCGACTGAGGCGCCAGGAGTTGACGCGGAGGTGGATTTTTTGATCTTATTGAGAACGGCGGGGGTCTCCTCCCTAGCCCGTTTGAGTTGTTTCTCAAACGTCTTTCCAACCTCTCCTCCCTGCAAAAATAAACAAGTTAAAGTTAGCATCCGGGAAAAATAAATGCTAAGATCAATTTACGAAATGGTTAGGCGTTTATTACCTTGGCTTTGACCTCAGCCGCAGCTTTCTCCGCAAGCGCCTTGCGGATGGCTGCAGAGGATCGCTTGGGAGTCTTCTCCGTCTGCAACATTTTTAATGCTTCTTCTGCATAGAGAGAAATTGATCAATATCATAAATCAATTCCGATAGAAAGATACTACAGACGGATATAAACTCAGGCGCATACGTTTGGTGAACATGTGTCCTAGCCCACAGGCGGCTAGGAAACACTCGTCCCTGAACCATGCGCTCTTGGGGATCCAGTTCTTGGGAACTTTTATTGTTTCCCCGGTTGACAAGGTCGCGTCTGTGAGGCCAAAAAAGTCCGCCTCAATGATCTTGTCAAAATCTTCCTTTGGGATCCGAGGAAGAGCACACTTCCGGCCCATCAAGTCGGGCTTCTTATTGTACAGACGGAATTCGTAATTATCCCGTCTGGTTGGAGCTGACATCAGGTAGAACCTGTGTTTTCAGCCGTCGAATTTTGAGACCTTGTCCAAGGTCATCATGTATTGAGGTTGCGTGGTTAGAGTATACCACGCCCTCCAGCCGCCTGGGCTTCTGCTAAGATAATGCATACTAGCAAAAGCCTCCCAGCCGGGGTTAAGCCCCTATAACTCGCAGGCGGCAACATACCCCAGAATGTTTGTCCAAGAGTTGGGGGGAAGTTGCCAGATTCCGAGGTCGTAGCCTCTCAAAATTGCCTTCATCGCCTGGTGAAGGGGGAAGCGAAGACCAGCCTTGAACGCCGCCTCATAACAGCCGAGATAGCTGTTGGCGCTCTCTTGATCGTCCTCCTAGGCGATGGTGCCATTCTTAGGCGGCACCCTGATCCTATACCCGTCCCCTAGCGCGTGCATTTGAGTGAAGTTCTTTAAGTTCTCCTCCATTTGGATTCGGTCCTTGGAGGAGACGTGAATGTTGAAGGGATCGTCCTTCTCGTTCCATTTTTTCCTTTTTTCCTCCTCGTTATTCGGGTGCGGGGTAAATCGTCACTGCTCTCAGAGGTAGAGGCGGAGCTGTCGCTCTGCGTCTCTTCCTCATTTTGACTCAAGGGGGCAGAGACGACCTCGTCGCCGCCTTGGTCGCATTCCTCCAAGAAGGAATCAACGGGAGTTGAAGGAGCGCGCGGAGGGGATCTCTCCAAAGCCGTCTGGTCTCCCTGACCAGACGTTTCTCCCTCAAGCGTTTGGCCGCCTAAGCCTTCGCTTTTGTAATTTGGATCAGTTGCCGTCTGCATTGTTCGAGCCATGGTGTCCTGCACAGACACATAACTGGTCGGAATCCAAGGCAAAGGGTGGTCCCAACACCCCGAGACGGCACTCCCAGTCCTAGACTCAGCCGTCCCTGGTGACCGGCTGGACTCTAACCTAGGTTGTGCCGTGTGTGTTAGTGATGCATCCATTTATTGCAAGAAATATGTACAAGCGGTGAAAAAAGAAAAAGAGCTGAGAGAGGCAAAGACGGTACCTTTTGAAGTAAAATCTGAAACTAGGCGGATCCGGCTGGGTCGGTGAAAAACGAGCTCTCTTGCTTGCGCCTGACTCAAACGGATGACTTCTGCTCTGTCAAAGTTTTCTCTCTAGAAATTTTTTGTAAACGTACAAAATTGTGAGAGTAAAACAGCTATATATAGAGGGTAAATACGGGGGCATTTTCGTAATTTACTCGGAAGGTGAATGATTACTCTTTAATGGTAAAATTACCGCCAACCGGAGCGTGACACGTGTCACAGATGCCACGTGGTGTGCCACGTCACATCTGTGAGGGGCAAATGTTTAGGGTAATTTTACCCCGCCACGTGGTCCAATCAGAGGATGACACGTGTCAGGCTTAGGATGGCCCAAACTGGACCAATCCCTGCTTGACACGTGTCACTTCAGAAATTAAGGGAAAAAGGCGGCCTTCAGGCCCAAATCCCGAGAAAGCCGCAAAACGGCACAGCCCACCAATGATTAGGGTTCAGTGACCTAATCAGGGGCACAATTCCCAAAGACCCTATAAATAGGGAGATGTCCCTCTTTTTGAGGGAACGTTTTTACCATTTATTACACTTGCATTCTCTCACATCAGAGAAACACCTGAGCTTGGAATCCGAGCAGATACCCACCTAAATTTCCGTCCTCTTTATTCCTTTTCAAGTTACTAACTTAACCGTCGGAGGCGGAGCTCCAACCACCCGGAGTCTCCGTTATTTTGCAGGTACAACTCGGCCGGATCAGACTTCGTGTAGTAACTCTCCCAAGGGACAAAAACCCCCAAAACATACATCATTTGGCTACTTTAACTTTATATAGCTGGTACAATCTGATCAATAGGCAAGCATCCACCTTGTTATTTCGTTTGTGACTGATTTAATGATTTTAGTGACCATAGTCCTCTTCTCCATGTACTTTGATTTCCTTCTCTTGGTTGGTTCTTGCTTTGTAAATTGAAAGATGCCATGTTTTCCGTTAAAATAACAGTCCCCATTATCATCAAGCCTTGGTGTTGAAGTGGCTTCCATGAACATAGCCTTTAGTATCCTTGTGCTTGACTTAGCAATCCTAAGTTTGCCCTTTTCTGACCTTGATAAGTAATTCCTCTGACTTTTTTTTATTAAGTTGAACCATTTCTCATCTATATGAACAAAGTCATACATTAAAGTATTTGTTCTTGGTCCAAGGTGTTGATCCCATTAACAACCCTAGGACCTACTTCAATTTTGTTATTTTGTTTGCTTCAATCATTTTTGGCTTCAAAGCATTAGCATGTACTGTGCCTTCAAGTCCCCTCTTTGGATCATCCTAAAGAATGTGCTCTTAGAAACATTAAGCATGTGAGCCAAGTCTCTGATACATGACCTCTCACTAATGCCTAACTTGTCTTCTTCTTGGATTTGAATCTGCTTTCTTCCTACCAATGGTATTTTGTGACTTGATTTTTAACTTTTGGTTTCCTATTTTTGTTTCTTTTTTGCATCATGCAATAAATCACTCATAGATCTTCATGACAAATTGAACTTTTCTATTGTTGGGCTAATGGCTCCTCTGTTTGGATTATACCCTTCAGAATTTTTCAAAAGAAATATGAGGACATCAAACCTCCCTTTAGTGCTGAGCCTATTTTGCCGTTTATGTTGCCTTCGTGGAGCTTTACCTTAGCTTGCTTCCCATTCATGTGGACTGGCTATTGTGTGTCTTTTTGATGTTCCCTCATGTTGTGGTTCAGATGCTTCTTCAGTTGGCTGCATGTTTAAATAAAAGAAAAGTCCCCTATTACCTCCACCATTTCATCATCACTTGGTTGATCATCGTCTAGCATCATGTTCAAATCTATTCCTGAAGGCATGGTAGAATTAGGCAATGATGCGAAAGATAAACTCAATTTTTTTAATTTGCATATGATTTTATATTCTCAATAGAGTAATGGAGGCTAAAATTTTTGGCTTGAAGTCCTTATACATTTAGTGCCCTTGAAATGAAAAAGGCGAGATTATAAAAATTTCATTCTCCTCCTGTACAATTCGCATCGGTGTGTACCCATATCAAATGAAAGTGATTGGTTCTTTTGTTTTTCATAAGTAAATGTGATTGGTCTTTTTTTCTTTCTAAAAGGATTGATGACATGTGAATGCATTTATTTTCATTCTTTTTTTTAATCCAAAACAACAATAAATGTCCTTTTATTCCTTTTGTACTTCTCAATCACGGGTTTTAAGGAATCTCTAAGTTCCTTAATTCCTGTGAAAAATGGGAAATAGGTACGTAGATAAGGGACAGAGGGAGTAATAATTTTATGATACTAGATATAGGATAATATATTTTGATGTTGAATAATGAATGAAAAAAAATAAATTTTACACCCTCTGTTCCTTAATTACAAGCCTTTATTACTTCTTGGGTCTCCCAAAATGTTATTTGTGCCTATTTATAAAAATACCACTTAGGGCATGTTCTATTATGCTTAATTTCAGTTCAATTTAGCTCCAATAAGTTCAATTTAGTTCAGTTCCTAATTTCCTTATCTCATAAACAATTTATTTCAGCTCTATTTAGTTTAGTAGTTCAGTTCAGTTCGGTTCTCATACAATATTTCCTCAACTATTTCCATCCACCTTAATTCCTGTTGTTTTATTTTTTTTGGGCAGATATAGGCTTGTAATTAAGGGCAGCGGGAGTAAATAGTACGAGTATCGTAGTAATATAACTAATTTAATTTATATTTATATTTCATCACTTAATTTTTACCATAAAAGCTTATTTCAATATACATATACACTCGAGACATTGTCCGGGTAAAAAACTAGTTAATTGTATGTTTTTTACAACAAGATTAGGTTCATCCACGGTGACGGGTCCAGTGCGTGGAGGGCTGGGTGGGATTTGGTGTTGTAGCTCGGAACCCCCCTAGAGAAGTAATCTTTACAGGGACGAAAAGAACCAGAGGATTTTGGTCACCTGAGATCACTGAATGCAACGCGATGGTATTCGCTACCGGCCTCGCAAAGCAGCATGTCCTTCAGAATGTGATACTTTAGTCAACAACAGAACTATTGTTTCAAGACTCGCAAATGCTGTAACTTTTCTCTCTAATTTAGATTCACTTCTTGATGATATTTTAGATATTTGCTCTAGGTTTGATTTTGTCACTTGGTCTCACGTAAATTGGGAGGGAAATTATGTGGTTCACCACTGAGCTCGTTTATTGCCTCATGGCCTGATCTTGAACAAGTGTGGTATCACTATTGTCCAAGTGCCATTGATCCTTATGTACTAATGAACAATTTGTCCACCAATTAATGAAGGCTAACTTGCTTTCCCTCAAAAAAAAAAAAAAAGGTTCATCCGTTATGAGTTCTTCAATTCTTATAATCAACACCAAAAACAATTAATGTTAGACCATCCAAAATGATATGCAGACATGTAATCACTATTCTAAAATTGAAATGGGCTTGAACCTAAATGAACCTTAATCGGGATTCAATGTCATTACTATTCTTTCCGTTTCTAATTAATATGCCACATTTAACCTTTTTTTTTGGAAAAATGGAAAAGAAAAATCCAACTTTTGCACTTTTTCCTCCTAAAAATCCAACCTTGATTTTATTCCTTAAAAATCCAACCTTTATACCCCTCCTTCTCTAATAGATCCATTTTACCTTTAACCTGTTAAAGAGGTTAAAAATATATATATATATTTTTTAATTATCTCAATTACATTTCTCACTCATCCTCTTTCTCTCTCCTCTATCCTCAAAAACAGAAACAACCCATTACCACCACTACGCCACCAAAACCACCACGTCCACCAGAGCACCGTACCACCAGTGCACCGCCGGAACATCACCGACCAGCCCCTCCACCTCTAGTTATCAGTGATATTCGTGAACCCACTTCTCGTCATCGTCTTGCTTTTCTCCTTTCACATGCCTTAGAACCCTCCCTTGAATCTTTCAAAAAAGTTCTGTTTTTTTATCAATTTGATTGTTAAATTTGTGGGTTTTGTTCAATTTGGCTTGTTTTGTGTTATTATTGACTAATTTAGCTGAATTTCAATTGGGTATTATTGACATCAAAACGAACCTTGGCTTTGACTAATTGAGCTGCAGCTGAAGGTTTAAGGTGGATGGTGGTGATGGTGGTTGTATGGTATTGTGGGCTACGTTGTGTGTGCGATTATTTGGGCTGAGCAAGGAACTATATTGGTTTAATTTTGAGTTGGTGGCTGGGCGGTTTGGAGTCGGTGGTTGCGGTTTGCGGGACTGCTGAAATGGAGGGTGGAAACGGAGTTGGGTGGTGGTGCGAGCTGGGTTGTGGCTGGAAAGGGAGGGTAAGGGGAGGATGGTCGGAAAGGGAGGTGGTGAGGAATGGTGGCCGGATTTAATGGAGGTGGTGAGGATGGTGGCCGAAAAATCTGATATTTTTTATTTTTTAATTATTTTTGTTTTTTAATAATTAAAAAAATAATTAACCTATTAATAGATGACACGTGACATCTAACTTATAAAAACCGGTAATGGACCTTTAGATGAAGGGAGGGTATAAAGGTTGAATTTTTGAGGAATAAAATAAAGGTTGGATTTTTAGGAGGAAAAAATGCAAAGGTTGGATTTTTAATTTCCATTTTTTTTTTTAACATAATCATGATCATATAATAGAATATGTGAGCAACTCTTAAAATCGAAAATCTACTCGATTAAAGTTAATTTGAGAGAGATATTATCATTTAGCTAGAACAATTCAACCCATAATTAGAATTGGGGAATTTCAAGTTTCTCTTTTTGATTTTCAAGAGGGTAAATTGGTCCATTTTCGCAAGAATATGAGGGCCGGGTATAAGTGACTTTTTCATTTGACTGCCTATTTTCAATGAAAATTGCCACTAAGTCTTAATTTGGCATTCTTTTCCTCTATCCTTTCTCCTTCCTCCATCTTATCTTCATTCTCTCACCTCCTTCAATGAAATTCAATGGAGAAATTGGAATGCACAAACATTTTCGATAAAGGTAGAAGTCAAACCTTGCCCTAAAAGGTTAACCAAGCCCTAATTTCTCTATATTTATTAGGGTTTTTCGTTTACTTTTGGCGGCAAAAGCTAAGGAGGTTGAAGAAAATAGGGGACGACGAAGATGATGGTGGTATATGGTTGATGGTGGTTGTAACTATGGTTTTAATGATAACTTTGACAGATGACGTAATTCACCATTTAACACCGTCTACATTGGTGCACGTCAGCTGCTTCAGTGTGTATTAGGGTCAACCGTTATTCTTATTATAATACCTTTTTTTTACAATTTTCAAAGCGTTTTTATTACACAATTGCCACTAAAGATACACTTCTTGTTTATCAAGAAGAGCAATTAGGGCACCCCCATTAGAATTTAAGTACGTCATAGTATGTATATACATGTATATATTTTGGGATTATAATTTAGAAAGTAACAACATTTATATATGATCTCCTTTGCAATAATATTCTCACAACATATATACTTTAAAATCAGAAAAAGTCCCTTGCATATGGTTTGCTCTCGTCCCTCGACTAGGGCTGTTCGTATAGTTCTGTTTCGAGTGAGTTTTTTTTTTTATTTCCCCATCAATATTCTCTGTTTTTCCCCTCTCATCTCTGCTTTTATCATGGAGTCTAATCTGCTGGAAGAATTGGAGAAATTGCAATTGACAGAAGAAGAGAATAAGGTTATTGGCGATGAGTGCGAAACCAGTGTCAATGAGAACACAAAGGCCCAGATTTCCCTGACTCTGTTGGAAAGCTTCTGATGACGAGACCGTTCAATGTCGAGGGGATGAAAAGAATGCTTCTGAACGTGTGGAAGGTTAGGGGTAATGTGGCATTTCGAATGTGGAAACAAACCTGTTCATCTTCCAATTCTTTACCGAGGATGATAAGAAGAAAGTTATGGAGGGATGCCCTTGGTTTTTTGACTAAAAATTGCTATTGCTGACTGAAATTATTAGCGATGAACAACCTTTGGAGGTAAGTTTTGTTAATTCCCCTTTTTGGCTTAGAATTAGAGACGTTCCTTTTAACAAAAGAACGTCTGAATTCGATGATGCTGATCCACTCGGTTGGGACGAATACCTACGGGTTAAAATCCTAATAGACATTCACAAACCCTTTCGTAGGGGGATTAAAATTGTTAATGGACCTTATTACAATATGAAAGACTTGCGAATTTTTGCTACGATTGTGGTAGAATGGATCATACTAATATCAAATGCCAATTTGTTGATGAGGACGAAGTGAAAAATGGAGTTGTTTATGAATATGGCCCATGGCTTGGTGCTTCTCCTAAGAAAGCTACTCGATTTTCAGTTTTTTATCGTGAAAAAGAAAAGACCTGGTTGTCAAAAATTAAAGCTCATGCCACTAACTCCCTGGCTACAATGACCCTTCGGTGCTGTGTAAGAGACCCCCTAGTGCAGCCCGTAAATTATCCTTCTCTGTTAATTTAAGCTCGAAAGTATCAGGTTTAGAAAGTGGGACATGACTCCTCAAGGTTCTACCAATGCTGAAAAGGAGGAGGGGGTGATCAATGCTGAGCAGGCCCTTGTTATTCCAAGAACAGACCTGCATAATTTAATTGCTATACCCGTGAATTCTGTAATTTCTTCTTCAGTTCAGGAAGAGAATAGCAAGAGAAAGAAAAGGGCTGGTGGTTACTCTGAGAAGACTTGGAGACGCATTGATAGAGATATTGATTTATTAATGGAGCAAAATGTTCTTAGTGGTAAAAGGAAGCAAACTTATCATTATGAAGAGATGGATGTGCACGAGACTTTGGTTGGGAAGAAATTTAAAGCTACCCTTGCGAAGACTCATCACTCCTCTAGTCCGGCGGAGGTTGACTCATCTCAACCCCGCCCTCAGCAATGAGTACCTTATGTTGGAACTACAGGAGACTAGCTAGCCCTCGTGCAGTTCGAGCACTATGTAAGTGGTGCAATTCCCGATGTCCTGATTTAGTGTTTTTTTTTTCTTAAACTAAAGTGAATAAAAAGATTGCTGAAAATAATAAAAATAGATTTGTTTTTTCTATGTTTTTGGTGTTGGTAGTATTGGTAGATCTGGTGGCTTATGCTTGTAGTGGAATGATAGTGTAGATTTTTCTTTATCCTCCTTTTTGCTTAATCATATTTGTCGAGATGTCAAAACGAGCCTTGGGGTTTCATGGCGCTTTGTTGGACTTTATGGTTGGCCGGAAGTTGGTAACAAAAACAAAACTTGGTCCTTAATTAGAAATCTTTGTGACAATTTTGACGGACCAATTTTCTTTGGAGGGGATTTTAATGAAATATTGTTGTATGATGAGAAGGTAGGTGGGGTTGATAATAAGAGGAGAGCCATGCCTGAGTTCCATGACACTCTTTGTGACTGTGATCTTATCGACCTGCACTTTGTTGGTCAATGGTTTACATGGGAAAGAGGGTTTGCAGACTCTCATCAGAGAAAGATTGGATCGTTTTGTGTCCAATAGCTCCCTCGACCTAGTTGTTGAGAATATGGCGACAGTTAAATCTGATCACTCACCTATTTTCCTCAAGGTTGGTGCTCATAGAAAGAAGAAAAAGAAGAGGTTTCTCTTTGAGACTTGTTGGCTCCTAAAGAATGAATGTATGGATATTGTCCAGTGTGCTTGGCGTGGTACAGGGGGGGAAAGTGGAAGAGCGGATCAAGAGTGTCGCAGGGGAACTCCAAGTCTGGAGTAGATGAAAATTCCAAGACCTAGAGAAACAGGTGGAAAAGCTAGAGAATGAGCTCAAAGAGACACAAGCTGAAGAGGTGTCAGATACTTCTCTTGCTAAGTGTGCGGACATCGAGAAGAAGCTTGACGAGTTACATGATAAAAAGGAAGCCTACTGGTATCTGCGATCTAGAGCCTCAGAAATTAAAGACGGGGAACGGAATACCAAATATTTCCACCATAAAGCATCGCAGAGAAGGAAGAAGAATGGAATTATGGGTCTATTTGACTCGGAGGGTACTTGGCGTGAGGAAGAGGAGGAATTGGAGAAGATATATCAGAGCTTCTACTAAAATTTATTTACAGCAGGTACTTCTACGATAAAAGCTTGTGATAAAGTTCTTTATTTGACAAAGCAACTTATCACCTTGACATCAATTCTGAGATCCTTCGGCCCTTCTCGAAAAATGAGATCTTTGATGCCCTGAATCAGATGCGCCCTTTCAAGGCCCCGGGACCTGACAATATGCATGCTATATTTTTTTCAGAAATTTTGGCATATTGTCGGAGATGATGTAGCTAGATTCGTTAGTAACGTTTTACAGGGTAATGAGTCTATTAGCCCTATTAATTTTACTAACATTGTCCTTATCCCGAAGGTCAAATCTCCTACTATGATGTCAGAATTTAGGCCTATAGCTCTATGCAATGTACTATAAAAAATAGCTTCGAAAGCCTTTGTTATGAGACTCAAATCTATTCTCCCAGTCATTATTTCGGAGAATCAGAGTGCTATCATTCCGGGATGGCTTATTATTGACAATGCCCTAATTGCTCCAGCATTGTTTCATACGATGAAATAGAGGAGTAAGAATATGAAGGATACTATTTCTATGAAGCATGATATGAGTAAGGCCTACGACAGAATACACTACTAAAATTCGGCTAAATTGCGACTGTTTTTCTACGACCGTCTGAAAAACGGTAGCAAAATATGAAATTTGCGACCGTTTTTTATGCGATCGCAATATTACGACTGCTTTGACAACGGCCGCAAATTTGCGACCGTTTTCAGCTTTTAAGACGGTCGCTAGGATGTTTTAACAATTAAAAATATTTCTAAATTAAAATAAATCGTTTGCGACCGTCAAAGACGGTCGTAAATGTCATAATCTGCGACCGTCCAAGAGACGGTCATAAATGTCCTAATCTGCGACCGTCAAAGACGGTCGTTAATGGCATAATCTGCGACCATCCAAGAGAAGGTCGTAAATGTCATAATCTGCGACCGTTAAAGACGGTCATAAATGTCATAATCTATGACCGTTTAAGAGACGGTCGTAAATGTCATAATTTGCGACCGTCAAAGAAGGTCGTAAATGTCATAATCTGCGACCGTCAAAGACGGTCGTAAAATTCATAATCTGCGACCGTCAAAGAGACGGTCGTAAATGTCATAATCTGCGACCGTCAAAGAGACGGTCGTAAATGTCATAATTTGCGACCGTCAAGACGGTCGTAAAAAGCTTTTTTTTAATAAAAAAATATTCGGGTATAAATACTCACCCATCTCACCTCAACCCTAATTTACTAACCCTGACAGCCGCCCCTCATTTTCACGCCCCTCTCCTCTCATTTTCTCTTCATTTTCTCCCTCCTCTCATTTTCACGCCTCTCTCCTCTTTTCTCTTCTTCTTTCCCTGACCTTTCCCCTTCTCTTTCCTCTTTTCCTTGATCTATTTCCTTCTCTTCTTCTGCTCCTCCCTCCGTCTAGGCAATAAAGAATCCTTATTCAACGAGAAACAAACGAATTATGGTGTTAATGGTCAAATTCGACCATAAAAATTCCAGATCTGGAGTTTTTTTGGTCGAATTCGACCATATGAAACATTAGAGGAAAAAATATTGACAAAGGTGGGTTTAATTTATGTTTGTTTTATATTTATGAGAGTTTTATTTCATGTTTGTTGGAATTTTTGTTGGAATTTGTTGGTTTAATTGTTGTGGGTTTTTTTTTTGGGTATAATTATTGGGTTTAATTTTTGGGCGATTTTTTTGTTTGATTTTTGTTAATATTACAAAGTATGTTTGATTTTCGTTTCGAATTTTGGGTTGATTATTGTTAATTTCATTTCGGGTTTGATTTTTTTGTTGATTTTGGTTTGATAATTGTTTTATTTTCGAATTTCCATGTGTTATTCTTTCAAATTTTGCTGTTTTTTTGTAATTTTTTATTTTTCGTTGAATTTTTGTTTGGATTTTTTTTTTCTGGGTTTGATTTTATTCGTGTTTGGGTTAATTTTTGTTGGTTTGTTTGGTTTTTGTTATTTTTGGGTTCCATTTTCGTTCATTTCAATTTGGTTAATTTTGTTTGATTTTTATGTTTGAATATTTCGTTCTTTTTGGGTTTATGTTTGGTTTTGTTTAATTTCAATTTGGTTTTTTTTTTGTTTGATTTTATCTATGTTTTGGGTTGATTTTTGCTGGTTGAATTCGACCATATTTGATTTTTATTGGGTTTTTTTTTGGGTTTCATTTTCGTGGTGGCTGGTTGGGATTGTCGAAGTGATTGGGTGGTGTTTTCGAGGTGTTTGGTTGGTGGGTAAAGGTGGTTGGCTGGGAAGAGGCAGTGGTGGAGTTGGCTTGGGTGGTGGTGGGGGGCGTGGTTGTGAAGAGCAGGGATGGGGGTGAATTTTCTTTTTCTTTTTCTTTTTTTTTTTAAATTTTAGCGACAGCTAAAAGCGGTCGCTAAATTGCGACCGCTGCTTTTACCGGTCGCAATTGTTTATATTTACGACCGTTTTCCTTGCGGTCGTTGAAATTAATAAAAACGGTCGCAATAAATCTGCGACCATCATAATAATTTTTTTTGCGACCAAGAAATAATGACCACCCCTTTACGATCGTTGACGGTCGCAATTATAAATTGCGACCGTTTTTGCTATTTTCTGCGACCGTTAGAGGCGGTCGCAAAAACCTTAATTTTTAGTAGTGATAGAAGGGAAATTTCTGGAAAAGCTGCTTTTAAAGATGGGATTTGCGGAAAGATGGGTGAAGATTGTTATGGATTGTGTGACCTCGGTAAAATATTCCTTTATTGTCAATGGTAATGTTTGTGGATCGGTGGTACCTACTAGAGGTCTTCGGCAGGGAGACCCTCTCTCTGTATTTATTTATTCTTGCAGATGCTTTCTTTGGTCTTTCACGGAAACCTTTACACGATGGCTCTATTCATGGGGCTAAGGCTTGCCGTGGAGGCCTAGTGATTTCTCACCTTCTCTTTGCAGACGACAATCATGTTTTTGCTAGAGCCAATCCAAGGGAGTGTTTAAAAATTGTCAAAATTCTTGACATATATGAACAAGCTTTCGGGCTAAAAATTAATTATGATAAATCGGAGGTCGCTTTCAGTAAAGGAGTCAATGCAGTCGTCCAAGAGGAGTTATTGGGAATTCGATCTTGTGATGCGCCGAGTATACAATCATGAGAGATATCTTAGAGTACCAACCATCATCGGTAAATCAAAGAAATTGATTTTTTCGGCTCTAAAGGATGGAATATGGACAAAATTATCGGGGTGGAAGGAATTTTTTTTGTCAAGAGCTGGGAAAGACATTCTTCTTAAATCGATGATTCAGGCTATGTCGACCTACACTATGGGAGTATATAAAATTCCTGCCGAGGTGACTGATCATATTCATGCTATGATGGCCAGATTTTGGTGGGGTCAAGATGAGGCGAAACGGAAGGTTCATTGGAAGAGTTGGAAAGATCTATGCTCTCCAAAATGCTTAGGGGATATGGGTTTTAGGGACTTTGAAAGTTTTTAACGATGCTCTTCTCGGTCGGCAATCTTGGAGACATATTAGTAATCCAGACTCCCTTTTAAACAAGGTGTTGAGTGCTAAATACTATAAAGGGAAGAGCTTCCTTAAAACTAATCTCGGAGTAGGGGGCAACTTCTCTTGGCGAAGTATATGGCCCTCCAAAGGCTTGCTCAAAGAAGGGATAATATGGAGAATAGGGAATGGATCTTCCGTTGACATATGGGATGACCCTTGGGTGGACAATGGTACTAGCAGATTCATCGCTTCCCCTGTGTCCGATGAAGTTTCCCATGTTAGTGACTTGATTGACCATAATGCAAGAGAGTGAGATGTTTCGAGAATTGAAAAGATCTTCAATAAGGAGGACGTTCATAGCATTCTTGCCCTACCCTTGAGCTCTACAGGGGGTTTGGATTTCATTTCTTGGGCTTTTTCTATATGGCAAGTACTCGGTGAAGACGGCCTGTATGCTCGGTAAGTCTTGCAATCTTAAGAATTTTCACAAACACTGGGTTGAGTTATGGAACTTGAATGTTACTCCGAAGGTTCGTCATTTTATTTGGAGAGTGTGTACCGTTACTCTTCCCACTCGTGCTTATCTCCATTATAGACACATGACTGATTGCGTTGAGTGTCCATGGTTTATGGATTTCCCTGAAACCATGAGCCATGTTCAGTTTCATTGCTCGACTGTTCGCAATCTATGGTTGGACTGTGACTGTGTGGAGATGTCCCTATGGCCATCAGGTTTGTCTTTCTTAGATTTCATCGTTTCTTGGTTAAAACTGGACGAGAGAAAGAGGTGTAGGGGTGCTATATTGATGTGGCATATATGGTGTAGAAGAAATGTAATGATTTTTAATAGCAAGGACACCTACCATCCCATTATCATTAAGCGGGTTTTTCGCTTAGCAGCTGATTGTATGGCTTATTCCAAGAGGATTTATGGGTCTACGAAGAAGCCTTCTTGTAGAAGCCCGAAATCTTGGAAAGCTCCTCCAGAAGGGATGGTCAAAATCAATTGTGACGCCTCCCTTGCTGAGGATGGATGGATTGGTCTTTGTGTCATCGCTAGAAACCATGAAGGAGTATTAATATTTGCTACTACTCGTCGCTGCAAAGCTTATTAATTGGCCCCCGATCATAGCTAAAGGGAAGGCAGTAGCGTGGGCTGTCAGACTTGCCACCAGCTTCAACATGGGAAATATCATACTCGAATTTGATAGCAGTCCTCATTAAGCAGCTTGAAAAAGGAATCACTTTCTTCTCTGATTTAGACTTTATTTTAGATGATATTTTATTTTCTTGCTCTTTTCTTTCTTCTGTTTCTTGGAGCCATGTCAAACTTAGTGGAAACATAGTTGTTCATAGTTTAGCCCGTTTGACACCCAATGGTACTGAACAATTATGGGAGAACCAATGCCCTTGTGAGTTTTCTCCATATGTCTTGATAATTAAATTATCAATAAAAAGCTCCTTGAACTTTTCCTCAGAAAAAAAAATTTATTCTCACTGTTGTGAAATAGGGTGAAAATATGAGAGATGGAGAGAGAATTAATCTGTGTAATCTACTTGTATTCCATATAATGAGATATATATACACACACACACACAGTACAAGTGATAGGGTTTGCTTAGAGAATAATAAACCCTAAAATCAAGAAAGTTCTGGAATGATACAAGGGTATAATGGGCATCCATAAATATATATTTCATAACACTCCCCCTTGGATGTTCATTATCTAAGAATGTGCCTTGTTAAAACCTTATTAGGAAAAACTCTCTAGGATAAAAACCTAATTAAGGAAAAAGAGTACAACATTCTTCGTAATACGCTTGGGATATTGCCTCGTTAAAAAGGCTTACCAAGAAAACCCAATTTGGGACAAAACCATGATCAAGGGAAAAAGACTGCAGCGCGTATTTGCTCCCCCTGATGAATGCATAACGTATTAGCGTGAAATCTTCTAGTGCAATAAATCTCATGCGATATGTTTAGGTAACTTCTTCCATGTAGCAGAACACCATTTCTTGATGATTGATCTTTTTAAATTGAACTTGAATCTTCAAATCTTAAAATAGACTTATTGAGTCGTCTTCATTTCTTCATACTTGTGGAAATAATACAAGTATTTACCACTATTTCATTCGATAGTTTTGTTTTGAATTATCATAAAAATTAGATGTATGCCTTCTTCTAGAGGTCATATATACTACAAAATGATGATTTCATGGAAACACTTGATATCATATTGATAAGTGTCATTTATGTAGCTATTTTTAAGAGTTTTCTAGTTAGTTTTTCATAGTTTTTATATCTTTTTACTTAGTTTTAATAACGTTTTACTACATTTGTCATGATTGCGTGTGAAATGTCGTTATTGCTCAATTTTGGCTTTTCTTGCATATTTTGGTTGCTTATGGCATTAGATTATACTTTATTGGTTTATTCTTATGTTTAGGAACACTTGCATAAGTTCATTGCTCAAGATTGAAGAAATATAAAACATAAAAGAACAAGTAATGAAGAAATGTGCACTTGATTTGCAATGATTGAACTTCAAACGCCTATATCTTTTGATCTACAAAACATTTTGGGGCGATTTTAATTGGAGATGAAAGCTTATCTCGAGAGCTTTCCAACGACAGGTCATATGCCCAATTCTGTTGTAAAACGTGGGAGATATGCTCATTTGAAGCTGAGCGTTTATCCCAGTCCGATAGGAGCGGGCGCGTACCCTATGAGGAGCGTCCGCTCCAAACTTTCTGGAACGATCCTGCCATATTTTGCTGCAGCTAGGAGCGCCCGTGCACGAAATTGGAGCGCCCGCTCCTCTGCGCGCTGCTCGACTTTTTGCGGAAGGCAATATAGTAAGGGGTATAAATAGATTTTTTGCTCATTTTAGATGGAAAAATTCATTTCTTCAGTAGTTTTAAGATTAGTTTTATGTTTTTAGAGAAAGAAACTCTCAAATTTAAGAGAGAGAAAGTGAGAAACACAATGGTTTTCATGGATTTTGGATAATCAAAGGAGGAATTTTATGATTTGAAGATCTCCATCTTATATCAATGAGCATTCTTACTCTCTTTTCTCTTTATGCTTTCTTTAATTGCTTTGTTAATCATGTTTGAGTAGGTTTCCTTCTACTAGGTGTTGAGTTAAGCTTTGTAATGTTTAATTGAGTTATTTGAGATAAATTTGATGATAATTGTGTGATTAAATTGATTGAATTGATGATGGCATGTTGTTTGTTTTAGATTGGATTAATCTCCCATGATAGCAAACTTAATTGCATATTAGTTCTAGTTTAACAAGGGATTGTGAATTAGAATTGTTATATTTGATTGCATATTGGGTAAATTTCTTCTATGCACCTAGTCAATGAGGGATCTAGGCTAGGAATTTGAGAGATTGCTCTTGAGTGTAATTAATTCCCATTTTAATTCTTTCTTTGCATGATTGATTTTCAAATTGATTCTCATTAACTTGTTAATTGTTCAAAGTGGATCTTTACCCCTAGTAGACTTTATAATATTTGTTCTTTATATGTGTGTTAGTGTAGTTGTAGTGTCCACTATCCATAAATCGACTTCGGTGTAGCTTAAGCATTAGATCGAGAACAATCTAACATTACCGTTCCTTGTGGTTTGACTCCGAACTTACCACTAGACTTGTTTAGGGGTTAGTTTAGGATTATAATAAATTTTGTTTGGCCGTGAGGAGGTTAGTCAACGACCTAATTTCCCCGTGCTCAAAATGATATTTCATTTTCCAATATCATATGAATTAAGAAATTAAACTAATTACATATTTTGCTCATGGCTCTTCTAGACCATAAGAATATTATTCTCACTCGATGGTATCTCAACTTTATTCTTTAATTAGACATTTCATGTTTTATATGAGAGTTCGCCAATGAATACATAGAGTTGTTGAATCTCACATACTCTAACTTCAGGTTGAGATATCGATGATGTAGTCATATTGACTTTTCATGAGTTTGATAATAATTCCAATATTCAAGATATAAAATATGTAGTGCTGGGTATTTAAAGACGTTGTATATAAGTTCTTCATGAACTCTTCTTACATGAATCATAACAAGCTATTATTAAAACGACGTCCTAAATAATTTCATCACTAATGTAAGCCCATTGGAATATAAATATTTCTTTGTAAGTTCCCATCAATGTTGTATATACGATTTACTATACATTGGACGGACATTCACACATACCACAATTATAATATAGAAACTAGCTAGTGCATGAAATATGAGATATAGGAATCACGATAAGATATTGAACAAAATATACTATGAGTAATGCATGTAACGACTTCCTAAACGTGCAATAAGCAATCCATTAACCTATGCCTCACGCATGCACATGGGTATAAGACTCAAATTAATGCAAGACAATGTACAGTGTGGATTTAATAATCCATATTTCATTGGATTTTTGGTCCATGATAAATTTTTGATGATTATCATTATGTCGACATCATTATGGAAATACGTTTTAGATCCCTTATTCAATAGTCCATTCTATCATGCATATGCATATTATTCATCGGTTCCATTATGTATCGGTATCATAAAATTACTTTAAATTACATTTCGCATGCTATTTTTAATGATATCTGAATACATTTCTCATTATTGGTACCATCATAACATTTCTTCCATAATAGGCCATCTATTATGATAATTCAGATATCTATACCACCTATCAAGGGTATTTCTCACACTTGGCATTTATATACCATTATTATACTTTAAAAGTATCAACTGCTCTATCTTTCCATATATCGCATATTTATATTTGAACCAATCATACCAACTACACTTCAAGTGCAGTGATTTAAAGAAAAATTGGCAAGATCTATCTTAATGTATGCACATAATATCATTATCACTATAATCAAAATATATCTCTCTATTCCTCTAGATGTGTCATAACGATATACAAATCAAATCATAGATGTGCAACATATGTGTAAGGAATATTTCAAGCATTACTCCAAACTTGAACCCCACTCTGATCTTACACTTAAGCATGGTGGCGTCCAAAGGGAAGGAAGTTAGAGCAAAAGAGTCGTCAACAAGTTTTAGGAACTTGTAAACCGTTCACAGGGTGAAGGTTACACCCCTTAACGATCCAAGACATCGTTAACTCCAATAGGTCTGGAACCAAGACTGGAAGTTCCGGGATGAAGGTACAAATCCAATCTAAACGAGAAAGAACCTGCCCTAATAATAGGCCTCTACTTTATTCTTCTTGTATTCATGTGCGCTTTTTTACTAACATGCAATCATTAAGTTTACCCTAAACCTGTTTATCTATGTTGGTTGAATATTAATGCACAATAAATCTGTTATTGGCGATCACTTGAATTATAAACATATTATCCTTAACAAGATTATTAATTATCTTATTAAGCATGATTACAAATACAAATTCCCTTTAAACATGCATAAAAGGTGTGATCAAGCAATAAAAATAATAATATCAAGCAACATAATAATAATCATCATCATAATAATAATCAAAATAGTCATGTTAAAGCATAATATTAATAGCAAGATCCTAGGCATGATATTGACAAGATTAATAACAAACTCTAGCATGTCACTAACTATTAAAGATCAAAACTTTAGCCCTAACATGATACTAACATGATATTAGGAAAGAAAATAGGAAGCATTCTTCTAATCATACTTGATATTAGAAACATAAACTAACCCTAAACATGATACTAGGAAGTAATAAAACATCCTAACATGATACTAGGAATCAAAATAATAATCTAAACATCATTTCTATATCAAAATATCAATAAAACAATTAAAGTACTTACTTGGATGCCTCGTATCTCTTTCTAATAACAAAATACACACGTTAGTAATTTCAAGGAAAATATAAAATCAAACAATTAAATTAAATAATTGAAATAGAGATTTGGGACCAAACCCTCAAAAATATCAAACCTTTCACTTTTAGGGCGAAGGCAACTTCGAACTTGGCTAGGTGTGTCTAGTGCTAATGTATGAGGAATTGTGTTTGTAAAAGGCTAGGCTAGAAAGAGGGAGAGAGAGAATAAGCTTTAGCTTAGAGAGAGAAAGAATTAGAGAATTCTGGTTACTGAAAATCGAAGGTCCAGGGACCCTATTTATCAGAAAATAGTCCGGAATCGATAGAAAAGAATCAGTGTTCGAAAAGGAATAAAATACCTCCCTGTCACCAGGGCTCGTCGCCAGGTGACGAACCTTTCGTTTGGCGATGCATAAGGTTTTCACGCGTTTTAAACACAGAATCCACTTCTTGATAAAATCAATTCATAAAATCGTACGAAGGGGTAAAATCGTATTTTCATATAAAACACTTCTTTTATTCCAAATAAAACTCATAAAACATATTTATCAATCCTAATCCCATTAGGATTTAAAAGAACCCTCTAGAAGATTCTAGAAGACTATAATCATTCCTAATAGCTTTAGGATGATAATTAATAATAGGCCCTCCTCTAGATCATTGGGCCGCATATAAGAACCAAATCGGGCCAAATTCAGTATTTTGGCCATAACTTCCTCATTATTCTTAAAAATTGGGCTCATAATATATCGTTGGAAAGCTCTTTTCGAGTTCCATACAACTACACCATTATTGGACCCTTGTCATGAACCAAACTAAACTGGAATGACTATTTTCATAAAATAGAGTAGGTTTTCAAAAACAGAAGAAAGATTTTTAATAAAAGCTAACCGCAATATTAGACTTTTCACACTTTCACTTCATTCGATTATGATTCGACGCGAAAGGTATTCATCACCGGGTTTGGTTTTGGGGAGACACATTTGGGTGTCTACAATATGTGGATACAAAAGTTGGCATGTAACTTTATAAAGTATCATTAGAGGGATCAACTAATTATAGTTTTATAATTTTTCCAACTTACTTCAATTCTTATCTCAAATATTGGGGCAATTTTTCACCAACTTAGAATATAATTTCATGCGCATCAAATTTATCTCGTAGGATAATCATATATGTTCAACAAAGTTCTATCTCTTCTAGAGAATAATGAAATTTTGTTCTCTTCTAGAGATTAATATTAATAGGGGTAATAAATTGTGCAGTTGCTAATTTCTTATTATATTCCTTATGTGCTGACATACAATAGCCCCAATCAAGAGAATTGTTATATAAATATAAAATTTCTTGTAATTTCACTAGGTGGTGATCTTCGGAATCACTAGAATCATTGATAGTATGATACTAGTTACTTAAAAATTTCCACATATAACTTGTACGCGGTGAGCTTCGTTCTGGTCACCTAATATTTGTCAACATATAAAATATTCTAATGAACTTCTGGTCATCAATTATTCAGAATAACCAATGTATTATCTCTTGAACTTCTCTTTTAACACAAATTATTAAAAATCACAATCCAAATATGTCTTGCCATTTGATTTATTTCATATATATAACATGAGAAATCATCAACACATTATTTCTTCGTTTTCATAACGAAAATTTATTAAACCCCGGATGGCCTAATTATTAATATCACATCCAATCACTTTTTCTTTAGTATTTAAATTATGGTCAGTATCACTACTAGAAATAGGCTAAATTGCGACGGAATACTTACGACGGACATGTTTTTCCGTCGTTAAGGTGGATATTTTCGACGGAAAACATTTCGTCGCAATTTAGCGACGGAAAATTTTAATTACGATGCATTTTTCCTCGTAAATTTTACGACAGAAATAAATTCCGTCGTAATAATAAACTTCCGACGGAATATTTCGTCGTAAAGTGATTTGCAACGGAATATTCCGTTGGAAGTTTATTATTACGATGGAATTTATTTCCGTCGTAAAATTTATTGTTATTTTTTAAAATTAAAATTGTTTCCTTGACCTAAAAAAAAGGGGGATCGAAACGCAGAGAAAGAAAGAGAAGCAGCGGGAGGAGAGAGAGAAAGAGAAGGAGAGAGAAGAAAGTCGCGGCGGCATAGAAAATTACGCCAGCGATGCCTGCAGTCGACGCACACCAGCCGCCGGAGAATGAAAGAGAGAAAGAAGGGTGAAAGAAAGAGAGAGGAGAAAGAGAACGAGAAAGAGAAAGCTAAGGAGGAAGGGAGAGCTGTCGAGGAAGAAACAACCGCCCTGGTGGTTTCCGGCGACACCGCCGCGTCTAGGTATGTGTGTGCAATTGGTCAATTTTTTTTAAATTTTGCAAATAAACCACCACCGGCTAACATTTAACCACCACAACGCAGCCTATGCGCCGCACCTCTGTCCCCTAGCCGTGACTGAACCACCTGGCCATGGTTGTTTCTGGCGACGCCACACCTCCATCCCCTGAAAATTCAGTAAGTTGCCTTTGCTTTCCCCCTTTTTTTTTCCAATTTAATTTTGTTTACTTATAAACCCTTAATTATTTTTTTTTAATTTTGTTGTAGGATTTTGATAACTTGCTATTTTATGCGGTTTTAGGGCGTATTTGAACCTATTTTACCTGAACAAATTTGTGTTTTGGTTCACTTTTACCCTATTATTATGCAATTTTTGTGTATCCTATGCTTCACGGGTTGTTAGTGTTTTTGTTGAGATTTTAGGTCCAAAGACGACCAAATGAAGCCCACGGTTACCAAACCGAGGTTAGAAGCAAGGAAATGATGGAAAGAATCCAAGTACAAGAGCATCGTAGAAGAAAACACGAAGAAAAGGGCCCAGAAGACCCTGCACGGCCGTGCAAGATGTTGCACGTCCGTGCAGGAGTGCAGACTTGAAGCCATCTTTCTGCCAAGGCCTGCACGGACGTGCCAAATATTGCACGTCCGTGCAGATGATGCAGCACGGACGTGCCAAAGGTGCACGCCCGTGCTGCAGCAGGTCGTCTTAAACTGAGTTTCTGCCTTGGTCTGCACGGACGTGCCAACTTCAGCACGTCCGTGCAGACCTACAGTTTACCCGTTTCTTGTTTTCACCGTCCTCTTATTTTAGGGGGTAATATAAATAGCCCCTTTGGACCATTTTAGAGGGGTTCCCAATTTTTCCAGATTTTCATACTCCTCTTAGTTTGAAACACAAAAATCCTCAAATTAGCATAGATTTTAGTTCTTGTTTTGAAGGTTTTTCAATCCAATCATTGTAGAAGACAAGTTCCACCATTGTTAGTCAATTATTGAAGCTTCTAGTAATTTTTTCTTACTCTTTCTTTCTCTCTTCTATCTTTAATTCTTGCTTTTTATTAATTGTTTGGTTGTTCTTTGCATGTTTAATTGTTAAATTCTACTTAATTCTTAGTTTTAATTTGTTCATGAATTCCTTGAAATCTTTAATTGCTTTAACCTCCATGGATTGTGAGTAGTCTAATTTCTAGGGTTTGGGTGAACCCTCAATGTAATCACCAACACTTGTTGCATGAACTAATTTGTTAATTGTGGGGTGTTAATTAGTTGAGTTTAAGAGGTTTCATTGTTAATTCTTGTAATTGGCCATTGCTTGAATTATTTATCTAGCTTCCTCAACGAAGGATCGAGAGATGAACTTGAGGAAGCTCCCTTATGCTTGATTGACTTGATTTGCCATGAGAATAGGAATTTCTAGTCAAGGGAATTTGCATGTTATCGTGAGGATGTTTTAACACTTGTTTCTTGCCCATAATCACGAGAGTAGGTTATGGTTTTGATGTCAAGTAATCCCTCTAGCTTGAGAGAGTAGTTGGGTGCATTTGATAACTTCCCCTAATTTATCCCCTAAATCACCATTTCTATGCATGCTACTTGTGGTCCGTGATGAAGTTTAGTGGTGTAACCCATGCCCTAGGCCTTCTTAATATTGTTAATCACCTCTTAGAATTAGTTGATTTGAATTAGAATAGTGTGACGTAATACCAACTTAAAACCCCCGACTTAATCTAGCTTGTTTAAACAATAACATTTGGTGGTTGATTCAACGCCTCTCATGGGTTCGACCCTTTCTTGCCCTTGCTACTAGTTGAGTAGGATCGAGTTAGGTCTTATTTCTTGATAGGTTGACGACGTCCTATCAAGTTTTGGCGCCGTTGCCGGGGAGGCAAAGTCACATTGAATAAGTTATTGTTGAATGAGTCTAGATTTGTGTATATGTATATAATCTTCTTATTTTGTTTTTGTTTAAGCGTGTTTACTTGTGATAGTCATTGCTAACGTTTTCCTTAGCTTTGTTTGACTGTGCATGACACGGAGGAGTAAGCAATCACCGCTTATCCCCGTAGATCCGGAGTTAAATAGAACTTTGAGGAACGTAAGAAGGCTCCTACAAGGCACGCCGTAATTTTCTCTAGCTTATACGGATTCCGAGTCGGAGGATAATCTTGACAACGAGCAAGAGATGGCCAACCCACCGCCTCCTCCACTTCTACAAGACTATGACCACCCCGATGCATTCCAACTTCGGAGTGGCATACTTCTTCCCACCACCAATGCAAACAACTATGAGTTCTCTCCTCAACTCATAAGGATGATCCAAAGTGAACAGTTCGGGGGGAGTGCAAATGAGTGCCCTCTATCTCATTTAGACAACTTCCTTGAGTTGTGCACTACCATCTAGCAAAACAACCTCACGGAGGAATTCATTTGGATGCATATGTTTCGGTTCTCTCTTAGGGACAAGGCTAAGTGTTGGTTGAGGTCCGTGAAAGAAGGATCCTTAACAACATGGGAAGAGGTTACCAAAGCATTTCTTGGGAAGTTTTGTCCGCCCGAAAAGACCGCGGAATTGAGAAGGAAGATTACAAGCTTCACTCAAGAGGATGATGAAACCTTAGGTGAAGCATGGGAAAGATTCAAGGATCTAAAGAGGAAGTGTCCACACCATGGGTTGCCTTTATGGATGATTATTCAAAGCTTCTACGACGGTCTCACTCCTACCTCAACGGCCAATCTTGACAACGGAGCCGGTGGTAGTCTTAAAAAGCTACCGGTGCAAGAAGCCGAGAATATGATTGAAGAAGTTGCAAGGCATTACGCCTATAGATATGATAGAAGAGAAAGTCAACCGAAGAAGAAAGGTATGCATGAGTTGAGTGCAATAGATCTCATTGCCTCAAAGTTTGATATGCTAGCTCACAAGCTAAACCAAGCAACCTCCTCAAGCGGTACCTCCTCTTCACAACCACAACCACAAGTCATGTCTTGTGAGACTTGTGGGGGTAATGATCACATGGCTTCATATTGCAATGCTACTAATGAGCAAGTTGCGGCCATGAACCAAAGAAATGAGCAACCTTTCAATCAAGGTTGGAGGCAACAAAACCAAGGGTGGAGACAACCCAATCAAAACCAACAATCCAACTACAACAACCCTCCTCAAAACATCTACAACCAAAATCAACAAAATCACCAAGCCCCATACCGCCATCCAAACCAACAAAGACAACAATTCAACCAACAACCTCCTCCACCCCAAAAGACTTCCCTTGAGGCCGCTCTTGAGTCTTTCATAAATCAACAAGGGAAGAGCAATGCAGAAATGAGCTCCAACATCCAACAACTTCAAGCGCACAACAAAATAATTGAGAATCAACTAGCTCAAATTGCACAACAAGTTGGGAGTTCTACCTCCAATGCTAGTGGTCAATTTCCAAGCTCAACGGTTGTGAACCCAAAGGAGCATGTCAAGGCTATCACATTGAGGTCCGGGAGAGGGTATGAAGGTCCGGTAATGAGTGAAGATGTGCCACAAAAGAGAGATGAGGGTGTGGAGGTGAGAAGTGAGAATGATGTTGAAAATGAGGTGGTAGAAGTTGAGAGAAAAGAAAAAGAAAAGAGTGTTGAGGGAGACACAAAGAAAGGAGAGGGAGTTGAAGTTGAAGTGGAGAAACCCCCAATGAGAGTCTACAAGCCACCTATTCCTTTCCCTCATAGGTTGGTAGAGAAAAAATTGAATGAGAAGTTTTCAAAGTTCCTTGAGGTCATGAGAGGGCTCCAAGTGAACATTCCCTTTCTTCATGCTATGTCACAAATGCCTACATATGCGAAATTTTTAAAAGATCTCTTGTCCAACAAAAGTAGGCTTGAAGAGAGTGCAACCATCTCCCTTCCAATGGAGGTGAGCGCAATCATTCAAAACAAGCTTCCCCGAAAGCTTGGTGACCCGGGTAGCTATGCAATTCCGGTGAAGATTGGAGATATGGAAGCCATGGATGCTCTTTGTGATCTTGGGGCAAGTGTAAGCTTGATGCCCTTCTCAATTGCGAAAAATTTAAAAGTTGGTGAGATGAAGCCAACAAGAATCTCAATACAATTAGCCGATCGTTCGGTTAGGTTACCAATGGGAATACTTGAAGATGTACCGGTACAAGTGGGAAGAGTTTTTGTACCTTGTGACTTTGTGGTGATGGAAATGGAGGAGGACAACAAGGTTCCTCTCATTTTGGGAAGGCCGTTCTTGAACACGGCGGGAGTGGTAATTGATATGAAACAAGGCAAGCTAACATTGAATGTGGGAGATGAGAAAATTTCTTTCTCATTCTCGCAAGCCATGGGGAAGCCTATGTATGAGGATATCAATAGAATCGATACTCTTGACCGAGAAGTGGAGGAATTGAAGATGATGAACAATAGCAAAGATACTCTACAAGCGATCCTCACGGAAAGTTTGTACAATGATGATGATGAAGCTAAGGGGTACAAGTTGTTGCTAGACCAACCCCTACATGGCAAGGCAAGGGAGTTTGAAGCACTTAAGGTGGAGGTAAAAGAGGAGAGGTCTACGCCTCCTCCTAAGGTTGAACTTAAACCCCTTCCCCCTTCACTTAAATACGTTTTTCTTGATGATAATGAGACTTATCCCGTTATTGTCAATACCAACCTTGATGACACTTCCCTTGAGAAACTCCTAGTTGTGTTGAGGGAGTATAGGAGTGTCATTGGGTATGCCATTGATGACATTAAGGGGATAAGTCCCACGATATGCATGCACAAGATTTTGCTTGATAATGATCATGAATCCTCAATTGAGCACCAAAGAAGGCTCAACCCCAACATGAAAGAAGTTGTTAAAAAAGAGGTTTTGAAACTTCTTGAAGCGGGCATAATCTACCCTATCTCCGATAGCAAGTGGGTTAGCCCGGTTCAAGTTGTTCCAAAAAAAGGGGGCATGACCATTATCAAGAACGATAAGGGTGAGACCATTTCTACAAGGTCGGTCACCGGGTGGAGAATGTGCATAGACTATCGAAAATTGAACAAATCCACTCGGAAGGACCACTTCCCTCTCCCCTTTATCGATCAAATCTTGGAAAGGTTGGCATCACATAGTCACTATTGCTTCTTGGATGGGTATTCGGGATTCCTCCAAATCCCTATCCTACCCGAGGATCAAGAGAAGACTACATTCACATGCCCTTTTGGCACCTTTGCTTATCGAAGGATGCCATTTGGATTATGTAATGCACCTTCTACATTTCAAAGGTGTATGATGTCTATCTTTTCCGACATGCTTGAATCATCAATCGAGGTATTTATGGATGACTTTTCTGTTTGCGGTTCATCTTTTGACACTTGCCTAAGTAATTTGATTAAAGTGTTAAAAAGATGTCAAGAGGTGAACCTTGTGCTTAATTGGGAAAAATGTCATTTCATGGTTGAAGAGGGTATTGTGTTGGGACATGTTGTTTCTAGTAGGGGCATTGAGGTTGATCGTGCCAAAATTGAGGTTATTGAGCGCCTCCCTCCCCCCACTAATGTGAAGGGTATAAGGAGTTTTCTTGGACACGCGGGTTTTTACCGCCGGTTCATTAAAGATTTTTCCAAAATCGCTAAGCCGCTCACTCAATTGTTGGTAAAGGATGCCCCTTTTGTGTTTTCTAATGATTGTTTGCTAGCCTTTGATAGGTTGAAGGAAGCTTTGATCACGGCTCCCATCATTCAACCACCGAATTGGGAGCTCCCTTTTGAACTCATGTGTGATGCTTCGGACTATGCCGTTGGATCTGTGCTTGGGCAAAGGAAGGATAAAAAGCTCCATGCCATCTATTACACTAGCAAAACTCTTGATGAAGCACAAAGAAACTACACAACGACTGAAAAAGAGCTCCTAGCCATCGTCCATGCTATCGAAAAGTTTAGGTCTTACTTGGTGGGCTCCAAAGTTATAGTCTTCACCGACCATGCGGCTTTGAAGTACTTGCTGTCCAAGAAGGACACTAAACCAAGGTTGATTAGGTGGGTCTTGCTCTTACAAGACTACGATATAGAAATTCGGGACAAGAAGGGTGCCGAGAATGTAGTAGCCGATCATCTCTCACGGCTACCGATCGTAGAAGGTGAAATTGAAGCTTTGCCAATTGATGATTCATTCCCGGATGATCAATTATTCGCAATCATTCAAGCCCCGGCCCCATGGTTTGCGGATATTGTAAATTACTTGGCTTGCTCCATCCTTCCTCCCGACCTCACCTATCAACAAAAGCGGAAGTTCCTCCATGATGTCCGCCAATACTTTTGGGATGACCCCTTGCTCTTCAAACAAGGTGTTGATGGTCTTTTTAGAAGGTGTGTCCCCGACGATGAAATTCATGAAGTTATCACAATGTGTCACTCCTCACCTTGTGGAGGACATATGAGTGCTAACAAGACATTGACGAGAATATTGAAATGCGGTTTCTATTGGCCCTCTATGTTCAAGGACGTATGGGGAGTTGTTAAAGCTTGTGACCGGTGTCAAAGGACCGGTAATTTGTCAAGAAAGAACGAAATGCCTTTGAATAACATTTTAGAGCTGGAAATTTTCGATGTGTGGGGAATAGATTTTATGGGACCTTTCCCATCCTCTTTTGGGAACAAATACATTTTGGTGGCCGTCGACTATGTATCAAAGTGGGTTGAAGCGGTTGCATCTCCTACAAATGATGCTAAGGTAGTAGTCAAGTTGTTCAAGAAAGTCATTTTCCCTAGGTTTGGTGTGCCACGTGCCGTAATAAGTGATGGAGGATCGCACTTTGCAAAGCGATCTTTCAAGGCTCTCCTTGAAAAATACGGAGTGAGGCACAAGGTGTCATTGGCTTACCACCCTCAAACAAGTGGTCAAGCTGAAATTTCAAATAGGGAGATTAAGTTGATACTAGAGAAGACGGTGAATAGGTCAAGGAAGGATTGGTCATCAAGGTTGGATGATGCTCTATGGGCCTACCGCACCGCCTTCAAGACTCCTATTGGCACCACCCCTTACAAGCTCGTTTATGGGAAGTCATGCCATCTACCGGTGGAACTGGAACATCGTGCGCACTGGGCTATCAAAACCTTGAATTTTGATATCCAATCCGCCGGAGAAAAGAGGATGCTTGACCTCCATGCCTTGGAAGAGTTGAGGTTAGATGCATATGAGAGTGCAAAGATCTACAAGGAGAAGACCAAAGCATGGCACGACAAGCACATCAACAAGAGAGAGTTCAAGGAGGGTGACAAGGTCTTGCTATTTAACTCCCGGTTGAAGTTGTTTCCGGGAAAGCTAAAATCAAGATGGAGTGGCCCTTTCACCATTACAAAGATATTCCCATATGGCGCCATTGAGATTTCCAACGACAAAGGTGAACCATTCAAAGTTAATGGCCAAAGGTTGAAAGCATACTTCGATGGTTTCGTGCAAGAAGAAACAAAGGTAGTTCATTTAGATGAATTTGATATCCCTCGTGATTGAAAACGTAATATGGTCAAGCTAGTGACAATAAAGAAGCGCTTCCGGGAGGCAACCCGAGTATTTTAGTAATTTTACTCAAAAAAAAAAAGAAAAAAAAAAGGAGAGTAAACGTACCAAAAGCAGCAAGTATTCTGCCAAGTTAAGCACGTCCGTGCCAAAATCAGCACGTCCGTGCCAAAAGCAGCACGTCCGTGCCGATAATGGCACGTCCGTGCTTTTACAGGCAGAAAGTTGAGAAGTATTCTGCCAAGTTAAGCACGTCCGTGCCAAAAGCAACACGTCCGTGCCGATAATGGCACGTCCGTGCTTTTACAGGCAGAAAGTTAAGCACGTTCTGACTTGAGCTGCACGTCCGTGCCAATGCTGCACGTCCGTGCATACCAAGTATTTAAGGCCGAAACTGCTCGAAAAAAAAGAAAAAATCCACAATTTTTTGTTCTTCCTCTCAAACCCACGGTTCTCCTCCTTCTCTCTAACCCCTCTTACTCCTCCTCTCAACCCTCAAACACTCAAATTCTCACCCAAAATTCAACATTTCCCACCATAATCAACACTCCTTTTCAACAAAAACGCAAAATACTACTCCTTTCTCCAATCTTCAACCCAAAAATCACCCATTAACCGAAACCCTAAGAAGAAAAAAATCAATTTGGGGGTTTTCTTTTGGATTGAAATTTTAACAATTGGTTGAAGGAAAAGGTTCAAGCAAGGGAAAGGAAGGCTAGGAAGGTTCATTGGCGGGTTTTACACCCACGTTAAGCTCGGTATAATCGTTCCTTCCACTTACTATTTCCATACTTGAAACTTGTTGTTTTGTGCTTATTTTTGCTTGCAATCTTGGTTGAATTGATAGTTGTTGAGTATTTGTGCTTTTATGTAAAGCATTATGGGTTTAATTCAATATTGTGAGGATTAATTGTTTAGGTTTTGTGAGTTTTTGTGATTGTGTGGATTATTCTTTGTGGTGTCCTTTGGTGTGGCTAAGTCTTGGGTTTTTGACCTTAAAATTGCTTGGTGAATTGGTTTAGTGTCTTGATCTCTTTGTGTGGCGGGTTTAGTCATTCTAAATAAAACAAAATAAAAACAACCATGCCAAGAAGAAACCAATCCCGAAACACCTCTTCCCTTAGATTTAGGAACCCATCGCCTCCTCCTCCCGTTGATCCACCGCAAGTGGACACAATGGGAATAGTTTTCGCTGACCAGGCCTTTTCGGCCAATTTCCTTAAAATCAGTAGGAGGCGGGTCAAGCCCACCAAATTCTATGATAGTGAGGTGGCGGACGCCTTAGGGGTAGGAGCTGATATCACAATGTTATTCGAGGGAGCCGACCTAGGTTCTTGGCTAGAGTTACATGCCTTAACCTATAGGAGACTGACCCTAGAATTCCTCTCCTCCCTTTGTGTGCACCGTGACACCACAAGATCCCCCCGTTACATGACCTTCCAGCTCATGAATGCCCAACATAGAATGTCCGTAGCGAGAGTTAACCAAGCTTTCGGGTGGCCTGTTTCTGGAACTATGGGGCCTAAGGATAGGCAACCCCGTAACTATATGGCGGGTGAATTTTGGAGAAGAATCACAGGGCTGTTTGGGTATAACCCTAGAACTGATAAGGCCACAGCCATTATTCACCCTGCCTTTAGGATCGCCCAGCGTACCATAGCGAACACAGTTTTTGCTAGGGGAGACAGTTCAGGGGTCGTGTCTACTCGAGAGCTTTACTTTCTATGGCATCTGAGTGAGGGTAGTACGAGTTTAAATGTGGGGTCTTGGTTTATGAACCACCTAGAAGATGTTGCCACAGGATCAGGCAACATCACCATAGGTGGTATGATTACTATAATTGCTGCTGCTCTTAACCTTGATTTTGCAGAAGAGCAGGTTGTTCCAGGTCCAACACAGTTGGATATGCAGTCGCTGAGAGCCATGAAATGGCTCACGGATGTAGAGGGGAACCACCCCTATTTGTGGTTGGTGAGTAGGCGCCCCTATGCCTACTTACCCGACCCCGAGGCCACCGCCATCTACAACCAGGCGAATTGGATCTTTCAGAGGGACTTCCCTTGGGCTCCCGGTCAAGAGGGAGAGGAACAAGGGCAAGAGCAGCAAGAGCAACAACAACAACAATTTCAGCAACAACCAGAATTTCACCAGCAGTACGAGTTCCAACAAGGGTACCAAGAGGGGTACCAAGGTCAGGGCATGGGTGAAGGCAACCCATTCCTCACCTTCGAGCAGCAGATGGCTAATATGAATGCGAACTTCGCCCGCATGACTTCCGAGTTTGAGACCATGAGGAAGTCAAATGAAGACTTGTGGACTTCTTTTGACGGAATGACGTCAAGCTTTGAAGGTCTTCGATCGGAATTGGGCGACTTCCGCAATGTATATCACCATCTCTACCCCGGGGGTTCGAGCTCCCAAGGGGGCCCGAACCAATGAGTTAGTATCTCCTTCCCCTTCTCTTTGTGCTTATATTGTTTCAACATTGGGGACAATGTTTATGATAGCTTGGGGGGGAGTATTTTCTCATTTACCATTGGTTCATGCTGTGTTCTCGTACGTATATGTTGATTTGCATGCCCCTATTCCCATTTCCCTAACATCCAAACCCTTTGAATCCAAATTGCTTCCTTTGAAATCCAAATCCCTTGCATTGTGAATACTTCTCCTATCCCTTATTTAGATGTATAGTTATTTTATGCCTAAAAAAAAAAAAAAAAAAAAGAGAAAAAAAAAGAGAGAAAAAAATGAAAAAAAATGATGAAAAAGTGCCCAAGGATGAAACTCATATGACGATTATATGTTTTGCTTGCTTGACTCTTGAGTGATGAGTAAAAGTTTTTTTTTAGAAGAGTGTGTGCACGAGTTGGGGGTCATTTAGAGGTCTATTAATCTTGATTGCATTGGAGTATATGAAATGAAAGCCAATGAATGCTCAATTGCACGCCTAGTATAAGATATTGTCTAATTTGCTCAAGTAGGATATGTTTGAATAAATTTGTGGTCCCTTGTGCCCTTGATGTGTCCCCTTTCCTCCCCGAAATGAAACTCTATTAGGGAATTGGTTCTACTTGTATCATGTGTAATAAGTGGCGTAATAAGCCACACGTTCTCAATAAAGAAAGAGCCGCTCACAGTTAAAAGAGGCGAGGGCATTGAAAATTGAAAAAAAAAGAAGAGCATAAAAAAGGGGGAGAACAAAAACTACCCCAAAACTTCTAAAAAAAAAAAAAAATTCTCTTCTTTAGAGGTCAACTCGTGGATGCCTCCTGTTTGGGGGTTTTCTATGTGTCCTTCGGGAGAGTTACAATTTCCTAGCAGACTTCCTTCTTACGCCTGTACCTGCAGCTAGCCGACTTCCTTCTTGCGCCTGTACCTGCACAAATAACGGAGACTCCGGATGGGGGGTGGGAGTTCCGCCTCCGAAGATTAAGTTAGTATCTTTTCGAAGTGGAATAAGAACAGTAAAAGCTTCTCGGTTCGAGAGCGTTTCAGTAGGTTTGGGCTTTTTTTGGTTTTTTTGTGGTTGCAATTAATGTATATCTCTCTGTGTCATAAATGAGGTCTACCCTTACTATTTATAGTAAGGGAGAACTGTACCTCAATTAGGGTATAAGGGACACGTGTCTGCAAAGGAAATGGGCCTTTGCACTGAAAGATTGACACGTGTCAAGCCTTTATTGGGCCACGTGTCTTAAGGTATTTTCACCCTAAACACCTCCCACACCTTGTTTGCATTGTTGTTTCTTATGAAATTCCCGAGTTAGAGTGTAGTTAAGGGGCCTTGGGTGTGCATTTTGGGAGGTGGACTAGCATTTTGAGATTTTATAACCGAAAGAGGGCTTGTTACAACTTTGGAATATCTAGGTGTGCTCTAATGAAATAGTAAAAGGCCAAAGGAAGTATCCTAGTGCAACCTTGTTTAGTTCTCCTCTCTACCCCCAACTCATGTGTACATTTGTATGATTGGTAATTCTTGAAAGTTGTTCACTTGTCTTGCTTTTGAATCACATCCCGATGAGTTGACTTGGGCTATAAAAAAAAAAAATCGTGTGTTGTGTTTGTGGGAGTTGTGGGTGATTCTCTTTGGAAACCCTCACGAGAGATGGACTCGTCCTACTAGGCGACTTGTAGGTTTAAACGGCTTCTCACTTTTGCTAAAAGTGATCGTTCGGTTTATTGTGTATTCCTACCCTTTCTTGGTTTAACTTTTGCTTCAACCTTCTATAACAAGTTAGTTCCCTCTATTTGTTTTGTCATGACTAGTTTGCTCGAGGACGAGCAAAAGCTTAGCTTGGGGGGATTTGATAACTTGCTATTTTATGCGGTTTTAGGGCGTATTTGAACCTAGTTTACCTGAACAAATTTGTGTTTTGGTTCACTTTTACCCTATTATTATGCAATTTTTGTGTATCCTATGCTTCACGGGTTGTTAGTGTTTTTGTTGAGATTTTAGGTCCAAAGACGACCAAATGAAGCCCACGGTTACCAAACCGAGGTTAGAAGCAAGGAAATGATGGAAAGAATCCAAGTACAAGAGCATCGTAGAAGAAAACACGAAGAAAAGGGCCCAGAAGACCCTGCACGGCCGTGCAAGATGTTGCACGTCCGTGCAGGAGTGCAGACTTGAAGCCATCTTTCTGCCAAGGCCTGCACGGACGTGCCAAATATTGCACGTCCGTGGAGATGATGCAGCACGGACGTGCTTCCGTGATTATGAGGCAGCATGGCCGTGCAAGATGTTGCACGTCCGTGCAGGAGTGCAGACCTGAAGCCATCTTTCTGCCAAGGCCTGCACGGATGTGCCAAATATTGCACGTCCGTGCAGATGATGCAGCACGGACGTGCCAAAGGTGCACGCCCGTGCTGCAGCAGGTCGTCTTAAACTGAGTTTCTGCCTTGGTCTGCACGGACGTGCCAACTTCAGCACGTCCGTGCAGACCTACAGTTTACCCGTTTCTTGTTTTCACCGTCCTCTTATTTTAGGGGGTAATATAAATAGCCCCTTTGGACCATTTTAGAGGGGTTCCCAATTTTTCCAGATTTTCATACTCCTCTTAGTTTGAAACACAAAAATCCTCAAATTAGCATAGATTTTAGTTCTTGTTTTGAAGGTTTTTCAATCCAATCATTGTAGAAGACAAGTTCCACCATTGTTAGTCAATTATTGAAGCTTCTAGTAATTTTTTCTTACTCTTTCTTTCTCTCTTCTATCTTTAATTCTTGCTTTTTATTAATTGTTTGGTTGTTCTTTGCATGTTTAATTGTTAAATTCTACTTAATTCTTAGTTTTAATTTGTTCATGAATTCCTTGAAATCTTTAATTGCTTTAACCTCCATGGATTGTGAGTAGTCTAATTTCTAGGGTTTGGGTGAACCCTCAATGTAATCACCAACACTTGTTGCATGAACTAATTTGTTAATTGTGGGGTGTTAATTAGTTGAGTTTAAGAGGTTTCATTGTTAATTCTTGTAATTGGCCATTGCTTGAATTATTTATCTAGCTTCCTCAACGAAGGATCGAGAGATGAACTTGAGGAAGCTCCCTTATGCTTGATTGACTTGATTTGCCATGAGAATAGGAATTTCTAGTCAAGGGAATTTGCATGTTATCGTGAGGATGTTTTAACACTTGTTTCTTGCCCATAATCACGAGAGTAGGTTATGGTTTTGATGTCAAGTAATCCCTCTAGCTTGAGAGAGTAGTTGGGTGCATTTGATAACTTCCCCTAATTTATCCCCTAAATCACCATTTCTATGCATGCTACTTGTGGTCCGTGATGAAGTTTAGTGGTGTAACCCATGCCCTAGGCCTTCTTAATATTGTTAATCACCTCTTAGAATTAGTTGATTTGAATTAGAATAGTGTGACGTAATACCAACTTAAAACCCCCGACTTAATCTAGCTTGTTTAAACAATAACATTTGGTGGTTGATTCAACGCCTCTCATGGGTTCGACCCTTTCTTGCCCTTGCTACTAGTTGAGTAGGATCGAGTTAGGTCTTATTTCTTGATAGGTTGACGACGTCCTATCAGATTTGTACAATTTTGTTGGTTTAATTGTTAAAAAGAAGTGCAGATCTAAAGGTTAGTTACATTACAAACCCTAATATAATGTATGTGTGTATCTTACTTTGGTTGTTAGATAGTGTGTTGGATTATAATTAGAATGTATTCAATAACTTTTAGTTTGGTTAATTTATTGACATTGGTCATCTCTTATAAGTTATTAATTGCTCCCTTCTCTTTAAAAAAACAATATAATGTTAGTTTGGTTTAGTTTAGTTTAACATAATGTAGTTTAGTTAAGTTTATGTTAATATAATGTGTTTTAATTTAATTTATTTTAATATAAAGTATCTTATTGTAGTTTAGTTTTTTTTGAAATATGTTAGTTTAATTTAATATATATAACGGTAGTTTGGTTTGGTTTAGTTTAATATGATATATTAGTTTACTTTGGTTTGGTTTGATTTGGTTTATATTAATAGTATGGTGTTATGATATGTTTCTCTTGTTTAGTTTAATCTTGATATATTTGTTTAATATTATGTATGTTAGTTAAGTATATATATTTTTTAAATAAATCTTATAATTAATTAATTGCTCCCTTCTCTTTAAAAAAAACAATGTTAGTTTGGTTTAGTTTAGTTTAACATAATGTAGTTTAGTTAATTTTATGTTAATATAATGTGTTTTAGTTTAATTTATTTTAATATAGAGTATCTTAATTTAGTTTAGTTTTTTTAGAAATATGTTAGTTTAATTTAATATATAAAACGGTAGTTTGGTTTGGTTTAGTTTAATATGATATATTAGTTTACTTTGGTTTGGTTTGATTTGTTTCTCTTGTTTAGTTTAATCTTGATATATTTGTTTAATATTATGTATGTTAGTTAAGTATATATATTTTTTAAAAAATTATTTACATAATAATATACCTAGATACCCGTTCAAGGCATACACATTAGGAGTATGTCTTGAATAGTCCCCGGTTGGGACTGTCCTTGTACGTTTATTCTCACTTAGGTGGTGAATGTATTCCTTTGTTTTAATTCTAAGGAAGATCCTTGCTTGTCATTTCTCTACAATGTTCTCTAGGTACATATATAGGTGTTTCTAATCGCCTATGTTGTGTACTTGGGGAACTGTAGGGAGATGCTGCCGGATTTTCCATAGAATTGAAATTCTGGCATACATTCACTAGTGAGATTGAACGTACAAGGATGGGTTAGGTTGGAGTGATAAGGACCCTTGGAAATCATTTCTCTTCTCATTTGCATTTCCATAACAGTTTGATCTATAATGAATATATATTGTGCTTTATGACTAATGTGATTAATGGCATATGTGTTAGTTGTGTAGAACTTGTAATCATGAAACGAAAAGAACGTAGCTGGATGTACGAAAGGAAGGTTGGGAATTCTATTAATCCTGAGTTCTTGAAGGGGGTAGATGAATTCCTTAAATATGTGGAAGATCATCCCGAGAGTAGCAGCTCGAATGAAGTTAGGTGTCCATGTTTTAAATGCAAAAACAAACGTCTTTGGGATCCAGATACGGTCAAACTTCATTTGTATCGCAGCGGTTTTTTTACCTAATTACTATGAGTGGATGTGTCATGGGGAAGGGTTTCCAGGAACTCGTAGAAGGCAGTCAAATGAATATCGTAAAATGGTTTTGGATGCCTTTGGTCAGTCTCAAGATCAAGGCCATTCCGAAGAGCCACCTGTTTCATTAGAGGAGGAGCCTAATGCACAAGCCAAGCCATTTTTTGATTTGTTAAGAGCTTCTGAACAATCGTTATACGAAGGGAGTTCATTGTCTGTGTTAGAGATGGCTTCTAGAATCACTAACCTAAAGTGTGAGTATAATTTGCCGCACAGATGTGTTGATGGATTTGCTTCTTTGGTTAATGAAGCAATTCCTAATAACAACCACATGGCCGAGACATTCTATGAGGTCAAGAAAATTGTTAAGGGGTTAGAGCTGCCCCATGAAAAGATTCATGCATGCCCGAAAGGATGTATGTTGTTTTGGAAAGATGATGCTCAATTATCTACATGTAGGGTGTGTGGCAGCGACCGATACAAGAAGACTTCTAAAGGTAGCTTAGTGCCTTTGAATGTTCTATTTTATTTCCCTATCACACCTAGGTTGCAAAGGCTTTTTGCAACTAAAAACATTTCTGAGGAAATGACATGGCATGCTAAAAATCCTCGAGTTCAAGGCACAATGGCACACCCTAGAGATAGTGAAGCGTGGAAACACCTAGATAGTTGCTTTCCTGAGTTTGCCTTTGAACCTCGTAATGTTCGACTTGGCCTATGTACGGATGGATTTGCTCCACATGGTCAGTTTGGGGGACAGTATTCATGTTGGCCTGTCATTTTGACCCCTTATAACTTGCCTCCGTCAATGTGTATGAAAAGACAGTTCATGTTTCTTTCGTTACTCGTTCCTGGTCCTAAAAACCCTAAGGGCAACTTGGATGTTTACATGCAACCGCTCATACACGAGTTGAAACAGTTGTGGGAAGTTAGGGCAAATACTTACGATATTTCGAGATTACAAAATTTCAATCTTCGAGCAGCCATCCTATGGACCGTTAGTGACTTCCCGGCTTATGGTATGTTATCTGGTTAGACCACAGCCAGTAAGAAGGCTTGTCCATATTGCATGGAGAAAAGCAAAGCATTTTGGCTCGAAAATGGTGGTAAGGTTTCTTGGTTTGATTGCCATCGTCAATTCCTTCCGACAAATCATCCTTTTCGACATAGTAAAAATGCATTTTGTAAAAACAAAGTCGAAAAAGGTTCACCACCTCACATCATGTCAAGAGAGGAACTTTGGGAATGTGTGAAAAACCTCCCAAAAGCAACAGATGGCCCCGAGGCACTGAAACGTCTCAAGAATGCAAAAAAAGGGTGGTTCAAGCAAAGCACTCTATAGGACCTTCCATATTGGAAACATCTGCTTGTTCGTCACAACTTAGATGTCATGCACGTTGAAAAAAACTTTTTTGATCAGTTGATTCACACTATAATGGACGTGAAAAAGCTATCTTGTGGCACGCCATCAGCTCGGAATGACATTGCTAAATACTGTAAACGGCCCCAGCTACATCTTCAAGAGGATGATATGTGATTATTTCTCTTAATTTCTATCCTTAGGCACTTAAAATTATGTGATATTGGAACGTTAGAAGAAAGAACGAGTCCATTTGCTTGAAAACATAGAAAATAGGCATGGGTTTAGCCATATAGGCCAAATTTGGATGATTTTGGATGAGTTAGGGTCGATATTTGACATATGTGCTTATTTCTCTTAATTTCTATCCTTAGGCACCTACAAGTATGTGATATTGGAATGTTAGAAGAAAGAAACCTTCCAGTTGATTGAAAACATAGAAAATAGGCATGGTTTTAGCCATATAGGCCAAATTTGGATGATGTTGGATGAGTTGGGGTCAAAAATTGACATATGTGCTTATTTCTCTTAATTTCTATCCTTAGGAACTTAAAATAAATTGATATTGGAATGTTAGAAGAAAGAACGAGACCATTTGCTTGAAAACTTAGAAAATAGGCATGGTTTTAGACATATAGCCCAAATTTGGATGATTTTGGATGAGTTAGGGTCGATATTTGACATATGTGCTTATTTCTCTTAATTTCTATCCTTAGGCACGTATAAGTATGTGATATTGGAATTTTAGAAGAAAGAAACCTTCCATTTGATTGAAAACATAGAAAATAGGCATGGTTTTAGCCATATAAGCCAAATTTGGATGATTTTGGATGAGTTAGGGTCGAAAATTGACATATGTGCTTATTTCTCTTAATTTCTACATTTAGGCACTTAAAAGCAATTGATATTGGAATGTTAGAAGAAAGAACGAGACCATTTGCTTGAAAACTTAGAAAATAGGCATGGTTTTAGCCATATAACCCAAATTTGGATGATTTTTGATGAGTTAGGGTCGATATTTGACATATGTGCTTATTTCTCTTTATTTTTATCCTTAGGAACCTACAATTATGTGATATTGGAATGTTAAACGAGTCCATTTGATTGAAAACATAGAAAATAGGCATGGTTTTAGCCATATAGCCCAAATTTGGATGATTTTGGATGAGTTAGGGTCGATATTTGACATATGTGCTTATTTCTCTTAATTTCTATCCTTAGGCACTTAAAAGCAATTGATATTGGAATGTTAGAAGAAAGAACGAGTCCATTTGCTTGAAAACTTAGAAAATAGGCATGGTTTTAGCCGTATAGCCCAAATTTGGATGATTTTGGATGAGTTAGGGTCGATATTTGATATATGTGCCTATTTCTCTTAATTTCTATCCTTAGGCACCTAAAAGCAATTGATATTGGAATGTTAGAAGAAAGAAACCTTACCTTATATTGTTGGTTGTTTTTTTAACAATATTTTTTATTATCTTTAATATTTTGGAGGAGACCTACTAGAAGAAGCTCGAAGAAACAAGGAGTCAGGGGATTCAGAAGAGTCCCAATGAGTTGTACTGGGAGACGGTGGGTGGGCGCAATAAGAAGGGGCGTGTGAAGGGACTTGGCCAAGGTGCAGAGCTATACTATGGCAAACAGATGGGTCGAGGTTCCCGTTCTTCACAGCAATACACGCCGTATGTCATTTCTCAATTGCAAGACCAGATGGAACACAGGGTGTAAGCTCTCCAAACTCAAATGGAAGCCGAGATGGAAAGGCGAATTGACCCCGAATGGCTAAAATGGAGAGGAGATACAAGGAGAGTATGGATGAGATGATGAGTCGTTTGACCAACAACGACTCATGTTCCACCATTCATCCTCAGCATCGAGACCCAAGGAACAACCCGGGTAGTAGTGGAGCAGGCCAGGGTTTCCAGGAGATTGCGTAGCTTAGCTTTAGTCTAGCATAGAATCACTCTAACCTAGCTTTTGTTTGGTATAGATACCAAAATGTGGACTATCTTTTGTACTAGGACATAATTATTTTATATATATGTACATAAATATAATTTCGTAGGTCGGTAATTAATTTTTTTAAAACAACAATTTGGAGACTCAATATTTAGTTTTTTTTTTGTCGATTTATCATAAAAAAATTCAGGTTTGAAATTGCAGAAAATTACAGAAATTTGTTTAGGCTGGAACTATAATTTACGACGGAAAAAGCGTCGCAACCTATAATTTACGACGGAATTTTCTGTCGTAAATTATAATTTGCAACGGAAAATTCTGTCAGAAATATATAGGTTGCGACGGAATTTTCGGTCGCAAACTCTAATTTACGACGGAAAATTCCGTCCCAACTTATAAATTTCCGACAGAATTTTTCGTCGCAAATTATAGGTTGCGACGCTATTTTCCATCGTAAATTATAGTTTGCGAGGCTTTTTTCCGTCGTAAATTATAACTTACGACAGAAAATTCCGTCGTAAATTATAAAATACGACAGAAAATTCCGTCGTAAATTATAGGTTGCGACGGATATGTTTCCGTCGGAAGTTTGCAACGGATCTTCAATAAAGGCCAAATTCAAGTCCAACGATATTATTTCCATCGTAAACTCCGTCGTAAAGTAGGTTTATGACGGAAATTCCATCGGAATATGGACATTTTCCTACAAAGGGTTTTTCGACGACCTGTTACGACGGAATTCCGTCGTAACCCTACTTTACGACGGAATTGACATATTTTACGACGAACTTTTTCCGTCGCAATTTCGCTGTTTTCTTGTAGTGTTTTATAATATTGGTGATCACCTTATTAAAGATACTTTATGCATGGCCATGAATATGATGTGATATTAGTACACTGAGCGCGGGGAAATTAGGTCGTTAACTAACCTCCTTACGACCAAACAATTTATTATAATCCTAAACTAACCCCTAAACAAGTCTAGTGGTAAGTTCGGAACCGAACCACAAGGAACAGTAATGTTAGATTGTTCTCGATCTAATGCTTAAGCTACACCGAAGTCGATTTATGGATAGTGGACACTACAACTACACTAACACACATATAAAGAACAAATATTATAAAGTCTACTAGGGGTAAAGATCCACTTTGAACAATTAACAAGTTAATGAGAATCAATTTGAAAATCAATCATGCAAAGAAAGAATTAAAATGGGAATTAATTACACTTAAGAGCAGTCTCTCAAATTCCTAGCCTAGATCCCTCATTGACTAGGTTCATAGAAGAAATTTACCCAATATGCAATCAAATATAACAATTCTAATTCACAATCCCTTGTTAAACTAGAACTAATATGCAATTAAGTTTTCTATCATGGGAGATCAATCCAATCTAAAACAAACAACATGCCATCATCAATTCAATCAATTTAATCACACAATTATCATCAAATTTATCTCAAATAACTCAATTAAACATTACAAAGCTTAACTCAACACCTATTAGAAGGAAACCTACTCAAACATGATTAACAAAGCAATTAAAGAAAGCATAAAGAGAAAAGAGAGTAAGAATGCTCATTGATATAAGATGGAGATCTTCAAATCATAAAATTCCTCCTTTGATTATCCAAAATCCATGAAAACCATTGTGTTTCTCACTTTCTCTCTCTTAAATTTGAGAGTTTATCTCTCTAAAAACCTAAAACTAATCTAAAAACTACTGAAGAAATGAAATCCTCCCTCTAAAATGAGCAAAAAATCTATTTATAGCCCTTACTATTGCCTAGGAAGCTCCGCAACAAGTCGAGCAGCGCGCAGAGGAGCGGGCGCTCCAATTTCGTGCACGGGCGCTCCTAGCTGCAGAAAAATATGGCAGAATCGTTCCAGAAAGTTTGGAGCGGGGCTCCTCACTGGTGCGGCCCCGCTCCTCTTGGACTGGGCAAACTATTCTGCCTCAAATGAGCATATCTCCCACGTTTTACATCGGAATTGGGCATATGACCTGTTGTTGGAAAGATCTCAAGATAAGATTTCATCTCCAATTAGAATCACCCCAAAATGTTTTGTAGATGAAAAGATATAGGCGTTTGAAGTATGATCTTTGCAAATCAAGTGAACATTTCTTCATTACTTGTTCTTTTATGTTTTATATTTCTTTAATCTTGAGCAATGAACTTATCCAAGTGTTCCTAAACATAAGATTAAACCAATAAAGTTTAATCTAATGTCATAAGCCACCAAAATATGCAAGAAAAGCCAAAATTGAGCAATAACGACATTTCACACACAAACATGACAAATGTAGTAAAACGTTATTAAAACCAAGTAAAAAGAAAGAAAAACTATGAAAAACTAACTAGAAAACTCCTAAAAATAGCGACATAAATGACACTTATCATACACCAATGTATTTCTTTCTACAATTGGCAAGACAATTAACTAATACTCATACTGCATTAGAGCCTTGATTGTAATCTTGATACATGCTAATCTTGTTGGACAACATTTTATACTCTTCTGAAGTACTTTATATAACCATAACACATTTTAATGTACTAGAAATGATCTCTCCAGGAGATGCATCAAAATGTGTCACTTTCTCAAATTTGTCATTGTCAATTATTGCTCCATTCCTCTTCTAGGGATTCTTATCGTTGTAACCCTTTGGATTACCACACTTCAGGTGTGCTAGTTTCAATAGCAACTGATCTTGTCCTTTTAGGGCATCAACTTAATATGTACATTTATAGCTGGTATATAGGTAATGACATTTATTCATATCCATCTTCAAGATGGTATCATTCTAAATATTTGATTATCAAGTGGCCACCTCTATTAAATAAATCATTAATATTTAGACTAGTGTATGTACCAAACTGACCATTAACATATTTAATTATTCATGTGCAAGGATTACATAAAAACAATGTAATAAACACAATCTCCCCCTAATCCTTGCATATGGGGGTATAAAAGTAGTCCAACAATCTTTAAATTCATTCTCTTTTTAAGCCATAAATTCTTTTAGCAATGCATGTATCAAACAAAGCAAAGTCAATCTTTTCCTCTTGCCCAATTATATGAATCTTTATATTGAAAATTATGAAAAGTATGTCATGCTCAATTTCTTAATTTCATACAATTATTTCTTACTCAAAGGAATATTATATACTCACGTTTACATTTCTTATGAACTTTTGCATAAATCATGATCAATAAAGTCAACAAACATTCTTGTTATCCTTTTCCATCATACACCAATATCTCATTCACTTCGGGGGATGAATACATCTTAGTTACAAATATTACTTTTGAAAATAATAGTTCATTATTTTAAATATTTATCAAAAAGGTATTATATTCTGTTTAGGGTATTTTTACCCTAGACACGTGGACCAATGAGAGGTCGCCACGTGTCAAGCTCAGGATGGCCCATGTGGCTCAACATCCTCTTGACACTTAGCGCCCTCAGATATGCTTCTGAAATGGCGGCCTTCAAGGGCCCAAATTCCTAGGAGCGCCGTAAAACGGCGCAGCCCACTAAAATCTAGGTCAAGTGACCTAGGTAGGGGCACATTCTCCAACAACCCTATAAATAGGGAGATATTTCCCCATTTTGGGGACAGATTCAATCATTTATTACACCTTTATTCTCTTACATCAGAGAAAGACCTGAGCTTGGAATCAGAGCAGATACCCACCTAAACTTCCGTTCTCTTTATTCCGTTTCAAGTTACTAACTTGACCATCGGAGGCGGAGCTCCAACCACCCGAAGTCTCCGTTATTTTGCAGGTACAGCTCAGCCGGATCAGACTTCGTGACGTAACTCTCCCAAGGGAAAAAAGCACCCAAAACATTTTAGGCCGTCTGTGGAGAGAGTACCTCGAAGATGGTTCAAGAGTTTGTGCCACCCCCTAACCGTCTGGGCGATGACCCAGAATTCTTTACGGACCAGGAGGATGAAGATTCTCAGGTCGAAACCTTTACAGCCGATGACGGCTCTCTCAGAACCAAGCGCATCCGGCCCAAAGACACTCTAGAGCGGGGTGCCTCCCAGGCGGGTACAAGCCGACCCTCTGGGCAATCGGAAGGGGAAACCCAAACGGCCGCTGGATCAGCACCTGTCACCCGAGACGAACTCATGAGATTCATGACAAGTTTCAAGGGTGAAATTAAAGAGCTGATCACCCAAAGTCGGGCTGGCCCAAGTAAAGGGCAGTCGGCGAAGAAGACTCCTCCAAAGAAGGGGAGGTCAGTCAGAAACAGGCAGCCCACACCTCATCCAAAGGAAAAGGCAGCCGGGACCATTGATTGGTCAAAAATTCTCCTTCCTAAGAGGAACAACAACAACACCCACTAGACTCAGCAGCCGGTGGGAAGCAAAAAATCAATTCTCGATGCCCGGGAAATCATCAACTGGAAGAGAAACCAATCACTGTCTTAGTCGGCTTCAACGTCGAACTTTCCAGACAGTTTCATCAACATTTCTGCAGGGAGTGTGCCCTCCTTGCATGAGAGTCTGACAGGCGGCAATACCGTCAATTCTGGCCCTCATATGATTGGAGCGGTACCGTACGTGCCTACCTAGGCTTACGAACAGTATCCTCTTCACTTCATGCAGCCGACTCTTTTTAGAGGTCAGGCGACATATCCAAATGTCCAGCCATTGGACTGGCAGCTTCGTCTGCTGCGCCTAGGTGAACAGCCTTCTGCGTTCACCCGGGAGATAATTGAGGCGGCCCAGCCGGGCAAGGTTAAAAATGTATTGGTTGGTACCTATGACGGTACCATCAATCCGGAAGACCACCTCATGGCTTACACCAACCTCATGTATCTGCAGGGGTTGGATGATGCCACTTGGTGTCGGTGCTTCCCGGCTACATTGAAGGGCATTGCCCAACAATGGTTTGGTAATCTGCCAGCCGGGTCCATCGATAGTTTCAGGAAGCTTGCCTTCCTGTTTGCTTCCAACTTCTCAATGAACATTCCTGCTAAGAAAACAAGCCTTGATTTGAGCATTGTTAAGCAGGGAGAGAGAGAAGGGTCGCGCTCATATGTCAGGCGGTTCAATCTGATCAGAATTCAGATTCAGGGACTGTCTGATGAGGTAGCTTTTATAGACTTGTTCAAAGGTCTGGGAGACGGGTCGACCTTTAAGTTCGACCTAGTTAGAAAAGAGGCTTTCACCCTGCAGGCGGCCCTGAGGGAGGCGGAAAGCTACATTCAAGCTACCGACCTCTGCTCGCGTGGTAGCCAGTCGGACTCTAAGAAGTCCGACAAGCTGAAAGACAACCGGCCTGCTCAGCCGGCCAAAAAGAAAGAAGAGAGCAAGAAAAGAAAAGAAAAGAAATCTGGGCGGTAAGTGATTCTGACCAGCCGTCCCAGAAGAAGAAAGAATTTAAACCGTACGTCCCAAAGTACAAGTTTAACAAGGACTGCAACTCCATCCTCATGGAGATTAAGGACCGGCTGTCCCTAGAAAAGCCGAATCCAATGAAAAGTTCCATTCAATCAAGGAACAAAAATAAATTTTTCCAATACCATGAGGAAGTTGGCCATGACACCAACGACTACTTCAGCCTTCAACGGACGTTGGACCGTCTGGCTAACAAGGGGATGTTGAAGTCCTATATTTCTAAGTCCCCAGCTGGGGCTAAGAAGAAGAATAAGGGTCAGTCCTCTAAGACTACCCCCCAGCCTGCTAGTAGCTCGGATACCGACAAGGAGCCGGTTTACACAATAGCAGACGGGTTCTCATGCGGTGGCCCTACCATCCGGGGCACCAAGAGCCATCTTCGAAAGATGGACAAAGATGATGATGGGCAGGCGTCTGCAAGCTCCTCCTTCCCGGATGTTCTGATCACTGAGAAGGATAGGGGCAGTGTTCGCCGCCCACACGATGACCCGGTCGTCATTGAATGTAAGGTAGCCAACCAACTGGTCGGGCGGATCCTTATTGATACCGGAAGCTCATCAGACATCATCAGCCTCCGGTGCTTGCAGATGCTGAAATATAATGACAGCATCTTGCATCCAGTCACCCACCCCCTAGTTGGGTTTTTTTTTTTTTGGGGGGGGGGGGGCGGGATGGTTTACCCAGTCGGAAGAGTCGATCTACCCATCCGGCTGGGTGAGAAAGGAAAAGGGAGACATCTGGTCGTCAAGTTTTTGGTCGTTGAGGAGTTGACCGCCTACAACATTATCTTGGGCCGGCGAACCCTCAACGAATCCAAGGCTGTAATCATCCCTTCCCTCATGCTCCTCAAGTATGAGAGGGATGACGGCTCTGTTGGTTCCTTGAATGGGGATCAGAAGACGGCCCGGGAGTGCTATCTCTCAGCCGTTAGAGATACCGTGGCCCCAGGCGGCCAGGAGCCAATAGACCTTGACAACGTCAAGGAGGCCGATCAAGCACCAGCCCCACCAGCAGCCAAAAAGAAAAGAAAGGCACCTATGCTGGTGGAGGTGAAGAAGGAGAAAAAATAGCAATCACTGACCGGTGAACGGTCAGATGAGCTTCGTCCCCAACCGGCTGGTGAGCATATTAACATACCTCAGGACGACAGCCGTCCGCAGCGTACCGTGAAGGTTGGGACGGTTGCCTTTGCTAAGTTAGGTGCGGACTTGCACCTTCTGCTGAAATAATTCAAAGACATTTTTGCCTTTGAAGTGGAAGAGATTCCAGGCGTCAGCCCTGATCTTGTTGTCCACAAACTCGCCGTGGATCCTAAAAAGAAGCCCATAAGGCAATAGAAAAGAAATCACGGCGAGGAAAGAAGTCAGGCGGCAGCTGCCGAAGTAAAAAAGCTGTTAGATGCTGAGTTCATTCGGCCATGTAATTTTCCGACTGGGTGGCGAATGTAGTGCTTGTAAAGAAGTCGAATGGTACCTGGCGGATGTGTGTTGATTACACAAATCTCAACAAGGCATGTCCAAAGGACAATTATCCGCTTCTTAAGATCGACAGTCTGGTCGATTCAACAGCCGGGCATGCCTTGATGAGTTTTATGGATGCCTACTCCGGCTTCCATCAGATACCCTTGTGGAAGAAAGATCAAGAAAAGACGGCCTTCGTCACTGATCAGGGGCTATTCTGTTACACGGTGATGTCGTTTGGCTTGAAAAATGCGCCGGCTACGTTCCAACGGATGATTAATAATGTCTTTATTAATCAAATTGGGAGGAATGTAGAGGCATACATTGATGACATGATAGTCAAATCCAAACAGCAGGCGGATCCTTGCTGATCTCCGAGAAACCTTCACCACACTCAGGCGGCATAAGGTTATGTTGAGTCTAGGAAGTTTCTCGGATTCCTGATTGATTAAAGGGGGATAGAGGCTAACCCTGAGAAGATACAGGTGGTGATTGACATGAAGTCACCCCGCACTGTCAAGGAAGCACAGAGACTAACCGGTTGCCTGGCTGCTCTGGGGAGATTCCTCATCCGGTCAGGTGACAAATGCCTTTACTTCTTCCAAGCAATCAGGAAGAAGACCAGATTTGAATGGGGGAATGAGGCTGAGGCGGCCTTTCAACGGCTGAAAGAACACCTCCACTCTTTGCCAAGACTTGTTAGTCCACTGCCTAGGGAGGTGTTATACATGTACTTGGCTGTCTCAGATCATGCCCTCAGTGTCGTTCTCCTTGCTGAGAGAGACGATGTTCAGCTTCCGGTCTATTTCATTAGCCATGTCTTAAAAAATGCTGAGCTCCGGTACCCCATGGTAGAAAAATTTGGCCTTGCCCTGTATATGGCTTTCAAGAAATTGAAACCGTATTTCCTGGCTCATCCGGTGGTAATCTACACCGACCAGCTCCTCAAGCGGCCAATGTCTACTTTGGAGTCATCCGGCAGAATGTTGAAATGGGCTATTGAAATGCAAAGTCTTGAAATCACTTTTGAACCTAGAAAGGCAGTGAAAGGTCAGGTGCAACCGGATAGTGTTGACCAGGTTTGGAAAATGTATGTAGACGGAAGCTCAACGAAGAACGGCTGCGGTGCAGGAATCATATATGAGTCCCTTGAGGGGGAAATATTTGAATATGCACAGCAGTTTAAGTTTCAAGCCTCAAATAACGAGGCGGAATATGAAGCCCTGCTAGCCGGAATCCGCATGTGTAAGGCAGCAGGGGCAACTAAAATTGACGCCTATTTTTATTCACAGTTGGTCGTCAGCCAGTATGAGGGAGCATATGAGGCAACTCATCCGTCTATGATCGAATATCTTCAGGAAGTCAAAGAAGAGACTGGGGCACTTGAGGAATTCCGTCTGAATCAAGTGCCTAGGTCCGATAACAACCAGGCGGATGCATTGTCTAAATTGGCTTCTTCCACCTGCTGTGATACTCCTCGGTCGGTCTTTTGGGAAGTTCTTGAAAAGAGAAGCATACATGAAGAGCCCATTGGAACCTTAGTCCGAAGTTCTACCTGGATGGATGGCATGCGGGCATATTTAGCAGACGGTAAGCTTCCTGATTCACCACAGGAGGCAGCCGTCATGAAAAAGCGAGCGATAAACTTCGAGTTTAGAAATGGAGAACTCTTCAAGGCGGGTTTCCTCAAACCTTTATTAAAGTGTGTTACCCAAGAGTAGGGGAAAGAAATTCTCGAAGAATTGCATGTTGGATACTGAGCCTCTTATATAGGCGGCAGGTCCTTAGCCGTCAGAGCCAGGCGGCATTACTTTTGGCCTACTCTTGAAGTAGACGCCAAAGAGTTAGTCAAAAGATGTGACAAGTGCCAGAGGTTTGGCCCACTGATTCGCCGCCCGGCTACTGATCTGACGGCAATCCACAACCCAGTCCCACTTTCCAAATGGGGCATGGATATCTTGGGTCCTTATACGCCTGCTCCAGGCGGAAAGCGCTACATTTTGGTGGCTGTTGACTGTTTCACCAAATGGGTAGAAGCTGAGCCGGTTAAGAACATCAAGACAAAGGATGTCATCTCCTTCATCTGGAAGAACATCATCACCAAATTTGGGGTACCTATGTCTATGGTGTTTGATAGTGGCCCTCAGTTTGAGACCCCCCAGCTCAAGACTTGGTTAGGAGATCAGGGTATCTCACATTATTTTGCATCAGTCGGCCGACCCCAAGCAAACGGCCAAGTTGAAGCCTTCAACAAACTCATCTCAGACGGCATAAAAAAGAAAATTGAAAGAGCCGGTGGTTTATGGGCAGAAGAATTAATTCATGTCTTATGGGATATCCGAACTACTGCTAAAGGGGCAACCGGAGAAACCCCATTTCTTATGGTATACGGTGCTGAGCCGTCTTACCCATTGAGCATTATGAGCCGACTCTCAGAGTTTTGCTCTATGATGAAGAGGCAAATTGGGAGGCCATGCGGTTGGCATTGGACTCCTTCTCGGAACGTAGGGGCAACGCTGCTCTGCGCCATGAGATATACCGTCTGAGAATGACCAGAGCTTATAACAAGAGAGTGCACAAGCGTCCCCTGAAAGTGGATGACTTCGTGTTACGAAAAATGGAGGCAACCGGTAGGGCTAATGAGGCTGGGAAGCTAACCCCTAATTGGGAAGGCCCCTACCGGATATATGAAGAATTCAGGAACGACACCTACCGTCTGGAAACCACGGACGGCCGCCGCCTGCCTAGAACTTGGAATGTAGACAATCTAAAAAAGTACTACTTCTGAGAATGTATAATTTTTGTAAACAGTAAGTCAATTAATGAAAATTCAGGCTTTGTTTGCAGAGGTATTTTGCCATTTTTATTGTTCGTCCGCCTGGGCAATACCCAGACGGACCCTATGTTTAACTTACTAAGTTTGATACTTGGTTTGGTTGAATGTTATAACCGTTTGTCTGCCTGGGTAAAACTCAGACGGACTCTTTGTTTGAATAACTACGTTTTATACTTAGAGCAATCTAGTCCACCTGGGTAAATCAGACGGACCCTTTGTTTAAATAATTACGTTTAATAGTGTAATTTAATAAATTTGTTGACCGCCTGGGTAATACTCAGACGGACTACTCGCTCAACTAACTAAGTTCGATATTTAGTGTAAATCCAATGTTGTAATAACGCTCGGCCAATGATCCGATTAAAAACTTAAAACGCTTAGTGGCTATACAACCGGTCTCAAACAAGACCAAAGGCCAATACGGCCGGATGGTTGCTTATTTTATAAAACCGCCTGTCCAATATGGACAAAGGCGTCTGGAGACACCCCGGGTGCAATCGTCGCAGAGAACAGACTATTCGTCGGTTCTAGGTACAAATGCAGATGGCGAAAATTGAACGACCAAATTGGTCAACTCATAATTGTCTGACCAGAATAATCTATGAAGAATAATTAAGTAACCAAGTACCGGATGCCCTAAAGCATCAGTCGGTCATCGGTTGAAATTCTTACTTGGGTTATTTATTCCAAAGTTGCACTCATTTCCCCTATTGGGGCAAAAGATTGTGTAATGGCTACGCGTTAACCCCTGATGGAATATAACCGCCTGGGTAAGAAGCTCAAAGCACCCGCTTTTATGGCCAGCTGTGCACTTGGTTTGGGGCAATCACCATTATGATTGATTGGCCTAAAAACACTCCATACTTCTCCTAGTATCAAGTGTTTTCAAGCCAATCAATCAGCTTGAAATAAAACCAACCACACAGCCGCCCAGGGGCAAGAGCACCCGGATTGCAAATTGCCGCATGCTTTTTTAAGTTAGGCAAAATATTAAAGAATTGCAAACAGATGCAAAATTCAAATTGAAAAACTCAAACACAAACATATATAAACACCGACTAAGTCGGAATACTTCATTAATATTAAGAATGGCACAAAGGCCAGAATAAACGTTATCCAGAATCACATCCGGTGAAGAAACCAAAAATCAATTGTTGACCCAACCCCATGGTCGGTAAAGATACAAGATTACACGACATACAAGCCGGTAGAGAAAATGGTTAGCATACTGCCACAGTAGTTGGGGAGGCTCGCCTAAGGCTGAGGTGGATGCTGCTCCGGCTGAGTCTGGCTGGCTTGACCTTCGTTATGATCATCCGCCGCCGGCTCCTCGTCATCAGAGACTTCATATCCCTGCTTAGCAGCCCAGTCTTTGAAGTGAGGCGGTGGAGCATCACCCAGTTGTTAGGCATCATACACCGCAGTGGCGTAATCATACCTCAGCTTATAGACCTCAAAATCTATTTCTGGGTAAAGGAGGCTCCAGGTGATCTTCAGTCGGGCCAAGTTGTCCCACTCATTCTCCTCAGTCAGCCAGGTCTGCTCTTGGGCCAGCTCGTCCGACTGCTTGTTGCGCAGATTGATGAGCTCGACCCTCAGGCGGTTATTGTCTGTTTTGAGTTAAGCATTCTCCTTGTCAGCATCTTCCAATGCCTTGAGATCTGATTTGGCATCTTTCAGCTTCTTATCAAGGTCTTCAGCCCGGCTGTTAGCTTCATCGTTTGCAACCGTCAAAATCCGGATCAGCTCCTCTTGTTTCAACTCTACTGCTTTAATCTTTAAATTACACATATAATCAGAATGTTCAGCAAAGTTGAGGTTTTCTAGGGCCCTCCGTTTGGCGTCATTTACGTTTTCTTGCTTCCGCCTGAAGGGGCCCCGGAGACTGTCCACTCTCACCATAGCCTGTGACAATAACAACCGGTTTATGAGTTACTTAGCCAAATTAAAGATAAAAGATATCAGGGTAGAAGGATTTTTTACCTCAGCCAGAGAACCCATTATCCAGTCGAAGTCCACGACCTGCAGATCAGGTATGGAGTTCTGCTCAGACCGGGTGAGGGTCCTCACCATTCGCTTTGCAAAGCTTGCAAGATCTGGCTCATCAGAAGTCGGATCTGCATCAAAAGTAGCGCTTTGTGAGATAGAAGCAGCGTAGTCGGCATTCATCCGTTGCCGGCTGCTAACCGACCCTTTTGAAGGATCAACCTTGGTCTTGACTCTCATAAAATCAAGTGGCCAAGGTATTTCAGTTCGTTCCTTACCTTGGGCTTCCTGATGGGTCTCCGTCTTCTTCTCCTCCCCAGTGGTTGCCGCACCGCTTGCAACCTCAGGTGGCTCGCCACCCTTTGATGCCGTAGAGACATCCATCGCTTTCTGCTGTGAGCGTTCTGAGCTTTTGCTCAGTTTTCTCAATACAGCAGGAGATTTGCCCCCAGTCGTTGGACAACCGGATTGGGCAGACGTTTGTTTCTGGGGTGGAGGGTCCTTCTTGGCGGCTTTGGCAGCCGGAGCCTTCTCCAGATCATCTCCTTGCCTTTTGAGCAGCTTGGAGAATGATCGTGGAATCCTCTTGACGGACTCTTGAGAGAGAAACAAAATGTAAGTATACCCAACCGGTAAAAAAAAAAAAAAAAAAAAAAAAAAAAAAAAGTCAGGCGGTTCAGTATTCTACCCCTTGGAAACATGGTACTTAGCCCGCAGGCGGACAAGAAGCACTTGTCCTTGAAGAAGTCCGGATGGGGGATCCAGTTTTTGGGTACAATAATATGAGTCCCATCCCCCATGGGCTCAGTTGTTGTTTCAAAGAATCCCGCGCAGTGTCCGGTTGTGTCTTAGGGTGGGGGAGGAAATCAAATAAAACTTGTCCTTCCACCCGGACCATTTGGACACTTTGTCCAAAGTCATTAAGTATTGGGGTAAGGTAGTCAGAGTATAACATGCCCCACGGCCGCCTGGAGCCTTGCTCAAATAGTGCATGTGAGCGAAGGCAGAGAAACAGGGGTTTAAGTTCTGAAACTCGCAGACAGCGATGTAACTTAAGATATTCACCCACGAGTTAGGGGTGAGCTGCCAAACCCCCAGATCGTACCCCTTGAGGATTTTCCTAATCCCGGGGTGGAGGGGGAACCGGAGGCCGGCTTCGATAACCGCCTCGTAGCAGATGAAGTAATCATCTGCATGGTCAATGTCTTCACTCCAGGCCATTACAGCATCAGCCGGAGGGATAATAATCTCCCAACCCCTTCCAAAGGGGTGCTTCTCCTTGAAGGCCCTGAACCCGCTATTAAGGAGGGCGATATTACTCGGCAGCATCCGGGTCTTTTTGGGGTTGGGGTTATCAGCAACCTTGGGCAGCTGCTGATAGTCAGCCGCAAAATCATTCTGGTCGGAGCTGGAGGATTCGAATCTTGATCCTTGGCCGGCCTCAGCACCGCCGGCTTCGTTAGAGGAGGCGGCTCCCTCGCCGTCTACCTCTCTTATCCAAGAGCTCCCGGAGGTATAGGGAGCCTCTTCGTCAGATCCGCTCTCCTCCCAATCCCTCTATTCCCCTTCCGGGAAAACCTCATCGGCTGGCACTCTCATAGTGCGCCGGCTCTTAGACCGCCTGACCGTCTATTTCGTTCTGGCCATTGTGTCCTGCACAGACACAGAGAGGGAGGAATTCGGAGATGAGCATATTGGTTCCGACAGTCCAGAAGAGGCACCCCCTGTTCTAGACTCAGCCGTTCCGGGGGATCGGCTGAGTGTCCTAGGCAATGCCGAGTGGGTGGATTGGAAACTCATTTATATTCTCTAAAAAAGCTGGGTATACAGGCGAAAAAAATTGTATACAAATTGAAAGGGAGGAAAGCTAAAATGGTACAGGCGGTTACCTTGCTTTTACTCTGGAAAAATCTGAAAACCGCTACAGCCGGTGAACCGGGTGATGAACTGCTAGCACTCGGAAGCTTGAAACTTGCTGTGACGCAGACGGGAGCAGAGAAATCTCTCTCTAGAATCTCTCTTTTTCTCTCTCTAAAAAGTCAATGTGAACGTAAGGTGTGAAAAGGAGGGGGGTAACTTTCTATTTATAGAAAGTAAAAGTGGGGGGAAAATTTTTGATTTGAAATTCAAAAATTTTACCCGTTACTGTTCTCCTATGAAAGGTGGACACGTGTCACAGGCCCCACGTGATACGCACGTGTGACCTGTGAGGGGCAAATGTTTAGGGTATTTTTACCCTAGACACGTGGACCAATGAGAGGTCGCCACGTGTCGAGCTCAGGATGGCCCATGTGGCTCAACATCCTCTTGACACTTGGCGCCCTCAAATATGCTTCTGAAATGGCGGCCTTCAAGGGCCCAAATTCCTAGGAGCGCCGTAAAACGGCGCAGCCCACTAAAATCTAGGTCAAGTGACCTAGGTAGGGACACATTCTCCAACGACCCTATAAATAGGGAGATATTTCTCCATTTTGGGGACAGATTCAATCATTTATTACACCTTTATTCTCTTACATCAGAGAAAGACCTGAGCTTGGAATCCGAGCAGATACCCACCTAAACTTCCGTTCTCTCTATTCCGTTTCAAGTTACTAACTTGACCGTCGGAGGCGGAGTTCCAACCACCCGGAGTCTCCGTTATTTTGCAGGTACAGCTCAGCCGGATCAGACTACGTGACGTAACTCTCCCAAGGGACAAAAACATCCAAAACATATTCCATTCTTCAAATTCATTCCACATAACAATACAAAGCAAAATTACCATTATATATAGGTGCAAACTTTATAATTAAGAATTCTGATTTCGGTAAGAGGACGGAAAAATGAATTATTCACAAGGTAAATATATTATAGAAATTAAAGAGTGTATATGAATATAATTAGCATGCAAATTCACCCTCTTTTCAATAGATTAAATTAATAATTAGATTTGATCAACCATCTCATAATATTGTATAGTGTTCCTTCAAGGAGATCAACAAAAATACAAAAGAAAGTGGTATTGAAGTCTAGTAAATTAAACAAGGATATAATATATTACATATAAATGGAAGCATCTATGATTAGATATGCATTGGCAACATTGCCACAATCAACTTTTCTATAAGTTCAACAATTTATATAACCATAAAACTAACTATACAGAGTATAGTAGTTTAACCATCAAGATAGCACGCATAATAAATATATATGTAGTAAGTTTTACTTCAATTTATCAAATTATGCTACCAATATGACAAACACCTATCATATAGGTTAAGATTTGGAATATAAAAAGGAAATAATAATACAGTAGGATTTATAAAGGAAACTGATTCTATGAGGTTTGCATTATCATTAAACATAATATATACAAGCTAATTAAGAGTTAGCTAGGTAGATAATCTCCTAACTAAATCCCTTAATATGTGGGATAACTATTGACTAAGCTAAAGCCTAGCTAATTCCTGGACTATGATAAGTACATAAAGAGTGGAGATATATACAGTAAATATAATGCATATATTCTAACAATTTAACAATCACGAATATTCACTATATTCCTAATTATATTAATATAGTGGTTAATAATATTATATGTACTATACATACACACATGTTTCAAAGCATCTATGTTGTTTGCAAACCACAACTAAGTCAACAAAACATGAAACCACACCTAATGAATATATACATAGTATTATCAATATCCATTTGCTTAACTTAGCATAACAAAACATGGCAAGTAAAGTGAACCTTTGACTCTGAAACTCGACATTAATACCAAACAAAAATTCATGATAATTTATAAAGTTATCTATCGCTAAAGTTTTATAGTGATATAACAAAGCATATATAATTAATTGAAATGGAGAAACCGCATACTCCTTAATGATACAACTAGGTAAATTATGGATTCTAAAACTTATAACCAGAAATGTAATTTATTTCAAGAAGAGCCTGACTACTACTACTTTGTTAATTCATTTATAAACTAAACCCAAAACTATTGTGTAATTGATACAACTATATAAATCTTTGATAAAACAATAAGGCAGTGAGTGAAGTGCGAGTAAATTAAAGATTTAATTTGTAATATAATCCAATCACAAAAGATAATTAAGGGTTATCGATAAAAGATATATATATGCCATCAAATAAACAAAGTAGATAGTAATCACATATATATTCACATGTAAGTACAGTGAAAAACAAATACATGCATGATGATACGGGGTATATGATCATGAATATATATAATCAAATTTATGGAATTGTAGAAGTAAATAAAGAAATAATACTATATAATAAAGAAATTAAATAGACCTGGTTCACACTAATTTATTGTGGACCACTAACATTAGGGAAACTATGGTTGTTTTATTAGAAAAAAAAACGGTCACTATAATAGAAAAAAGGTCTCTATGTTGAAATAAAAGTCATTTTGATAATATATATGCTATAAAAGGTTAATTTTTTTAATGAAATATTTTATATACTGGTTAATTTGAATAATAAAGGTACGGTCACTATGTTAAAATTAGGGTCATAACGTTGTAGTTTAAGTTCACAATAATATTAAACGTTATACTAGTTTTAATAAAGGTTACTATGTTAAAAATAAGGTTACTATGTCAAAATTAAGGGTCACTATGTTCAATATAATGTCAGTTGCATGTGTATAAACCTCGGGTCCACAATAACATTATTGTGGACCAGGTCCACGCAAGATTTTCTGAGGACCTGGTCCACAATAATATTATTGTGGGCCCGAGTTCTATACACACGCAACTGACTTTATATTGAACATAGTGACCATTATTTTTAACATAGTAACCTTATTTTTAACCTAGTAACCTTTATTAAAACTACTACAACGTTTAATAATATTGTGAACTTGAAATACGACGCTATTACCCTAATTTTAACATAGTGGCCTTTATTATTCATATTAATCAATATATACAATATTTCATTACAAAAATAACCACTTAGGCCTATATATTACCAAAATGATTTTTATTTCAATATAGTGACTTTTTTTAAATTATAGTGACCTTTTTTTTATTAATAAAACAACCATACTTTCTTTAATGTTAGTGGTCCACAATAAATTAGTGTGAACCAGGTCCACTTAAGAATTTATAGGTCCACGCAAGTCTTTTTGCCATGAATGATCAAAAAGTAATCCTATGACGCAAGGGTTTAGTGGATAATAATCCATTCAATTAACAAAAAATAATATACTTATGAAAAAAATACAAGTTAAATAATAGTGACTATTAAGTTAAGTAATCAATATAAGTTTGGCAGATTAAATCATAGTGCATCAAAAATCTCACCAGTTGTCTTGAAAATATAGCACATACATTCCAACTTTCATTCATTCCAACTTATATCTACGGAAAATTATTTAATAACTAAGCATTGGAGTATATGTGTACTGTGTACCTTTGTTTATCTTTGAGATATGACTATAATCAAACGTGCGTGCAGGACTCTCACAGGTTTTATAGTGAATAATCATATTTTGTGCTCAACTGGATAAAGACTGGTGCTGATAACGTGTTGTGAAATAGGGGGAAAATATGAGAGATGGAGAGAGAAATAATCTGTGTAATCTACTTGTATTCATATAATGGAGGTATATATATATATAGTACAACTGTACAAGTGATAGGGTTTGCTTGGAGAATAATAAATCCTAAAATCTAGAAAGTTCTGAAATGATACAAGGGTATAATGGGCATCCACAAATATATATTTCATATCACTCACAATATAATTAGATTCAATAATCAAATTCCCATATTATAATAAAAATTGCCTCAATGTTGAAGTTGGAAAGAGGACTAATGCTACAGATAAATAATTAAATCATACATTCACAACTTCAGCATATATATATATATATATATATATATATATATATATATATATATATATATATATATATATATATATATATATATTATAATATTTATGAATATTCATTTTGTTGAGCATATTTTATGGTCATCATCACACCCTTCTAAGGATATTAGTAGTAGCATTCGCAGAACTAGAACGACGAGCGACATAAGCTCTAAGAGAAGGGGATTGCGAAAGGCGATCTGGTGCAACCGTGGTAAAATTCTGGTTACGGTTCTTGTGTTGAATTCTTCTCCTAGCTATGTAGCCTCCGATCCACGGGGTGACATCCTCGTTGATTTTGATCACGATGAAGAAGATTATTCGATAAACTATGATCATGCTGAAGATCACGCTAAGGTCCAACCATTTTGAACGTGTTGTATCAATCTGAAATACGTATTCGAGAACGTACTCCCCAGAAATCTTTGGAAGATCCGGTGTCCGGTTGTCGAATACCACCCCCTTCAGATCATTTTGGTATTGTCCCTATATACAATAACAATTAGCACCATTTTCATAACATTACATATTTACCATATAATATGATTTTACATGTTTACCATTACATATTCGAGTATTGTTAACAGGGGAGTAAGATAAATGAACTAATTGTTCATTTATAGTAAGTTGTACGAAGAAGTTTCATTTCCTTTCAATTTCTTAAAGTAGAAGCAGCCAGTATAGGGGGTAAGTACCTGGAGAGCCCAGAAATGGAAACTGATGTAAGACATAGGATAACGCCATACTGGCTTTGGTATGTCGTTAGGAAGCCGGAAGAAACCCGAAACAAGCATGAAAATTCCCTGAAAATAAGGGCAAAGTACATGAAGAAATTCATTGCTGAAACATAGGTCGACATTGCTATTATTTACATGAAAATCTAAATTTTTTTTACCTGTATGCCAGCTCCAGTGATAATACCCATGAGAAAATTGGGAACAATGCTCGCGATAGCCATCATTAGACTCTCAACAACGGTGACACTTGCATAAAGACAGAGTACAAAGAAGATGTAGTGCTCGAAGCCAGGGTGGAGACGGACCATGAAGTAACAGACAGTGCCCGAAAGAAAGGTAATCATCATTAGGAATGGCATTGCAGATATTGTGTTGCTGACCACAAACGCCGTTACTCCATAGTGCCCATTCAACCTTTCTCTTTGGAATACCTGAATGTAACACCATTTATTACTCTTATGTTGTACTTGTTTTTTATTCCTCTTATTTGTGTGGCCTAAGATGCTTTCGAAAATTATGAAAACAAGTTCAAAATTAATTTAGAGAAGTACAATGGACACAATATGGGTAAGGGTACGAGAATTTTACCTTCATATCTTCAACAAAGGACGGAAATCCACCAATAGACATAAATGTGACAAAGCCAAAAACAAATGATGCACAAGAGCCTCTCGCCTGTAACAGCAAAGGAGGACAGTTATGATCAAAATGTACGTTAGTGAAATAATGAGATGAATTCAAAAATCATTAGTAAGTTAATTACCAGTATGGCGTTGAAACTAGTTCCAACATTGAAAAAGATTGATCCAATACAGACAGTAACCACGACGTAAATTACCAGCCTGAGCCAGTAGTAACCAAAGTCTCTTGACATGTTTGTGAACGAACGTTTAGTTAAGGTGAATGTCTGCATCAAGAAGCTGGCCTGACTTCCTCCCGAGTCTATAACCGTTCCTTTCTGTCAAAGTTTACAGCAAATAATTTGAGCATTGAACAAACAGGACAGGAAGAAAAAAAGTTATGGTGAAGGGAAATAGACAAAAAACTTACCACTTTAGAGATTTCTTCTACCCTCTGTAGTGCTGAATAAGACTGTTGAGAGGTGGCATAATAGCTTATCAGAGTTCGAGTAGCTTCCGCTGTTGTGATCTTCTCTAATGGGTCATCACTTGCTTCAAACTATTTATTTTAGCGATTTGTAAGTAACATTCATTACTATCTCATAAAATTGTTAAAAATGTTTGCGAAATTAGTTGATATTTACCCGTAGTTTCATTGATCCTTTAAGAGTAGCCTTGACTTTGTCAAAATCAGAGTTGATACACCTAAGGAAGTGATCAGATGGATTCCTCAAAGCAGGGCAAGGAAAACCAGCTTGAGCAAAGAACTACAATATTATTTCATCATTGAATTAATAATAATTGACAAATTACCTCAATAAAACAGTTAATGATTTTGACAACCAAAGAAACAAACAGTTTAAAGATTTGAGACAAATTACCTCATATGCCTCTGAAGCTTGCCCGAAATAAACAGTCTTTCCACCAGAAAGCAAGTACAAACGATCGAACAACTCGAACACCTCACTACTAGGTTGATGAATCGAGGCAATAACAGTTCTTCCGTCTCTGGATAGTCCACGTAAGGTTTCTGTCACAAAGAACGCAGACGCACTGTGCAGGCAACAACGAGTGAACCTATGTTAGTTTACAATATCTTTGATCGACGAATGACTTAAACATAACAATGCAAGTAAAATTGGTTTCGATGTTAATTAAAATAACCTGTCTAGACCACTAGTAGGCTCGTCAAGGAAGAGTAATCGCGGTCTCATAAGGATTTCGACAGCTATACTAACCCTCCGCTTCTCCCCACCACTAATCCCCCTCAAATGCCAGTTTCCAACCACAGTATCAGCACAATCTTGAAGGCCCATTTCGATGATGGTGCTTTCGATCAAAGCTTGCTTCTCTGACCAGGGCATTTTATCCGGTAATCGAAGCCGAGCTGAATATGCTATTGTTTCTCTTACTGTCAATGTCCCAATCAAGTTATCATCTTGTGTTACATAAGCCTGCATTCATACATACACAACATTGTATCATATATTCATATTATAATATTTTTACAACTTGTAACATTGCAATAACAGATTATATTATAAGTCGATATTAATCCGTTATTAAAAATTACATCAACCCAAAATTGGCAAGCTAAAAGATGAAATCTAGAAACAACATTAGTAAATTTATTTAATTTAAAGTACAGTCTACCAACTGGGTAAAGTAAGCTAATTAATTTCATTAATTCCTCTTACCACTTTCTACCTAACTAATTTTATTAACCGAATTTTAACAACAATCTATATTGATCAATTGACGATTATTACCACACACAAAAAAAAACAAAAAAAAAATAAATAAAAAAATAAAAATAAATATAATAATTCTGAAATAATATATGACCATTAACCATGCTTTCTCATTTAAAAACAAAAAATTCTAAAAAAAAAATAAATCGATATAGGTACAGAATAAGACTTATTAATTTTTCATTTATCGTAACAAATTAAAATACTTTGTGTAAATAAATTACTATTTAGAGTATATCAGATCTACTAAAACATAAAAATATCCTAAACCAGGTTCAATTTTGTTTTATAACAACATAATTATATTAGAGCAAGGTTCATTCTTGTTGTCACATACGACAAAAAAAAAATCAAACCAAGTTTCAATTTTGTTTTTGTTAATAAAACCATCATTTAAATAACACTACCTATATAAATAATAATAATAATAATGATACTCCCTATGTCTTAAAAGTTCTTCATATTTAGACAGTGATTTTGTGGCTTAACTTTAAAAAACGGAGGGAGTATAAAAAGACGATGATAGATAGATATGTAGCTTACCGCAGTACCGAAAGAGAGCTTAGTTTTGCGACCATTAAGCAAGATAATACCAGAGAGGAAAGCATTAGCAGCAAGACGGCTGGAAAGAGCGTCAAGAAGAGTAGATTTACCAGAACCAGAAGGACCCATAAGAGCAGTAAAAGTACCAGGCTCAGCGTAACCTGTTAAGCTTTCTAACACAGTTTGAGTATCACCGCTACTTAATGTTACCATTACTGTTAGATCTTTCCATGTTAGCCTCGCCGATACGTCGCCGATGAAGTCGGCTTTTGTCATAACATGATCTCGCCATAGTGTCTCACTTAAGGGACTTAACCCCGGTATCGACACCGTTGTCGTCGAAGATATCCCATGATTGTTGTTGTTGTTATCATGTTGTGGTTTGTTTGATTCTATCTCCATTTTTGTTTGTTTTTATGGTAAGTTAGTTTTGGGAGGAAGAGAGGAGTTTTATTGTGAGAAGTAATTTGTGTATTTATTAAGAGAGGAGAGAGAAGTGTAAGGAATTGAAGTGATGAAATGAGAATTGTATGGAGAGAGGGGAGAAATTCGTGAATTTGACTAGGACTCTTGGAGGTTGGGGAGATATTATTAGACAACAACAATAAGGTATTTATTTTTAACTTAGATGTTAGTCCATTTTATTTGCATGCTTAGAGAAAATAAGGCTAAGGATACACCTAAGATAATTAATAAGCTATTAGGATTATATTGATCTTAATTTAAGCTAAGTTTTATAATTTTTACTCTGATAAAAATGAAGAAATATGCATTTATAGACGCTTCTTAGAGACCGAGGGAGTAAGTGATTTCATAAGTTTCTCGATTCGATTTGAGTCGGTTCATTTTGTATATTAGTTATATCTTTTTCACTTTAATTTGAGCCAAATCACGTATAGTCGTATATGCGTTCATATTTTAAGACAAGGGTACATGCTTAAAATTGAGTTGTCGCTCGTATTTGATCATGAGCGAGCTAAGTTAATTAGGTAGAGTCAAATTTGAACAATTTTGCTTCCACTAAAAATAAAAATCAACTATTGGATTAATTTTTCGAAATCTACTATTCAACTCGTAATAAACTCTCAAGTCACGGTACCATTAGACACTTAGTAGAAAGGTTGTTACTTATCAATCAAGTGTAAATACACGATAGAGTGAGCTTAATCACAATTAATATTATAGTTAGAGTAAAATAGACCATAATACAGAGCAATTAGTTAAAATTGGATGAGGAAGAAGAAAAAAGCAAGATGAGGAAGAAAAAAGCAAGCTAAGAAATAATAAATGAGAAACAGGTAGAAGTTGGAAGGGGTGCAATAAATGAGAGGGTATACCATACTGATTGCAATGCCAACCCTCGAAAATAAAAGCATTAACTATTTTTTGTTTTTTTAGTTTAAAATAATTAAATAATTTATATTGTCGAAATGAAATGAAATTAACGGAATTGCAAAATGCAAGCTGGTTGGGGAATATGCCTCGCAACGCGGTCCGTCGTTTCGACATTTTATGGTGTGTTCACGCAGTTGGACTTCTTATTATTGTGGGGGACCTATTTCTTAATATTAAGGTACTCGTATCATTCACTTTGTTATACAACAAATATACAAGTATATAAGGACTTTAGGGTCTTTTATATCGGCGTTAATTCAACCATGTAGCCGACGATGTTGTTGTTTTGTTTCTTTGTTTTTTTGCTTTTTTTTGGCTTGGGTTTTCAGACCTGTCTATCTGACATTGTGCCACACCGCCACCCATATACTTTGATATTATTTGGATGATATACTACAAGAGTGGTTGAATTGTAATAAGTTCCTAGTGTCTAATTTTCGCGGAATATAAAACTGATTGTTGTTAGGAACGTAGACAATGTAAAATGAGTTTTACAAGGAAACCATCTAGGGCATAATTAGAAGTAAAACCTCGACCCTCCAAGAGATTTCAAACCAAATTAATCCACTATAATAGGTCAAACACTCCTAGTTACAACCTATTACAAACAGACATTTCTAATTGCTACACGATTGGACCCTATCCTTCCCAACCTAAGCCCCGAACTTAGATTCCACATTGTACTCAAGAGTACTACTCACTCGGCCTCTCACTAGAAGCTCACTCGGATTCACACTAGAAGCTCACGCTTTGCACTCATACAATTATGATAATAAGAATCCTCACGAACTCTCACACCCCAATAGATAAAACACTCAAAACCCTTTTTTCCCTATACAAGATCTCAGAAATAACTCTAAATACATTTCAATGAATAAATAGATAAAACTAATTTGCTGAACACTCAAGATATGTCTGGAACTGACTAGACGAAATGAAACCAAGCCTTGACCAGGAGGACTGACTTTGCTTCATTGTGAATAATGAAGCCATTAAGCATAACCACGACACTTCGTCAGCCTCAACTTTGCATGAATACATATGAGCATATTTATAATACACCTAAATAACTATAGGATTCATGTAAGGATATATGTTGGTGATAGAGTATAAAACATATTCCTAAGCTGATGGTTGAGGCTTAGGAATATGTTTTATACTCTATCAGTTCGAGGACCAACTCAACCAACAGCTTAAGCTGATGGTTGAGGCTCAGGAATATGTTTTATACTCTATCATTCCCCCTTACATGAAAGGCCCTTTGGGCTTGAAATGTGGATGCAACACAGGCCCACTTTAGGGAATATTTCAAGCATTACCCCTAGCTTGAACCCCACTGTGATCATACACTAAAGTACGATGGTGTCCAAAGGGAAAGAAGATAGAGCAAAAGAGTTGCCAACAAGTTTTAGAAACTTGTAAATCGTTCACAGGTTGAAGGTTACACCCTTAACGATCCAGGAGATCGTCAACTCCAATAGGTCTGGAACCATGACTGGTAGTTCGGGGATGAAGGTACAAATCCAACCTAAAAGAGATTGAACCTGCCCTAATAATAGGCTTCTACTTTATTCTGATCGTATTCATGTGCGTTTTTTGACTAACATGCAATCAATAGGATTAACCCAAAACCTGTTTATCTATGTTGGTTGAATATTAATGCATAAATAAATCTATTATTGGCAATCACTTGAATTATAATCATATTACCCTAAACAAGATTATTAAATACCTTATTAAGCGTGATTACAAGTACCAATTCCCTTTAAACATTCATAAAAGGTGTGATCAAGCAATAACAATAAATAATCAAGCAACATAATAATCATCATAATTATAATAACAATCATAATAATAATTATAATAATTATTATAATAATAATAAAAATAATCATAATCATGTTAAAGCATAATAATGATAGCAAGATCCTAGGCATGATGCTAACAAGATTAATAACAAACCCTAGCATGTCACTAAGCATCAAAGATCAAATATATAGTCCTAACATGATACTAACATTCTATTAGGAAAGAAAATAGGAAGCATCACAATTGTCATAATTGATATTAAAGTTACCCTAAACATGATACTAGGAAGATCGAAACGCCCTAACATGATACTAGGAATCATAATAACAATCTAGACATGATTTCTATATCATAATATCAAGAAAACCATTAAATCACTTACTTGGATGCCTCGTACCTCTTTCTAATAACAAAATACATGCGTTAGTAACTTCAAGGAAAATAATAAAAGCAATTAAATTAAATAATTGAAAGAGAGATTTGGGGCCAAACCCTCATAAATTAAAACCTTTCACGTCTAGGGCGAAGACAATTTTGAATTATGCTAGGTGTTTCTTGGTTTTTTGAATGCGGAATTTTATATATAAAACTAGAGAGAAAAGAGAATTCTTAAAACTAGAGAGAATAAGAAAACTAGAGAATATAAGAGAATTAGAGAGGATTGATGATAGTTGATGGTAGTAGATGCTCAAAACGGAGTTTTTAGGAGGCTATTTATAGAGAAAATTAGCCAAAAAGATAGAAAAACAAACCAGAGTTCTAGCGTGAAAAAACGGAGTTTGCGCCAGACGCTAACGTTAGCGCCAGGCGCTAATGCTGGCGTTAGACGCTAACCAATTTTTTTTACATGTTTTCTAAAATAAGATAAAATTTAACCGTACATGAGGATAAAATCGTATTTTCCTCAAAAACACTCTTTTTATTCTAATTAAAATTCCAGAAAGTCAACAAAAGTCAATTTATCAATGCTAATTGAATTAGGAATGAAAAGAACCTTCTAGAAGAATCTAGAAGACTGAAACCATTCCTAATTGCATTAGGAATGATAAATCCACATTAGGCCCTCCCTTAGATCATTGGGCCGCATATAAGGCTCAAACCGGGCCCAGTTTAGTAATTTGGCCATAACTTCCTCAATATTCATCGGAATTGGGCTTATAATATATCGTTGGAAAGCTCTTTTCAAGCCCCATCCAACTACACTACTATTGGACCCATATTATGGACCAACCAAACTGGATTGACTGTTTTCTTAAAATAGGTTTAAAAAACAGAGTGAAAAGAAAAGAGATTAAAACTATCCGCAACACTAAACTTTCCACACTTTCACTTCATTCTATTATGATTCGACGTGAAAGGTACACATCACCGGGTTTGGTTTTGGGGAGACATAAATGAGTGTCTACCCCCACCCATACCTGGTGCGAATTAATTCCACTTTGAAGGAGGGGCGGATGAGATTCGAACCCGTGACCTTTGTGTCGCGCTGGCTCTGATACCATGTTAGAGGATCAACTTAACCAAAAGCTTAAGCTGATGGTTGAGGCTCATGAATATGTTTTATACTCTATCAGTTGGAGGTATAACTATCAGGTTCCTTCATGGTTTGGTTCTCGTGGGAGAACCTGCTTTAGGTTCATTAATTTTCTCTTGTTCCTCTTAAAATCTTCTATGTTCCAACCCATTGACTTCACCTAAGTCAGTTCATGTCTTCACATAAACACTTAAAAGAACATTAGATTGAAGTTTGTTTATCATAAACAAACTTTGTTTGTCATAAATTAAACAAACTTCAAGTGACAGATCGAGCTAATTAAACTTAAAGCCTTTGTAAATTAAATACTCCTACACATATACGACTCATGTATACATAGGGTACATACCTTAAGAAACTAACATTAGGGGTGTCCATTCGGTTTTCGGTTTGGATTTAAGCCATATCCAATCCGATTTGAAATAAAATTCAGTTTTTAATTTTCAAATCCATTCTAATCCAAATTCCTTACCAAATACAATCCGAATTAAAATTCGATTATTTGGATCAGATCTAAAAATCTAAATTAGAATACATTGCAAATTATTTAAGCCTAGTCTGATTATAAAAATAGACATATAATATTAAAAAAAATAATTTTTGGAAGGATAGTATTATGTTTTGGGTGTTTTTGTCCCTCGGGAGAGCTACAACTCAAAAGACTGGCTGGTGAGCACTTGTACCTACAAAACAACGGAGACTCCAGGTGGTTGGAGCTCCGCCTCTGACGATCAAGTTAGAACGCGCAAGAGTGAGTAAAAAGTGCGGAAAAAGATAAAGGTGAGATCATTCTCGGATTTGGAGATCAGGAGATTTCTCTGCTGTAAGAGAATGTCAGTAATTTTGTAATAAATTCAATCCTCCCCACAAATGGGGGAAATCCCCCCTATTTATAGGGTCATTCTAGATAAGAGTGCCCTTACCTAGGTCATTTGACCTAGATTTGGTGGGCTGCCCGTCCTTTTGACGGGTTCTTGGGAATTGGGTCTTTGAAAGCCATCATTCCTTTTGATGACAGTGGATTCCACGTGTCATTTCGTAAGTGCCCAATTTAGGTCAATATAAGATGGACATGTGTCCTATTCTCATTGGACCACATGGCGGGGTAATTTTACCCAAAACATATTACATGATTAATACTAGTATTAAAAACATAATTTTATATGATTAATATTGATGTAATCATGAATATAGTTTAACATGATTAATACTAACAATCCTTGTTTGTAAAAGCATGGTTTCATATTTCGATTATTTTGGTTTTTTGGATCCTAACAAAGTCAATCCGATTCGAAAATCCGAATTAAAAAAAAAAATTCAATCCGATCTAATCCGATTTAAATAAATAATTCGATTTGGATTGGATTGAATCTTGGTTTTAATCAGAATAATGGACACCCCTAGCAAAATATGAAATCTGCGACCGTCTAAGGCGCGGTCGCAATATTGCCACTGTTTTTTATAGCAGTCGCAGATTTTGCGACCGTTTTTTATAGCGGTCGCAGATTTGCGACCGTTTTTTGGTTATTTAACCGTCGCAAGTTAATTTGAACATTTTTAAAAAAAATCAAATTAAAAAAGCCCTTTGCGACCGCCAAAAACGGTCATAAATTGCGACCGTTTAAGAAAAGACGGTCGCAAAGGGCTTTTTTTTAAAAAAAAAAAACGTGTTTAAAAAGAACCTAATTCACCCTAACCCTAACCCTCACGCCGCTCACTCCTCTTTCTCGGCCTTCTCTATTCTCTTTCCTTCTCTCCTCCCTTCTCCTTTCTTTTTCTTTCTTCTCTCTCCTCCTTTCTCCTTCCTCTTTCCTCATCCACCATCTATACTGGCATCTGCAATTCTTTCCTCTGATCTGCCACCATATTCACTACTTTGATGGTGTTGTTGAGTCCAAAAACGTTTCCCTCAAGATGCTTTGGTGGTGGTATTAACTAGTTCATGGTTTTTAAGGTCAAATTCTACCATGAAAACTCTAGATCTAGATTTTTCATGTTCGAATTTGGCCTTATTAAACTAAATTTGAGGTCAAGTTCGAAGTCAAATCAGGTTTGAGTTATGTTTTCTTGTTTTGGTAGATTTTTGGTCTATTTTAGGTTGATTTTCGTTTTGTTTTGGTTGATTTTAGGTAATTTGGTTGGTTTGTTTTTGGTCTGTTTATTTGGGTTTGATTTTGGGTAATTTGGTTGATTTTTTTTATTTGAATTTCATGTTTGATTGTTGATTTTTTTTTGTTTTTTTTAGGTTTCATTTTCATTTTGATTTTTTTTTTGTTAATTTTGGGTTTAATATTCGTTTTGATATATGTTAATTTTCGGTGTGATTTCGATTTGAATTTGTGTTTCATTTTTGTTAATTTCGATTTTTAGTTTGATTTCAGTTTGATTTTAGTGGGTGGTGTAGCACCCCCGATTTACTAACCATAATAAAAAAGAATTAAAGGAAAAATAAACAACCTTTAAATAAAATTGCAGAAGCATACACCTAAATTGGATGTATCACTGCCACACTCAACAACTTGTCGAGTGTTAAGACTTACAAAATTCCAATTGTACAACTCAATAAATGTAGGTGATCTATTTATACAACTTTACAAACTTGTTATAACAAACTAATCGAAACACTTGAGCTCATTTAGCTACGATCACTTCATTAACCTGTTTAGAAAATCTTGACTGCTCACCGTTAAGGACAAATTCCAAAATATATCGTCGCAAGGCCACCATAAGAAAAAGACATGGCTGCAAACACAAATAGCACAATAAAATAACACACACGTCAGAAAAAAGCTGAGTAATAACCACTTATCATAATACAAAGAATAATAGACATATTAACAAAACTAGCTCAATTAAACAATGTAGTTCAAAACTACATTACACATTGTACTCTGAAAAAATAACCTTTATCAACTCAACCTTAAATAATAATACAATCTTTCACTCAATTAACTCATCTAACCAATAAGTGTGCCACGCTCTTTGTTCTATACCTAGCCTTGGACATGGGCAATTGGAATAACAAACCAACAAGTATAAAAACTTGAATACTCTTAATAACCAGAAAAATACCTTAAACCAGACCACATACGATTCAATTCCCACTGTAGGGGACCATAAAAAAATAAATAATAAAGATTGTACCTCATTCTTAACTCATGATTATTACCCTCTTACCAACAAGCCAAGGACAAAGTCATATAAGGCCGAGCCTCAAACCAAGAACAAAATAATAATTCTCAACCTTTTGATCTCGTACTCTGATCAAATAATTATTCGCAAACTAATTTATAATAACTTAACAATGGCACATGTTCCCAAATAATACAATAATTCGATTCAAAAACATCTCAACTCTTAGGGAAAAAATACTAGCACCCAAAATAATTAATTCTCAACCCAAAATAATACTCTGCATTAACAACCCTTAAACCTCAATAAAACAATACTCCCTATAGAAACAACATTAAAAACCCTAGAAAAATAACACAATCAATCAATATCACAAAATAATAGGACAATTAGAATCATATTATACCACACACTAATCATGTATATATATAAATCATGATCATATATACACTAGTAGAAAAATACAGAAAGGCAACCCCCAAATGCCACCGGTTCCGGCCAAACCGGTGGCAAAAACCGGCCTAAAATTGTGCGGGGTTTTAGACCAAGAACAATGGCACCGGTTCAGCTCAAACCGGTGCCAAAAATACAAAGGCCACCGGTTTGAACCGGTGCTTGATTCAAAAAAAAAATCGCGTTGTCTCTTCTTTCTTCTTCCTTCTCTCTTTCATTTTCATTTCGGCTCACTATTGTATTACCTTCAGTGTTCAAACCCTCACCTGAACTCTCTCCGTTTTCCTTACACTAGAGCCGCCACCTTCGCTGGCCACCTGCCCCGCCCTTCTCTTTCTCCCCTGCCCTGCTCTTTCTCCCTTGTCCTTCTCTTTCTCTGTTGTAATTCGAGGGCTGTCAAGTGGGTTTCCCTCTAAATTCGAGGGTTGTCAAGGTCTTGAAGCCGCGACACCACCTTAAGGTCGTTGCGCCACCGAGCTTCTGCCGCCCTAAGGTTGCCGCGCCACCTAGCTGTTGCTGCCCTCCATCTTCCTTGAGGCTCCTCCACCACCGAGCTTCTGCTGCCCTCCATCTTCCCTTTAAGGTTTTTTCCTTTTTTTCACAATTATTTTCCAGTTATGTACTTATATTAATGTGTTTTGCATGTTGAGTCATTGTTTGCAAATTAAAATTTAGGTTTGAATATAATTATACTCCAATTTTTCTCAATTTTAGGTTGTTTTATTGGGAATTTGTGAAAATATTAGAGATTTTTCTCAATTAGTTGGATTTTATTATGTTTTAATGGTTAATTTAATTTGTTTTGGTGGATAATTTTGAATTAATTATAGAATATATATTAACCTTGGTACTTAATTAGTTGAAATTTGGTATGTCACTTTTAATGGTTAATTTTAAGTTGTTTTGATGGGTTATTTTGAATAAATTAGAGATTAGAAACCTTGTTATTAAATTAGTTGAATTTTGGAATGTTTTAATGGTTACTTTTAAGTTATTTTGATGGGTAATTTAGAATAAATTAGAGATTAGTAACCTTGTTAGTTTAGCAATTTTGAATAAATTAGATTAATTTTGAACAAATTAGTGAATACATAGTTTAGCAATTGTTAGTTTGATGAATGATGTGTTTTAGCTTAGAAATAAATTAGTGAATTGACATGTTATGAGAAAGAAATAGTACATACATAATATTTAACCTAATTCTTATTTTTGTTTTTTTTTAATAGATTCATATGTGAAGCACGAGTTTAGCTTGAGGACTACATATTGAGCTCAAGTGGGTAGTTCATAAGCGTACATCCACTGTATTTGCTATATTGGTATGACTTATAAACTTTACTAAGCTATATTTCTTTCTATTTATCCATTTAATAAAAGTTTATTCATGATATTTCAACTTGTGTATTGCTTAATTGCAAATAATTACAACTATATATAGAATTCTTGCATCATCAAATGCCTAGATACCCGTTCAAGGCTTTCTCATAGGAGAAAGTCTTCAATAGTCCCCGGTTAGGAATGTATGTTCTTGAATGTGTACTCTCACTTAGGTAGTGAATGTATGTTTTCTTTTCGATTTTAAGGAACATTTTTGCTTACCATTTCCTCGCTGTGTTCTCTGGGTACATATAAGGGTAATTAATTATCTACATCGTGTACTTGGAGAACTAGGGGGAAATGCTGTCAGATTTTCCTTAAAATTGAAAAGTTGACATACATTCACTAGTGAGAGTAGACATTCAAGGATGGGTTAGGTTGGAGTGATAAAGACCCTTTGAAAACATGCATTTTTCAGTACATGAATGGTATATATATTCACGTTTTGTACTTGAATTTAATTTACATAAAATATGTAGCAATTACACATTTTCATTATATGTTGCTATATATGTTTAGGGACAATTTACTAAATGGAGAAGGATCATGGTTGGATTTATGGTAGACGTGATACATTGGAATTTTGGAATGGGGTTCAAGAGTTTTGCGAGAGGGCTTTAGCTTATCAACGCAAACTGGGTGACAAAGGCCTTTATTGTCCTTGTGTTGATTGTAATAATGTGAATGTGATCGATAGTGTTGAAATCATTAGAGATCATGTATTATGTCGTGGGTTTAGGCATAAATACCATGTGTGGATTTGGCACGGAGAAGGTGGAGAGTACAGTGGGGATCTTGATCGTAATGATGTGCGTGTTAGAAGCAATGAGATTCATGTGGACGAGGAATACGAGAATGATGACAATATTGTTGATAATGGTGAGGATGGAGCCGATGATGATCAGGTGGATGAGGTCGAGGATGAACACGTGGATGAGATGTTGCATGGTGTTGAAGGTGGAGTGTTTGAGTTATTATCGGAGGCTTCCAAAAATCCTTTGTATCCTGGGTGCAAAAAATACTCCAAAATATGGGTCGTGCTAACACTTTTCAACATTAAGTCGAAGCATGGGTGGCGGACATTAGTTTTACTTCTTTGTTGATCGCATTAAGTGACATGTTGCCTGATTGGAATGAAATTCCTAAGTCTTACTGTTACGCAAAGAAGCTCATGTGTCCCTTTCGTTTGGAGTATAAGAAAATACATGCATGTCCTAATGATTGTATTCTGTATCGAAATGAGTATGAACAATTGCAGGAGTGTCCACGATGCAAGCGGTCGCGCTACAAGCGCATGAGTTTCAATATTGGTACGGAGGGACCTCCTGCTAAGGTGTTGTGGTATCTTCCCATTATTCCATGGTTTAAGCGTCTATTCTGAATACCAAAAGACGCTAAAAAGTTGAGGTGGCATGCATAAGGAAGAAAGAAAAACATAATGCTGAAGCATCCAGCTGACTCTCCACAGTGGAAGAACATTGATTTGAAGTTTGAGAAATTTGGTGATGAAATCAGAAATTTAAGGCTTGGGTTGTGCACGGATGGGATGAATCCATTTGGCACTCTTAGTACCCAACACAGCACATGGCCGGTACTTTTAGTGATTTATAATTTGCCTCCTTGGCTGTTCATGAAACGTAAGTATGTAATGCTTTCACTGCTAATAACTGGTCCTAAGCAACCTGGAAACGACATAGATGTTTACCTTGCGACGCTTATTGACGACTTGAGAAAGATGTGGGACGAAGGGGTTTCCGTTTTCGATGCTCATCAGAACGAGATGTTCACATTGCGTGCAGCCCTTATGTGGACCATGAATGACTTCCCTGCATATGGCAACTTGTGTTGGTACAAGGTCAAAGGGAAATAAGCATGCCCCATATGTATTGATGACACATCAAGCGTATACCTTACTCATTCTCGCAAAGATGTCTACTTGCGGACTCGAAGGTTCCTTAGGCGTGATCACCCGTACCGTAGGTAGAAAAAGGCTTTCGATGGAACAATGGAAGAGGATACTGCGCCTAGACCATTAACTGATGATGAGATTTGTGCTCGGGTGAAAGGGATACGAACGATGTTTGGAAAATCAGAAAAAAATTGTGGTCTCAGCTGCTTTGTTTAAGAAATAATCAATCTTTTGGAAGCTTCCGTACTAGAGAGAACATTACGTTAGGCACTGTCTTGATGTGATGCATATAGAGAAGAATGTGTGTGATGCTCTTTTGGGAACGCTTATGAATATCCAAGGCAAAACAAAAGACGGAAAGGGTGCACGGTTAGATTTGAAAGAGATGGGGATTCGCCCAGAATTGTGGCCTCAGGAAAAGGTTAGAAAGGGGAAGGAACCGAGAAAAGAAGATGAAAATGTTTTGAAAAAAGGGAAGGAGAAGAGCAGGGGAAAGGAAAAGGGAAAGGCTACAGATGCATCAAAGAAGAAAGTTGAGGGTAAAGGGAAGGATGAAAAGACTTATTTACCCCCGGCTTGCTATACATTGTCAAGGGTAGAGAAACGTATGTTTTGTGCATGTCTATACGGCATTAAGGTTCCATCAGGGTACTCATCTAACATGAAAAGATTTGTAACCTTGAATGGAGAATTGAAGCTGATAAGTATGAAATCCCATGATTGTCACATTATGATGCAAGTGTTCCTACCAATTGCAATTAGTGGTATTCTACCGAAGCACGTGAGGGAAGCAATTATAAGCCTTTGTTCGTTTTTCAATATAATTTGTAGCAAAGTGCTTGATACTTGTACACTAGATGCTTTGCAAGCAGATGTAGTTGTGACTTTGTGCAAATTTGAGATGTATTTCCCACCCTCATTTTTTTACATAATGGTTCATCTGGTTCTTCATTTGGTGCGTGAGATTAAGTTGTGCGGTCCAGTGTTCATGAGGTGGTTCTACACTTTTGAAAGACACATGGGTACATTACAAGATAAAGTACGGAACCGGGCTCACCCTAAAGGAAGTATGATGCAAGGGACCGTGGGTGAGGAGATAGGTAACTTTGTGGTGAACTACATAGCCCTTGATCAACCTATTGGTCTTCCTACTTCTCGACATGAAGGTAGACTTGATGGTCATGGCACAATTGGGTCGAAACGAATGTCACCTGGTCGAGATCAGTTCTTACAAGCACACCTTTATGTGTTGCACCATGTTTCAGATGTGCACCCATATTTAGACGAGCACATGGCTAGTTTACGTGACAAATTTCCATCGAAAGGTGAAAGGCCAATTATGCAGTTGCATAATAAGAGGTTTTTTAATTGGTTTTGTGATCGAGTAATGAGTCGATTGGATGATACTAATGTGACCGATACAGTACGGTGGCTTGCTGACAGGCTAAAGTCGTATCACCTATTCAAAAGTAATTCCTAAATCCTTTAACTAATGCAGGTAGGGAAGTAGGGTCGAATCCACAGGGAAACTGGTCTTTCTATTCCTAATTAATTAAATCAATCTAAATTATGAAGTAACAAATATATTGTAATTGAAGGGTAACTAAACTACTAAGAGTAAAAGTAGGGAAGAATAAAATAGAGAAAATCAATGAAATAAAAGCCTAGAGCATAGGTTCACCAATAAACAATATTCCAGGGTAAAACATAACAATCAATCATCAATGCATAAATTAATTAGATCATAAAGGGCTTTTGCTACGTATTACAATCACAGAATTAATTTACCTGTATTAAATCTCATCTCTCGAACCTTGACTTAACCATTTATAAATTAACCCGCTTATTGAAACTAGACCTAAACATCAAGTCTCATCTCTCGAATCTCGAATCAATATTGTCAAACTTATGCATAAAAGATCAGGCCCAATCTAGTTATAGATCATTAAATCAATCAATAGGAAATTAATCTAGCATTGACAATAAACAACAATAAATTACCCCTTCATATTATTTATGGATCCCCATAAACCCTAGAAATAAAACTACTCACACATAATTAAATAAAAACTAAACAAAGCAATTAAAGGAAACATTATCAAAGAAAGAAAATAAAATAATGAGATTAAAAGAGAAGAAAGCGTTACCGAAATAATCAGAATTAAGGAGTTGAATTAAGAACAAAGTTGTAGAGAGAGAAACTAATCTAAAGCTAAGTAGAGAGAGAAAGTCTAAGAGAAGAAGTACTAAGCAAAAGCATTGAAATCGTACTTCAAAACAACAATCCAAAAATTACCCTAATTAGAAACTAAGTGCTCGTCAAATTAGCTGCTCCAGAAACATGCGCCCGATCGCGCGAAGGGTGGCCCGATCGGGCTCGCCTTTTTCATCGCACACCTTTCTGAACAGCCGCGCCCGATCGAGCCAATGCTCACCCGATCGGGCTCGGCTTCTCCTTGAGGCTTGGAACTTTGATTGGGCTTTCTTCTTAGCCCAATCCGGATATCCACCTAGGGTCTTGAATACTTGGTCCAACGCTCGTATTCCACAAGTCGAGCCCTTAATCACCGGCTTGAGGACTCTAACCGGCCTTGGGTTTAATAATGGTCGTGCTCCTCCAATGTCCGTAGTTGCTACATGAAAACCCAGGAAAATGCTCCAAAAGTGCAATTTTCTACAAAACTCAACCAAAACTACGAAAACACTAGAAAAAACCAATTAGTAATAAAAGTGGCTCTAAAGAGGCAAAAACACTACTAATTATGACTAATGGACGGGGGTAAAATACTATATAAATTATCAAACTCCACCAAGCCAAACCTTTGCTTGTCCTTAAGCAAAGAGCTCATCAATGAACATATAAAACATGCTTCCCTCCAAGTAATCAAAATCAAGCACAAACGATTCAAGGCAAATCTAAGAAACATGCTTCAATGTCAATCAATCTCATTCATCTAATCACTCTTCCTCCCCAACAATTGTCAAGTAGAGCAAACCACATGAGCATATAGAATTCAAGACTAGTGCTCACACACTCAACTCTCATCTATGTGGAGAGTAAAAGATGTACTTGATCGCTCTCCAACCAACCCCTTTAATGTGAACAATGCTCTCCCAACTCACACTCTCGTGTGTTTAAAAAAAGATATACACTCAACCTACTAGTCGACTCGAAATATGTCAAATCATAGATTGCATTGATAAACAACACTTTCACGTTCATATAACTCTATGCACAACGGTCGAAAGGTCTTTTAAGCTTGTAATATAAGGTTAGGGTAAAGGGTATGAAACATTTAAGAAAATGTGGGAGAAAAGCCATGCTTAAGGGCGTCATATCCTAACAAAACTCAAGGTCAAAATAAACAATGACCAAATCATCTCCAATCATAACTTAACTCCATAAAAGTTCACCAAACAATCCCAACACTTACACATTCACTCACAAAAATATGATAATAAAGAATTAGAGTGAAATAAACAAACTTTGAACTCATTCTTTTTTTTTCTTTTTTTTTTCAAACTTGAACTTTTTCTTTTTTTTTTCCCTTGAGCAACCTTCACATAGAACATTTAAAACAATTTTTTTCTTTTGCTCTTTTTTCTTCTTTTATCTTACATTGGAATTTTCAACTTTGAAACACAAACTACCAACATTTTCCAATCACAATATTAAAAGAACAAACACTCTTCTTTTATTCCCACATTGTGCAAATAATATGCACATCACAAATCCCTCACCTCACCAACTAATAGCTCCCCCAAGCCAAGCTTGGGACTAGTAACCAATGGGGCTCATATAGGCTTGTAATGTAGCTAAATAATCAATAAAAGGGCACAAGCGACAACATGGATAGCAAGAAGGGAACAAATGTATCTAATATCGTCTAAAGGCTACCTAAAAGTACAAATGCCTTCGTCCTCCTCAATGTGCATAATATTGAGCCATACAAACATCACTCATAGTTGCAAACCAATACTCAAATTCCTTGACATACCAGGAACTATCACACAATTCCTAACCAAATCAACTAGTCAAGCACTGTATTCACAAACAGTTGGCAAAATTGACGCATGTTTAGGCATCTGGACAATTAAACTTCAAATCATGATCAACAAATTCACAATGCTCATTATCATATACCAAGAATCAAAACAATATTTTTCAAGTATGGGGCACAGGGAAGCATGATTTACAATTCATTGGAACGTATTTTTGGATTTTTTTATTTTTCAATTTTTTTTTTTTTTGTATTTTTCATACAGGAAAGCAATAAAAACTACACTAGAAAGCAATTAAATCTATACTAGAAAACAATAAATAGAGAAAAGAGAGAGAGTTACTATATGTACAAAATCATCTCCCCCCAAGCCAAATCAAGAAATGCCCTCATTGACTTTGGGGTGTAGCTAGGAGTAGCTACTCCTCATCATCATCCTCATCCATCCTTGAGTAGCCACTTCCATGGCTAGAGCCAGCACCTCCATGGCTCGTACCAACGCCACCATAACCCGAACCACCTGCAAAGTAGTTAGGGTCCACATTCCCCCCAATCCCACCAAAAGGAGCATCGGCCCCATAACCATGGACCGAAGAATAGTCCACATAACTACTATAGGCACCGGGGGTCGAATACCCTCCTTGGGGGTAATGAAACCAATCCGGAACAAGAGCCTCAGGGGGGATAGCCCTTCGGCGTGCATAGTCATCGTAATGGGGTATAAACCCCTCCCTAGGTTTCTCTCCACATACCCGACCCTTCTATCTAGAGAACCTATACTAGAGTCCAGGTTTTGCACCAAACCTTCTACTCTTCCCTGTCCCCTCTCAATCCTATCATATGGGGCATGAGGGTCAATGTTATAATCAACGGAAGAGGTAGGGATTTCATATGTGTAGGGTTGGGGTGGTGGTTGGAATTGAAGTTGTGGGTGGGGTGGTGTATGGTGAGTCGCTTGAGCCTCCCCTTGACCATCTAACTCAAATGAGTAGGAAGGCTTACCCTTCTCAAATTTGGTCAAGGTGGGGTTGGGTAGCTTAAAGGCTTGGTCTCTCCTACCCTACTCTCGGTGGATTATCCACCATGACTCACCACCCATGGGTTGGATCCAATTAAGGCCTCCTAGGTAAACAAGGTACATAAGAGTAGAACCCTCTACTTTCCTATGGCCAGTCGGGATGAAACCTAGATGTTAGACCGTAATGTTGGTAACCAAACCACCAAAATAGATAGGTGCCCTAGACCTACCCCCCTCGGCCGCATTGGCCTCCCTTTGGAAGTGTTGGGCTATCATATGCGGTATATTCAATTTTTTGGCGCTAGGAATCATATAGAAGGCCAACAACTCTAGCTCATCTCTCCTTACATTAGCCGGTTCATGCCTCCCAAAGATGGTGAGGCCAACAAACCGTTGCTAAAATTTTGGCTCGGGATGTTGAATCCAAGTTCCCTTGGCATGTTGGAGGTTAGTTAAACCCTCCCTTGTGAGTTTTTTATAGACCATGACAATATGGTCTTGGGAAAGTCCAATGGGTTTATCCGATTTTAGCTCAAACAATTTACCAAGTTCTTTAAAAGTCATTCGCACATCATTATTAAGCAATCGGAATTTAACATGGGTAATCAAAGCATTAGTTTTAATCACATAGAAACTAGAAATAAATTCCAAAGTCAAATAATCATAAGTGTCATAATGCATTTTGAAAAAGCCACTCATTCCAATACCCTTGAACAGTTTTTCTACCGGTTTATCAATTCCTAATATAGACAATGTAGGATGATGTACAAAGTGAGTAGAAATTACCTGCCTCTGAATGAGGTTAAGTATCCTAGCCCGTTGTTCGGTTGAAGTGATCACCACCTCGCTCCACCCCAGAATTTGGAGTTCCGGGTCAACCATTGGTTGTTGTTGTTTTTGTCTTGAACTTTCACCCCTTTATTGCCTAGATCTCTTGGAAGCCATTGGAGTAGGAAATTGATGAATTTGAAGCTTTCTCTCTCTTAGGGTTTTCACAAATATTGAGAGAAAGTGAGAAAAATTGTATGGAGAATGTAGAGGAAGGTGAGAGGATGAAAATTATGTGAAAATTTATGGGTTTTGATGGGAGAATTTGAGGGGATCTTGAAGAGAAAGTGAGTTTGAAGGTGTGAAAATGGAGTTTAGAGACAGAAAGAGTGAATGAAGAAGATGAAATAAGGGGGAAAAAAAGAAGGGAGGAGAAAAAAAAGCTAAGTAGGACGGCCTAAATTAGGCGCTCCCGCTCGGGCAAGCTTCCGCCCGATCTGGCGAAATACTTGTTTCTGGAAATTGTATTTGCGCGCCCGATCGGGCGCGAACTCGAAGAAGTTTTCACCATATAATTCGCCTGATCGGGCGAGATTCGCCTGACATTTCTTTTTCCTTCCCTCGATTTCTCCAAAAATGCGCCCGATTGGGCCCCTTTGCCCGATCGGGCAAAATTCCCTTGTTTTTCCAACCTTACTTGTGCGCCCGATCGGGCGAGCCTCGCTCGATCGGGAGAATGAAAGCTCCAAAATTACTTCACTAGCGCGCCCAATCGGGGCATCGAGCCCGATCGGGCGTATTTTGCTCGGTTTTTGCTCTTACTTGCGCGCCCGATTGGGCAAGCTCCGCCCGATCGGGCCCGCACCCAATTCGGAACACACACTTCTCTTCTTTTTCAACTTTTTTTTACCTCTTTAATCCTCCTTACTTGTTTATTCAATGCCTGTACAAAAACACTTTGAAAAGGTAAAATTGCACTCTCCTTACCTCTCTAATATATATATATATATATATATATATATATATATAGGAAAAAATATTCTAGAAAGCAAGAAATACGGGTTGCCTCCTGCCGAGCACTGGTTTATCTAGGTACCGCACGACCTTCTTACCAAGTTTAAAAATTAGGACCCATGGCCTACCGCTTTGTCGGGTGGTTTCTCACCCGGTCGAGTGGTGATTAGACCACGACGCAGCTTCCTGACATACCCTGTGGGACGCCAATTCACCTTATTTGGTGGATCCTCCTTGTCTTGAACTGGGGTTTCTTTACTAATACACACTAGAGACCCCTTTTTGACCGATGGTTGCTTCAAATTATCACTAGACTGAGAAATTGCAACTCGATCTGGCGAAACACTTACTGTAGGCTCAATTTCCACAACTTTCTTGTTTATTTCCACCTTCTCATCTTCAAAGCCAAGACCGACAGTGTAGAGGGCTCTTTCTATTGCATCAACTTCCTTTTTCCATTTGTCTATTTCATCTGTAGAAGATGCAACACAAGATGCCGCCTCCAAGTGATCTTTTACAAGAGTTGGGGCTTGTTAGAATAATTATGAACCATATTAACACTAAAACACCTCTCCTCTGTCATGGGGCTTTTAGGGGTATTATTCAGATTAAAAGTAATTTTATCGTCCCCTACTGATAGCGTCAATTTGCCACATTTCACATCTATAATTGCTCTTGCAGTGTTAAGGAATGGTCTACCCAAGATAATTGGGGTTTGCATATCCTCAGCCATATCAAGAGCAACAAAATCAACAGGTATATAAAATTTACCTACTCTAACAGGAACATCCTCTAAAACACCTAAGGGGTATTTAAAAGAACGGTCAGGCATTTGTAGAGTAATATTAGTAGCTTTTAATTTACCCATATTTAACTTGGAACACACAGACAACGACATGACACTAACGCTAGCACCCAAATCACATAATGCATTATCAATTATTAGATTGCCAATAAGACAAGGGATAGAAAAACTACCCGGATCTTTCAGTTTAGGTGGAGATTTATTTTGAAGTACAACACTACATTCTGCAGTGAAAGCTATTGTCTCTACATTAGTAATAGAACTTTTTCTAGTCAATATTTCCTTCATGAATTTTGCATATGCAGGAATTTGTGTAATTAATTCAGTGAAGGGAACTGTTACCTGCAAATCTTTAACCATCTCCAGAAACTTACCAAACTGCTTATCCAAATTTGTTTTTAAGTGACGATTGGGGAATAGAAGTTTGATAACTGGCTTTGGAGCATTACTGCTCTTATCTGGAGCTGCTACCTTCCCTGGAGTCGTACCCTGCAATGTATTATCAGAAATAGTAGTACTACTATTTAGCCTTGCAGGGCTATTAGTTACATTGTCAGGTTTAATGGAATCAAGCTTAGCATTATTCATTAAAACAGGTTCATCATCCCTGGGCATAGGGGGCCCTTCATAGTGTGAACCACTCCTTAGAGTAATTGCAAAAGCTTGATCCGTAGGCCTTGTTGGATGTGCTGGCAGGGCTCCCTGTTGACGGGCTTGCAGAGTACTAGAAATCTGCACAATTTTATTATCTATAATTTTATTATGTGCTTGAAAAGCGCACTTTAGGGCGCGCTTTAGAGCATATTTTAGGATGATTTTGGATGTATTTGGGGCCGCTTTGGCCGATTATTACCTTGTTATGCTTACGTTCCCCATATTACGTGCTTCACGGGTTTTCGGTTTGTTTTTGATGTGTTTTCAGGTTATATCAACCGAGTTTAATCGGATCCCGAGCCCTTGATGCGTAACTGAGCTAGCCTTGACCGGAGTCCGAGGAGTTAAGGAAGTTCAAGTGCCGTGCATTGATTACATAGCACAGGCAGCACAGCCGTGTTACCATAGGCACACCCGTGATGGCCTATAAGCAAGCAACCCCAGGCAAGGCAGCATGGCCGTGCAAGCCAATAGCACGGCCATGTCAGTATCCACGCACCAGCACGGCCGTCCAGGCCATTAGCACGGCCGTGCCAGATGCTGCCCGTGCCCGTGTCAGCTTCAGTATGAGCCCCGTGCTAGAGCATATTCAGCACGGCCGTGCCATTTTTAGCACGGCCGTTCCAGGAAGCTGCACGGCCGTGCCATATATAGCACGGCCGTGCCAATTTGAAGAAGAAATCCGGTTTACTTCCTGACAAGCTAGCACGGCCGTGCCAAATACAACACGGCCGTGCTGATCCAGGGTTAACTGCGCGCTTGACTTCTCCGAATTAGAAGACGTATATAAGGCCCGACTTTAAGAGGATTCCGGGGACAATTGGAGAGATAGTTTTGAGAGCCTTTGTAGAGAGTTATTGGAGAACGTTCTTAGTTTTAGATATTCATTAGTTTTCTTAGAGATTATTCTAGCAATTTTAGTTTTCTTGGATTGATTTGAAGCAAGATTTGTGAAGATTCTTTGTATTATTCATTGACGACGGATATCAAAGTTCTGAACTTTTCCATTGATTCGCATCAATACAATTGGTATTATTCATTCTTGTTTATTAATCAAGCTTTATTATTCCTTAATCAGAATTCATGTTTATATCTATTATGCTTTTGGAATTCATTATTGCTTTGATTATGAATATGTGTGAGTAGTCTCCTAGCTAGGGTTTCGGGATGAAACCCGGCCTAGGTAATCTATGTAATTGAGGGTTGATTTTGATAAACGGATTGTGATTAAATTGATTATATGCGATTGCATGTTAATTCATTATAATAGGAGTAGCTAACCTAGAATCTTGAATTTGATTGCATGATATTCTTGATTTGAACAAGAGATTGTGAATTGAGTATTTCATTATTGAATGTGGTTTGATTATGTATCGAGTAATGTTAAGTGCATGAGAAATCCAAGCTTAGTATTGCCCGTTGTCTTCCTATCACATGATGTTGATCAGACATATAATCTTTGCATATCCCGTTTGTCTCTGTGATTCCTTGTTGCGTAGTTACCGATGGTTTAGTGAATTCCCGTTCTCCCTAGTGTCTTAGTTTATTGATTTATTCCATCTTATTAGTATTATTTTAGAACACCATTTTCCATTGATTTCGAACTAGCTTAGGTTTAAGATTGATTTGCAATTACTCTCGTTCCTCGTGGACCGAACCTTTATTTGCCATTGTACTTGGTTATAGGGTGTTCGTATAAGTATTGTTTGATTGAGAGTTAGATTGTAGCGACCAATTTAACCCTTGTCAAAATGGCGCCGTTGCCGGGGAACGGTGTTTGTTAATTGCTTTTTGATTTCTTGAGTCTAGTTCATCATAAAAAAGCACAAAAAGATTTTTCCCTTTTGGCTACACTTGTAGCCCTGCTATTTAATTGGTTTTGTTAGTGTGTATGCGCAGGTCTAAACAGAGAGAATTAATACCCTTCGATCCAGAAATCGAAAGAACTTTGAAGAGCAATCATAAATCTCGATTGACGTCATCAAACTCTCAAGGAAAGGAACACAACACACAACAGGTTCCAATGGCAGACATACCGCGCCAACCCAATCGGCCAGCACCACGACCCCTTAAGGAGTTGGGAACTCCTGGGGCGTATAGAGCTTCAAGTGGGATTGCTCCACCCACTACTGAGGCCAATGATTTCGAGATCCGGCCGGCTATGATCACCCTCATCGAGAGAAGGCAGTTTAGTGGTGCCAAGCATGAGAGCCCTTTGGCTCATTTGAACGAATTTGAGAAGTACTGCAATACCATCAAGGTTAATGGGGTGAATCAAGAGTTCGTGAGATTGAAGCTTTTCCCCTTTTCACTTATTGGGAGAGCTCTCGAATGGTTAGAGAAGGAGGTGAAGCCGAAATCTCTACACACTTGGGATGATGTCACGACAGCATTCTTGGGAAGATTTTATTCCCAAAAGAAGACGGCCGATGCTAGAGCTTTGATCCAGGGATTTCGGCAAAGGAGTGGGGAGTCAATCTACGAAGCATGGGAAAGGTACAAGGAGTATCAAAGAGAGTGCCCACACCACGGAATCCCAACATATCAAGTTTTACAGATTTTCTATGGAGGATTGAGTCCTCAAGGGAAGACCAGTTTGGATGCGGGAGCAGGTGGCCCCATTATGAACAAAACCGAAGAAGAAGTCATTGATATCATAGAAGATGTGGTACGACACCACATGGATTGGCAAGATGGAGAGCGAGAGGCCATGAGCAAGAGTGGAGGAGCGGTCTATTCGGTAGACCATCTTAATGCAATCGGGAATTTGACATCGCAAATTGTAAATCTAGGTAAGGAAATGTCAATTATCAAAGAGAAGCTCAACGCTCCACCGCATAAAAATCTTCCATCCTATTCTAAGGGAGCAGGTATGCACTCTAACTCTAGTAATATGCCTGCTGGATGTATATTCTGTGAAAACTGTGGGTCTTATGACCATGATACCTCTACCTGTAACGTAGATTCCCAATTTCAATCCAACTATAATGATGGTAATGAGTGTGATAATGAACAAGTCAATGCCTTGTCTTATGATAATAGACCTAGGAATGACAATAACAAATATTTACCACCTAATCAAAGAGGGAACAATTATAATCAACAGGGTAATAATTCTGACTACCAACAGCAAAACCAGTGGGGAAACAGGAACCTAAGGGACCAAAATCCCCAAGGGTCTTATAATCAACATGGTAATTTTGGTAATCAGAATAATCAAGGGCAATACAATCAGAACATGAATGCCAATAACAGGGGAAATTGGAATAACAATGGTAACAGGAACAACTTCCAAAATCAAAATCCCTAACAGTCTAATGCGCGTGGCTCCCGAGCCTCTAATGATAACTACAATGCTCAAGGACCATCGCAAAGGACTAGTTTGGAGGAGATGATGGAAGCACAGACCAAAATGTTCAACACTTTCATGGCCACCAGTGACAAAAAGTTTAATGAAGTGATGACACATAATAAAATGCTTGAAACCCAGATTTCTCAGTTGGCTAGTGCTATAAAGGATGGGGTTGGAGTGTCAAAACTCCCACCTCAAGGTATTGACCCCAAAAACTCTGTAAATGCTATCACCACTAGGAGTGGAAAGACATTGAGGGGGAGCGATGAAGTAGTACCCCCTAGGAGTCAATCTGTGACTACACCTACCACTGATACTGTTATAGAGAGTGAGGAGGAGAGGACCGGAGAGAATGATAAAACTGTAGAGGTCTTAAATGAAAAGGAAGTAACACAAGTCAAAGAACCCAATCTATTGCAAAAACTTCCTTACCCCCATAAGTTTGTGAGACATAAGTTGGATGTTCAATTCGGTAAGTTTTTAGATACTTTGAAGCAAATTCACCTTTCCATACCATTCACCGACGCTATAAAACAAATGCCTAACTATGCTAGGTTTTTGAAAGATATTTTGAGTGGCAGGAGGAATTGTGATGGGGTGGAAACTGTTAACCTCACCGCAAATTATAGTGCAATCATCATGAACAAGATGCCTCCCAAATTGGGAGACCCAGGTAATTTCTCAATCCCTTGTGCTATTAATAAAATGAAAATTGATAATGCATTATGTGATCTTGGGGCTAGTGTTAGTCTTATGCCATATTCTGTATATCAAAGATTAGGGATAGGAGAACTTCTTCCTACCAACATTACCTTACAGTTAGCTGATCGTTCGATCAAATTTCCTAAGGGTAAGGTAGAAGATGTTCCCCTACGAGTTGGGAAATTTGTGATACCTGTGGATTTTGTAGTTTTGGAAATGGATGAAGATAATCATATACCTATTATTCTTGGGCGACCTTTCCTAGCTACCTCTGGTGCTCTCATTGATGTGAAGAGTGCCAAGATTTCTTTAAAGGTAGGAGAGGAGGTCCTTGAATTTGATCTGAACAAAAGCATGCAATATCCTTTGTCTACTTCCGAAAACTGCATGATGATTGACACTATTGATTCGATTGTCTCTAGTATGCATACACTATTGCTTTCTACTAACCATGATCTTGAGCCAAGTGTTACCGATGAGAGCAGGTACATAGAGGAGCAAATGCTAGAGGAAGATGGTGGTGATAACGGTTTCAAGGAAATTACACCCATGTATGCACTTGCTAAGGCCACCACAAAAGAGGTAAACGAGGACCCTAAGGTAGAATTGAAACCTCTACCATCACATCTAAGGTACGAATTTCTTGGCCCTGATTCAACTTATCCTGTCATTGTGAATTCTTCTTTAGATGCGGATCAAACTCGGAAGTTGTGTGATGTATTGAGAGAGCATCAAAGTGTCATAGGCTATACCATTGATAACCTCAAGGGTATTAGCCCCTCTATATGTATGCATCACATAACTCTCGAGGATGGTGCGAGGCCTTCTATTGAGAGGCAGAGGAAACTCAATCCTCAAATGGGGGAGGTGGTGAAGAAAGAGATCACCAAACTTCTTGATGCAGGTATCATCTTCCCCATTTCAAGCTCTAGATGGGTTTCCCCTGTGCATGTTGTCCCTAAGAAGGGGGGAATGACTGTAGTTGAGAATGAGAATGGTGAGCTCATCTCAACTAGAACGGTGACCGGCTGGCGGATGTGCATAGACTATAGACGTCTAAACGCATCTACCAAAAAGGACCATTTTCCCCTCCCTTTTATTGATAAAATGCTCGAAAGACTAACTAGGCACAAGTATTATTGCTTTCTTGACGGTTATTCGGGGTTTTTCCAAATACCTATAAACCCGGATGACCAAGAGAAGACGACTTTTACTTGTCCATATGGTACTTTTGCCTACAGGAGAATGCCTTTTGGACTTTGCAATGCACCGGGCACCTTTCAACGGTGTATAATGTGCATTTTTGGGGACATGTTGGAGGCTGAGATGGAGGTTTTCATGGACGATTTTTCTGTTGGGGGAGCCTCCTTTGATGATTGCCTAGTGAACTTGGGGAAATGCCTACAACGGTGTGAGAGAGTGAATTTAGTCCTGAACTGGGAGAAGTGTCACTTCATGGTTGAAGAAGGTATTGTCCTCGGTCACAAGATCTCAAATGCAGGCATAGAGGTGGACAAAGCAAAGGTTGAAGTTATAGCAAAGCTACCACCACCGGTCAATGCAAAAGGGGTAAGACAATTCCTAGGGCATGCGGGGTTCTACCGGCGATTCATAAAAGATTTCTCTCTTATAGCCAAGCCTTTGACTGCCTTATTGTAAAAGGAAGTCGACTTCAAGTTCGACAAAGAGTGCCTACAAGCTTTTAACACACTTAAGAAAGCTTTGATTTCGGCACCGATTGTGCAAGGACCACGGTGGGATCTACCTTTTGAGTTGATGTGCGATGCTAGTGATACGGCTATTGGAGGTGTTCTTGGGCAACGAGTTGAGAAGAGGGTTCACGTGATCTATTACATGTCCAAGACCTTAAATGAAGCACAAAGGAACTACACCACTACAGAGAAAGAGTTCCTAGCCATTGTTCATGCATTTGAGAAATTTTGGGACTACCTCATTGGTTCCAAAACGATTGTTTATACCGACCATGCTGCCATCAAGTACCTAATTTCGAAGAAGGAATCCAAACCACGCCTCCTCCGATGGGTCCTCTCTTTACAACAATTTCATGTGGAGATCCGGGACAAGAAGGGAGCCGAGAATGTGGTTGCGGATCACCTTTCGCGCATGGAGAGGGAGCAACAAGAAGATGATGGGCTGCCCATTTGTGATGAGTTGAAGGATGATGTTTTATACCTCCTCAAGGAGAAGATTCTACCATGGTTTGCAGATTTGGTAAACTACTTGGCTTGTGAGGAGTTTCCCCCCGATTACTCCAAGAACCAACGGAAGAAGATTAGGAGAGATGCAAGGCATTACATATGGGATGATCCAATTTTGTTCAAGAGAGGTGTAGATGGTCTCCTAAGAAGGTGCATTCCGGAGGAAGAAGTTCATAGTGTGCTGAAAATGTGCCACTCCGACCCTTGCGGAGGTCACATGGGGGCTAATAAGACAGCCCAAAAGGTTTTGCAATGTGGGCTATGGTGGCCCCATATCTTTAGGGACGCGTGGGCATTTGTGAAGACTTGCGATGCTTGCCAACGGATTGGAAACATTTCCAAGAAGAATGAAATGCCTCAAAAACCCATACTTGAACTTGAGATCTTTGATGTGTGGGGCATTGACTTTATGGGACCCTTCCCTTCCTCCCGTGGGAACCAATACATACCTGTGGCTGTGGATTACGTGTCTAAGTGGGTGGAAGCAATTGCCTCCCCTACAAATGATCACAAGGTGGTGGTGAAACTCTTCAAGAAGATTATATTTCCAAGGTTCGGGGTTCCTAGGGCGGTTATAAGTGACAACGGGTCACACTTTGTGCATGGGGCCTTTCAAAGGATGCTTCGAAAGAATGGAGTACATCAAAGGTTCGGGACAACCTATCACCCTCAATCTAGTGGGCAAGCGGAAGTCTCCAATCGACAGATAAAGTCCATCCTTGAGAAGACAGTGGCGAAGAATAGGAAAGATTGGTCTGATAAGCTTGATGATGCACTTTGGGCATACCGGACTGCTTTCAAGACCCCAATAGGCACCACCCCATACCTCTTGGTCTACGGGAAAGTATGTCACCTCCCGGTCGAACTAGAGCACCGCGCTCAATGGGCTATCAAGAAGATAAATTTTGATCTAGCAAGCGCGGGAGAGCAACGGATGTTGGACCTTCATGAATTGGAGGAGCTTCGGATGGACGCATATGACAGTGCGAACCTATACAAGTCCCGATCTAAGGAGTTCCATGACCGAAAGATAGAGCGGAAGGTGTTCAATGTTGGTGACAAAGTCCTCTTATATAACTCTAGGATGAAGCTCTTCCCCGTTAAGTTGATGTCAAGATGGAGGGGCCCATTCACTGTCAAAGATGTTTTCCCTTCTGGTGCGGTTGAGCTTTATGATTCTAGTGGGTTGCAATCCTTCGTGGTTAATGGGCAAAGGTTGAAGACATACTATGAGGGAGCCCATGTTGGTGTGATAGATGTGTTCGAATGCGGTCACAAGAGTTGAATGTGACCACGTCAAGCTATCGACGTTAAACTTAGCGCTTCCGGGAGGCAACCCGATTTTCTTGCTTTTACTAGAGTAGTTTCTTTTGTTTTGTTTGGTTTAGCTCCTAATTTGTGTGAGTTTTGTGTGCTCTTGTGTGTTTTAGTGCAGGTAGAAGATTGGTTAGAAGTCGGAATGAAGAGAGTGATGCGTACCTTGAAGGAAAAGAAAACCTGCAGACTGCAGCAGACAGCACGGCCGTGCCATCAGACAGCACGGCCGTGCCAAAATCCAGCACGGCCGTGCCATAATCTGCACGGCCGTGCCAAACCTCAAAAGCCCACGGACATTCTAGCACGGCCGTGCCATTTTCAGCACGGCCGTGTCAAGTACTAGCACGGCCGTGCTAATTTTAGCACGGCCGTGCTAATTTTAGCACGGCCGTGCCATCTGAAATTCAATTTCGCAAAAAGCATGCCAAGCCAACACGGCCGTGCCAGTTATAGCACGGCCGTGCAGCGCGGGTTCCGGATAGTTTTTCGTGTTTTTTAAACACGATTTCACTCAAACTCTCTCATTATTCCCCAACTCTCTAACACTCTTTCCTACCCTTTTTCTCTCTAAACTAACCCAAACCCCCAACCTCCTCCCTCAATTCCTCAAATCAAACCCTAATTCCCCATACTTTTCTTTCAAGATCTCGGCACCCTCCTTGCATTGGAGCATTTTTCAAGTGATTGGACGCAAAATTCGGCCCTCTTTGAGCTCGCCACAACTCCACTTCGTGGAGTCCTCGGTGAATTCGTTCTTAAACTCATTGATTTTCGCAATTTTTGTCCAATTTCATCCGTTTTATTGAATATTTTTTGTTGAATTGTGCTTTATTGTTGCAAGTTTGGGTGAACTAGTAGTGTTAGGGTAGTACATTGCATGCTAGGATAGTTTCTTGCTTGTTAATTGGTATATTGTGCTTAATTTCTTGAATCAAACATGCCTAGAACAAAGACATCGACTAGGAGACCGGGTCGGGACGATGCATCCTCATCCATGGTTCCACCCACGGTGGACACCATGGGTATTGTTTTTAATAACCCGTCCGTTTTGGACAAATTTGTAGGATTATCCCTTTAGCCTACCAAGTTCTACGACCCTTTAGCCGCTAGGGCTCTAGGGATCGAAAGCGACATGGTTCACTATTTTCATTTACCAACTTTGATTCTTTCCTTACCATGCATGCTCTCACTTACAAGAGGCTTACCCTCGAATTTTTGTCTTCTTTGTATGTGCATCGGGATGAGAATAACTCACCCTGGTACTTGTCCTTTCAACTAATGAACTCGGGCACCATTCAAATGTCGGTGGCCCAAGTTAATGCCGCCTTTGGGTGGACATCCGACCTGAAATATGGTCCTAAGGATGGCCACTCAAAACACTACAACTCCAGGTTGTTTTGGCGGAAAATCACGGGGAAAATGGATAGAGATCCCCGTAGGGATAAGGCGACTTCCATCGTCAATCCCGCCTTTCGGTTGTCCCACAGGACCTTCTCCTCTACTATCTTTGCTAGAGGAGATAGTTTGGGTGTAGTCTCCATTAGGGAGTTACAGTTTATTTGGCACCTCACCCGTGGGGACGGGCGTCTAGACATGGGAGCGTGGTTACTAGACCACCTCGACGGTGTAGCCCGGGGTAGGGGTGATATTACTATCGGTGGCATGATCACCATTCTTGCGCAATATAATGGGATTGATTTTTCTGAATTGCAGGCTATCCCAGGCACTACGAGGCTTGATATGCGCACCTTGAGAGCCATGCAGTGGCTTGAAGGGACATCCCAGCCGGATTGCTATTTGTGGCTCGTAGCAGGCAAGCCATACGCCTACTTGCCCGATCCGGAGAGGACGGTGGTTTACAACAAAGACAACTGGATCTTCGACCCCGACTTCGCCTGGCACGAGGACGGAGGCACGGAGTATGTAGACCGCAATCCCCAGCCTCACTAGGGGGATGAGCAGGCCCACGGGGGCCAAGGAGGTGACGATGCTGATGATGATGATGATGACGAGGAGGGTGGCTCGGATGCGGCCCAGCAGATCCCAGCGCAAGACTTCGCCTGGCTCCGCCAAGGAATGAAAGATTTGAAGCTCGAGGTAGCGGATTTGCGCCGGTCGAACGAGGATATGACCTCTGCTTTCAGAGACCTGAAGAGGAGTGTTGATGATATGGCCTCCCGTTTCCCTTATGGCCCGGGCGGGCCTAGCTCGTGATCCCTTTCCCTTTCCCTTTAGTTACCTCCCTCTCCTTACTATTGTAAGTCCTTGATGTATAAACATTGAGGACAATGTTTGATTCTAGCTTGGGGGGGGGGGGGTCTTACTTGTATTCATTCTAAAACAAAAACAAAAAAACAAAAAACAAAAAAACAAAAAAAACAAAAAAACAAAAAAAAAAAAAAAAAAATTACTGCTTTCCTAGACTAACCTTAACTTGTTTGCTAGTATGTCTTTCCTTTTTGCAGATTGGGAACATTCGAGACGCGGCATGAGTTTGAAGAACGATGCTATGGCCGTTAATTGGAGCTCCCGGGAAGCAAATTTGGTGAGATCTTTTCTTTTTTTTGTGTGCTTAGGATAGTTTAGTTTAGGAAGAAGTTGAATGGTTCGAGGATGTTTGATCGGTTCTAAGGAACCTGGGATCGTTGATGTTGATATCATTCGATCACTTGTTTGTCGATTGGGATTTTATGTGATTTTTATGCCTCGTTATGTTCCTTTCAACTTATTCAGTTGGCTTAGTTGTACATATGTTTGTGTTAGATAGGAAAAGCTTCTGCTATGAGGATGTGTGGTTTAGCTTATATGATATGCCTCGTAGTCTTTTCCTATGTTTTTGGATCATAATAAACTTGTCTAATTGCAAAATTTTGGAATATTGTTCATGTTGGATTCGAAATGTGAATGAATGTGTATGGAATGTCTATTTCCGCTTAAGCTAGTGATGAATACACAGTTCGAGTCTATTGTTGATCAATGTGGACGAGTCTAGGCGAAGGGTAGAAATAGAACACTTTTGTCATGTGAAACTCTATGCCTTTGGGCTGTGGTAAGATGGAGTCGCTTCCCGGTTGTGGATTTGACCCCCTTGATTGGTAGTTGCTTTATTTGTTAGATCCCGTGAGGTTTATTTGTTCTAGCCTTCATCATTCTTGTTGAGTGGCATATTTGGATCCTTGATTACGCATTTTTCGATCTTTGTGTTGACTAGTAGCTCCCGAGACCGACTTGACACTTTTAAGGAGGAAGAGGGCACCTTTTTCATTTTTCTTATTTTGTTCCTTTTGTTTTGTTACAAATTGATTTTCTTTTTACATCATCTTACTTGCTAACCATGTTGAGCTTTAATTCCATTCTTGGTTAACCGTGTTACAAACCTGATGGCCAATGTTTTACCAACCCTTAGTTGTGAAGCGTTTACCTAGATAGGTTTGTTGAGCTTATTGTTTACTAATCAAGAAATAAAGTTTGATAGTTGGTTTGAGCAGGTGTGAAAGTGATCCTAATTGTAAATATGTAATGTGAAAGTCATTTTGCCATCAATAAAAAAAAAAGAAAAAAAAAAGAAGAAGAGAAAAGCCGTCCGAATTGTGAAAAAGGCAAGGACACATAAATAAAGTTTTGAAGTTTGAAAGAGGTCATTTGAGTGTGTATTATATGGATAATTTGGGATGTGTAAGAATGTGAATCAATGAGATTGTGGAAAGTGAATTACATCTTTTGAACTATTGTTTTTGAGAATTGTGATTCTTGCGCTTCATTTAGGAATTAACCCCACTTTTTAAAATTGTTTTCACCTACCTTACCCATTGCCAATACATTACAACCCTTTTAAGACCCTTAGACTTTAGAGGTGTTTGGTTCTCAAACGGTGGAGGGAGATACCTTTCAACCCTATGGAAAGATTATGCGTAATCGAGATGTCGGGATACCTTTGTTATTTCCTCAAAACATCACTTCTTCCGGTTCCTTCGAGGAATCACGAGGGGCCAATTAGGGTGGTGATTTGAAGCAAAAGGGGAGGACGTGGCCGGTTTGGTCGGGTTTAGAGGAAAGCATGATTTCTTTGTTCTCTATGCTTGGTTTAGGTCTTGTTCGCATTTGATCAACGATATCTTGGATTGTGTGTCTCGTTGCTTGTTTGAGTGAGTTTTCCTTCCGTGCATGGTTGTTCTAAGTAGGATCCATTGATTTCATTCCGTGCTTAATTTGATTTGTTCGCAATGGCATAGTTTATTTGATCTTGTGTGTGTTTCCCTTGGTTTTTGCTCGAGGACTAGCAAAAGTGTAGCTTGGGGGGTTTTGACAAGCAAACTTTAGGGCGCGCTTTAGAGCATATTTTAGGATGATTTTGGATGTATTTGGGGCCGCTTTGGCCGATTATTACCTTGTTATGCTTACGTTCCCCATATTACGTGCTTCACGGGTTTTCGGTTTGTTTTTGATGTGTTTTCAGGTAATATCAACCGAGTTTAATCGGATCCCGAGCCCTTGATGCGTAACCGAGCTAGCCTTGACCGGAGTCCGAGGAGTTAAGGAAGTTCAAGTGCCGTGCATTGATTACATAGCACAGGCAGCACGGCCGTGTTACCATAGGCACACCCGTTCTGGCCTATAAGCAAGCAACCCCATGCAAGGCAGCACGGCCGTGCAAGCCAATAGCACGGCCGTGTCAGTATCCACGCACCAGCACGGCCGTGCAGGCCATTAGCACGGCCGTGCCAGATGTTGCCCGTGCCCGTGTCAGCTTCAGTATGAGCCCCGTGCTAGAGCATATTCAGCACGGCCGTGCCATTTTTAGCACGGCCGTGCCAGGAAGCTGCACGGCCGTGCCATATATAGCACGGCCGTGCCAATTTGAAGAAGAAATTCGGTTTACTTCCTGACAAGCTAGCACGACCGTGCCAAATACAGCACGGCCGTGCTAATCCAGGGTTAACTGCGTGCTTGACTTCTCCGAATTAGAAGACGTATATAAGGCCCGACTTTAAGAGGATTCCGGGGACAGTTGGAGAGATAGTTTTGAGAGCCTTTGTAGAGATTATTCTAGCGATTTTAGTTTTCTTGGATTGATTTGAAGCAAGATTTGTGAAGATTCTTTGTATTATTCATTGACGACGGATATCAAAGTTCTGAACTTTTCCATTGATTCGCATCAATACAATTGGTATTATTCATTCTTGTTTATTAATCAAGCTTTATTATTCCTTAATCAGAATTCATGTTTATATCTATTATGCTTTTGGAATTCATTATTGCTTTGATTATGAATATGTGTGAGTAGTCTCCTAGCTAGGGTTTCGGGATGAAACCCGGCCTAGGTAATCTATGTAATTGAGGGTTGATTTTGATAAACGGATTGTGATTAAATTGATTATATGCGATTGCATGTTAATTCATTATAATAGGAGTAGCTAACCTAGAATCTTGAATTTGATTGCATGATATTCTTGATTTGAACAAGAGATTGTGAATTGAGTATTTCATTATTGAATGTGGTTTGATTATGTATCGAGTAATGTTAAGTGCGTGAGAAATCCAAGCTTAGTATTGCCCGTTGTCTTCCTATCACATGATGTTGATCAGACATATAGTCTTTGCATATCCCGTTTGTCTCTGTGATTCCTTGTTGCGTAGTTACCGATGGTTTGGTGAATTCCCGTTCTCCCTAGTGTCTTAGTTTATTGATTTATTCCATCTTATTAGTATTATTTTAGAACACCATTTTCCATTGATTTCGAACTAGCTTAGGTTTAAGATTGATTTGCAATTACTCTCGTTCCTCGTGGACCGAACGTTTATTTTCCATTGTACTTGGTTATAGGGTGTTCGTATAAGTATTGTTTGATTGAGAGTTAGATTGTAGCGACCGATTTAACCCTTGTCAGTGCTATGATCGAATCAATTTGGGCATCTCTACTCTCCATGTGCTTCTGCATACTAGCCAACATCGCTCTAATTTCTGCCAAAGCAGGGTCAGAAGATGATGAGGCTTGTTGTGGTTGGTTCTTCTGGCCAACATTGGGGTGTTAATATTTCTGCTGAGTTTGTTGTGGTGCCTGTGATTCTTGTGGAGGTGGCGGATTTTGAACATTGGTTCTCCTGTAGGAAAGATATGGATGATTTCGGAACCCAGGATTGTAGGTGTTGGAGTATGGGTCATTCTGCCTATAAGCTTGAAAGACATTGACTTGCTCCACGGAACTCCTGCAATCTTGCTCCCAATGACCTACAATTCCACAATTTTCACAAAAAGCCTCATTAGCATTATTATTAATTGCAGAAACATTAGCTACATTTGCAATACTAAGATTATCTAATTTCTGGCAAATAAAGGTTAATTGAGCTTGTAAAAAGGATACAGAGTCGACACTGTGTTTCCCTTTGTTAGCAAAGCCTCTAAGATTCCCGTATTGGGAGTTATGAATTGCCATATCTTAAATAACTTGACCTGCATCATCAACATTAAGGTTCATAAACCTCCCACTAGCTACATAATCCAATATTATTCTAGATGAATTTCCAATCCCATTGTAAAAGGCTTGGATCAACTGTCATTGTGCCAGATTATGGTGGGAGCAAGCTCTTTGTAAATCCTTGAACCTCTCCCAAGCCTCATATAGAGTTTCATCGGCCTTTTAGGCAAAATTCTAAATAACACTCCTTAGTACAGTTGTTCTCTCAAAAGGATAATATTTATTATAAAAATTTAAAACAAGAGTCTCCCAGTCAGTTATACCAAGTGCAGTTCTATTTAATCCATTAAACCATAATTTGGCTTTTCCACATAAAGAGAAAGGAAAGAAAATCTCCCTGATTTGGTCCTGTGTGACCCCAGCTTGCCTGATGGTATTACAATACTGACAGTAGTCTGCAATATGAAGATTTGGGTCTTCACCCGTAACTCCACTAAATTGCTTCCTTTCTATCATCGTCATAAATTGGGGTTTAATGTTGAATTGTAACCCATCAAGAGCCGGAGTGGGAGTAAGGTGTGGAAAATATGTAAAGCTTTGGCTGCGAATAATCACAGAGCTTCTTAGGTACCGCCATCTCTAATTCTGGATCTGAAGATACCTCTAAATCGCTAGAATCAGTTGGAGGGTCTCGGCAATTATTGTTATCACCAGAACCCGCCAGGATTTGCCTGTAAAGATTCTTTTGTCTATGGAAAGACCTTTCGATCTAAGGATCGAATGGGATATAACCTAATCTGGAACACCTGGGCATTAACAAAGAACTAAAACGCAAATATGAGACTTGCCTCAAAGAACTAACGTTCTCTGAGACAGGAAGAAATAACCTAGACTACTGAAAACAATCAGAAATAAAAATAAAACCGTTTCCCCGGCAACGACGCCAAATTTTGACAGGCTAAAGTCATATCACCTAATCAAAAGTAATTCCTAAATCCTCTAACTAATGCAGATAGGGAAGTAGGGTCGAATCCACAGGGAAACTGGTCTTTCTATTCCTAATTAATTAAAGAAATCTAAATTATTAAGTAACAAATATATTGTAATCGAAGGGTAACTAAACTACTAAGAGTAAAAGTAGGGAAGATTAAAAATAGAGAAAATCAATGAAATAAAATCCTAGGGCATAGGTTCACCAATAAACAATATTCCAGGATGAAACATAATAATTAATCATCATGCATAAATTAATCAGATCATAAAGGGCTTTCGCTACGTATTACAATCACAGAATTAATTTACCGGTATTAAATCTCATTTCTCGAATCTCGACTTAACCATTTACAAATTAACCCGCCTATTGAAACTAGACCTAAACATCAATTCTCATCTCTCGAATCTCGAATCAATATTGTAAAACTCATGCATAAAAGATCAATCCTAATCTAGTCACAGAGCATTAAATGAATCAATAGGAGATTAATCTAGCATTGACAATAAACAACAATAAATTACCCCTTCATATTATTTATGGATCCCCATAAACCCTAGAAATAAAAATACTCACTCATAATTAAATATAAACTAAACAAAGCACTTAAAGGAAACATGACCAAAGAAAGAGAATAAAATACTGACATTAAAAGTGAAGAAATCGTTACCGAAATAATAAGAATTAAGGAGTTGAATTAAGAACAAAGTTGTAGAGAGAGAAGCTAATCTAAAGGTAAGTAGAGAGAGAAAGTATAAGAGAATAATAAGTAAGCAAAAGCATTAAAATCGTACTTTAAAAAAACAATCCAAAAATTACCCTAATTAGAAACTAAGTGCTCGTCAAATTAGCGGCTAGAATCACGCGCTCGATCGAGCCCGCCTTTTTCTTCTCACACCCTTCTAAACAGTCGCGCCTGATCGAGCCAATGCTCATCCGATCGGGCCCGGCTTCTCCTTGAGGCTTGGAACTTCGATTGGCCTTTCTTCTTAACCCAGTCCGGATATCCACCTAGGGTATTGAATACTCGATCCAACGCTCGTATTCCACAAGTCGAGCCCTTAATCACCGACTTGAGGACTCTAATCGGCCTTGGGCTTCAAAAATGGTCATGCTCCTCCAATGTCCGTAGTTGCTACATGAAAACCCGGGAAAATGCTCCAAAAGTGCAATTTTCAACAAAACTCGACCAAAACTACGAAATCACTAGAAAACACCAATTAGTAATAAAAGTGGCTCTAAAGAGCCAAAAACACTACTAATTATGACCAAGGGACGGGGGTAAAATACTATATAAATTAGACACATCACTTGCGTACGGTCCTAGGGATGATGTTCGTTCATTTGAGGGATATGACATCAATGGGTACACTTTTTGGACCAAGAGTCGTGATTTGAAATATTCCTCCACCCAAAACAGTGGTGTAACGCTTGTGGCATCGTCAAGGGATTTTGCAAGTGCTAAGGATAAATTACCTGTCACTGCAGAGTTGTCATACTTGGTCGAATTCAAAAAATATGGGAGCTTGATTATTGTAACTTCACAGTTGCTCTTTTCAAGTGTAAGTGGGTTGATAATATCAGGCGTAACGTCAAATATGAGGACTTTACTCTTGTAGATCTTGGCCACTTAAATGATAGTGCGGAACCATTTATCCTTGCATCTCAATCTAAGCAAGTGTTCTTCGTAACTGACCCAGTCGATTCAAAATGGTCTATAGTGCTAGCTGGAAAAAGAAAAGTCCTAGGCATTGGAGATGTTGAGGATGAGGAAGAATATGATGCGTTTGATGATTCTGCACCTTTTACTGTTCCTAGACCTATTGTACAAAATGACATAGACAACGAAGCAGGTTATATGCGATCAGACCACAAAGAAGGAATTTCAGATTGAGGTAGTATGATTAAAAGTTAATAATGGTTTCATTGCAAATATAGTTTAGTTATCATGTATATAGGAGTATAAGTAGGCAAAAAAGACCATAAATGACATAAATGAGCTTATATTTGACCCAAATCCTTTGTTTAGCATATAAACTAACATGTTTTTTGTTTGACATTGCGTAAGTGTACTCATTATAAGGCATATACAAGGTTATAGGACCATAAGTAGGTGAAAATGGCTTAAATGAGCTTCTAGTTAACCCAAGTCCTTTGTTTTGTGTATAAACTAACATTTAATCATTCTAACAACTCATATTCATTATATTTAACATGTTTGTAGTTTGAAATTGCCTAAGTGTACTCATTTTCATGCATATACAAGGTTATAGGACCATAAGTAGGTGAAAATGGCTTAAATGACCTTCTAGTTAACCCAAGTCCTTTGTTTTGTGTATGAACTAACATTTAATCATTCTAACAACTCATATTCATTATATTTAACATGTTTGTAGTTTGAAATTGCCTAAGTGTACTCATTTGCACTAATACTTTACTATACACTAATATTGTTTTATGTTGGTTTTGACAAGTGCTTATATCTCATGGAGGACGATCATAACCCTGATTGTGTAGAGGACATTGAGGATGATGAATATGATGACGAGTACGAGGATGAGCCTTATGATGTGAACAAGGAGGTTGACTTGGGTGAGCCAGAGGATCAGGCTCAAGATGAGTTTGAGCGTAGGCTTGAAGAATTTGAAATTTCAGCTGAACGTGCACCGCCTATTGTAAATACATCATGTGAGATTGTTGGTGAGAACCCGACTCCTGAAACTCATGGCCATGGACAAGATCAAAACAGTACAGCTGGTGGAAGGGGGGTGAAGGCACCGACTCAAAGAAAGGGAAGGGGTCCGACGAGAAGTTTTAAGAAACCGGACGGTCCCATGGTCTTGGAGTATGACAACAACAACCAACCCGAGGGCGAAAGGCGTCGACAATATGCTAATCATGTTGGCATGTGTGCGCGAAAAATCCCCATTACACTTGTAATGCGGCAAGTACCTCCAGGTTTGATTCAAACCTTTTGGGATGATACAAGGGTAAGTGTGTTTTTAGCACATTTAGAAAATTTAAGAAACCTTAACCTTATGGTTATTAGTAAATAGAAACTAATAATCAGTTTTTATTTGTGCTTGCAGAGGCTGTTTTCTATTCCTAATGATGCTGAGAAGAGAAGGGTGTTTGAATCTTTATTAGTGGAAAGATTCAGAGGCTTTAAGACCAACTTGACTAATGGATGGATCTACAAGAAGAAGAAGAAATCAAAGCAGAAGAAAGCTGATGAGGATGACCTTCTCCGGTGGCAAAAATGGTCGACCGTGTCAAAGGAAGACTGGGAAGAGTTCGTTATTCAGAAGACTCAAAAGAAAGTCATTGTAAGTTTGTGTAAATCTGATCTCAATTGAATAATAGCTTGACTCTTTTTGTAGTACTGATCTAACATTTGTTTTTATGTAGGAACTTCTAGAGCAAGATAAAAAAAATGCACCTATAACTAGATAATATTGACATGTTATGAGATAAATAAAGTTTATTTGATAAGAATTGTAGGAAATGGGCAAAGTAAAGTCATATAGGCCATATTTGGGCCATTTTGAGTAAAAAGTGTCTTAAACCTTAATAAAATGCTCTTTTGATTCAATTTTAGGGCTTAGACACATAAAACTAGGTGTCATTGACATGTTATGAGAAAGAAATAGTACATTTGATAAGAAATGTAGGAAATGGGCTAAATAGAAGTCATATAGGTCATATTTGATAAAATACATATTGTTTAGCCTAAGTAGTTTGTTCTAACATAATTTTTTTGTATTTCAAGTTTTGCAAGGTACAAAAGAATGGTCCGTAGACAATCAAGGAACTTAATGAATTTCGTGACATGTTGGCGTCTTTTATCACCTTCAACATGTAAATTAAATGTCATTTTAATTGTAAATTTATGTTAACTTTTTAACTATATATTATTATTCATTATTTTTTTTTTTGAGGCAATTATTATTATTCATTATTTACTTACTATCATTTGTATATATATGTAACACTTAATATTATGTGTATCTTATTATAATATTTAATAATATTATAATTATTAGTAATTATAATAATAATATTATTAATTATTTTATTTAATATTATTGCTGGAATTACAGGTTATTATTGCTGGAATAATAGGGTGTTTTTTTTTTTTTAATATTATTGCAAGAAAAAATGAAAAAAAAATATTATTGAAAAGGCACCGATTAACCGGTGCCAAAAACTGTTGCCACCAAAAAAGAATGCGCGGGACTATATTTAAGGCACCGGTTAACCGGTGGCTAAAATAAATAAAGGCACCGGTTAACCGGTGCCATAACTGGTTTATGGCACCGGTTTTGAACCGGTGGCAAAAAGGGGGGTAATTGGCACCCCCCACATTGTAACCGGTTCAAACCGGTGCCTTAGGCCGGGTTTAAACCGGTGCCCTTTGCTGTTTTTCTACTAGTGATAATTCACAAATTATAAAATTTACACTACATAACAATACAGAGTACGATTGATACCAACAATTTATAATCAAACAAATCCAAAAATCAAGTAAGTTCGTGTGATTACCTTTCAACAAAACAACAAGACTTGGTAGATAAAGGAAAGAATGGGAAATTACGAGCATGTATATACTGTGTCATTGGCTAATTTTGATAGGAGGAGGATTTTATAGGTGGGGTTATGTTAATACCCCACTCGTAAAAATTGAAAAAGAAAAAGAAGGAAGATAATGATGATTATGATGTTAAATGATCCAAAGCATTTGGTATAAGCTGATCAATTCAATTGAGGCTATAATAATGATTCATCACTAATTAACTAGGTGATGATAATCGGAAGAATTAAAGGCTCATAAATCAAGGAACGAGGGTAACCTCACAACATCACATAATTCATGAACGAAATAAAAACGAAGGCAACGTTTTATAGATTCTGAAGTTGCACAACAATATAAATATCAAAATATAGTTTAAGGGTTTAAAATATCTGTAAAATTTAGAGTCCTATTTAAAATAAAATAGGGTTAACAATGTTTTATCATTTACAAAATTATACTAAAAAAAATTATCAAAATAATTATTTAATAAATATACGGGTATTACAATCTACCCTTCTTAAAACAAGTTTCGTTCCCGAAACTTAAATAGAAAAATTTAGGGTATTACAATCTACCCTCTTTAAAATAAGTTTTGTCCTTGAAACATAAAATAGAAAACTTTAGGGTATTACAATCTACCCTCCTTAAAACAAGTTTCGTCCTCGAAACTTAAAATAGAAAAAAATAACTTATTACTTGTAAATTTGAGAGAAAGTAACAATAAACCAACCTTTTATTTATATAGAATATAGAGATATTAGTAGTATTACATACTATCCCCCTTAAAAAGGAGTTCGTTCCCGAACTCAAAGTTAGCCACATAAAAAACACATAGCAAGCACAAGCATATAGAGAGAAACACTCTTGAAACGGCTTAGCCTATGTTAATTTTAATCCTACTCTTAATTAACAGGTTGATTCTTAAATAAACCACGCTGGAATATGAAGATCCATGCGTAAATCACACGAACGTTTAGGCTCTAATACCATTTGAATTGTGTAATGTAGTTTTGAACTACATTGTTTAATTGAGCTAGTTGTGTTAATTATTCTATTATTTTTTGTATTATGATAAGTGGTGATTACTCAGCTTTTTGCTAACGTGTGTGTTGTTTTATTGTGCTATTTGTGTTTGCGGCCATGTCTTTTTCTTATGGTGGCCCTGCGACGATTTATTTTGGAATTTGTTCTTAATGGTGAGCAGTCAAGATTTTCTAAATAGGTTAATGAAGTGATCGTAGCTAAAGGAGCTCAAGTGTTACGATTAGTTTGTTATGACATGTTTGTAAAGTTGTATAAATATCTCACCTAGATTTATTGAGTTGTACAGTTGGAATTTTGTAAGCCTTAACACTCGACATGTTGTTGAGTGTGGCGGTGATACCTCCGATTTAGGTGTATGTTTCCGCAATTTTATTTAAAGTTTGTTTATTTTCCTTTAATTCTTGTTTATTATTAGTTAGTAAATCGGGGGTGCTACAGGTGGTTTTGTTGATTTGGTTTTGTGGGTTTTTTTTTTATTTTATAAATTCATATGGTTGGTTGATTTATTTTTTGTGGGTTTTTTTTTTGGTTAAAGATAGCGGTGGTGGTGGGTGTTGGTTGTTTAAAGAAGACGGTGGTGGTGGGTGTGATGGTGGGTAGTGGTTGTTTAGGGAGGACGGTGGTGGTGGGTTAGGAGGTTTAGGCTATGAAAGAATGAAGCAGGTTGGTGGGGGGGGGGGGGTCAGTGGGAATTGGTTGCTGCATTTGATACCTTTTTATTTTATTTTTTTAAAAAAAATTTGCGACCGCCTAAAACCGTCGCAAATGTGCATATTTGCGACCGATTTGATAACGGTCGCAATTCATAATATTTACGACTTTTTTATTGTCTGTCGTTGAAAATAAAGAAAGCGGCCACAAATTAATTGCAACCGTCAAGCGGTCGTAATTTTTTTTTTCGATCAAGTTAATAACGACGCCCACATTACGACCGTTGACGGTCGCAATTATTTTCAGCGACCGTTTTTGCTATTTTCAACGACCGTTCAAGATTGTCGCAAAAACCTTCTTTTTTAGTAGTGAAATACGTTAGATAGATAATCATCATTAGTTTAAAATCATCAAAACCTAGTTACTCAATATAAGATAATAATAAAAACCCATTCAATATAATATAAATAATAAAACATGAAAAATGAAAAAAAAAATGTGGCCAGCCATACTGTGTAGTAAGCTGACACACACCAAAACACTAATTTAGTAACCCCTAATCGACCGAGTAACCCCGGCCACACCGTATGGGAATCACATATGAAAATTTGTGATGAACTTATTCATACATTTTGCTTAGGAAATAATGAGCAAATTCGTGATACATATAAATAAAGCCTTTCAATTCACCTTATGTTCATGCGTTTCATAAAAACAAGCTAAGTTTAGATAGTTAAGTTTAGAAAAAAGGAAAATTTGTTAAAATAATCCCAACTTTCGCCGATTCGCTTAAAATAATCCCAACTTTGAATTAATTTTAAATAATCCGAACTCTGTGGTTATTCGCTTAAAACAGTCCCAAGTGACCAATAACCTTAAAGAGATTTTTTTTTTTTGGGTTTATGGGCATGTCACGTTGTAATTGGTTGAAAATCTTTTAATTTGTGTTTTAAAAAACACTAGTTGACAACACACTACCAACCTTGAAATCTGGCGGCCACTGCCTACCACCCAGCCAAGTACTCCTGCCCCTTATTGCCGCTGCCCACTGCCAGCTCCGTCGCCACCCTTCCCTTTACCCCCTAAACCACCAAAACAACAACCCTAAAACCTCCTAACCTAAACCCGAATCCTTAAATAAACCTAGCCCCACCGCCAAAACACAACAATCGGTCCTCCCCCTACCCTTAAAACCCATGTAGCTAGGGTTTCGAGGGTGGGGGAGGACCGATTATGGTGTTTTGGCGGTTGGGCTGGGTTTTATCAAGGGTTTTTGGGTTTTTTTTTGTTGGCGGTGGAGGTTAAATGATTTAGAGAAGGAGGAGGGAAGCGGTGGTGGTCGGACGCCGACGTGACGGAGAGAAAGTTCGAGAGCTGGCGTCGGCGGGAAGGAGGGTTGGCGACTTCGAAAGTAGCCGGCGGTGGTGGAATGGAGGTTTTCGTGGGTGGGCTGTTTTTATTTTAAGTTTTAATATTTTTATTAGTTCTTTTTTAAAAAAAAAAATTAGTCTACCAATGCCACGTGTCCCCGTAACCTGATACAACAGGTTGGGTGACCGGTTGGGACTGTTTAAAGCGAATAACCCATAAAGTCGGGATTATTTAAAAGTAATCTAAAGTAGAGATTATATTGAGTGAACCGACGAAAGTTGGGATTATTTTTAACAAATTTTCCTAGGAAAAAAAAAACAAAAGTTAATATTATAGAATAACTAAAAGTAGAAATGATGAACTAACATGAACATTAATTACACCTATCGACGTGTGATTTTGACATGCTTTTTTAAAATTTATACCAATTTAGAAAAAATGTTTTAAAAGCTTATCTAACACCTTAGGCCCATGAGGGTTCATTAGCAAGATCATAGAGAAAAATAAGTTTAAAAAGCATTATCCAAAGCATTACCCCAATTTAAACACAACTAAAATAAGTTTTGTTAAGGTTATAAGTGAAAATTATTAAAATAGAAAACACCCTATATTCTTTGGGCAATTGTAAAAAATAATAATCGTAAATATAATATATATATATAGGTGATAAAAACATCTTTATAACCTAGTAACGGCTAAGGTAGTTGAGTACTTGAGTAGGATAATATTTTTTTTGTTTTGTTTTTTTTACTCGAGAGTAGGATAATATTTTGAAGAGAAGGTTTTGTGTGAGTCCGTTTCACGTGAGTCCAGTTTAAACACACTTCCCTTATCACAAACCGCAACCATGCCGCCATCTCCGACCTACCCACTGCCATCACCCTCCCTCTTCCCCCTAAATTATGAATCTTTTTGCTACTATTCATAGACTGGCAAACGAATGGAGTTCCCATCACAAACGAAATATTAATAGAGATGAAAGAATATCAAGATAAGAAGACGTTGAGCCAAAATGACCGAGCTAAAGCAGCAATGTTAATGAAGAACAATGATGGTAAGGATGTGAGTGCTCACAACTTCGCCGCAAAGCTGGTTGATCGTTGTGGTAGTAGCGTAGTAGCGTTGCTACTAAGTGTATGATTTACAATGCATCTGGGGGTCCTATTACATCGGAAAACTCCGCCATTGATGCAACACCTTCATCACGAGGAAAATTTGTCTAATATCTAATCAATATTGTCTAATATCTGATAAATATTGTCTAATTTCTGATCAATATTGTCTAATTTCTGACAATTAAAACCCAAAAAAATACTATTAGAAATAAGCTTTTGTTAGTCAGGAATAAGTTAATTTTCGTCAGGAATTAGATATTTTTTGTCAGGAATAAAATCATTCTAGCCAGGAATAAGTTAATTTTTCGTCAGAAATGAAATTTTTTTTGTTTGTATGATCGGACTCACGTGAGTCCGTTCTACACAATACTTTACGTATTTTGAAAAAAAGCATTTGGTAATGGAAAAATTGCCCGGAATAATCCCACCTTTGGCCCGTCCGCTAAAAATAATCCCACCTTTGGATTATTTTTAAATAATCCGACCTTTATACCCAATCTGCTCGAAATGGTCCCGAGTGACCAATAACCGGTTGAAGAGGTAATTTTTTTTAATTAAGTTTAATTTACACGTGTCACAACTTGATTTGTCCAAAAATTTTAAAAAAATAATTTTTTTTTTTGGAAAATATGAATTTTATTGCCAAAATAAGAAAGTTAGAACTTACAAGAAGCTAAGCTGTAACAACACCAAACACCACAGTCCAAAAAGGCCAAACCAACCATCAACATTCCAAGAATCTACCCAAACCACCTTCTAGGAAGGGTGATTGGGAGAAACAAGGACACCTATAGGACTCAAGCTCACAGCCACCTTCTAGGAAGGGTTCTGAGAGCCATGACCAGACAAGAGAACCTAAGACAAAACCAGCACAAAAAATAAGCAAAAAGAGCAGCTGAAAACACCAAAACTGGCATAAACCAGCAAGCAAAGAAACAAGAGCAGCTAAAAAAACAAAAGAAAAGACATCAAATAACCAGCTGCCAAAACAAAAAGGCAACACCAGCACACAAGTTGTAACAACCATGCTGTCAAACTTGCTGACCACAACACAACCAGCGGACCACAGCAACAGAACAGCAGCATCAGCACCTGAACCAGCAGCTGCAGAAAACAGACTGCCAGAACAACAACTGCAGAATCAGCTGCCACCCAAAACCAAACTGCAGCAAGCAGAACAGCTTCCACAAACAACAAAACAGCAACAGAACAGCAGTTCAGAAGTCAGCAACAGCACCAGAAGCCAACAACAGCACCAGAATTCAGCACAGCGACATGAAATAGCAGCAGCAACATAAACCAGCAACTGAAACAGAAATCAGCAACAGAAACTAGCAACAGCAGCAAAAACCAACAACAGCAGCTGAAATCAGCAACAGCAAAAGAAAACAGAAGCTGCTACAGAAAACAGCAGCAGCAACAAGAAACAACAACAGTAGCAGAAGCCAGCAGCAGCAACAGAAACCAGCAAAAGCAACAAAAATCAACAATAGCAACAGAATTCAGCAACAACAACAGAGAACAGACAGCAACAGTAGCAGAATTCAGCAACAGCAGCAATAAACCAGCAACAACAACAGTAAAACAGAACAGCAGAAGCAGCTCCCTGATAAACCAACTAAGCAATCAAGTATTTGCTTCCCGCTGGGATTCTACAGGCTGAATGAAAGATAATGTCCCTAACTAGGACATCAACAGGCTTGCAACAACTAGTGAACAAAACTGCATGCCTTTGTATCCAAATACCATAGACTGTTTCAGTGAAGGCAACTTGGATCACTTTGTTTTTCAATCTGGAACTTCTGCAGATTTTCTTCAACCATTCAATCTCATCACCAAACTGCTGAACAGGCTTGGAAACATGTAAGACACTCAACACCTTGTTCCAAACCTGTCTAGAGTACTCACAATCAAAGAATAAGTGTTGAACTCTTTCATTGCTATTCAAGAAAAAGAAACACCTTGGATCACAAGAGATGTGCCATTGAAGCAACCTATCCTTAATGACAAGCCTATCCCACAAAGCTAGCCCAAGATAAATACACTTTTAGGAGTTGGTAAGTTATGACAAATGACCCTCTTCCAAGGAACCTTAGGAACTTAAGGCCTAATAGCAGCATAAAGCTTCTTGATTTTCATCTTGTTGCCTTGTATAAAACCATCCCATCCCCCTTAATCATTCACAATATCCCTACAATTCATAATCTTCTTCAAAAACTAAGAGCATTTAGCAGGGGTAGGAGCGGTCCAACAATCTTTATGCTTGAAATAATAGATATGGACCCACTTAACCCAAAGATTATCAGCCTTATGAGCAATATCCCAAAGTAACTTAGTGACAGCTGCTTTATTCCACTCAGGAAGAGAAAGCAAGTTCCAGCCACCACAGACTTTAGGAAGACAGACATAATTCCAAGCAACTAAAGATTTCTTAGCAGGGGCAGAGGATCCAGTCCAAAGAAAGCACCTGAATCTAGCCTCAATCTCTTTCAGAATTTTCTTTGGCAAGATAAAAATTTGAGCCCAATATGTCTGAATACCAAACAACACACTCTTCACCAACTGAAGCCTCCCGGCATAGGACAAGTGTTTAGCCATCCACCCTTGGATTCTAGCAGTCACCTTCTCCACCAAAGGCCTACACTGAGCAATAGTAAGCTTCTTGGAAGAGAGAGGGACCCCAAGATACCTAAAAGGAATAGTACCTTGAGAAACACCAAGAAGCTCTCTCTGTCTGAACATCAACAGAAACTCCTCCAAAATAGACTTCACTTTTATCAAGATTAGCAGAAAGCCCGAAAGCATCCGAGAATTTCAAGAAGGCTTGGAAGAGAAGCTTAACAGAAACACTATCAGCTCTAGAAAACATCAATAGATCATCAGCAAACATCATGTGAGTTAGGTTTAACTTTTCACATCTAGGATGAAAGTTAAAATCAGGAGTTAACCTAAGCTCATCAAGACACCTGGAAAGGTATTCCATACCAATAGCAAAAAGAAAGGGAGACATAGGGTCACCTTGTCTTAAACCTTTCTTAGCTTTAAAAGGAGGGGCAGGAAAACCATTAATAAGAATAGAATAAGAGGCAGAAGTAAGACAAGTCCAGATCCAACTAACAAATCTCTGAGGGAAACCAAGCTCCTGCATAACAGTAATCAAGAATCCCCACTCAACTGAATCATAGGCTTTCTTCAAATCCACCTTAACCATGCATCTAGGTGAAATAAATTTGTGATCATAGCCTTTGATCAATTCAGTTGCAAGAAGGATATTGTCACCAATGTGCTTGCCTAGAAAGAAACCTGCTTGGGCATCATCAATGACCTCACCAATGATAGCAGGAAGTCTAGCAGTTATGACCTTAGAAATGAGCTTATAAACCACAGTGCAACAAGCTATAGGTCTAAAATCCTTAACATGGGAAGCATTAGGGATTTTAGGAACAAGAGTGATAGTTGTGCAATTCCATTGCTTAGGCAAGGTCCCTTTAGTAAAGAAATCAATAACACTAGCATAAATATCATCTTTCAAAATATGACAAGCTCTATTATAGAAAAAGGAATTAAAGCCATCAATACCAGGAGCTTTAGTGTTATCAATTCCCTTAAGGGAAGCATCAATTTCAGCATGAGAAGCAGGCTGAATGAGATAACTCTGAGCAACAGAGCTAAGCTGTTTACCCCTCCTCATAGTAACAAAGTCAATAGCAAGAAGCCAAGGAGCCTGGGTCCCTAAAAGAGATTTATAGAAGGAGATAACTTCATGAGAAATAGCATCCGGATCCTTAAGCAAAACCTGGTTAGAGTCAAAGATGGAGTCAATTCTATTCCTTGCTTGTCTATTCTTCATCACTGAGAAAAAATAATGAGAATTTCCATCTCCAAGCTTAATCCAGTTGATCCTAGATTTTTGTTTGAAGATGCTTTCCTGAATATCATTCCAGTGTTTGACAACCTTAATAGCATCAGATTCTTTAGCATATAAATCCAAATCATCAGGATTGTGAGCCATTAAGTTCTGAATTCCAGCAAGCTCAACATTAGCTTGAGTAATCTTCTCCTCAATGTTGCCAAACTGCTTGCTATTAAGAGACTTGACACTAGACTTCACAGAATTAAGCTTCTGCCAAACAGAACTACCAGAACCCCAAGCATGAGAAACAGTATCAAGGAAATCAGGATGATCAGCAATACAATTTAGAAACCTGAAAGGTCTACCTCTCCCAGCAGGGGCAGAACAAATATCCAACAGAACTGGACTGTGATCAGATAAAAAAGGGGGAAGATAGACAGTCTCAACATGCCCATGAGAGGCTAGCCAAGCTTGGTTACCAAAGACTCTATCAATCCTAGAAAGAGTTCTAGGACCAGTGTGAGCCTTATTTGACCAAGAGTAGAAGGCTCCTTTGCTCTTGACCTCGGTGAGGTCCAAATCATCGACCAATCTCTGGAAATCTCTAGTCTCATAATCAGTAACATCAGTACCATGAAGCCTATCTGAAGTATGTAGAACAGAGTTAAATTCACCAGCACAAAGCCAAGGAGAATGCTGAATAGAGATGTTCCTAATTCCTTCCCACATAGGAAGCCTATCATGAATAGAGTGAAGCCCATAGACAACAGTGAGATGAATTTGAGTAGAAAGATCCTTAGAAGAGACACTACAATGAATAAACTGTTCATGAATCTTCAAGACATTGACAGTTACCCTATCTGCATTCCAACCAAGCCAAATCCTCCCTTTGGGAGAATGATCATAATTGCACATCCAAAGCCAAGAAGAGCCAAACTTCTTTTGATAAGTGAGAACATTTTTTGATTTGATTTTTGTTTCAAGAAGACCAATAACATCAACTGAATGAGAATGAAGCAACCTCCTTACAGAGCCAACCTTGCCAGGGTCATTCGGGCCCCAGAAAAAGAGCTTCGATCTTCACCATCCTTATGTGCGTTCTGTTCCGGGGGAGGTACAGAGTGAGAATCAGTGATAGCTGGTTCAGATCGATGAGCAGCCGCTTCAGCATCTAATGGAACAATATAACTAGAAACCCTAGGTACTGTTTTATTGAAATTCGAAGATGTTGGTCTAGCAATGGCTTCAGCAAATAGGGCAATGGTTTTAGCATCACTCCGGGGAATAGAACCACAGGCCGGATTGACCAATGCCGGCGCCGGAGTGACAAGCTCGTCCACCTCCTGAATCGGGCTTGGACAAAAGTTGTGCCTGAGTTCCGCAAATTCTGTAAAATTTCATCAGTAGAACTTCTAAGCTGTACTAATTGGGGTGTAGAGTTATTCTGCTTCTTCTTCTTAGCCATCGAAGCTCAAGATTGATGAAGAAACCGATCAAAATCGATTAACCATGGAGAAGAGGAAGAAGAGTGAAAGTCAACGAAAGTCAACCCCTAATAATGTGTTTATGTGTTCTAAAAAAATGATTAAAAAAAAGTAAAAGCAAATATTAAATAAAAAAAAAAACCACCACCTAAGCCACACCCAGCCACCACCATCCCCACCACCCCCAAACCCAGACCCAAAATTACCACCCCACCCAGATCGGAAACCACCGCTCCACCTAGATCCGAATCCACTGCAAACCCATATCCCAACCCAACCCCAAATCCCGTTTGAATATCGAAACCCATCAAACCAGACCCTAGGAAACGGGTTATGGAGGTTGTGCGACCTAAATTAAGGTCGGGCAAGATGGCGCGGCCGTAAAAGGGACGGCGAACGGGGAGGGGGCTGGGATCGTGATGGGACCAGGGACGGAAAATCTCGCCAATTATATGCCTGGATTTCGTGGTGGAGGGAGTTGCTGGTGATTCAGGGGAGGGGCCGGCGACGTCAACGCTGGAGTTGGGGTTAGGGGTTGGTGCTTTCGTGAGTGAGGTTGGTTGGTGCTGTCGTGAGGGAAGGAAACGGTGGTTATGTGATGGAGGGAGGCGGGTTGTTCATGGGAGGGGGTTCAGCGCACCGTCGGCGCCGGGGTTGGGGGTCTGGGTGACTGGAGCCATGGGGATGAGGTGTCAGGGGTGGCGGGGAAGGCTTATGTTGCTAGTGGTTTTTAAATATTTATTAATTTTATTTAGTTTTCCTTAAAAAAAACATTTAACTTTTTTAAAAATTTATTTTAATTTTATTTTATTTTTTGACAAATTACATGGCGACACGTGTCAAGTAACTTGTTATAACAAGTAACAAGACCGGTTGGGACCATTTAAAGTGGATTGGGTATAAAGGTCGGATTATTTAAAAATAATCCAAATGTGGGATTATTTTTAGCGGACGGGCCAAAGGTAGGATAATTCCGGACAATTTTTCCTTTGGTAATTTACATTGCATTTCTTTAGCTAGTTCTTGATATTGAACCTGATTAGCCGAGGAATAGGAGGATCGACGCTATTGAGAAAGTTTTTGCACAAAGGCGGAGGACAAAATTTTTTATAACAAAGCAACAATAGCTGATTAAAATGCATTACGATTGGTGCCTGAATATGACAGTATGTAATATGTATTGCCTTTAAATTAAAATATGTACTGGTACTATTTTTTTTATTTTTTTTGACGTAAATATGTACTGGTACTATACTATAAGACAAATGGAGTATTTTGATAGAACAAAGAGCAGTCAAACTCAAAGCTTGAACCATATTCAAAGTCAAAAAGTGATTAATTGCTAAGAACTTTTACCAATATTTCACACAAAATTACTTGCATCCAGTCTCAGCTTTACACCTTACCTGGAATAAATGATAGTTGCAAAAAGAAATTCATTGATGAATGTAAATTTATCAGCAGTGTAATTCAACCTTATGCTACACCTTTATGGTAAAGAATAGTATACAACAAATCAACGAACAGACTCCCTAGAATAGCCCTAGTATACAAGGACTTACGAAGCAACAATCCAGCATGAAGCGTGTCTGGTAAACTCTCCTTGGTTCCTACACACTTGAGTTAGTTTTTTAAAATCACTTTGCTAGTTTCTGCTCTCCAATTGTTACTCATTCACACATTTGTACACCAGAACAAGACTACACACTTATCACAGACTGTAAATCGCAGTCACACTGCCTTCTCTCCGCATTTCTTTCCTCTTGGAAGAAAACAATGTAATACGTATTGAATTGTAGAAGAATGCACTGCTCTGTAAGAAAAAATAATAAACTTCTGTTAACTTCCTGGCCCTCGCATCTTTTCAACAATATGCCGACTCTTTTCTTCAATATGGCGCCTCTTTTCTTCAAATTTCTCCCCCATTTTTTTTCCCAAGTCAAACATCCTAGCTTTTTTTCCCACCGGCCTCTTAGACTTTGTATCATCATCTTCAAGACTGTTTCTTTCTTCTCTTAAACTAACATACCTAGAAGGTGAAGGACACTCGGTATTCTCTTGTTTTCTATGGATAACCATATCTCTTGACTCTTCATTCTGTAGCAATGGCACTTTCAAGTCCGATGAAGGCATGCTGCTATCAGAAGAACTTCTACGGAAAGCTGTGGAAGGGACACCTTGACCATTTTCTGCATCAATAGACCGCTTTAGAGGATCAGTTTTCTTCTGCTTCCCTAGGTTGCTCTCTAGATCCCTACCCTCTGTTCTTTTGTTTCTAGATCCTTCATTTGAATTAGTTTCTGATTGCGCTTCTCGATTCAGCCACATCAATGGAGCAGCATGACATGGAATCCAATCATCTTTCTCTGCTAACATCCACGGAATACATACACTTTCACAATTTGGAAGAACTAATGTATCCCGGATAGATGCCTGCATTAAGATTAAAACTAAAGTATAAGCAAAATACAAGCCGCATCCACATGACACATGACTTCTTGCTATATGCTGATAAATCAACTTGTTTCAACAAATACATGCATGGTTGAAGGACATCAATTATAACTCAAGGGAACAACAAAAAAGTAAATAAAATAAATGAAGTACCAACTGTGTATACAAAGTATATCAGAAATAATGTAATGCAGGCCATATACCAAAAGAGGATCTACAATAGATCAGCAAATGACATCTAACACGACAATCAATGCTGCTCAAATTAAAACTTACTGGATCAGATATATTGGTCCAGATAATAATCTCAACAAACATAGGTATGGTTAAGGACAACATATAGATTTCATCAGTTAATTGTTTAAAACATAAATGAACCGCAAAATGGCTGTTTCTGAAGGCTATTAGAGAACACTGTATATGTAATATATTAATAACAAACATTATAAAGAGATGAAAATTAAAGGAAAAATTAACAAAAATAATCCAAACTATTGACTCCCTTCTCATTTTAATCCCAACAACTATTTAAATCAGAATAATCCCAACTATAAGAGTCCCTTCTCAAATTAGTTTCAAACTTTTGTTAACCAGGTAATCAGGTAGATTGAGCCATTTTTCAACAAATTATTTGTTTTATTATCTTTTTTTTTTAAAAAATAAAAAAAAATAAAAAATAATTAAAAAAAAAACCCCACATGCTCTTAAATCTAAATTCATACCACCACCTTCTGTATGTTCTGATCTCACCACCTACCCAACGTAGTCTTCCAGTAAAACCACCTCAACATCCAACGCCAGCAACTTAAAGAATCTTTCCAGCCAAGCCCATCCACCGAAACCATCATTTCTACCACCCCAGCCATGAATCACCATCAAGCACTACTAACCACCGATATCAATCACACCAACGACTGCTGAACAGGAAGAGGAGATAGGAGAGAGAATGGAGGCGATTTGAGAGAGGGGAGAGGAACAGAGCGGTTGGACAAGGAAGAGATGAAATGGGATACGCAGAAGGGGGAGGAGATGCGGTTGATGGCGGATTGGCGAGGTAGCAAATGGGATATAGGTGGGGTTAGGTGGTTGAGGTGGGGCGCCACTGGTTGAGGGAGGGGAGAGATGGGTGATACGGAGGTGGTAGATGGGGTTATTGTTGTGGTATACGGTGGTGCCGTGGTGGTGGTCTATTATTGTGGCAGTGAGGAGGTGGTGGGTCCATGGTGGTTGCAAGATTTGGGGTTGGTGAATGCTGATTGTGGTTGACTGATTGTGGCTATGGTTGGGTTGAGGGTTGTAGGTGAATGCTGGTGGGTGACAGTAAAAATAAATAATTAAAAAGTTAATTATTCTCTTATAAAAGATATTTAAAAAAAAAAAAAAAAATTACCGATATTACAGGTTGTAGGTAAGAGGGACTAGTTTGAGAAGGGACCCCTATAGTTGGGATTATTCTGATTTAAACATTAGTTGAGATTAAAATGAGAAGGGGGCTAATAGTTTGGATTATTTATGTTAATTTTTCCAAAATTAAAAACCAAATCTTCGGCCAATGTAGCGAAAATCCATGGAGAAATACAAACTATAATCACGAGCATAATTTAGTGCATCGAAATAATTACAGGGTTGAATAATGAAAGTATGAACAAGGATTCTAAATCAAAGAACCTTCTTCTCACCTTAAATCGGTTTATTAGAAATGAAGCTACACGTCCATTGGTAACTTTGTGATCCTTGACAGAGGACTCCAATTGAAATTGTATATCAGGCATGCAGGTAAAGCCAAACCAGAGCTGATCAGAAGGCGGTGGCTTCATATGCAATTGGATTGTCCCTTTCAGTGTTACCACCCTTATTGCCAAAGTAAGAGGTACCTTGAATTATAAATAGTTTCCATTAGAACTAATCTAAAACTTTAGGGACACATTGAAAAATATATTTTTTTAAAATGAGACTATAGTTGACAATGTCATTGTAGGATGTAAAAAGGCTCTGAATGGTATAAACACATTCAAACACACACACTGGAACAAAATATAATACAATAAATAATAAAATAACAATTACCAAGGCAAAGCTACATATATGTACTCATTCTTGCACTTCATTCCGAGTTATAAAACTCATAAGGTATAGTTTATCACTAGTTAACACAAAGGATACTTGCTATTTGGTAAAGAAAAAAAAAATCCACTTTAAATTTACAATCAGAAACATTCCATGGATGTTTAGTTCATATTATGCATATCCAACATATACAACAGAAAAAGTAAAACAAGATGGTTAACAATTATGAGGTATAAACTAAACGCATTAAATGCTTCTATCAAGACAGCCAAAATAGCAAATCACACTTCAACACCGTTGTCTCTACATCCAATCTTTAAGTAAAGAAAGAAAACCTCATATTCTAGGATTTCACCAAGACATCTTTAGTCAATACAATCAACAATTTTTTTCTTTTTTTTAAAAAAAAAAAAAAAAAGATAATTGCTCGGCTAACTTTTAGTTGCAACATTTGAAAATATGCATATTCACATTCTTCTATCTAATTACCTTTATTGATCTATATGTTGATAGTCATGTGGGATCTAGTTCAATTCGTCTAAATTTATATATGATATTTTACTTGTCTATAATCAAAGATATGGTGGGATGTAATTACGCATTTGCTAGCGTGAAAGTCAAAACGTAGCAACTAAAAGACAATGGAAAAAGTACATATACAATAAAATTAAACCTCTAGGTCACTCGCAAACACAAAACATGATCTATGTCTCAGTGTTGCAGAATATGAGCTTACAGGCCTTTGAAAACACTTTGGGCTCTTTGATCTTTGTTAGGTCTGCCTAGGTATCTTACGCCCTATGTTACTTCGACACCATGTTGTACAACGAGTGTCATGTGTCGGATCTCCCGACACATTGACACGACAGACACCCAAATATATAATGCCCTTGTATGAAATTTTATAAAATCTAGAGTGCCAAAGGATCCGACACCCAAATCTGAGTCTAAGCAACATAGCTTATGCCTTTTTCTACACAAGGCTATATGACCCACAGGAGGATACAAACTGTGCCATTACATGGTGACACACGTGTCAATATCCAAATTCTTGGTTAAAGTGGGTTTCAGAAATTTCAAGAACAAAGGTCTGCCTAAAGATGTATAATTTTGGGATAGCTAATATCTTTCATTTCCAGTAAAGTCAAAGACTTGTAAAAAAAAGAATTTTTTTTATCATAATGAACTAAATTAACATGTCTGCTCCATAGATTTATAGTAAAGTAGCATATGGCCATTGTATATCAGATTGATAATGAAATTGGTCTCTCACCATTGCAGGGAAAAGACTGCGTTATTTAAACTTGATTACCCTGATGGACGCCTCTTTGTAGGCATTGTGATGTGAACTGTGAAGTGCGTAATTTGGCTTAGGCCTTTCCTGTTTTGGAATATACTCATTACAAGGGTAGATTCTATACGGGCAATTGATACTAGAGGACTAATTATGGGAGAATATTTCAAGGACATTAAATCAGACAAGGACACAAGGTTTGGATTAAGTGAACCAAATAATGGGGAACGGATGAATTCTTTCAGACACTCGAGATATGATTCATATGAGCATGCCTTTTTTTTTAAAATCAATTAAATTTAAATATACTATGATATTAAAGTAGGTTGTAAAACTGAAATTCATGACAAAATTATACAAATATAAACAAAAACTCTTTTCAAATTTAATTCATGTACCTTACCCTACTTATGGGATTAAGGCTTTGTTTGATTTATTGATACAAAAACTTTTTGAAATTCTGGTCATATATAACAAGATAGTACGGAGCAACTTCACAAATCCCATCAAAAATCAAAATGTTAAGAACCACTTCAAAAATTATCATCAAATTCAAAATCAAAATGCAAAAGAAACAAAAAAAGGAAAAAAAAAGTTACATCTAATAATAATATAAAAAAAATAAATTAAATCTTATAAATTTGAAGCAAAATTTGAAACTAAATTATTCATTTGATCTGGGCCAATCAGGGGTGAGTGCTTAATTTGGACTGGGTGAGTGATTAATTTGGACTGGGTGAGCGCTTAATTTGGACTGGGCGAGGCGTTTTGGGGGTTAGGCACACAAAAAGCGCCTGAGTCGTACCTAAGGTGCACGAGAGGCGCACCTGAGGCGCACTTGAAGCAAACTTCAGCCAAAAATTTTTAACTGCCCATATACTGCACCTCACTTCAAAGAGGCGCACCTAAGCGCAGCAGAACCCCTCTCGCTTCAGTGCCCCTTGAGTTTTTTATAAATAGCATTTGAAGCAGATCAAGTATTAAATAAAAATTCACGAATTTTTCAAACTTCAAATTCAATGATCAAGAGAAATTAATTAAGCCATGGAAAATATTAATCAGCTTCAACCAAATGCAGAGGAAATTTGATTCAAAAAAAAATCAGAGGAATTTTAAAGAGAGAATAATTTAGTGGACAGAGAATGAGTGGGCGGTTACCGGCTGGTACAGTAAAATGGTTGAAGTTTGGGCTAAATTTATTTAACCCCTGATTAGTTACCCTAGGGGGGCTCTGCCGCCCTAGGTAACGTAATACCCTCATTTGGGGGGTAAATATTCGGCCCAAATTATTTCCCCTATTTCAGGCTTTGTACTATGGTCCGTAATTATTAAGCCTTGAATTATTCCGTCCCATTACTATCAATCCAGGCAGGGCCTGAGCCCTCAGCTGATAAAAATCTCTTGGGTAGCCCAAATCCATAGAGAAATAGCTAGGTCACATGATCAACTTAGATTAATATACTGTACTTAAGTATTTAAATCAGCATCTTCGTTTCTTCAGTATATATCCTACTTGTTTAATGAAAGTTCATTTGTTTAGAATAAGGTATAAAGTTCCATCAGGAGCTGCTCTCATGCAAATGACAGCACTTGGCAAACCTCCTCCAAAGGAAAACAAATTGAAACCGCTTTGTCTTAGTTACCCCCCCCCCAACCCGGCTAGAGGGGTTAAAGTAATCTTACTGCCTAATTAACAGACATTATATGTAACAAGTGCAGAAAAAAAAGACTATTTTTGTCATTAGTTTACACCATCCCCACTAGACAACCCCCTTCATTTTCCCTGCTAGAGGAACCCTGTTTGTCTTAAGCTCTTGACCCCCAAGATTACAGGGAAACAGTCAACTAGTCAAGAGGGATGATCAGGGGACCCTTACCATGTTCCAAGTTCTAAATTCAACACAATGACAGGTAGATCAAGATAAACAGATGACAAGTTCAAGCAGAGATGATAATTAACCATAATAAGGCTACCATGAATCTCAGAACCAGTAATCTATTTATCTGATAAAAGTTTAAATAAACAAAGCAGGATACTTAAATACAAAGAGAATGCTCCTTAAGTTTGCAAAGCAAAATTTGGTAAATTGAAAAGGAAATAGAGCAGCATGTAATCCAATCAATAGCATTGTAAGACATGCACTATGAATGTAACAAAAAAATTAGCAAACCTGAGACACATGTTTGGCAACAGAATTCAAAATAGACTTCCACCTAGAACCAGTACTGGCAGTAGATACACCTGTCCTGGAACTTCTCAGCAACTCTGAAATTTAACACCAGGAAAAAGAGGGAAATAAAGAGACTGCAAAACCAGTGAAGTTAACATCTACACTTGATCTCCATCTCAGAGTTACTTCTCAAAAAGAGTTTTGACTACTAAAATCAACAAAGCAGAAGTAATATTATTGACTGAAGTATAACCAGGTACTGTGCCAATAATATTGTAGGTCCTCATAAGTCATAACCATAAAAATGTCAGTAATTTTGCTAATACAATGCAATAATGTTAGATTCTTATGTTCATATTTACACCTTTCCCCACTCTTACTTTATCTTACACCCAACCACCTTCATGCTCTCTCTTACTTTATCTTACATGGCTACAACAACCCATTTGTACACCCTCTCTCTTACTTTTCCTTACACTTGCTTACCTTTTTCAAAGTTTTCTTGAGATACATATCTACAATAAGTCAATAAGTGAGTCAAACATAAAAAAAAAAAAAAAATTGCCCAATAGAAACAATAAATTAAATATATATATATATATATAAAAATAATAATAAAAAAAAGGAGCAAGCTCATTAGGAAGTAATGGAAAAAGGGTGGTGGGCCATACACAGCATAATTCCACAAAAAACTAGTAAGTGGCAGTGTTAGACAAACAAACCTATCTTATAATACTGGTATAATCTTTTTTAATGGAAAAAAAGATACACCAATTCAAATTAGTTTTTTCACTTATAAGATTCCCAATATCCCAGAAAAGCTTTTTACATATTTATTTTAGGAAGGTCCCAATAGTAAGCTAGAATCTCCCATCACATCCTCGCACTTTCAATCACAAATTACCAAACTATCTTCTATCACAACTACTTCTTAAATGAATTAGAGTTCATTATCTCCCATCACATCTGCTTAATCAACCAGATAACAATTTATAACCAAACAGCTTATCTATCTGCCATTACTAAGTGTCAAAAGTAATTTAGAATGGAGCAATTGTTCGTAAAAAGTGGTAAATGACAGTAGTTTCTCACAGTTTTCTATTTTATGAAATTACAAGACATAACTCACCATGTTTGAGATCTTCTGCGTCCTTTTGTTCTGAAGAATCCTTATTCCCATCATAAAGCTTCATATCTTCTTCTTCTTGCAAGGGCTTCAAATCATCCAAAATATCAGTCGCTGCCTCCCCAACAGAGCTTGACTCAGTATTGTGGTCTGCCAATCCACTATGAGAATCTAGTTCAGGCACTTCAAGTCGGGCTTCAATATATAAAACTACTCCACCAGAATACTCTATGTCCATTTCCATGGCCCAAATGTCATTCATGTCAGAAGGAATAGCTCTCATCCCGTGGATATAAGGGGGCAAATTTCCTGGATCCACATCAGTGCATGTCACTTCACCAATATAATAGGGCAATCTCATGTTTGAGAGCGATCTCTGGAATATCATACATTAAAGTAAGATTACTCAATGTAGAAGGCAAAGTAATGTTCTTATGTTCACAAAAACTCAAAACAAAGAAAAGGGGAACATAATTTTAAGCTGCAGCTACCCAAAATATGATAATTGTTGCCTTGTCACAAGATACAAATACAAATCAGCTATCTCAATAGTATCTTTTAGTATATGTCTCAATAATATCTAAAAAGTTAATTGTTTTCTTTTTACAACTTAGACTTGATCTTCTAATGTCTTATCAATTATCATAATAGATTTAGCTCCTTCAGCCCTATGAACACAGTTACTTATCAACGGCAAAAATTATCCACTTATTGACATTAGTGTAAATCTTTCATCAACTATACTAATACAAGCCATATAAATTTCAGATGGAAGACATTCTTACCACAAAGCTTCAAAGTTGAAAATGCATCCAACTATAGAGAGAGAGAGAGAGAGAGAGAGAGAGAGAGAGAGAGAGAGAGAGAGGGAGAGAGAGAGAGAGAGAGAGAGGGAATAATAAATAAACAAAAAGGAGTTTGGAAAAATCAAACAAAAGTAGTTCATGTAATCAATAGTTCTTAATACTCTAGGCCTCTAAGGCATATGAGGAATCAAGAAATGGATACATTTGACAGACCTACAGAAAACTACTCTGTTCTATGGATTCCTTTGACAAAACATCAAAACTTACAAAGCATAAAAAAACATATCACAGAATTCCACACTCACAATTAGTAAATTTGATTGATAAAAAAAAAAGATAATTTTACTTTTTTTTTTTTTTTTACCTGAATCCGAGCCTTTAAACCAGCTTTGATATCTACATTACTCTTGGCGTCAAAAAACAGTCGAGAGACCAATAAATTCCAGCAAAGTGTGCCCTCATCAACAATAAACTTCTCCGCAGTGTCTACATCAGAATTCTCAGACCCAAGAACTGAATTCCCCGACCGAGTAGACGCAGTGGAAGAAACAGAAGGGCTATGTTCCTCAAATTCATTTTGCATCTTTCCCAGATTAGCCGCCTTTGCAATACTTGGAGCAGAATAAGGATCTTGAAAGCCATGAGATTTATCAGCAACCCTTTTCTCATCAAGAGTGACCAAAGAAGTCTTTCTCGAAAGCTTTCTCCAAATCTGACGAACCTTTGATGGTGGATCATCAAGCCGGTTAGCTTTATCCAAGGGCCACCCTTGATAACCCACTAAGGGTTTGATAAGAAATGGATATCCTTCGCTTAAAGATTTCAAATAGCCTCGAAAATCTTCATTTATCTTAGGGAACCAGAGTAGTTTTTCTTTATCATCCAACGAAGCTATGCGAAGAGCTTTACACCAAGATTCTTTCTCACAGGAAGTTTCTGCATATATATATAGCACCTTGCTTCCTTCATACAAAACTCTGTTCTTGCTTTCTATTTTGATTGGGAAACGTTTTGCCCTGAAAAACAAATATAAAAGAAATACAATAAGAAAACAAAAACTGCTGGCTCAAATTACTGTATACTTCATATGTTCTGTATTTTTGACTCAAAATGTAACTTATATTATTTTTATGAACCACATTAATCATGTTGACTAAAATGATATGATTGGATAAAGGCAGTATTTTCTACTATATCTATACTGCATATATGCTTGTAATTATAGAAGACATAACATGTTCTGCTGATACACCCTATTCTTAGATGTTACTTCTCCGGATTAAGATGATGACACGAGTTAAAGTTTTGTATTCACATTATTCACACAACCAAGCTCAGAGACCTTATGGCTACGTGAAAAACCAAAAGCTTTCCCTTTTGTTTTGTTCCTTAATGTTAATCACACTTTACCATTATTGGCAGTCAAATATTCATACCTCATGGGATTTAACAAAATAGCAACCAAGTATGAATTTTGCCCAAGGTAAGGCTACAATTTTGTGAGTTGCAAAGTGTTGGGATCGCGAGGGGTAGGGGAAGACATAAGAAAATTTGGAAAGAGGATGATTGAGAATAATATAACTGCTTTGGGGATAGAAGAAAATATGGTGTTGGATAGAGCGGTATAGAGGGAGAAAATTCACGTCAACAATGTGTCATTGGTTTCCTTTAATTATTCTATTCAACTAGTGTTTTATAAACTCCATTGGTTTCATTTGCTAAAGTTTTCTCAAATCATTATGTTTTTTAATCGCACATTTTCACCACTCCTATAGAACTCTCTTAAAATGTATTCTTGGAACCCTTTTAAACTCTCTAAAAATTTTATATACTCTATCTTTGTCTTACTTTACACAATTTATTTTTGGGTTTTTCTATACAATGCCCCTAAGGTATTGACTTTTCCAAGCTGTGCCCACCCATTTTAAAAATTCTACACCGTACCCCTAAAGTTCCTTTAGTGTCTCCGATGTAACCCTACACTAATCCTTCTGTTAACTTAAGTTAACTTTCCGTTAACTAAAATAAAGAAATTAAAAAAAAAAAACAAAAAAAAACCAATTCAAACACCTCTCTCTCCTCCCTTACCTCCGGCCGCACCACCGCCCCACCTCCGTTGCACCCCAGCTGCACCACCGAGCCGCGCTCCTCTCTCCTTGACCCACCACCTATGAGGCCGAGTCGGTGAGCAATGAACTCGTCATTGAGAACGAAGGAGTTAACTTCGATTTCGACGGCGACGGTGGGAACTTCAGCGTTCATAATGCGGCGAAGTGCATTGGCGACGCTGGAATCGGTTTTCTTGAGCTCGAATTTCATGAAATCATATCGATTTTAAGGACGAATTTCACCCAAACCATCGAAAACCCTCGCCCAAATTCAATCGATTATACCATGAGATTAGGAATTCTGAGTTTTGATTTGTACTCGATGGATTATTAGATTTAAAATTCTTGACTTTGATTTGGAATTTGGATTTTTGTAGTATGAGGCGTGGCTGGGGGGAGAGCTGGCCGGAATGGTTGAAAGAGAAGGGAAGGTGTGGCCGGAAAAGGGCGGTCAGGGCGAAGGGGGAGGGATGGCCGGAAATGGAGACTGCGGTTGGAGGTGTAGTAGTGGGTGGTTGTGAGGGAGGAGAGAGAGGTGGGGTGGTGGTGCGGTTGGAGGTGTAGTGGTGGGTGGTTGTGAGGGAGGAGAGAGAGGTGTTTGGGTTTTTTTTTTTTTGTTTTTTGTTTTTTTTTTAATTTCTTTATTTTGAAGTTAACGGAAAGTTAACGGAGGTATTAGGGTAGGATTACATCGTAGACAGTAAAGGGGCCTTAGGGATACATTGTGGAATTTTGAAAATGGGTGGGCACAGCTTGGAAAAGTCAATTCCTCAGGGGGACTGTATAGAAAAACCCTTTATTTTTTTAATCAAATTTTTTACAACCGTTATCTTGTTATGTTTGTTTTTCTTTCACAACAATTCCTTATGATGATTCATCTTAGCCAACCCCAAATTATTTTAGGATTAAGGCTTTGTTGTTGTTGTTGTAAGGCCACAATAGAGCAAGATAAAAGCAGCGTTAACCTCTTAAAATGTTCAGATAAGTTTGTTGAGGATAAAGGAGGGAACAAAGGGAAGATTCCAGAATTATGTAGGATCAGCAAAGAAGTGTCACACCATAGTAAAACTTATACAAAAGTATAACTAGTGCAGGAATAATCCCATATCAAGGATATCATGCATCAATCTACTAATAAAATCGAGGCAAAATAATTTCCACCTCAAAGGCAATACTGTTTCTCTAACTATACAATATCTTAAAAAATGAAATTTGTATCCTTGACAGATAAAAGATTTGCCATAAAATTCCACAGGCATCTTTCCTTCTGCAGATATGACTGAAGTCCTGTCACATTGTTAGCCAAGTCTGCATGTACTTGACTGTACTCGACTTCCCTACCCCACACCAGTTTTCAGAACTTTCCTAGCTACACTCCCAATATGACCAATGCCAATGTTGTTCCCAACTGTCAAATTACTTCACTTCAACCCTTTTTGAAGAATCAAGCATTACGGCTTTGATTGCGTCACTGGGAGATGGGAGTATTTAAGGCATCCTCCGAGGCTCCACTGATGAATTAAGATATCAAGTTACCTTATACATGATAAACGTAAACCTTGCCCTTAAAATTAATTTATATCCTTGAGTCTTTTTTCTCCTCAGAGCATTAAAAGACAGACATACAAATTGCAATTAAAACGAGTTGTGTTTTCATCAATCCATATGCTTTTCAAGATTAAATGAGCTAGAGCAGCTTGAGTGTTACTGGGTTACTGCAGGTTGTGTCAACAATTAAAAGAACATTATAAGCCTAAGATAAAACTAATAAAGAATAGTGAACCAAGGTCACATGTACAGACCAAAATTACAAGGAATGCAGTAAAGAGAGCTGTTCTGCAACTGGATTCGTAGGTATCAGAACGTGACGGAACACGACCTGGGTTCATTGAACCTTAAGATCTAGATAGACAAGTCTTAGACCCAAACACAGAAAGTTTCTTGCTTGCCGTAGAAAAGTCTATAAACTTTGTAGGATTTGTTGCAGCTTGGAGAAGAGCGAGAAAGGGGAAAAGGTGAGAGAGAAAACAATGATGACTAAATTTCATTTATTCTTTTGTTTTTCATTTTGTTCTGCTCTTCCAAGGCATAACTATTAATAGCATTCCATGCATCCATATCATACCACAAATCGTATCTATTGTATCACGTACCATGTAACTTGATACAAACAAAAATGAGGTAAATTTAAAATAGCAATCAAATATAGTTGTGTTACCAAAAATGTACTCCATCCGCTTTTTTAGTGTTACACTTTGACCAACACATAGCTTTAGGTAAATTGATTGACTTTAAGAAATTATACTTCCTCTGTTTGTTATTAGATTATCACTTTCTATAAATGGAAGTTTTGAATTAGATGCACACCTTCCTTTTTAGTCAATAAATTCTCTCTACCTCTCTTATCACACGGGCCCTTTTCAATTTTTTTTTTCCTATCTCTCTTTGCTCTAAATATTGTCTATTACAAAAGTGATGCATCTAATAAAAAACGGAGGAAGTAAGAAAAAAACAGCGGCATTAATAATATATTGAAAAGAGAAGGAAATAATAAAATAGTAGTAGTAGGTTTTGGGGGGGGGGGGCTATGGGAGGGGAGAGATATAATCTTAAAATGGAGTAATTTGCAAAAAAAAAAAAAAAAAAAAAAAAAAAGGTGTAACAGTCAATAAAAAACGGAAGGGGTAACATGTCGGTACTATATTTAGTTTACTTGATTGATTTTATTACTGCAAAGACAAGCTTATGTCAGAAGAGGATCAGGAATCAGGATTCCTCCAAAACCTAATAACCAATTTACTAGGAGAAGGGGGGAAGGCGTCAATTCCATGGTACATCATTCTAAGTTAAAAGGTTCTCACATTAAAACTTTAAAAGGCTCTAACATCACAGAGAGGCAAGATAGACAACTCCCTCCAATAAAAATTGACACCTCAAATACGTATTCCAAAACCTTACCACTAGAATGAAAAACGGGTTGGTTGAAATTAAGCCATAAATTGATATGTCATGCCCATATTATATTGTACAGTCTAATGGTCCGTTGAATATGATATTAGTCCATCAAAATCAAAAATCCAAAGAATGCTACAGCTTTGAATTACAAGAAATGCAAACATATAGCACACATGAAATAACTTCTCACTAAACCTTCAACTGGTAGCCCTTCCCCAATCCCCTCAATCCAAAACAAAAAATTCAATTTACATATAAGCTCTAAACAAAGAGCGCATGTTTTATGTTATATAGCAACTCAACAAGCCCATGGATACCTTCTTCCTCAACAAATCATTACTTTTTCTTTTTGTTCATGGATAATTCATCAAACAAACTAATGTCATTACACTATTTTCATCTTATTTTCCTAGGTAGCCTGGATAAATAGGCAAGCAGTCAGTGAAAAAATTTGATATGGTATATGGAGAAAATACTATTAACGCAAAATCGCAAAATCAAACTTCAAGTACCATACTACATTACATAAATAAAAGGAACTTGAGTTACCATTTTCTTGTAGGCAGGCTTGTAGCAGAAACTGCAACTACTTTACAACCCATCAGCGTTACTTTTGTGAGCGAACCATCTGCTTCTGCCAGAATAAGCATACGATCTTTGACTTTTGCAAGTTTCCGGACAGGGGAAACCTCTAAAATTTCCCGCTTCCTAGTTTGCTCAGTTGGAACAGGAAATTTAGGATGGCGTTCTGGTTCTAAAACCCAAACCACTCCCTGCAACCAAAAACATTGAGGAATAGCACTAGAAAAATTTAGACCTTGGCCAAGGACTGGAATACACTCGATCTTTCATCCTCAATTATTGAATTAAGAGCCAAGAAATTTGCGTAACAAATCATGAAGGTATTTAATGGATTATGCAAACACAAATAACACTAGACGAGGTGTGACAAAAGTAAAAAAGACTATTGTCGCTCATGGATATCTAAATCCTTAATCTTAAAGAACAACTTTTGTGAAATCTCGTTAGATAAACCATTAGTAAAACCACTTGTCATGTCTTCAATTTCAAAAATATTATACTTGTATATATTAAGCTCATTCAAACAAGCCATCCACAGTATAATTTTATCACTTAGCATCACATTGACCAAGTAAGAAATGTGACCAAGGAGAGAATTATGCAAAAACAAATGGTTGTCAAACATTTGAAAGCGATTTTCCATAACTTTACAGTTTTTCTCCACATTGAATGCAAGTAACAAAACAGCATTTTCGACTGACTTGCTGAACTCTCCACATCGAATGCAAGTGACTAAACAGAATCTTCTACAAACATGCTGAATTCTCCACATCGAATGCAAGAAACAAAACAGATTTTTTGACAAACTTGCCGAATTCTCCACATCGAATCCAAGTGACAGAACAGCATTTTTCAACAAACTAGCCAAATTCTCCACATCGAATGCAAGTAACAAAACAGCATTTACTACAAACTGACTGAATTCTCCACATCGAATGCACATAACCAAACAACATTCGAAAACCAAAAAACTTAGATTGAGAAAAGAAAAAAGGAAACAAGAATACTGAAAAACTAAGCATGATGATGCTACCCACATAATCAAACCCAGAGAGTTCCCACAATTGATAAACTACTTGCAACACTCTTATCAAAATTAACAAAAAAACCCAACACTTGTTCCAATTATTCCAAACCCACCCAAAAAAAAAAAAAAAACTGCATGTTGTTAAACCACAAAATAAAAACCCGGAAAAATTCCATAATTGATAATGAAATTGCAACATTCTAATTCTAATAATCATAGAAAAGAAAACACAGTTCTAATTTACATTCCACGATTAATTATAAAATTCAAAGAAAGAAATTAAGAGCATGAAACTAACCTGTTTCTGACATACAGAAGGAAGAGATTGGCTAGAATCAAGAGGATTTGGAGGAGAAGTATGAACACCAAGTTTGGGTGATTTAGTTGAGTGTGATAATCGACGGATCACATACAAAATCACAAAACCTTCAACCGCAATTACAGTTAAAGCACCAACTATGAACCCAACAATCAACCACACTGAAATCATCACCATTTTCAATTCTTCAAAAAATACCCAATTTCATTCATAGATTTATGTATCTAATTGTTGCATCAAAAATTGAATATCTCAACTGTATTATTATTTTATTCGATTCTGGATTATGAAGAATAATGACAAAGAAAAGGTAACAATTATAGACTTTGTAAAAGAAAAGAAAAAATAAATAAATTATGGGAGTTTTTGTGGGTCTGTTTTAAATGAAATATTTTGGACGGTTTTTGATTTTGGGTGAACTCAAATAAAAGTATGTATGCGGGTATTGGTATACGCGCTAGAAATTATTTAATGTAAATATGTAATCAGATGCTTTTTCTTAGGTCACCAAACCAGGTTTTTTGTGTCTTCCGCGAGCATCTCATTTTTACTTTTTTTTTACTGAATCTAGGTTGCCTCAAAAAAAAAAAAAAAAAAGTTGGTAAAATACTAGTAAATTAACTTAATCCTATGTAGTGATTTTAGATTAATAAATGCAACTTATAGGTCCATTCATAATTAGGCTAGGTTGCAATCCATGCAAGTCATTTTAGTTCTAATTGAAAAAAGTTGAGTTGGAATCAAGTTTAGACGAGTTAAAGTGAATTCGAATTCATATTAGATGAATCTTAAAGAAGTTAGGTTAAAGTAGGTTCAATTCATATAAGGTATGTTTATTTTGGTTAAGTCCTAATCGGGTTAGGTTAATCAGCTAGTGAACTGAAACAAGTCAGGTTAAAATATTATTTAGGGTACTGAAAGAATGTCCTGTAATTTGCTAAAATAACTCCCTTCGTCTTTTTTATAAGATAGAGTTGAGATTTTCCCCTATTCATATATCATCATCGATTTAATTTTTTTTACCATTATATAACCTCCGATTTTTTTTAGTTGCAACTTTTGGGTATTATTTGTGAGATATAAAATATTCCAAAATTGCAACTAAAAAAAATCAGAGGTATTATATAAATATGATCATAATATGTTGATAATATCTCCTTTTATAAATTAATTTTTCATAATTTTTATGAATATCTCATTTAAAATATTGATTGTCAAATCAGTCTCACGGCAAATGTGCAAAATTGACTGCAGCTTATAAAAAAAATAAATGGAGTATGATTTAATAACAAATAATCAACAAATGTTTTTCAATAATGCTAATGTCTAACACGAGTATATTTAATGGTAATGTCTAACCTTTCTAAAGCTAACCTCAATTGAATAAGATGAACACTTTATACAACTAAGCAAAAACAAAAATCTATATTAATTTTTAAAAAAAATGAACAGTAACATTATAAGAATGAACATCCTATACAATAAAAGTGAACATTTAATTTTATAAGAATGAACATTCTGTAGCAAAAAAAAATGTTACATTTTTTCAAAATGAAGAATCAACTAGAATTAGCTGGTCATGGGACCGGCTATTACTTACACTTTGTTTGGATAGGAAGAAATGGAAGAAAAGGAAGAGAAGAGAAATGGAGGGGGACAAAATCTCTTGTTTGGGTAAAAGATTGGGGGAAGGAAGGGGAAGGAGAGATAGGGATCCATTTTCCCTCTCTCTATAATAACCATAATCTCTCCAAAATTGGAAAGATTTGGAGGGAAAATGGGGCTCACCTCCCCCTCCCTTTCTTTTCCCTTCCCTTCCTCCAGTTTCCCTCCCCTTCTTTTCCTTCCTTCTTTGCTATCCAAACAAAGCGTGAGTGTCAGCCTAATTTGCTGGGATGATGGCCTGATAGAGCATTGGACTTGAACATAAGTTTTGGACTTTAAAATGGGATTTTGACATTTGGGGACCCAAATGGGGTTAAGCACCCAAACAGCAAGAATAGTCTACATATGTTCAAGTGCTCAATGTACTGTAAGTTTGCAACTCTGTTTTTGCTGGAACTCTTTCGTTGGCTTGTTGCCTCACCCTGTTGCAATTCCTCGTTATAGACTTATGGTTCAACAACTATATGCTGCATATAATGTGAGTCATACATTATTTGAAAAGACAGCTATATTGATCTATACATTATGCAAAAATTTCTTATCTTCTTCCTGCCGTTATTCATATGTGTCAACAGTTCAGACTAATTGACAAATTTGGCGACAACAAGAAGCAACACAATAACTGGCATCATTATCACCATCCTCGATAAGGAGCAGCGCCAATCTTAGATGTCATAAACCATTAGGATCAGCCCAATCTTAGATGCCTTAAACCAGATTTCTCATTTTTACTAGCACGATATAATTGTAGGAGACGACAGTCGACAGTACAACTGAAGGAAGCTATTCATATTATTTAAGGTCAACATTGAATATAAACGCAATGACACCTTTTATTACAGACAACATACCACAGTATATGCCTCTTAAGTACAAGTCCAAAGCTTAAGAGAATTCACACAACAACAAAAGAAGACGACTCAAATAAGACTACAAAATTAAACACCCCCAGCAAACATAAAGGAACTATGCAGTGTTTACATTTTTATGACGACGAAACTAGTAATCTTCTGGTGCCAAAGGTTGGTGAGCATGAGGAGGCTCAGTAGGGATCACAATAAACTCATATATCAGTCCGGCAAGTCCACCTCCGATCAACGGACCAACCCAGTAGATCCAGTGATTCCTCCATCTCCATCCAATTAAGGCCGGTCCAAATGCTCTTGCTGGGTTCATTGATGCTCCGTCAAATGGCCCACCCACTAGAATATTTGCTCCTACAATCAATGCGATGGCTAAAGGCGCAATGGTCCCTAAGCTGCCTCTCTTTGGATCAATGGCGGTAGCATACACCGTGTATACTAGACCAAATGTCATCACTATTTCCAGAATTAAAGCTTGAAGATTACCCTCACCGTATGCCACTCCTAGCCCAACTGGTCTCTGTAACATATTTACAAAAATGAGATCACTCAGATAGTCAGATTTTAGAACAACATTACCTGATTATGCAAATACTAACAGAAAGTAGAAGATACATGTGTTAGATCGAAAACTTAGGTACCTCTTGGCTTTTGATCACAAGTTGAAAATATTTGCCTTACATCATTTGTCAAGTATCGGTGACATGTATATTAGAGTCACTAGTTTATGTAGCACATACGGCTAGAGGTGTAAAAAAAATAAACACAACCTGACCTGATACAACCCGACCCAAAAGTAACTGGATTTAGATTTAGACTTATATGGTAAAATGATTTTACATGACTCAAACCCAAACTAGACCCGACCTTACTAGACCAAACCAAACTTGGCTCAGTTACCATAATTGACACCTTTAAGCATAATATTAGGGGTAAAAGTTCGGTTTGCGGTATATCCAATCCGAATTAATTCTGTTTCGGAAATCTCAATCCGAATCCAAACCGAATTAAGATTCGATCCATTCCAATCCAAACCGAATTAATTCGGTTTTTAAAATTAGGATCCAATCCAAACCAAAATTTGTTCCCTTCTTTTGCAACATTCAAACCCAAAATTCGAACTTCACCTAGATAATTCCTACAACCACTCCTTGTTAACTACATTCTTTGTGAGAGAGTAAGATATTGAGAAAGGGGAATTGAGAATTAGGTTTTTTTTTTTTTAAGTTTATATATGTAAGGGGAAAGTGGTTGGACAATTTGAAAAAGAAAATGGGCTTAAAGTATTAGGTCGAAATTCGATTTGTAATTCGGTTTTCGGTTTTTTAAAACCCCAAACCGAATCCAATCCGTAATCCATATTTTTTAATTGTTTCAATCCGATCCAATCCGAATTCAAAAAAAATCTAAACCGAATTACTAATTCGGTTTGGTTTTCGGTTCGGTTTTAATCCGAATTACTTTCACCCTTACATAATATACCTTATGTGGATAACATTTCACCATTAAAAATCATTCATTCTGGGACACTAAAAATCAATACAAGAGAACAAACTTAAACCAAATAATGTGTTTATCTTTTAATTAATTTTGAGCAAGGGTATTGTACCACAATCAGCAATTAGCTAGAACTCACCATGCCATCAGTAACAAGCCTGAGAAGTAGGGCAGCAACAATTGCACCCAAGAGTTGTGCTACCCAATATAAGATAGCACGAAGAAACGAGACTCTACCACCAACAAGGGCGCCAAATGTAACTGCTGGATTTACATGCCCTCCTGATACATTCAAACTTGCCGCGACTGCAGCAAACAAACCAAACGCATGTGCCAAAGCTATCACCATCAACGATGAGGCTCCCGTAGTTGCCTCATCACCATATAACTTCCCTGCAATTTAACAGAATAAAGAAAGCTATTAAAGAGATCAAAATCAAACCTACAAAAGTACATAAATAATGTCCAATAATTTATTGATTACCATCACAAATATCTAAACGTACCAATAAAAATTAGAAATCACAATTTACTTATATTAACTCTAATTCTTACTATACTACTATGAACTATCTGGCTATGCGCAGTCGGATTTTCTTCGAACTAAAATCTGATAACAACAGTGAAAGACCGCGAATTTCATAGTACTCCAGGTAGCTTTTGTTAGTATTGTTACATTGAACCTTTTTTAATTTTTTATTATTTTTTTTATCTATTTGTTTACATGTTGTTACAATTTTTTGACAATTTGTTGCACGTAGGGATGTCAATCAGGATTTCGGTTTAGTTTTGGGTTCGGTTTTCGGTTTGTAATGGGTCGGTTTTTAACGGGTTGGAATTATTAACGGGTCAGTTCGGTTCGGTTTTAGATAATTTCAGGTTGGTTCGGTTTGGTTTATTTTTATTACAGTTTCTTTACGGATCGGATTCTAATCGGGTTGGGTTATAATTGGTTCGGGTCATAATCAGCTCGGGTTAAATTCAGTCGGTTTAAAAACGGGTTTTGTCATTTTAAAGCGGGTTTTGGGTCAACACATATCGGGTCCTAATCAGGTCGGGTTGTAATTGATTCGGGTGGTAATCGATTCGAGTTGAACTTAGTCGGTTTGACAACTAGTTTTTGCAAGTTTTAAACGGGTTTTGTTAACGTATATCGTCTAGTATATCCTCAATATTCTTTAATTAGTTATTCCAGTTGAGTATTAATTAGTTGTTTAACTTTATGTCTTTTTTTGTATAATGATTTTAAGGATCAAATAATAATAACAAATTTAGAGTTAGATTTCTAATTTTTTTTAATACAATATAGTGTTCCATAAGCCATTATTCATTAGAGGACGATAATATTGTAGCATAAGAGTTTCAATGACATCAAAATTCCAAACCTTTTCAATATAAATACTTTATAATTCAAATTAAACCCTTTTGTTTTACTATTGATAAAATATATCCAAAAAAATAGAAAAAAAAATTTATAAACGGTTCGGTTATGACCGATTACGAGTTGTAAACTGTTCGATCATAACTTATTACGGGTTATAAACAATTCAATCCTAACCAGTTACAGGTTGTAAACGATTTGGGTTTATCGGGATTTTTGTCGAATTTAAACGGTTTCGGTTTACAATGGGTCGGGTTGCTATCGGGTTCAAAAGTACTCGGTTCGGGTTGTTGGTCGGTTTCGGGTTGTATTAGTTCGGCTTGATATCGGGTACGGTGCATTAACGGTTCTCAAACATTCGGATCGGTTCAGTTTCAGGTTTTAAAAAATTGGGTCGAGTCGGTTTACGGTTTAAAATAACAGGTTCTTAGCGGTTCGATTCCTTTTCAGAATAGTTCACAACGATTCGGGTCGGTTTTTGACAGCTCTAGTTACACGGAACTTAGAATCTACAAAATGTACAAGAAAATAGATGATTTTTTTAAAAAATAATTTTATCATCTAGTACATATTTACCACATTTTAATTAAAGAGACCTAAAACCGTTACCCCTGTCGCGTAAAAGTCACCCACCACAACGTAACCTCTTTAATTAGAATAATATTATTAATTTAAAAATAAATTAGTTTACAACTAGCTTAACCATTGGAGCAACAAATAGCTTGAATCTATCTAGATTAAGAAGTTAATGTGGCATGCCAAGGCGCCAAGCTATTAAATAAATTAGTCAACCATTGTAGTTGCTCTTAGTTGGTTGAAGTGTTGGATTCGAAGTGAATGTTTCATCATTTGTACAAGATGGTATCAGTATCACACGCACTAAACAATACTAATATAATTGATTTATGATCGATCCGTTTTGAGCTTTGAATTGCAAAGAAGAATAATTTCAATGTGATTGTGTTAGTCAAAGAGTTGTGAGTTAGCAAACATAAAAGTCAAAAACGTTACAATATCAAGAAAATTAGAAAAACATGCATGCAAGAAAGAAAAACATACGGAGAGCGAGCTGAGAACCCTCGCCAGCAAAGACAAAGATTAAAGTGGAGATGAATTCAGCCAAGGTAGCTCTCATGGAATCAGGGTGTGTGGCCTCTTCCGGCCTTCCGAACGCGTATCTTCGAGGCGGTGCCATGCTAGCTACTCTCCCTTCTTCTCTACAACCCCAACTTCAGCTAATCCACCTTCAAAACACCAAGCTAACAACAACAACAACAAACCTATCAATCTCTTACCACAACTTTTGACAAGATAAAAAGGCCTAAAAAAACTTTCTCAAGTTTAACGATATTGTTGCTATTACTACTTTCTCAAGTGAAATATAATTTGATGAGTAGAAATGGAGAAAGGCAGATGACGATAGTTGTAGAAATTGGACAAAATTTATGAGAGGAGTAATATGGACACTTGGGTTAAGGCATGCAATAATTTTGACACGTACAATATTATTGCATGTGTTCGTATTTCATATTGTGATTGACTCTAGCTAGCATGAACTCAGATGATATCAAAGTTACGATGAAATCATCTCATCTCTATCTAAAACCAGAATAATTCTATTCAATTTTTATAAAATGGGGCCCATTTTAATTGGCTTAGTTCCCACCCCTGTAAAACAGAAAATAAATGTGTATACGTACGTGATTGCGTTCAGATCACATGTAATTTTATAGTTAAGTGCTAAAGTGTGTTAAATTTGATTGTATTAGATATTATGGAAAAAGGAAATAATTTTTTTGAATACTTCATTGTTTAAAGAAGAATTGATCTGAGAGGGAAAAGTGATTGAAAAATGGGTGACTGGTGTAAAAAAATAGTAGTTTAAGTAAAAAGTGTATATAGTTTAATAAAACGACATTTAAAGTAAAAAAATTCAACGAAAAATGTACATAATTGTGAGATAAAATGAGTATGGTATCAAAAATATTTGTCCGAGAATTATAAAATGCACAAAAACAAATAATGTGAGTTAATACTACATCCCTTGTGATTACTATTGAAGCCCTCTATGTAACAATGAATATTACTTTATAATTACCACATTAGTTCACTCTCCCCACACCTCTTCTGATTTTTTTTTCTTTTTATTTTTTTCTAATCATAATTCCACTCTCGCGGTTTTTTTGGTCTAGTATTTTAAGGGGTCAAATACTTAAAAGTATAGAGTAGGATAAAAAAATCCCTACCCCAAAGTGCCGGTAAGATGCCTACCAAATGAGCTAGGAATCCTACCAAATGAGCCAGGAATCTTTATGCCTAAATTAGATAGGATGAGTATACTAAAATGAAAGGAGCAGTATATGCAATGATTGTCTATATATTCTCTCTAAACACCCTTAATCAAACGTAAGGAGTACAGTATGTGTACTAACCAATTATGGTTAAACAAGGTTGTCTAAACAAGGAAAAATGTAGGTATAGAACCCAGAAAATACTCGTACTACCTTATCTTATGAAGTTTATTCTGAGTGTTACAAGCAAAGAAAGTGAGTTTAGGGATAGGTTTTTTTTTTTTTTTTTTTTTTTTTTTTTTTTTTTTTTTTTTTTATGTTTTATGGATCGAATTTTTATATGAATTTGAGTTCCGAATCCAGCAAAGATAATTGTATTTTAAATCTACGAATGAATAATTCTTCTACTCATTCTACGGAAATTCAAAGATACACCGATCAAATTAGATCTCATCTTTTATGGTGTCCTCGGTCTCCTCACAGGCTCACAATCACAACCATCTTCAAGTAAATGCTTTTCACAAGCTAAGAGCCTATGATTATCATAAACCTTACCCAAAGATTTGAGCTAATGTTAGCTCAGTTGGCAAGGTCCTTAAGAGATGTTGCCTTGGATCAACAATTCTTCTGAATCAAAGTCCTTTTTCTGATATCACAAACCAAAACAGGGGATTAATGTACGAAGTCTTGGTAAAACAGATAAAAGAGAGCAGCTCAAAAAAATTAAAAAAAAAAAAACAGTTACACATTCAGCTATCTGGGAAGTCACAGTGATCACACCAAGGGTGAGGAGATCCTGCAATCTTCCTTTCAAGCTTCCAGAGAAGGGAGCAGGGTGAGTGTAAGAAGGAAATGATTACGAACAATCCTAAAATACCTGGCAATAAAATTCAAAGATGGCAAAATGCAAATGATATCTATGAGAAGATGGCACCATTCAAGAAATTTGATCAAGCAAATATGACAAAACATACGCAAAAAGAACTAGCAGCAGCTTGGATTTCAAAGCTTTAATATGTCAGAGATAACTGACACTCATAACATCAGATACAAAACATTCAGAACATTGGAGAAACTTCTAAGTTGAGAAAACTGTTTTTACATTTTTTTCAACTTGGAATACTGGCCAATTAACTACAGGTTAATAATGTCCAAGACGGATACAGTAGAATCAATCTTCACTATCAGAACTTTCATATGCTAATCCTAGTAAAGATTTCACAGTATCATCAGCTGTTTTTGGGGCTTGTTCCTTTGATAATAACTGAGAATCCTTTTGTTTTTCACTTAACTCCTCAACCTTGTGCTCTGGCGTAGCAATCTCATTTATATCTGAATTTGACTGATTACCCTCAGATGGGCTTGACAACTTTGATCGCTTCGGTTTTATCTCTACTACTTTCTTTAGCAGGTCTTGTTGCCTACAAATTAAATGCGAAAACAAATTAGATTCAGGGTATTTCTCAAGAAGAATATAATAATTAGCTTCTCTAGTACTTTTTATCTAATTAAATTTCACTTGCAGAATTATAAGCCAAATCTAGTATGTGCATTCTGCAGTTTTACAAGAGTGAGCAACCACCTACATCCATAAACAAGGTAAGGGTGCCTAACAAATGGTTTAGTCAGTTTGGCTACAGATTGGGCAGATTCATGATCAGATCATATTCATGTGTTATAACCATACAAGTGCAAATTTATGGGCTGGGTCAAATCAGGTGAATATTGTCCATTTGTGATCAGAAATTGGATAGACTCAAGGAGTTTAAAATCAATCTCATTCTAAATTAATTTAAGACAGGCTATTCAGATGAAGCAGGCAGTGATTTAGAGACCTTTACGCATAAATTAAAAATGACAGTTGAAGCAATGGGTATAAGATCATGATGACTCCCAAGTGTGTTTTGAAAATAATAATTTGAAAACATTATCTTGCTTTTCATCCATCAACTTAGTGCAAATGGTCCATGAAAGATAGAAGTTCATGATTTGATGCTAGAGATATAATATACCTTATTCCACTCTTTGATTTGGGCTCGACTCGAAGGGACAAAGGAGTAGGTGCAGGTGTAGAATCTGCCAAATTCGCTGCTCTGTATGAGTAGTTAAGAATAACTGTAATTCAAGCATTCATCTACTTACAAAATATCAGATAGCATTACTACACAAGTGTAAAAAGGCCATCCTTGCCAGAAGGCGAACAGGACTACTGTTACAACTTTGAAACTGCAAGTTATTCTCATAGCATTTAATATATGGTAGTTGCTCCAAATACTGTAACAAGAGAAATGCTAAGAAACTAACAACCAATATTTCAAGAAAAAAATATTTTAAAAAATAAAATCATCAAATTATCAAACTTGTAAAAAAGTAACATGCTGACCCTTTTGAATAATTTACCAAATCTGTCTGTTAGATCTTATATTAAGCTTAAGAGTAATACAGTTATACTATGCAAATGAATAGATGATTAGACTAGAAAGAGAATCCGGTGAAGTTGATCAAACGACTAAATTTTTTAAGCACCTCTCATGAGACTCACAATTTTACCACAAAATATTAATAAGACTACATCTTTGTTACACCAGAAAAATTGACACCAACAATCCCAACTACTATAAGCCTATCAACGAATTCAGTAACAAACTAGCAAGTAGAAATAGCCCTAACGTTGGGAATTGTTTTCTTAAAACAATTCTTAACTGGATTGAAACTAATAAGCAGGAAAAAAATGTCTCAACAAATTACATAAGGCTATAAGAAATTTACAAGTGACGTACCATTGGCCAACCATCCTTTTTGGTTCACAAAAGCAAGCAATGAGAATACAAAAACACTTTGAGAACTAAAAAAACAAATCTACATGGATAAACCCATACGAAGATTCTATTCTATGGAACAACCACACTACAATTGAGCATGATCAAAATCAGCTTCTGAGTTCTGACAAAAGATATCATACTTGAAACATATATTCATATAACTCTTGCAAAAACTTTGGAATAATGACCAGACAAAGAAAATTATTTTTAAAAAAAAAAATAGGAAATTCTCTTTGGTGAACTCCAACTTTTTAATTTTCTAAGTGGTAAACATTTTTAAATTTTCTTATCAATGGTAAACCTAAATTTTTATATTAAGTAACATTAATAATAAATTTTAACTAGATATTTAACCATAGTTAGTTAGTTTTTTTTTTTATATTTATTTTAAAATTATCTTTGTATAAAAAAAAAAAAAAAAAAACCCCAAACCCCTCATCTAGCCACCAGCGAGCCTCGCGACCCTCCCTTGCCCGCGTCGGCACATCCACCCCTTCCCGGCGCCGCACTGAACCCATTATCCCCCCTGCCGCATCTCCCTTCCTCCATAACCACCCAATTTGTTCCCTGAAACCCCAACCAAAGTTCCCATTTCTTCGCTTCCTCTAATCGGAATTTCTGGAAAATTTGCCTGAATCATTTGAATTTGCGATTTTGATCTACAATTGTTGTGATTATGGGCGGCAATGATGAGCTTCTTTGTTGATTGTTGCGGCAGTCCGATTTCAATTGCGGCTGCAGGGGTGTGAATCAGTGAGGACGGTTGTGATGTAGTGCGGGTGGCTAATGCGTGAGAGGTTGGGGTTGCTGCTGTTGTTGCGATTTGGCCGCTCAATTATGGGTTATGAGGTAGGTGCGCAGGGGTTGAAATGGTGGGTTGACGAATTGATGAAGGGTAAATAGATGGTGGGTTCAATGGGTTACGCAGCAGCAATAGGATAGTGTTTGGTGGTTGTGTAGCAGCAATGGTGTTGGTGGTTGTGAGGGAAATGAGAGGTGGTGGGGGTTTTGAGATAGGGAGAAAGGGCAAATGTGGAGGTGGGGGATGGCCGGCGCATCGGTGAAGGTGGAGTTGGGCGCCAGCGTTGGTGGAGGTGGGGGAGAGGTGGCTGGTGGGCGCCGACGTTGGTGGTGGTGGGGAGGTGGCTGGTGGGTGCCGGCAAGGGAGGGGCTGCTGGGGGAGGGTTTGGTTTTCTTTTTTTTTTATAAAAAATATTTTTTTATAATAATTTTATTATTAAAAAAAATAAAAAACTAACTATAGTTAAGGACTTTTATTAAAATAACACTTATCAATGGTAATCGATAATTTAGGTTTACCATTGATAATAAATTTGAAAGTATTTACCACTTAGAAAATTAAAAAGTTGGAGTTCACCAAAGAGAATTTCCCGAAAAAAAATAAAATCTTGTAGAACTTGTAGATGCAAAGATGGCAGGTAAACAGAAAAACCTAAGCATGACAAATAGGAGATGAACTCTGAAATTTTTTCTGTGAAGCGGATCCGGTTTTCTTTTTAAAAAATGGCGGAATGAACATTTAGTTGTTTAGTAAAGAACATATAGTTGTTTTATAAAGACCATATAGCTATTTTATAAAGAACATCTAGTTTATATGTTTTTTTTGTAAATCTAAAGAACATTTATAATATTAGTAAAGAACATGATAATATTAACGAACATTATTCATATAGTATATGTACAATTGGTATAAATGACCATGTATGCATATAAAAAAGTACATTTTATTGTATTATAATGTACATTGTATTATATTCTAATGAACATATATGTTATAATGTTGGTTACATGTTTAATGTACATTGTATTATTTGCATCATGTAAGTATATGAAAAAAGAACATTTTACTGTATTTTAATGTACATTGCATTATTTGAATCTACAACTTTTTTAAAATTGTTTATTTGCTTGTTTTTTTCTTCAAAAATGGATTAATCGAAAGATCTTCTTCAAGAACTTCATTTTATTTCTCATTGCAACAACAAAATAACATCAAAATCGCAGATAATTCCCAATAAAATCAAATATTACAATTTTCAATCAAATTTATAAAAAACAAACACTCAAACTCAAAATAAACAAGTATGAATGTCAAATAAACAAGTATGAATGTCAAATAAACAAGTATGAATGTCAAATTTGGTCTTACCTTTTGTTTTTATTTGTCATCTTGAACAATGTTGAACTCAAAATTTCGAATTTGTTGAAATTTTGCTTGAGGTTTGAGGAATTTAAATGGGTTTGAAGTTTTGTTTGGAGAGAGAAAGTGAACTTTTGGTAAAAAAAAATATATTGAAATGATTTGTAATTAATGTATGATAAAAAAAATAATTATAGTACTATTTATCTATTTCATTATACAAAAAAAAATAATTATATTATTATACAAAAAAAATATACAAAATTGTTGCACAAAAATCTGATGTACATTATAAATGAACACTATGTTCTTTTATGTATATGTCCATATACATTATAAATGAACACTATGTTCTTTTATATGCCCATGTACATTAGTATATACCTGCATGTTCATTCCGCCTTTTTGTACTTTGGAGCGGATGCACCATGCGGATTGTGCATCCGCCTCCACGAACCAAGCTTTAAATGAACTCAGGGCAACAACATAACCAAGCATCATAAAGTGTTTTTTAAGCCGTTCAGGTTTAATAATATAGTGAGTTACTGACAACATTTTGTCCCTTTTCAAATAGAAATTTAAATTCACTCAATAAACTTTTTTTTTTTTTTTTGTGGCGAAATTGTTATAGGAAAACCAAAAAGGATATCTTGAAAGCGGCAAATGCTCGTTTCTCAGTGCGACGTAAAAGGCGCTCAGCATCTTCCTCAGCTTCCATCTGCTCCTTTAGATAGAGAAGGTCATCACTATCCAACGCTGCATGATAAAACTTGACCAAAACTTAGATGATAAGCCTTTAACAATAAAAAACAACAAAAGTACCATCCTTTCAGAGGCTCGAAGTAAGATATTGTACTCTCTTACATACTAGACGCACAAGTAGAGAGATGCACGCAAGGGGAAAAAAAAAAAAAAAAAAAAAAGGAAATTACCGCCTCTTCCATGAAGGTAGCCTCCACGTTCTCCAGCAACCTCTTGCATCTGCTTTGTCAACCAACCGGACAGAAAAGCCAGGATCCCTGTCAGGGCATGTTATCAGAAAAATCTAGACATATAAATTAAGTCCTCGAGAAATCAATTTGGATAATACAAACTCCATGTAACATAGTAATCTCTTTATACACAATACCTCCAATTCCTAATCACTGCAGAGGAAAGGAAAAGAAAAATAACATCTTCGGGAACTTCTGCCATGACAATATATCTGTGGATAGGTACTAAATGTAATTTACAAACTAGGATGTTATACAAAAAGTCCAGAACTGGCAGCTTTCACCCCTGTTGTAGCACAGTTTATCTCGTTTTTTTTTGTTTTTTTTTTTTTCCAATTTTTTGAAGTAATCTATGTAAGACCTAAGCAAAGCAAATTAAGTAACAATAAGGACAATCAACACTGTTTCTAGTGACAGGCTGACAGCAAAAAAATATCCATGACAATCCACACTCACAAAAGAAGATCATTTTAAGTCACCACAAACTTATCCAAAACCTCCCCAAAGGAAAAAAAAAAAAAAAAAAAAAAAAAAAAAAAAAAAAAAAAAAAAAAAAAAAAAAACCTCAAAGCCAACTCTGTTGCAGCCCTCTTTATAAAATCTACTATATCCTCAAGGTGTTCCCATCTCCCTGACCCACTCTTCTCTTCTTTAAATATTCCATTAAAGCTGCAACTTAATACCCATATCAGAAATCAAGATTACATTATTTTTTTAACTTGGAAATTACCTATGACTAAGAAAAATTGAAGCTAGTATACTAGAGTCGGAGTTTGGAATCATGGAATTAAAACTCAGTCGTTCTGTTACAAATATTGGATTTTCTATTCCACAAAACCATGTTACATAACACCGTGACAGAATTCACGTCTTACTACCCACATAGTCCATTTACATAATGGTGACTCACCAAGCTAGAACCATTTTTACTATTATATCCATTTTTAAAAATTATAAATTACAGAGTATGTAATTTATAAACATGAATATTGAAGTAACTTTTGTTCACTAAACATATTACCAAGTACCAACCCATATTATGATAAATTTGGTAACATTACATTGAAATAATAATTCTTAAACTTAAAAAAGTGTAAACAAGTCTAAAACCAATTAATGTGATATTCTTGAAGTAATTCGCACCGCGTCAGCCCCGATACATACTATTTGTTCATTACAAGCTGTTTATGCAACAAATTAACAAAAGCTGTTTATGCAGCAAAGTGATCATGACGGCATCCATGATTTTTTTAAATACATGGACTTTAGTTCTCAAGTACCAAGAAGAAAGCAAAAGCAATAGATCTAAGGAAGCAAAGACCAATCTCTCAGATATAGCTCGCAACTAGCGATCTAGTGTCACCAATCACCATGGCCCTAGCTTAAGTAAGAACTGACTCAACAGAAGGTATCCAGTGGCATCATAGAGGAAACATAAATCAGAAATTGAACAAAAAAAAACTTTCACCCAACTAATACATTGGATTTCTATAATTTAAAAAGAACTACAAAGGACCAAACAGATTAGATGATTACTTCATAGAACACAACAGTACTATATGATTTTTAACCTACCAAACTAATTACGGTTGATCATTAACTTATGTGTGCTTCTTTATTTTGTACTAGCCATGGATGAAATGTTTATAGTAGGGATAATATTGTAAACCTCTTACTTCAATACTTTCTAGTTTCTACACTTTTCAGAGTACTAAGTGATTCGCTCATAAATAGCATTGGATGAAAGCTAGATACATGGTAACTATGGATAGGAGGGAGATCTTTCATATATTTCGAGATAAAACCCTACAATATGGGGTCCAAAAGTTAATATCAAGGATCTCAAAAAAACCCGCTACTATAATTTCTTCTATGTCCAAGACAAGTTGCATCACATGATCAAATTTTCTGATCAAGACTTCCAGTAGTGTTACAAATGAGCTCTAGAAACAGAATAACAAAACTATGACATCTTTGATGATCGTTCCATTAACCACTTTAGTGGCTATGGTTCTATTTGCCTTAAATAAACTTTGGCAACATTAAGTTTTTATCAACCCAAACAAGCTTATTTAGCAAGAATAAGTTATGTTGAATTAAAAAGCTGAGCTAAGTTAAGCAAAAAAATAAATTTAGTTCATTAATACTTTAATAGATAAGATGAGGAGAGCATAGCCTAAGTTCTCCTAGCTATACATCCATAACCCTTGCAGAAAACAACTAAATAAATAAGCATTATTTGTTTCATAAGAACCATAGCATAAGTCCTCCAGTAATTACACCTTAATAAATATGCGCTGTTTGTTTACTTTTTTGAAAATGTCATTCCGAGTAAACCATAATGGATTTTAGTCATTTTACTACATAAATTTCCTGTGAACAAAGTAGAATTTGTTTCCCATGCCTTAGAACGCTCAACTTGGTTAAAATTGTTTCCTCAAGATACTAATCATAACTATTGTTGGTTCGTAGCCCCCATTTCCATAAGGTACCTAACACCCCATGAATCACTGGATGGAAATGAAGGATAATGATGAATCATTCATTTACATGGTAGCCAGCTTCACCTAGTGGTTTTATTTTTAGGTGGTAGGATTCAATCTAAATCCCTTTGGATCATATGACTCCTGCTCAATTACAGACTCATTGGAAATATATCATTCTGAAGAATGATGGCTTGGGCAGAGATCTATTACTGTACCAATAACCATTACTCTCTCTATTCAAATTAACTGCGGCATTCAAATTACAAGGTTCGTATTATAAGGTTTTCTCAAAAATTTTACTTAGGCCTTGCCTAGATCACATGAATAGCCCATAATGTTTCATGGGATAATTGTTACGTGCCTGTACGTACACCTAGAATGAGAGAACTTATTTAGGTCCATCTTTGAACCCATCGACTTCATCTATGGTGGCTAACTGAAGCTCTCTCCCCTCTCTCCTCCTTTTTTTTTTTTTTTTGAAACCCCCCTCTCTCCTCCTTCAAACAAGCTAAATCTTTAAAAATTTGCTCCATTCTCTTCCACGGATTTGTATTGAAGTTCCTCCTTTGTAATTTTCCCAAAGCGAATTCGAATCTCAAGGTCAGCTATCTCCCTATTCAACACCTTTCATTCAGTTTTTGGTGATTTAATCTGCAGTTTTCTAAAGTTCATGAATCCATAATTGTCTTTCGTGATATAACCTGTGATTTGTCAATTGATGTCAGTGATTATCTCTGTTTTTTCTTACTTTTACTTTGTGGTGATTACCTAAAAATTTGTGTTATGGTAATGTAGTTGCAGCTTGCAGGCAGCAAGACGAGGTGTTTGCAAATAACAGCAGATGGTCCAACACTCATCACCCTTATGGACTAACCTTTGCTAACCATCCTACCCTAAAATCGATAGCCCATTATAAATATCGCAGCAACAGTTCCTCCCTAATCATTACTCCCCTAACAATTACTTTACATCCAGGCAACCCCTTAATCTCAAATTTATACCAAATTCACAAAGACAAAAACTAAAGGAAGGAATTCGAACTAGAAAAGCAACATCCTAGACTAACATTGAATCGACGTAACAGTGAAACACGGGGATTATGAAGAGGGTTATTTCCATTATCTTTTATACAAGCTATTGCACTAAAATTTCTAAGAAATTCTGAAACTAAACCGAAATAAGGACGAATATTAATTAAAAGCATTTAATTTAACAATGGCATCAACAAATTAAAGCATCAAATTTAAACAAACAATCAATCAAACCCTTTTTTCATCCAAGAATTAATCGTAAAACCCTTTCCAACAAACAATTTAACAGATGAACAAACAAAATTGAATTCAATTAAGGGGAGATGCGACCAGCTAACCTTTGCAACCATGCGTTGGAAAGTAACATCTTCATCGTCGATTTTATCTTTACCTTTACCAAATTTCTTATCTGTAAAACAACAAAAAATTACGATTCAATCATCAAAAAAAAGCAGAAGAAACTTTTGGGTATTGAAATGGTGAAGAAAAATTAAACCTTTTGGGTCTGAAAGGTTTGTGTACTCCCGAACTTCTCTTCCTGCCATGGCGAAAATCTGATGTTGGTAAAGGGTAACAAACTACAAGTCAATTTGGGATTGTTCAATTTTTGCAAGTCGAGAGAGAAAAAAAAAAAAAAGAAAGAGAGTCCCAGTTAGATTTTTTTTTTTTTTTTTTTTGACAGCAGTGAAACAAAAGAGAGTAAAACATAAAACCTACACCCCTTTCCAAGGCCTAGGTCATGGGGCCTAGGTGTGACAGGCCAAGGAACATAACAACAACAGAAATAAGAACATTGTTAGCTGAGGCTAAGGATATCAATGACTAGATTTCTCAACTCTTTTGGCGCCTGCATTGGGTTCTCAGTGGCTTTGACACTTAGCTTGTTGTCCGTTCTAATCTCAACCTGATTGTACCGTTTGAGGGCTTCCACCATTCATTCTCTAGTAGCCAATAATTCACAGTGTAGCGCTGAGCCTCCAATAACCCTTTTCCCACTTTCTTTCACCAACCTATCCTCTTTCATTACTACCCATCCTACCGCCGCCAAATCCAACCTACCCTTCCTCTGTTTCCATGCCCCATCCACTGTTACTGTTACAACCTGTTGAGCATCATGAGTACCCCTCCGCTAGTAGTTTAGCTCTGAAATCCCAGTCCCAAGAGTGATCTGCTGCCCCTGTTTATGAAGAAAACCTCTATTTTGGTCCTGATATACTCTAGTGCATATACGGAGTAATTGTTAATACTTGGGATAAACAAATTTGTGTATTATCAATATGGCATTTTGGTAAATAAATCAACAAATTTATCCATTCATTTATAAAGTGATAGTGTTTGTGTTTTTTCAGCTTAGAAATTCCAAGTTTAGAAGAAAAAAAAAATCAATAACTTTCTGCAATATTTCGTGATAGTAACTTTTACATAAATGTAATATGGTATGTAAAGTTACTCAAATTCCAAGCATTTTGTAATTTTGTCAACTAAGGTTGTAAAGTTTCAAGCTTTAGATAAAGTAGATAATACAAGAACAAATGGTTGAAACATCTCTTGCACTTCTAATCACTCAAAATACCATCAAATAGTGTATATGACTATTTGCAGCATTTAAAAACATCTAGAAATCTACTCGCTTTTCAGAAGAAAAAAACCAATAACTTTCTATCATTCATAATAGTAACAGTGGTTTTGCAGCACCAACAATAATTTCATCACAAACTAATGTACTAATCATTAAAGTACAGATTATAGTGTCAAAAAAAAAAGTACAGATTGTAAGGAAACGTAATATGGTATGTCAAGTTTCTAAGGAGCAAATGAGATAATCAGTGCATGTATTTAAGCAAATACCTTTCACTCCGACTTTTGAAACCTTGCACAAGGCAAGCACAAATTTAAGGTCTTCCAGCTCGAGATGCTTAGCCCCTCCTTTAAGCTCACCATTGTGTTGTTTCAAACTACAAAGAAACACAAGATCTCAATAGATTTCTTGAACACCCAAAAAGAATACTAAAACTAATAAACACATTCCGACGAGTTCAAGAACACACCCCCTTTTTTTTACTATCTAAACAAGCACCATAATTCCATCATAGGATTTGAATATGCCAAGTCCTTCTCAAAGTTGCCTTCAACCTCGACGTGAAAGGTTGATAATTCTAAGGGTTTGGTCTCAAATCCATATTTCAATTCATATTTGATTAATTCGTTTAATCTAATCTTTCTTGAAGTTACTAACGTGTATTGTTTTGATAGAAAGAGATACGAGACATCAAAGTGAGTAATTCGATTACTTAATTATTCAATTGACATATAGAGATCATACTTAGAATATTACTTAATTTCTAGTATCATGTTAAGATGTCTTTATGATTTCTAGTATCATATTTAGGGTGTTAATTAATATTTTTAATATTATGTTGATTTCTAGTATTATATTTAGGATAAAGCTTTGATTTTTATAAGTGAATGCTAGGATTTGTTATTAATCTGTTTAGTATCATGCCTAGGATCTTGCTAATATATTTTTATGATATTATTATGATGATGATGATTGTTGAATATTACTTGATTATTCATGATTTTATTGTTATTGCTTGGTCACACCCTTTTCTGCATTTTTCCAACTTCTTGTTTTAAAATATTAGTATTGAATTGTACTTGAAATCACGCCTAATAAAATAATTAATAATTTGATTAGGCTAATATGATTTTTATTCAAGTGGTCACCAATAATAGATTTATTTGTGCATTAATAATCAACCAATCAACGTAGATTAAATATTAGAGTTGTCAAAAACCGATCCAAACTGTTAAATTCGAACTGTTTCGAACTGTTCTTAAAAGGAACCAAATTGCTAAGAACCTGTTATTTTAAAACCGTAAACCGACCCGACCCGATTTTTTATGAAACTGAACTGATATGAATGTTTGAGAACCGTTAATGAATTGTACCCGTTATCAAGCCGAACTTGTATCACCCCAATAATTCTCTATTTAAACCTGTGAGGACCCTAAACAATATTCAAGAGAATTACTGGCGTGCTATCGCCACGTGTTCAAACGTTAAGGCTATATCAGAAAATAGCAGCTGAAAAACTAAATCGGTTATAACTAAGTTTCAAAACCAATAACCAAAACTAAATTAAATCTTACAACTTGGAACCATTAGGGCCCTTATTCAAAACTCAAACCAACATAAGTAGTATGAAAGTAAAATTGAATTTAAGTAACTTCAAAAGTAAACAACAATACAAAAAAGAAAAGCAACCAACACTCCACTCAAGATCCCACCACCTAGATACGGATGCTGCATGTGTAAGAACCTGCGGTTAATCTGCTCCCCAATATTACAAGTGTAAAAATTGGATCGTCAGGTCATTGAAAGGTGAAGGCCACCATGACCAAAGAAAGACACACAAAGCACGCAATCATTAAAGCAAAATACATACAAGCTGCGAAACATAAAAGAAATCCCTAGCATGCTACTAATAATCAATCAACACGCATTATTAATTTGTAGACTCAACACATGACTCAACTATCACTTTACTAAGACTCCACTAGTTAAAAATAGTTAACTCATCATTTTTATTCATTGGATTAAGCAATAGACAAGGTTGTCCAACCCATGCTCCATTTGGAACATCAATAAAAGAAAACCCCATGCCTCCTTTCGAAAACATCAATAAAACATCCAACGACCACGGGCGTGACTCCGTGATCGTAGCTAGTATGAGATCTCATCTAACTCCTAGTTTTGAAAAGTATTTGAAATAAGAAACTCGTAGATTAGACGGCCTCGAGAAAAGTGCACGGCTAATATCCCGCGTACTCCAACCCCTAATTGTCATTACTCCATATGTGCACAAATTCAGAGTTATATTGCTCATCCATCTTGCACTTTACGTGATTTACAAGTTTAAACTTGGTATGACTCATTTGCAAACAACACAATTAATCCATTATCAATTCAATCAAGTAAAGCAAACTTTCAAATTTCAATTCTTGATTTATTAGTGACAAGTAACATTTATTATTTAGTCCTTTAACTACCTCGGTGTATAAACACCTTGAGTGCATAAGGCACCCCACAAACTTAACCTCGTCATATAAGACTTAAATTCTTCATTTACTCATTCTGTTTCCATAATCATGAATGAGTAATAAATTAATCATTTCACCAATCACATACCTTTGCTTCTAAGTGCACCTTGCCTAATTAGAGCATAAACAATACTTGCAATATAGAATAGTGCACATCATACAGAAATCACAATGTATAACCAAACAATTTAGCCCAGTCATCCCTATACATGATACTAAGTTCTTGATCCATCCTTAAACATGCACCTAAAAGCAAGGTTTCATAACTCGTACGTACCTTGTGTAAACAACTTAGTTGGCCACTTTAGAAAATAGAAGTCGCCTTCTACAAAGTCCTCTCCTAAACCAAACAATGAGAAATAAATCAATGCCCAAGCAAATAAATTTACAACAATACTAAACTACTTTAAAACCTCTTAAACCATCAAAATAAAGCTTTTAAATTGTTCCCATTAGTCAATATTAATAATATAACATTCCAACTATAAGTTTATATGTTAAAATTATGATAATACAGTGTATAACATGATATTCCAACAGCTTTAAAGTAAGTAAATAAATTTGAAAATTTAGTTTAAGTATATAAAATAACCCCATAAGCATAACTACTTTAAATTATCATTATATAGCAAGTTAGTGTGTTAAAAACCCAAAAATATACCCATTCAATGCAATTAGAAGCTTCAAAATAAAAGTATACAAATCTGAAAATTTATACTTGAGGTTGTAATTTAAAGTTCAAAGCTTTTTAATCATAAAATACCAACAATAATTATTTTATAGGCTTAGAAGCATAAAAACATGAAATTAACATGCTCATAAAAATCAAAACTTTAATAATCTGAAAATTTATACTACCTCCGGTCCAAATTAGTTGCTACTATTTCCGTTTTGGGTCGGTCCACATTACTTGCAACTTTCCTATTTATTTCCTTTTTTAGTAACTTTTTAGTGGTAAAATTGCCATTTTACCCTTACTTTTTTTTTTTAAAAAAAAACACCCTAATTACAAAACTGATTTTATCTAATTAGCTTTAACCCTAACATTAATAAGTTACCTATTTTCACCAAAATCAACCCCTTAGCCACTTAAACCAATTTCAGCCACCTTCACCCTCCTTCATCTTCCTCCTCATCACCATTATTCATCAAATTTCTCATAATCTTCCTCATCTTCAATTTTTTTTCTCTCCTCCTTCAACCTGTCGCTTGATCGAGTCTAATTGAGGCGATTTCCGGTGAGTTCCAGAGTTTGATGACGAAGAATTGAGCGTGAATCGGCGGTTTCTCTCTCCTCTCCTTCCTCGTGGTTTAAGATCGGCGAGGATCGGCGGCGTCGTGGTTTAAGATCGGTTGCTCGTGGGTTTCAAATTGGTGGGTTGGGATTGGTGGTTTTGGTGTTGGTTGATTCGGTGTGCTGGGTTGGTGGTTTCGGTGTCAGTGTGTTGGGTTTGTTGGGTTGTTTGTGTCGGTTTGCTGGGTTGGTTATGTCGGTGTGCTGGGTTGGTGGTCGTGGCTTGGTGTGGTCGTAGGGTAGTGGTCGTGGTTGGTGGTTTGGTCATTGGTTTGATGGTCGTGGCTGGGTTGGTGGTCGTGGATGGGTTCGGCGGTAGGAGGTGGTGGTGGTGGCCGGTTGGTGGTCGTGGCTGGGTTGGTGGGTCGTTGGTCTTAAGTTTTTTTTTTTATTTTTTTTAAGGTTGGATTAAAACTTAAGCATATACCCTTATCTTTCAATAATCATGCTTATGATCTTTTGCCTTAGCCTCGGCAAACCCCCCCCCCAAAGTTGCTACTAATTTGGACTGGAGGTAGTATATAGTCAAAATAATTACACTTTGATGTAATTTAAACATAGCATAATTAGATAAATGGATTAGCACGTTTTCAAGCCCTAAAACATGAAAAATCAATGATTAAACCCTACATTTTATACATACACAAATCTGAAAATTTATATAATAAATTAAAGGAAAATTTAACATGAGTGAACAAACCTTTGGCCGGTTCTCCAATATTGGACTAACCTTTAAATTTGCCCAAATTAAACTGAATTTTTTTAATTTTCTCCCAAAATGGATTGAGGTGACTGGGAACCAGTTAGAGAAGTCAACAGAGCTCGTGTTGACCTTTGGGGAGTTAGTTTCCCTCCCAAACGAATTGAAGTGCCATTACTCTCTTCAACCAACTGTGTCGAATCAACCATTAATGCTGAAAAAATCACCCCTCTCCTCCTTTTACCCAAATTTCACTCTCTCTTTTGCTTTCAATCCATACTCCCCTTTCTTTTTCTGCGAACTGTTGGTCCCCAAATTTTTTTTTCCTAAATTAGCTCTGCAATTGTACTAGGTTCGTGGAAGCATTGAAGTGAAGTTAAAGCAGCTGGGGAAGGTCTTGGTGTCCTCGCTTCATCGATTTATCAATGGTATGTATTCGACAAAACCCTAAATGTGTTTAATTTTGTTGATTTGTGCATAATTGTGGGCTAAATTGTCAATTTTGATGATTTTTTTGGATTAAAATTGCACTCATTTTGTTACGTTTTGTAGTTAGGTTTAGCTTTGCATTGGATTGTTATTGCTATTGTTGTTATATTTGTGTCTGAAAGATGGTAATTTTATGCTTAATGCTAGATGGATGATCCTTTTGGTGCTGTAACTCTTAAGTACTGGTATGGGGGGAGTTTTAAAACTTCGCGTAATGGTACATTAGTGTATGAGGGTGGAATTGGTAGGACTTTTAGTATTGATCCTGATCAGTTATGTTGGTGGTGGTTAGAGGATTTTGCAAAACATTGTGGGGTTGAAAATGTAGAGGCTTTGCTGTATTTGGAACCAGGGGAGCCATTAGAGAGTGGGTTGAGGAAGGTTTATTCTTACAATGAAGTGAATGGGATGAGGGAGATGTTGTTGAAGTTTAGGTGTGTGGAGATATATGTACATAAAGGGGTTGAATTACCTAAGTTACATCCTATGCCAACACAAGTACAAAAAAAAAAAGCAGAACCTTTGACCCATGACATTGCAAAGCATAAACTACCTATAAAGAGGGCCCCACGATTACCTTTAATGATAAAAGATGCTCCCTCACAGAAAGATGCTCCCACGTCAATTGTATTGTGTCCTTTCACAAATATAGATACAACCACCCAACCTATTTCTTTTTTCCCAAAAAACAAAGGTAAAGCAAAACAAAACACTCAACCTTTAGGTTCCTTCTACCAGCCTTCCCCTCTTCTTATTGATAACTCCCCCTTTCCAGATCTGACCTCAAACAACTCACTCCTAAATGATGATGATGTTTGGGTTGATAACAGACCAAAAAGTCCTTTGGATTGGGGGGAGATTCTAGGGTTCAATGATGATTTGAGTGGAGATGAGAAAGATCCCCTTTATGATCCAGCTATTGATAAAAGGAAAAATGTTATGAGTTTGTCAAAAGATGAAGGGAATGAATCTGATGGTAGCTTTGATTTGGATGATGATGAAGAGCAAAATGGTGAGTTGTTAACTGGTATTATTGATGGTTATGACTCTGAGGTGGATGAGGAGGATTTGACAGCAAGGGAGAGAGTGAGAACTTGTACTGCCAAGTTACAGCAGATTGCAAATCAGCTACAGAAAGAGGTTGCTGAGGGTAAACTAGGTTGTGAGGCTAATAGGGAGGGTTGGAAAGAACCTGAAGTAGTTGCAGAGGGTTACGGTAGTGAGTATGATGAGAGTGAAGATGATTTAATAACCCCACCAAACAGTGGAGATGAGGAAGAAACTAGAGAGCAAAGGAGGAAGAGGGCTGGGAATTCAGTCAGTGCAGACACTGATTTCAGTGTTTTCACTTGGACGGTGGGGCAGAGGTTTTCATCCAGGGAGGCTTTTTAGGGATGCTGTATCTAAGTATGCTATTTTACAAGGAATGGATTTGACTTATGAGATAAGCAACATCAAAGTAAATCAAAGATTAGGTGTGAAGTGTGTGGAGGGTTGTGCTTTCTATTTGTATGGTGCTTGGGATAGTAGGAGGGCAACCTTTATTATGAAGACATTGCAGTTGGAGCACACTTGTAATAGGAACATGAAAAGGAACAGACAGTTGAAGTCTAAATGGGTAGCTAAGCAATTTTTAGAGGTTTTCAAGAACAGACCCCATTGGCCAACAAAAGAAGATAGTTGAAACTATCAGAAGGGCCTTTAAGGTAGTTTTTCAGAGAGGATTTGCATACAAGATCAAGTATGCAGCTCATAGAATTCTTCATGGGTCAGTGCATGATCATTATGCAAAGGTTGGAGGTTACATAGCAGCTTGGAAGGGTAGCAGCCCTGGTAGTTGTGCTGAGTTGCTGACAGTAACAAAACTCAACAAGTAGCCTGCACCACCCATATTTCAGAGGTTGTTTACTTGTTTTGAAGGTCTGAAAAAGGGTTGGGTAGATGGTTGCAGGAAGGTGATTTGTGTGGATGGGTGTTTTTTGAAAACCTTTTTAGGAGGGCAATTGCTATCAGCTGTTGGTAGGGATGGGAATGAGCAAATGTACCTTATAGCTTAGGCAGTTGCAGAAGGGGAGAACAACTTATCATGGGAATGGTTTTTTGAGCAGTTGAAGAACAATCTTGGCCTAGAGGATGGTGATGGTGTCTGCATCATATCTGATGAACATATGGTGAGGGTTTTTTTTTTTTTTTTTTTTTTTTTTTTTTTTTTTTTTTGTTGATGAATTCTATTATTGACATGGATGTGATAATGTGTGATGTTGATTTCATTGTGATTGTTTGATGTGTACCAGGAAATTTTAAATGTTGTGAAAAATGTTCTCCCTGAGGCAGAACACATGAATTGTGCTAGGCATATATATGCTCACTGACACAAGTCCTATAAAGGGGATGAACTGAAGCTGATGTTCTGGAAAATAGCCAAGTCATACAACATGGTTGATTACAATGAAAACCTTGAAGCACCTAGGAAGCTGGACCCTGATGCAGCAAATGCTTTTATAGCATACAATCCAAAAGTGTTTTGCAGATCCCACTTAGATACAAAAGTCAAAACAGATGCAATCACTAGCAACATGGCATAAACCTTCAATGGATACATCATCAATGCAAGAACAAAGCATCTTATTTACATGCTTGAAGAGATAAGGGCCAACTTGATGCAGAGGCTTGTGTTGAAAAGGCTGGAAATGCAGAAATGCAGCTCTTTTATGTGTCCAAACATTCAGAAAAGGTTGGAAAATGAGAAGAATAAGGCTGCATACTGTGATGTTATGCCTTCATCAGAGACATTGTTTAATGTCAGCTACAAGTTGGATTCCCTAGTTGTTAATTTAGAAGCAAAAACTTGCACATGTAGAAAGTGGGACATGGTTGGTATACCATGCTGTCATGCAGTGGCATGCATTTTTTTCTTACATAAAGAAGCTGAGTCTTATGTTGATATATGTTATTGGAAGGAGGTGTATTTGCAAGCATATGTAGGTATGAATTTTAGTTGTATATGCAACACTAAGTTTAGGTTATATCTGTTAATCTAACTTGTTTTTTTCATGCAGGGTCAATTCCACCTTGTGAAGGGGAGAGACACTGGCCTAGAGTAAAGTTGGTTATGGACCCAGGAAAAATAAGATCAAAGATCCATCTGAAAAATCCATCTAAGCTAGGTCAACTCACTAGAACAGGGATGTAGATGACATGCAGTAATTGCCATCAGAAGGGCCACAACAAAAGGAAGTGTGGTGCACCAACTTCCACTGCCACTCAACCTCCCACCAAGAAGCAAGCAACTACAGCTGCTCCTATTGCTAGTCAGTCACATCATGAGGCTATAGCACAGCCAAGCCAACTTGGGAGAGGTGGGAGAATGATTAGAGGAGGGAGGGGTTCTAGAGGGGGGAGGACTGGTTCAGCTTTTGGTGGAGAGAGCAGCAGTGCATCTACAACAGGACAAGGAAGGGGATCAAGAGGAGGCAGGGGGTCAAAGGGTGGCAGGGGCTTAAGAGGTGGCAGGGGCTCAAGAGGTTTGGGAGTCCTGTTTGGTGCAGATGGTTCTGTACTAAATCAGGGTCCTTCTCAGTCTAATGTACACCAGGGTCCTTCACAAGTCACCCAGGTTGATCTCCCCACTCAGACAAGCCACATTTGATGTATGGCACTACAATCTCCTCTAATGCGGCCTTCTTTTAGCAAGAACATGTTTATTGATGTTTTTTTTGGAAAATAAGATTTTATTACCAAAGAGAGAAAGTTTCAACTTACAAAAGCTAAGTTATAACTACCACCAGAACACCGCAAGACCTGAAAAAACAGGCCAACCCCAAAACCAGTTCTAGATCCAATCCTAGCCACCTTCTAGGAAGGGTTCTAGGACGGGCCTAGAACAGCTGGACTCAGATTTCCAGCCACCTTCTAGGAAGGGTTCTGGAAACCAGGACCAGACAACAACACAAGCAACAAACAACAAAGCTATACACTCAAAACCACTAAAAAACAACAATCAAAAGCAGACATGCCTGCAAACTGACCAACAAAACCAACAAACACAAAAATAAGCAGCAGCAAAAGCACTAGGGTGAGGCCAATAGCAACCAGCAGCAAACCAAAACCATGTATGCTAAACAGCAACACAAAACAACACTAGGCAAAACCTGGCAACATCAGAACAACAGTGTAGCAAAACCCCAGCAGCAAACAGCAGTGCAGAGATAGTAGTGCAGACAGCAGCAAGCAGCAGAAAGCAGGCAGACAGTCAGCAGATAGACAGTCAACAGATAGCAGGCACAGTCAGCAGACAGCAGTGCAGCAAGCAGCAGTCAACAGTGCAGTCAGCAGTGCAGACAGACAGCAGTGCAAATAGCAGTGCAGACAGTAGGCAAGCAGCAGACAGTGCAGTAGCAGGCAGCAGTGCAGAAAGGACAATCCAGACAGCAGCAAAGGCAGCACAACACCAACCATAGCAAACAGCAAAACACCCCTGCCAAGAATAGCAAAACAATAACAGATGCAACTGGGATTCACAACTTCAAGAAGAAAAAAGCACCATCAGAACCCAACACCAAATAAAGAGCCAAACGAGCAGCCAAAACAAGACAGATAAAACAAAAACCACAAGAAAAAGAAACCAGAACGCAAACACTAGGAGCCAGAAACAAGCTCCTAAACGATCAAATATTTGCTTCCCGCCGGGATTCTACAAACTGAATGAAAGACAATATCCCTAACTAGAGCATCAACAGATTTGCAACAACCAGTAAAAAGAACTGCATTCCTCTGGATCCAAATACCATAAACTGTTTCAGTGAAGGCCACCTGGATCACTTTATTTTTCAATCTGGAACTTCTGCAGATTTTCTTCATCCAATCAACCTCATCACTAAACTGCTGAACAGGCTTGGAAACATGTAAGATACCCAACACCTTGCTCCAAACCTTCCTAGAGAATTCACAATCAAAAAATAAATGCTGAACACTTTCATTTCTATTCAGACACAAGAAACACCTTGAATCACTAGAAATGTGTCATTGAAGCAACCTATCCTTAGTGACAAGCCTATTCCACAAAGCTAGCCACAAGATAAAAACATTTCTAGGAGTTGCTAAGTTATGGCAAGTAACTCTCTTCCAAGGAACTTTAGGCACTTGAGGCCTAATAGCAGCATAAAGCTTCTTGATTTTCAACTTGTTGCCCTGTATGAAACCAACCCATCCCCCTTGATCATTCACAACATCTCTACAACTCAAAATCTTCTTCAAGAACCAAGAGCATCTATCAGGGGTAGGGGTGGTCCAACAATCTTTATGCTTGAAGTAGTAGATATGGACCCACTTAACCCAAAGATTATCAGCCTTGTGAGCAATATCCCAAAGTAACTTAGTGACAGCTGCTTTATTCCACTCAGGAAGAGAAAGCAAGTTCCAGCCACCACAAACTTTAGGAAGACAGACATTATTCCAAGCAACCAAAGATTTCTTAGCAGGGGCAGAGGATCCAGTCCAAAGAAAACACCTGAACCTAGCCTCAATCTCTTTCAGAATTTTCTTCGGAAGAATGAAAATTTGAGCCCAATAAGTCTGGATACCAAGCAACACACTCTTCACCAATTGAAGCCTCCCAGCATAGAACAAGTGTTTAGCCATCCACCCTTGGATTCTAGCAGGTGACCTTCTCCACCAAAGGCCTACATTGAGCAATAGTAAGCTTCTTGGAAGAGAGAGGGACTTCAAGATACCTAAAAGGAATGGTACCTTGAGAAACACCAAGAAGCTCCCTCAACTCTTTCTGAACATCAACAGAGACCCCTCCAAAATAGACTTCATTTTTATCAAGATTAGCAGAAAGCCCAGAGGCACCCGAGAATTTCGAGAAGGCTTGGAAAAGAAGCTTAATAGAAACACTATCAGCTCTAGAAAACATCAATAAGTCATCAGCAAACATCATGTGAGTTAGGTTTAACTTTTCACGTCTAGGGTGGAAGTTAAAATCAGGAGTTAACCTAAGCTCATCAAGGCATCTAGAGAGGTATTCCATACCAATAGCAAAGAGAAAGGGAGACATAGGGTCACCTTGTCTTAACCCTTTCTTAGCTTCAAAGGGAGGGGCAGGAAAACCATTAATAAGAATAGAGTAAGAGACAGAAGTAAGACAATTCCAGATCCAATCAACAAATCTCTGAGGTGAACCAAGCTCCTGCATGACAGTGATCAAGAATCCCCACTCAACTGAATCATAAGCTTTCTTCAAATCCACCTTAACCATACACCTAGGAGGGATAAATTTGTGATCATAGCCTTTGATCAGTTCAGTTGCAAGAAGGATATTGTCACCAATGTGCTTGCCAGGAATGAACCCTGCCTGAGCATCATCAATCACCTCACCAATGACAGCAACAAGCCTAGTAGTTATGACCTTAGAAATGAGCTTATAGACCACAGTACAACAGGCTATAGGTCTAAAATCCTTAACATGAGAAGCAGAAAGGACTTTAGGAACCAGAGTGATAATTGTGCAATTCCATTGCTTAGGCAAAGTCCCTTTATTGAAGAAATCAATAACACTAGCATAAATATCATCTTTTACAATATGCCAAGTTCTCTTAAAGAAAAAGGAGTTAAAGCCATCAATACCAGGAGCTTTAGTGTTATCAATTCCCTTAAGGGCAACATCAATTTCACCATGAGAAATAGGCCTAATGAGGTAGCTCTGAGCAGCAAAGCTAAGCTGCTTACCCCTCCTCATAGTGACAAGGTCAACAGCAGGGAGCCAAGGAGCCCGAGTCCCTAAAAGAGACTTATAGAAAGAGATAATTTCATGAGAAATAGCATCTGGATCCTTGAGCAACACCTGATTAGAATCAAAGATGGAGTCAATTTTATTCCTTTCTTGTCTAGTCTTCATCACAGAGAAGAAATAGTGAGAATTTCCATCTCCAAGCTTAACCCAATTGATCCTAGATTTTTGCTTGAAGATGCTTTCCTGAATATCATTCCAGTGTTTGACAACCTTAATAGCATCAGATTCTTTAGCATATAAATCCAAACCATCAGGATTTTGGGCCATTAAGTTTTGAATTCTAGAAAGCTCAACATTAGCCTGATCAATCTTTTCCTCAATGTTACCAAACTGCTTGCTATTAAGAGATTTGATACTAGACTTCACATAATTAAGCTTCTTCCAAACAGAACTACCAGAACCCCAAGCCTGCGAAACAGTATTAAGAAAATCAGGGTGATCAGCAATACAGTGTAAAATCTGAAAGGTCTACCTTTCCCCGCAGGGCCAGAACAAATATCCAACAGAACTGGACTATGATCAGATAAAGAAGGAGGGAGATAGACAGTCTCCACATGCCGATGAGAAGCTAACCAAGCTTGATTACCAAAAACTCTGTCAAGTCTAGAGAGCGTTCTAGGGCCAGTATGAGCCTTATTAGACCAAGAGTAAAAGGACCCTTTGCTTTTGATCTCAGTGAGGTCCAAATCATCAACAAGACTCTGAAAGTCTCTAGTCTCATAATCAGTAACATCAGCACCATGAAGCCTATCTGAAGTATGAAGAACAGAGTTATAGTCACCAACACAAAGCCAAGGAGAATGCTGAATATAGATGCTTCTAAGCCCCTCCCACAAAGGAAGCCTATCATGAATGGAGTGAAGCCCATAGACAACAGTGAGATAAGTTTGTGTAGAGAGGTCCTTAGAAGAAACACTACAATGAATGAACTGTTCATGAACCTTCAAGACATTAACAGTTACTCTATCCGCATTCCAACCAAGCTAAATCCTCCCTTTGGGAGAATGGTCATAATTACACAACCAAAGCCAAGAAGAGCCAAACTTCCTCTGATAAGTGAAAACATTTTTCAATTTGATTTTTGTTTCAAGCAAACCAACAATATCAACTGAATGAGAATGAAGCAACCTCTTTACAGAGGCAACTTTTCCAGGGTCATTCAGGCCCCTGACATTCCAAACAGAGTAAATCATGACATCAAAGGGGGATCAACCTCACCCCCGCTTGGATTTATGGTGAAACCACCTGCACCATCCATTTCATTTGCAAATAAAGCAACAAAAGCGTTAGAGGTAGAAGCAGGCTGATGAACTCTAGTTTGTTGGCTTTTTGTCTTCCTTCCTACTATTCTCCACCCCTCATCTGAATTTTGAGAGGTATGAACCTGTGGAGTAATAATAAATTGTCCACGAACAGAAACACCAACATCAACATCAGTAGTAGAATCAAGAGCATGGTTAGGCTTAGGAACCCAAACTTGCTTTTGCTTAGGAGGAACAGGAGCCGGTTGCTTAGGAGCCTGCTTAGGCATAGGAGGCTTAACAGAGCAATCATGACCAACCTTGTTGCACTTAGAGCAAAAAGGAGGGGCCCATTCATACACCACCCTGAGCTCCAATAGTTCCTTCGAAGGACTCTCAACCCATATAGAGTTGAGCATAGGCTTTGTAACATCAATTTCAATCAGAACCCTAGCAAAAGACACTCTAAGTTGTCTAGTAGTACACTCATCAGCACAAATTGGCACTCCAAGCAAGCTACCAAGGCGGCTAAGAGTGTCAGATCCCCAACAATTAAGTGGGAGATTAGGGAATTTAACCCAGAGAGGAACAGTTCTAAGAATTTCAGCATTAAAATCAAAATTAGGACACCAAGGCTTCACTATTGCCGGCTTTCCAAGGAACATATGAGGACCAGAACAAAGTATAGTATCTCTATCATCACTAGAGCACAGATTAACAATAAAGTACCCATCATCATGCCAATACACATCTGGTTTTTGCATATCATTCCATTGTTGAGCAAAGAAACGAAGAACAACAGCAATAGTAGGGTAAAAGCCAACCACATAAAAGACTAAAGCATTAGCCCATTTTTTATTACCTGCCTCAAGCTCGGCTGCCTGTAGCTCAGCAATGAGTTTCCCTTCCTGCACTTTCGGAGCAACAAAGGATAATGCAGCCCCTTTTGCAGCCAACTTCCCAGTAAAAGGTGCAGCTCGATCTTCACTCGCATTCTACTCCAGAACAGGGGAAGATGCAGCTCGATCCTCATTAAATTTGCGCGAGTTCAGTTCCAGAGCAGAGGGAGAAGTAGCTCGATCTTCACTAATCTTGTGCACATTATGCTCCAGAGAGGGTGAGGAATGTCGAAGAGAACTCCCTGGCTCAGCACGATGCCCAGATCCACCAGCATCCAATGGAACAGTAAACCCAGAAACCCTAGGTACTGTTCCATTGGATTGACTCGGCCTAGCAGTAGCTTCAGCAAAGAGAGCAATGGTCTCAGCATCACTCCTGGGAATAGCTCCACAAGCCAGATCCACTAACGCCGGCGCCGGAGTAACCAATTCATCCACCTCTTGAATCGGACTAGGAACGAAAAAAGTACCTGAGTTTCTCAAATTCTGCAAAATCGAATCAAAGGCTTCATGAGCAGTCTTTTGTTGCGCTACTTGAGGTGTAGAAATAGCTTGCTTCTTCTTCTTCGCCATTGATATCCAAATTTGATGAAGAAAACCGATCAAAAATGAAGGACCATGGAGAAGAGAGAGAAGAGAGAAAGTCAACGAAAGTCAATATTGTTTATTGATGTTGCTTTTGGCAAGAACAATATGTTTATTTTGATGAACAATTTGGTGTTTTTTTTTTTTTTTTTTTTTTTTTTTTTAGCAACTGTGAACTAAATCAAGTTAATGTACTTTAAATCTGCTTTGACTTATTATTTTAGCAGTTGTTTGCCCACATTTGTGTTTGGTTTCAATTATTGCACAAACAAATTAGCATAAGGAAATGGAACCCTTTTTTATTGAATAATCATTGTTAACATCATCACATAACAACTACAAACAAATAACACTGCAACATCATGCTACTCCTACTTCATTGACATAATCACTATCCCAAACAAAACCCAAGATAAAATCAAAGCCAAAGAAAAATTCCTCTCATTCCTTGCACTTTTCATCAACTTAATTCGCATTTGACTGGCTTCCCCCTTCAGTTCTTGAACATCTTCTTCCAAGTTCTCTTTTTTAAGCTGAACCTTCTTCACCTTATCTTCTAGCATCTGCTTGTGCATCTCTAACTCAGCAATGGTTGTTTCTTTTTCAAACAATTGAAACCGTAACTCATCAACTTCATCCCTCACACCACCTATCCTCTTAAAAAAACCACAATCCGTATCCTGCACATTAAACCACAATTAGTTAATTAAACCATAATTCAATGTACTTAAATTGGATAATTTAGATGGTTAATGCCCTAATTATGTTCTTACAGGCCATAATGGACAGCCATGGAACTTCAACCCCACATTTAGACCATTCTTCACCGATCTCACAACCGCATCTCTTCCACAATTACATTTAATCTTGTCAATTGACCCTCCCCTTGATGAAGAAGAAGACCCTGATGTTGCAAATTGATGATTTGACCTCTCCATTGATGACTAATTCAAGGGATTGATTTTTACAGATTTTTAATCGAGCAATTTTGTTCAAAAATATAGGCAGGCTATTGCTTTTTAAATCAAAACAATTAAAAAGAAATAAATAATTAAAAGAAATCCCAACGGTAAGTGCCACGTTATCCCTAAACCGGTTACAACAGGTGATAAGCCTTCTTATCATGGGTTGAGAGAAGCATTTTAGGGTGTGTTTTGATGCTTTATATGTACTTTTGTTAGCTTTTGTGAGTTTTGGGCTGTGATCTCACTTATGTGCAAAAGGCGGGATTTATGAGTATAAGTGAGTGAGTGAGCTCGGGAACCAATGAAGAGTTATGTAAGAAGGATGGACCTTGGCTCGTGATTTGAGAGTTGTGATGGAGCATGGAAGAGCAAGGAAGAAAGCTTGAGGAAAAGGTGAAGCAAAGCAAGAAGAAGAAGCAAGGAAAGAAGGCGAAAACAGCAGGAACCACTGCCAGGGCCGCTGGCAGCTGGCCAGAGCCGCTGGCAGCGGGTATACCAGAGTGAGGGGCTGCCAGAGCAGCTGCCAGCGGGTACAGAGCAGCTGGCAGCGGCTCTGGCAGAAATTCGGGCTGTTTTGGTTAATTTTCAGCAATTTGGCTTTGTTTTGGCTCGTGTTTTGGATATTATTTTATTATTATTATTGTGTTATGTTATTAAAATAGAGAAACATATAAATAGCTTAGTTTTAATTAAGTTTGAAGAAAAAAAGGAGAATTAAGTTTTGAGAAAAAAAAGCTTTCTAGGGTTTTCTTGGAATTTTCAGAATTCTTTGTTTTGGAATTAGAATCCATGGAAGCTTAATCTTCCGGATTCTTGGTTAAAGATTGAAGCTTTTAGCTACGAATTGTGAGATCTTTCTTCTCTTAATATCTATTGAATATATATTGTTCCTTGAATTAATTTCATGATTTGCTTTAATCAATTGCTAGGTTAGAATTATTGGATTCGCTTGCATCTAATTAATCTTTCCAAAGTAGCAACTTTAGGTTATTGATGCATGCTTTTGGTTGATAACTTGAAGAGGGAATAATATTATTGAAGAAATTAGACCGCTTGTGTTAATTTATTCAATCCTTGTTGATTTCTCCGTTTATTTTCTTCTTGTGGATAATTTAGAGCGCTTGTATTGAATTGTGCATTGGAAAGGGTTAGAAAGGAGCGCTTTGCTATTTCTAACTATTTATGAGAATTTAGAATCTAGGAATTCTACAACAAGGTGTTCAATAGAGCTTGATTGAGGAGACTTCTATGATCAATTTGTATGTTCATTAGTGGATTTCGCATAACCAAGACCGTTCTTCTCATTGATTACCTATTCATTACGTTCGTTGTTCTTACTTAGTTCATTTATCATCATTGCTCGTGAAAACCCCCCTCGTTACTTAGGTTACTACCGTCCTAGAGTATTTCCACTTAGGTTTCCAGTTATTAGTCCCTTTTTCCCTGTGGATTCGAACTCGACTTCCCTAACTACGTTTATTTGCAGTTAGCTTAGTTGTGATATTTTTGGTTGCATACGACTGAGGCACACCAAATTTTGGCGCCGTTGCCGGGGACTTAGGCGTTACCGTTTAATTGTTTATCTTAGTAGAATTTATTTTAGGATTGTTCTTAGCTATTTTTTTCTTTGTTTGTTCGCTAGGGTATGATAAGTACCCGTTCTGCTAACAAAGAAGTTTTGCAGTTTGATCCAGAAATTGAAAGAAATATTTCCAGGTTGCGAAGAGAGGCAAGAACAAACCCCAGTGAATCAACATACATCTTCAACATTCAAGAAGAGGAAGTGATGGCAGAAAATCGAACACTGAGAGAGCTAACAGCTCCTAACTTGAACCAACAGCCGTTGTGCATCGCATATCAGCAGTTGGAGGAAGGTGCTAATGTTGAGATCAAATCTGGTCTAATTCATCTATTGCCGGCATTCCATGGCATGAAGGGTGAAGATCCAAATAAACATCTGGCAGAATTTCATGTGGTATGTACTAGCATGAAACCGATTGGGATGACTGATGAGCAAATTCAGTTGAGAGCATTTCCTTTTTCTCTCAAAGATGCAGCGAAGGATTGGTTTTACTATCTTCCCCCAGGGAGCATAACAAATTGGGCAGGTTTGAAGAAGTGTTTCTTAGAGAAGTATTACCCAGCCACTATTTCTGCAAGCCTTAAGAAAGCTATCAGCAATGTGGATCAGAAGGAAGATGAGTCCTTGTATGAGTATTGGGAGAGATTCAAGAGATTGTGTGCTAGTTGTCCGTACCATGGGTATTCCGATCAAGACCTCATCCTATACTTCTATGGAGGTCTAACAGATGATGATTTGAGGATGGTGAATGCAGCAAGTGGTGGAGGGCTAGTGAATAAGACTCCAGGAGATGCAACTAGGCTGATTGCAGAGCTAGCAGAGAATTCTAGGCAGTTCAGTCAGAGAACTCCCACGCGCCGGGTGAATGCAGCAAATTCAAATACAACTGAGTTAGAGAGTCAAGTAGCTGATTTGACTTCTATGATGCGTGAGTTCATGGTGAACTCAAGGAATCCACAGCAACTGAATGCTTGTGGTTTATGCACCTCCACAGGACATCCCACTGATGCATGTCCTCAATTACAAGAGGAACAGAATGAGCAGGCCAATGCAATGGGTTTCCAAGGGCAAGGTCCTCAGAGAAGATATGATCCATATTCGAATACATACAATCCAGGATGGAGGGATCATCCAAATTTGAGATATGGGAATTCCCAGGGGAACCAACAACAACAGCAAAATGCTCAAGGCCAGCAGCAATATCAGCAATATAGGGCACCATTGGCCAAACCTCAAGGCCAAACCTCAAATTCGAATGATATGTCAACTGATGAAATGATTAGATCACTAACTTCTAATGTTTCTACTATGCAGCAAAACATGGTGCAATTCCAGCAAGAGACCAAATCCAGTATTCAGAATTTGGAAAGTCAAGTGAGTCAAATTTCAACTGCAGTGAGCAGACTTGAAGCTAAGGATTCGGGAAAACTTCCATCTCAAACGGAGTTGAATCCTAAGCAACAAGCCAACGCTATTACATTGAGAAATGGCAAGGAGCTGAAAGAGACTGAAATTGCAACTAAGAGGGCTGAAGAGTTGATTGGAGCTGAGGAGAAGGAAGTGGAACATGAAGCTGTAGCAAATCCTCCCACTTTTCCATCTTATGAACCCACACCACCTTTTCCTGAAGCTTTGAAAGAAACGAAGAGGTATGAGAAGGACAAAGATATCTATGAAACATTCAGCAAGTGTGAGGTAAACATTCCCCTTTTGAATTTAATAAAGAGTGTTCCTCGATTCGCTAAATTTTTGAAAGAACTTTGTACTATTAAGAGGAAGCACAGGTTAGGAGGGAAGGAAAAAGTGAAAGTCAGTGCTCATGTTTCTGCAGTTTTCCAAAAGAAACTTCCTGAAAAATGCAGTGACCCTGGTATGTTTACTGTTCCAGTTACAATAGGGGACACCACTTTTCGTAGAGCAATGTTGGATTTGGGTGCATCAATTAATGTTATTCCATATTCACTGTTCAAATCTTTGGAACTTGGACCCTTACATGACACCGGGGTAGTGATTCAATTAGCTGATAGATCAAATGTTTATCCTAAGGGAGTAGTGGAAGATGTGCTTGTGAAAGTTGATGAACTAATTTTTCCTGCTGATTTTTATGTGCTTGATATGGAATATGATAGACAAGCAATACCCATCTTGTTAGGAAGACCTTTCTTGAAAACTGCTAGGACTAAAATTGATGTTTTTACTGGTTCTTTGACTATGGAGTTTGATGGACAAGAAATTGTGTATAACATCTATGATTCCATGAAATACCCTGTTGACACTCATTCTTTGTGTTCCATTGATATCATTGATCCTATAGTGCAGGATGTCTTCAATGTTGAGGGCGAGGATGCGCTCCTCACTTCCATTTCTAATGATTTATCTGCTGATTGTTTGGATATTCCTTTGCCTAATAGTGTGCAGATGATGGTAGCAGAGTTGAATGGTCATTCCAAGCTTCCACTTAGACCACCAGGTTCGACACCTACCCCATTGACAGTGCCTACTGATAAACTCTTACCTTCTGTTTTGCAGGCACCCCAGGTGGAGCTAAAACCACTTCCTGATCATTTGAAATATGTGTTCCTTGGTCAAAACGATACTTTACCTGTTATAATTTCAAGCAAATTGACCAAGGAGCAAGAGGACAAGTTGGTGACAGTGCTGAAAGAGCACAAGTTAGCTATTGGATGGACCATTGCAGACATTAAGGGAATAAGTCCATCCACTTGCATGCATCGTATTCTGTTAGAAGATGATGCCAAACCTGTGAGGCAACCTCAGCGTCGCCTAAATCCTCCCATGATGGACGTGGTAAAGAAGGAGATCATAAAATTATTGCAAATAGGAATGATATTTCCTATATCTGATAGTAAATGGGTCAGTCCTACGCAGGTGGTTCCTAAGAAAAGTGGTGTGACTGTGGTAGAAAATCAACAGGGTGAAATGGTTCCTACTAGAGTTCAAAATGGTTGGCGAGTTTGCATTGATTATCGTAGGTTGAATGCAGTAACTAGGAAAGACCATTTCCCTTTACCTTTTATTGACCAAATGATTGAAAGACTTGCAGGGAAATCCTATTACTGTTTCCTTGATGGGTATTCTGGGTACTTTCAAGTGCCCATTGCACCTGAAGATCAGGAAAAGACAACTTTTACATGTCCTTTTGGCACATTTGCTTATCGCCGTATGCCTTTTGGCCTATGTAATGCACCTGCAACCTTTCAGAGATGCATGATGAGCATCTTTTCTGAGTTTGTTGAGCATTTCATGGAGGTATTTATGGATGATTTCACTGTGTATGGTGATTCTTTTGATAAATGCTTGCATCACTTATCTATGGTCCTCAAAAGATGTATTGACTCTAACCTTGTCTTGAATTCTGAGAAATGTCATTTTATGGTCCAACAGGGCATTGTGTTAGGTCATGTAGTTTCTTCTAGAGGTATTGAGGTTGATAAGGCTAAGATTGACACTATTCAGTCTCTCCCTTATCCTACTAATGTGCGTGAAGTGCGTTCTTTTCTTGGCCATGCAGGTTTCTATCGTAGGTTCATTGAGGGATTCTCAAAGCTTGCAAATGCTATGTGCAAATTGCTGCAGAAAGATGTGAAATTCCACTTTGATGATGATTGCAAGAAGGCTTTCGACGAATTGAAGGCTAAGCTCATTTCTGCCCCTATCATTCAAGCCCCAGATTGGTCTCGACCATTTGAGATAATGTGTGATGCGAGTGATTATGCAGTTGGAGCTGTTTTAGGCCAGAAAGTAGGGAGGGCATCTCATGTGATCTATTATGCCTCAATGACCCTCAATTCAGCCCAACGAAACTACACTACCACAGAAAAAGAGTTGTTAGCTGTAGTATTTGCTCTAGAAAAGTTTCGATCTTATTTGCTTGGTACTAAAGTAATTGTTTTCACTGATCATGCAGCTCTTCGCCACTTGATGACGAAGAAAGAGGCCAAACCAAGACTAATAAGATGGATTCTGCTCTTATGTGAGTTTGAGTTAGAAATCAAGGACAAGATAGGCGCGGAAAATCTAGTTGCTGATCATTTGAGTCGTTTGACCCATATTGTTGATCAACCATCATTCCAATATCAAATCCTAGGAGAATTTCCAGATGAATCTCTATTTGCTCTTAAGGATTTGCGCCCTTGGTTTGCTAACATTGTGAATTTTCTGGTTTCTCAACAGTTTCCTCCAGGTTTCACAAAGTCTCAAAAGGACAAGCTTCGAACTGATGCGAAGTACTATGCATGGGATGATCCATACTTGTGGAAGTTCTGCTCCGATCAAATCATTCGCAGATGCATTCCCGAAAATGAGGTGATCCCCATTCTCACCTTCTGTCATTCTCATGCTTGTGGAGGACACTTTGGAGCCAAACGCACAGCAAGGAAGGTTCTCGACTGTGGTTTTTACTGGCCAAGTTTGTTTCGAGATTCCTATGGATTTTGTAAATCCTGTGATAATTGCCAGAGAGTAGGTAACATTTCCCAGAAAAGTGAAATGCCCCAATCCTCTCTTCTGTATTGTGAAATATTCGATGTTTGGGGTATAGATTTCATGGGACCATTCCCTATTTCTTACGGTTTTACTTATATACTTCTTGCTTGTGATTATGTGTCGAAGTGGGTGGAAGCAATACCCACTAGGACTGATGACTCTAAAGTGGTTTCAGGTTTTATCAAAGCTTACATATTTTCTAGGTTTGGAATCCCAAGGGCGTTGATAAGTGACCGTGGAACACACTTTTGCAACCGTACAGTGAGTGCTTTGTTGAGGAAGTACTCTGTTCACCACAAAATCTCCACGGCTTATCACCCACAAACCAATGGGCAAGCCGAGGTGTCCAATAGAGAGGTGAAGTCAATTCTGCAGAAAACGGTGAATCCGGATAGGAAGGATTGGAGTTTGAGGTTGGAGGATGCTCTATGGGCGTACCGCACCGCATACAAAACACCTATCGGGATGTCCCCTTACCGCCTTGTCTTCGGAAAACCGTGCCATCTACCGGTTGAGCTTGAGCATAAAGCATATTGGGCGGTTAAGTCATTCAACATGCAAATGGATGAAGCAGGTGAACATCGGAAATTGCAACTCCAAGAACTAGAGGAGATCCGGCTTGAGTCCTATGAGAATGCAGATATTTATAAAGCAAAGACCAAGCTATGGCATGATCGAATGATCACGCGGAAGGAGTTTAAAGTCGGTGACAAAGTACTCCTATATCAATCCCGACTTAGATTATTTCCGGGAAAACTTCGGTCCCGTTGGGAGGGCCCTTTTCAAGTGGCGAATGTATATCCGCATGGAGCAGTTGAAATTCAAAGCCTCGAGACCGATAAGATTTTCAAAGTCAATGGCCAAAGGCTCAAACCCTACTTCGAGGGTTTCAAAACCGAGAACGTGGAGTGCATCGATCTCTACGAGCCATCAATGGAGTAGCGAAGTGGGATGAGCCGCGTCGAGCCAACGACGTAAAACAAAGGCGCTAATCGGGAGGCAACCCGATCGAAAACTCTTCCCCATTACTTTTCGTAGTTTAGTTTTTATTTTTTTCGTGTGATGTGAAGAGTGTTTTTATTGTTTTTGTGTAGGTGGAGGCCTTGGGAGCAATTTTTATGCGCGAAACGCAGCAAAAACAGAGCAAAACAGAAACAAAGGGGCCTTCCCTGCAGAAGCCGCTGGCAGCTGCTCTGCAGCCGCTACCAGCGGGTCTTCTTGCAGCCCAAACCCCTTTGTTTCTGTCCCAGCCGCTGGTAGCTGCTCCTGAGCCGCTGCCAGCGGGCCCCCCTCTACGTTTTGTTAATTTCAAAAAAAAAAAAAAAAAAAAAAAAAAAAATCACCAAAATCTGCCAGAGCCGCTGGCAGCGGGCCTCAAGCCGCTACCAGCGGCTCCTACAGCTCTCCCCGATTTTTTTTCCCTTATTTCCCCTTTTCCAAACTCCAACTTCATTATCCCCCAATTCACATAAACCCTTACTCCTTTTCTTCTCCTTCTCTCTACTCATTCATTCCCCTACACCAATTATACCAAATTCCTACCAATTTCCCTTTCCCAAATCTTCATCTTTCATCAAATTCTCAATTCCCATCACAATTTCACCTAAGGTTTACCATTTTTCTTGATTTCAATTGTGAAATTGAGTTGGTTGTGTGGAATTGCAAGCTTAATTTATTTTCATTGAAGGTGAAGGTGAAGGTGCAAGTGAACATATTCCTTTTTATAGCCATGGGTAGAGACAACAAGAGGTCTAAAGAATCATCTCCATCAAGACCCTCAAGGGGCAAGAGGCAAGGGGCTTCTTCAAGTCAAGGGGAGGCACCTCCATTGCCTCAAGGGGATGGTTTCATGGGTGTTCGGTTGCATTCCAAGGAGAAGGGCGTATGGACTAAGCTTCAACAACCCCGACGAACGGTGCAATGCACCAAGTTCTTTGACTTAGAAGCTCTACAAGAGCTAGAGATGGAGGAAGGAGTGCGGCTCTTGCTAAGGAACGTGGGTCTCGAGAATTTCATGACCAAATGCGCTCCCACCTATGTCAGGTATACATATGAATTCCTTTCAACGCTTACTAAAGGACGTGAACAAATATCCTTTAATTTGAACAATAGGAATTATGTGATGTCTTATGATGATTTGCGTATGGCATTTGGTTGGGATGCACCCCCATTGGTGAACCGTTGGGGTGATTATAGCACGTACTCGTCCCGAACATTTTGGAGGGCTATAACTGGTTGTGAAGTTGACCCTCATGGTGATCATAGCTTCAAAATCACCCACCCATGCCTTAGACTGGTGCATAGGTTTATATCGTCCACTATTCTATGCCAAGGGGAGGCCACTAAGGTCCCCAAAGTCACATTGTCGTATTTGTGGGCGATGACCCCTGAAGGTGTCGGTACGCCCAATTGGGTGGAGATTTTTGTTGATAGTTGTGTAAAGGTGAAGTCCAACTCCAGTGGCCATATTAGTATGGGTGGCATGGTCTCTTTGCTAGCCTGTTATTTGAATGTTCCACCCCCTGAGGATCTTGTGCCAGTAGACTCGACATACTTGACATATAACATCATGACTCTGGTCAAGATCGGTTTATTATCGCGTTCCCCCGTCGCCGGTAGTTATTTCTGGCGATACGGACCGCAGGGTTTGAACTATTTGAGACTTCCTCGTCCCGAGGGACGAGCATTACCTTTTGGCCCTACTGCTGCAGACTTTTTCCTTCCGCCCGACCCGGATGTTGCTCCTTATTTGGGAGATGCTGAAATCATAGTTGAGAACATGGGAGAGGAGAATCCCGATGTTCATATGGGCGGAGAGTTTGTTGATGAGGAAGGGGGTGAGGATGCTGCTGGAGTGCAGCACGATGATTGGCCTCGATGGAGGGCTGATGTGGATGATAGACTAGAGGAGGTGTGCGATGGGATACACGAGCTGCTTGCATATCAAAGAAGCATGAGTCGGTTTTACACCACTCAGTATCCGCAGTATGAGCCTCCAACTGAGGCGTTCATGGATCATTTGGCATCCCGTGCTTTGCGTCGTTCCGAGAGGCGTGCTTCTCGGGGCGATGCCGGCTCTTCTGGCTCTGGAGGTCCCTCTCATTGAGATGGTAACGATTTTCTTCCTTTTCCCTTACTTTTGGTTTCATTGTAGTTGTTCTTGCATCGAGGACAATGCTTCATTCAAGTAGGGGGGGGGAAGAAATTCTTGCATATATTCTTTGAATTTTGTATAGTTATCTTGATTTCATGTTTTGTATAACTATCTTAATTGTGGTTCAATGAAGCAAGCTTGAAAAAAAAAAAAAAACAGAAAAAAAAGAAAGAAAGAAAAAAAGAAAAAGAAACCCGCTAAGTTGAAAACCTGAAAAGGCGGCTTAGGCAAAAATGGGGGCCCGGTTAGGTTGAAAACCCGAAAGGGCGACCTAAGCAAAAAAGTGGCTAATGAGTGGGTGAGAAAGTGAGATTTGGAAAAAGATGAGAGGCTAGGATGAAAACCCGAAAGGGCTCCTAGGCAAAATGAGAGAAAAAAGAGAGAAATGTTCATGAATTTGATTTTTCAAGGAAATTTCGCATCTATTTGCCGGAGTCGGTGTCATAAGGGGAGGAGATATAAGGAGGTGTCGGGGTAGGTTTCATCTTGGTGATTTTGGGAGATAGTTGAGATTTTGGGGGAATTTGTTGATCATCTTAGGAATTTGAGAGCATGAGTTGTTTGTTTTCACTCTTGAATGTGGAAGTGTTTTTATGAGATTTTTGGTTAAGTTGAGTTTTTGTTTGCCCAATTTTATCAAAAATTTCATTTCTTTAGGAGGTTGAGAATATTCATACTCATGGCTATGCGTTTATCGTTCCAAGTTGATTTTGGGGATGAATTGATAAATAAGAAAAAAGGGAGATTCAAAGTGTGAAGTATGGGGGAGTGTGATTGTGATTGGTTGATAAGTACTAGGATGTTTTGTTGAGTTTGAGTGCGTAGAGCTAGTTTGATTCCACCATCTTCTGTTTTGAACCTTAGTGAGGAGGATGTGTTTTATTCTCTAAGTTTACTCGAGGGCGAGTAAAGGTTCAAGCATGGGGGAATTTGATAAGCCTTCTTATCATGGGTTGAGAGAAGCATTTTAGGGTGTGTTTTGATGCTTTATATGTACTTTTGTTAGCTTTTGTGAGTTTTGGGCTGTGATCTCACTTATGTGCAAAAGGCGGGATTTATGAGTATAAGTGAGTGAGTGAGCTCGGGAACCAATGAAGAGTTATGTAAGAAGGATGGACCTTGGCTCGTGATTTGAGAGTTGTGATGGAGCATGGAAGAGCAAGGAAGAAAGCTTGAGGAAAAGGTGAAGCAAAGCAAGAAGAAGAAGCAAGGAAAGAAGGCGAAAACAGCAGGAACCGCTGCCAGGGCCGCTGGCAGCTGGCCAGAGCCGCTGGCAGCGGGTATACCAGAGTGAGGGGCTGCCAGAGCAGCTGCCAGCGGGTCCAGAGCAGCTGGCAGCGGCTCTGGCAGAAATTCGGGCTGTTTTGGTTAATTTTCAGCAATTTGGCTTTGTTTTGGCTCGTGTTTTGGATATTATTTTATTATTATTATTGTGTTATGTTATTAAAATAGAGAAACATATAAATAGCTTAGTTTTAATTAAGTTTGAAGAAAAAAAGGAGAATTAAGTTTTGAGAAAAAAAAGCTTTCTAGGGTTTTCTTGGAATTTTCAGAATTCTTTGTTTTGGAATTAGAATCCATGGAAGCTTAATCTTCCGGATTCTTGGTTAAAGATTGAAGCTTTTAGCTACGAATTGTGAGATCTTTCTTCTCTTAATATCTATTGAATATATATTGTTCCTTGAATTAATTTCATGATTTGCTTTAATCAATTGCTAGGTTAGAATTATTGGATTCGCTTGCATCTAATTAATCTTTCCAAAGTAGCAACTTTAGGTTATTGATGCATGCTTTTGGTTGATAACTTGAAGAGGGAATAATATTATTGAAGAAATTAGACCGCTTGTGTTAATTTATTCAATCCTTGTTGATTTCTCCGTTTATTTTCTTCTTGTGGATAATTTAGAGCGCTTGTATTGAATTGTGCATTGGAAAGGGTTAGAAAGGAGCGCTTTGCTATTTCTAACTATTTATGAGAATTTAGAATCTAGGAATTCTACAACAAGGTGTTCAATAGAGCTTGATTGAGGAGACTTCTATGATCAATTTGTATGTTCATTAGTGGATTTCGCATAACCAAGACCGTTCTTCTCATTGATTACCTATTCATTACGTTCGTTGTTCTTACTTAGTTCATTTATCATCATTGCTCGTGAAAACCCCCCTCGTTACTTAGGTTACTACCGTCCTAGAGTATTTCCACTTAGGTTTCCAGTTATTAGTCCCTTTTTCCCTGTGGATTCGAACTCGACTTCCCTAACTACGTTTATTTGCAGTTAGCTTAGTTGTGATATTTTTGGTTGCATACGACTGAGGCACACCAACAGGTTACGTTACCTGTTCAATCCATTTTGGGAGAAAATTAAAAAATTTCAGTTTAATTTGGGCAGATTAAAAGGTTGGTCCAATTTTGGAAAACCGGCCAAAGGTTTGTTCACGCATGTTAAATTTTCCTAAATTAAACATGTCAAAACTCATAAATTTATAATCTTTTACAATCTAAGTATATTATCAAACCATAATAGTAATAATCTAGAATCAAAATTTAATCAAAGCTTGGAACTTTAAACAACTTAATAGGATTAGAAAGCAATAAAAAAAAATAAAGGAAGAGAGGAAGGAGAGGGGCGAACGGCAGCACCAGTAGGGCGGTGGTGCAGGCGGCGGACAGCAGCTCGGCTCCAAGTCTTTAGGGTTTTATTTTTTTTCTTTGTGTTGTACGTGGGAGAGGAGAAAAGAAAGTGAGGGGGAAATAAGGGTTTTGGGGTTTATATACTTTGTTGGCTTGGTCTCCAAAGTCAAGTGGGAATGGGAATTGTATTTGGGATTGAATATAAATTTTAGGCTCTCTTTATTCAAAATTGGTCTACTAACACTATATATAAAAATAATTTCAATTAGATTGGTGCTTAATAATCTAATGAAGTTTAAATAAATTTTGCATATAATAATTTAATTAATGAAACGAAGTAAAATAATTATTTAAATAATAAAGAAATGTAATAATTTATTCTGAAAATATGGGGATTACAGTAAGTCTATAGGATTTTCCCTCTAAGGTAGAACACTAGAAACTGACCCAAACTGACGTTTCAACAGTGACGCTGAAGTTTGGCCTGTGGCGCGACACGCTAGTGTCTGACGCAACGCGACAGTAATGTCGCACCGCGACACGCTGGCGCATCGCTACAGTTCTGTTGTTCTTGCGATGGTCCAGTTTTCTCCTTGAGTCTTCACGCCGAGTCTAATTAATCAGTTTATTAATTGTAAAAACCATATTTTAGTCCTTAAATAAGTCTAAGCACATAGTCCCATGGTCTTACGCAAGTCTTAATAACTTAGCCTTTGTATGAGTCTAGTCACATGGTCATGACACGAGCCTTGAACATATCACTTGCACTCACAAGTATTCACACAATTTGTACACTATGACCATGTTTTAGGTTCAGGCATAAGTCGCTCTTTCCATCATTTGAATTGGGGGTCCACTCTATTCCTAATTTTTTCGTATCTCTCCATCTACATCACCTTCTTCTTACATGCTTTCTCTATACATATCATTCCCCTTATTCTTCCCTGATCTCTTCCCACCTATGCATGTTGAATCGAGTTTGAGTCAAACAATTAACAATAAATATCCATAACTTCCTTTTCCGCAATACTTGGTCAAGAAGAGAAGGGTGCTTAATCAAGGACAACACCTTCGTTCAAGCTCTACTCTTCAATAAGCCCATCAAACACAGAAAGAAGTTCATACTAATGGCAACCCAACAAGAAGTTGATGAGCTTAGGAAAAATCTTGTTAATTTGACCGAGATGATGAAGACCCTTGCTCTTCAAGTCAACAATCCTGCGAAAAAACAACAAATGGAGCGAATAGTGGAAAGCTTGAAAAGCTCTCCAATGATTATAAGTTCCAGGCGATTAGCTCACAAGGGGTCTTAGTGCACAAGGAACTTCTTGTACAGAAGTTCAATGCCAATGACATCCATGACTTCAGATCAACTAACAACCCCTACTTTCACTTAAGAGCTTTTGAAACTATAATGAATATTAAGGGGATTGACAGGAAGGTTTTCCACACTTTGTTCTCACTATCTTTAAAGACCGTTTGTCAACAGTGCTTCTTCTCCCTTGAAAAAGAGAAAACTTCTTCTTGGGATGGCTTAATAAACGCTTTCATATATCGATACAAATGTAACGTCCAAGTCAAATCTGACAGTAGAGAGCTTGAGATGTTGAAATAAAAAGAGAATGAAGGCTTTACTTCTTTATTTAATAAATGGAAGGAAAATTCCGCTAAAATGGCTAAGGTGCCCACTGAGAAAGAATTTGTAAGGATGTTCATTAAGAATTTCCATGAGAAGTATTCAAAACACTTGAAATATCAACACAACTTGAATACTTTTAAGGCTATCTATGACATAGGCATTGATATCAAAGACAAACTTTTGAAAGTTGATAGCGCAAAAGGAAAGAAGAACGACCGTCCTTTTTCTTCCTCTCCCATTAATGAAGTGCGCTCTACAAACACCTTTAAACAACAAATCCAAAGGTCGAAAAGAGTGTTCACTCCACTTGGTATGAGTTACGAGACAACTTTCAAAAAGCTTTACCCCAAAGGACTAGTCATGCCCATAGGACCCATCAAAGACCCAATTCCAGAAGCTAGGCCACCTAAGTGGGATCCTAATAAACACTGCAAATATCATCAAGGAATGGGTCACGACACTAAGGAGTGTTGGAAACTCAAAGAAGCCATTCAAGACCTGATTGGTGACGATAAAACGTCAGAGATCCTAGCCATTGCAGAAGATCAAGCATCCTTCGATCCTTCGCTCCTTATCACACCTGTAGGCGAGCCCTTGATCGAGGGAGGCTATATAAATTCTATCAATGAAGTGACCATGATTGAGGACGATGAAGGAAATTTCTTAGATAATATCAATGGAAACTCGACAAGTCTAAAAGAAGTTCGAAAACTACAAGATATCATCGCCATGCCCTTGAATATGGTGGACGACCTACAAATCAAATATCATTTATCGAACAACACTACCATCACCAAGACCATAAGAATGAAAAGGACAAGTCACTTCCTTCTTCATCTTCCCATCAAGAACTTAAAGGAAAACTCAATGCTCCTAAACCACGAGTAAAACAGACCATTGAAGAATACACACCAATAGAAGTGACTTATAATGAATCTTTTAACTATTTTCATGGTAAAAACCTTATTCATCCCATCAATTCAAGCCAAGACCCTCTACCGGTGAAACGGTCTCCCAATTGGGATCCAAATTCTTTTTGCAAATATCATGCAGGCCATGGTCACACCACTGAAGAGTGTTTCACCCTCAAAGACCGAATTCAAGACCTTCTTGTTCAAATGACCTTAGTATTTCTCCAAGCAAAAATAGGATCGAAGTCAATAATAATGGCGGCAAGAGTAAGAACGACAATCTTTCTTCCATTTCTTCCTATCAGAATGGAAGTTGCATGGATAATTAAAGACCAAAAAAGCAACTAAAGAAAGAGTTCACTCCTATCGGAATGAACTATGATACCGCTTTCGATCGACTCCATGCCAAGGGACTCATTACTCCCATTGGACCTATTCAAGATCCTACACCTGAAAAGAGGTCGCCCAGTTTGAACCCAAATGCACACTACAAGTACCATTAGGGTAGAGGTCATACTACTGAGGGATGTTGGAAGCTGAAAGAGGCCATCTAATATTTGATTGATAATAACAAGCTTCCCATACCTTCAGCTAGTAAGAAAACCGAGTGATGATTTCGTGATCTCTTTTTTCTAAACTGAAGATGACTACAAGCAGTCACCTTTGACGACGTTCCCTAGGATGTGGAGAGTTTTCATAAACAATAGAGGATAGCTACAAGCAGCGGTCTTTGACGATGGCGTTCACGAGGCACTATGGAGGTTGTCACAAAAAGCAGCAACAACATCAGTTACTTAGAGGCGTGTGCTCGACGGTGCAAGATACGTGTTTCTTAACTCTCTTATCTTTTTAACTAAAGCTAGTTTGTAGGTATCGACGTTACAAGAATGATTTAGGATCGCAAAACGTTCTGAATCATTCTTCATCCCTATCAATACTTTGACTTTTGTTTTTTGAAGCATACGTTTCTCCAGACTCAGTCAAAGTGGGGGCTTCTGTAGACACCCAAATGTGTCTCCCCAAATATCCAAACCCAGTGATGAATACTTTTCACGTCACTTGATTATCGAACGAGGTGAAAGTGTGAAAAGTCTTGTGATGCGGTCGTATTAATAAAAATCTTTCTTTCTGTTTTGAAAAATCTACTCTATTTATTGGAAATAACCAGTTCAATTTAGCTTGGTCCATGATAAGGGTCTAATACTAGTTTAGTTGGGTCGGGCTCGCAACAGTGGGTGGAAAGGAAAGAAGAACGACAATCCTTCTTCTTCTGAAAACACCCCTTCTAGCAACAACGGTAGTACCTTTGATCTTAATGAAGTCTTAGCCATGGATAGTCAGAGACCTAAGAAACAACTAAGGAAAGAGTTCACCCCCATTGGGATGAACTATGATACCGCTTTCGATCGACTCCATGCCAAAGGGCTCATCACTCCTATTGGACCTCTTCAAGATCCAACACCCGAAAATAGGTCATCCAACTGGATGCTGACGCTCATTGCAAGTACCATAAAGGAAGGGGACATACTACGAGAGTTGTTGGAAGCTAAAAGAGGTCATCCAATATTTGATCGATAATAACAAGATTCCCATACCTCCAGCTGGCAAGAAGACCGAGTGATGATAAGGCACAAGAAAAGAGGTGAACTTCAACGACAAGATTTTGTGACCTCCTTTTTTCTATTTTTTTCCTCCTTTCCCAATAAGTCTAGCATAGGAACCTTTCACTTTCCTTAGATTTTATTTTGTAGGACTTTTCCTTTTCTTTTTAATAAAATGAGCATTTATTTTCTTGCATATGATCATCGCCTTGCATTGCATAAAAAAAACGCCGAACTAAGCACAAGGTATACTAATGATTTGAGGCACCCTTGTAGCCACATCATATAACCTTTCATTTTTTCAAATATACAATCATTTCTTGACAAACCACTTTGAGTCTTGTCTAACGATAAACCTTTATTTTTTTCAACCCACATCTACCTAACCTTGGGATGGGATGGTGTGCAACTTATGCAATTTCCCAATGCAAAAGCTTGAGTTATTTTACAAAATATTCAAAAGATTAAAATAAGCAAAAACTAATAAAAGTGTGCAAAAGGGCAAGTGTTCCAATGTCATTGATATGAACATGTCTTTGACAAGAACATGTCTCAAATTGCGTCTCTTATCGAGTACTCGGTACCGTGCCTTAGAAACATGAATGAAAAGTAGTGATAGACCGCATGATCGGGATTGCCCACATTTATCAAAATTAAAAAAATGCAAAAGCAAAGAAAAAATAATAATAAACAAAAAGAGTTCAAAAGTGAAAAATCTTAAGCATACAAAACACAAAGGTTTAGAAGCAAGGTTGCACATATTGGGGGCTTATCTAGGGTCTTGAGCCTTTATCCTATTCTTATTCAAACTTTTAGCCTAACCACGTTACAACCCATCAAGAGACCTCTTTGACGTATACACATACTTGTGCGAGGTTTCGCTAGAGCTACAGCCTAATTCCTAACGGATACGTAGGCAGCCTCACATTGAGGTGCGACCGTAATAAAATGCATTCATATACACATTCATGCATGATCATATCAGGGGATCTCCTATGCTCATCCCTATCCATTTAGAGCTAGACTTGGGGGCTTGATCCCTACATTATTAGCTTACCTAGCCTAAGAGTCACCACTATTTGACTCTTTTCAAAATATTTTTCCATACACTTAGCCTTTGCAGCCTAGTTTTAGTGTCACTTTCACACACATCACTAATACATAGACAAATAATCCTTCTCTTAGGAACCTTTTGTCATGAAATCTTAACAGGATGTTGAAGCATGCCTCATCATCTTAGAGTTGTTCATCACTCATCATCACAAACATAATCACATCACAAAGTATGAAGTACTTAGCCTCCGCGCCTAAGTTACCCAAATACTTGCATCATTGATTCAACAATCAAGATAGCCTAGGATGAACTAATCCTTGCACCATAAGATACAATGATCAATGCATACACTTGACTAAGCTCATTTAACAAGCACCTCAAACACTCACTTCGATTCTTTTTTGTGTCTTTCTTTTTCGGGAGAAAGTCGGTACCCTCCACAAAATGAGATTTTTTTTTTTTGCTTTTCTGAATTTTGAGTCAAGCACATCACAATACAATGCACACACGAGGCATTCACATTGATTCATGTTGTGTCATATCATATCGAGTCGAGTCTAAACACATTAAGTCACACAAGAGTCAATCACACTAAACCTTGAGTCAACCTCATGACAAAGCAATCATAATGTCAAGCACAACAAACCTTAGGTCAACCCTAGGAAAAACATAAGCAAATCCATGTAGTCCAAAACATATATGCAAGTGCACTAAGTCCCAGACGGAAAAGTGATCTTTACAAAGATCTAAGACAGAAAACACAATTTTTCAAAGACATGCAAAGCTATCACTTCCAAGGCGAGGAGATCATAAAATTTGACAAAACGGCTCAAGGCGTAGTGATCTTCGACATTATTCCCTAGAATGTGAAAGTTGTCAACCTATTTGAGAAGATAGCTCAAGGCAAAGCAATCTTGGACGGCACTCCCTAAGATGTGGAGGTTGTCAAATAAAACAAATTTGATCCAACAAAAATTGATTGTGTCCTAAGGCATGGATGGCTCGCACATCAAGTTTCTCAAGACAAAGAGACACATAATTATCAGACAAGTTTTCCCAAGATGAAGAGAAATTGTCGATTAATGCACACTTCCCAAGGTGTAGAAGATGGTGATTGCATCCCATGGCGTGGGTACTTAGTGTAATTTCACTTAAGAGCTACTCAAGGCGTAGGATCTCATGACATGATTCTCAAGGCGTGGAAACTGTTAAACTATTAAACTTCTCAAGGCAAGGAAAATCATCATTCAGAATACTTCTCAAGATGAAGGAGTCTATGACATGTTACTCGAGGCAAAGAAATTTGTCACCGTTCAATTGTGAGTTGCTCGAGGCGCAGAAGCTCATGATAAGAATCCCCAAGGCGTGGAAGACTGTCATTCAGTGAATCGCTCAAGACGTAGTGGTTTGCAGTAGAATTCCCAAGGCGTGGAAGATTGTCGTCCAATGGATCGCTCGAGGCATGGTGGTTCGCAATAGAATTCCCAAGACGAGGAAGGACGTCATACCAAGACTGAAGACAACTACAAGCGGTGGTCTTTGACGATATTCTCTGGGATGAGCATGATATTAACAAGATTAATAACAAACCCTAGCATGTCACTAAACAATAAAGATCAAAGCTTTAACCCTAACATGATAGAAGAAATAGGAGGCATCCTAAACATGATACTAGAAAGCAATAAAAGCATCCTAACATGATACTAGGAATTAATATAATCAAAGCATGATTTCTATATCAAAAGAATAATTAAAGTAATTACTTACTTCGATGTCTCGTATCTCTTTCTAATAATAAAACACACATGTGAGTAACTTCAACAAATATATTAAATCAAACAATTAAATTAAATAATTGAAATAGAGATTTGGGACCAAACCCTCAGAAATTATCAACCTTTACGTCCAGGACTAAGGCAACTTTGAACTTGGCTAGGTGTGTCTAGAACTTGTTAATGCGAAATTTTGTAAAAAGGAAGGTTTAGAAAGAGAGAGAAGAATAAGCTATTGCTTGAGAGAATTAAAGATTATGGTTGATCATTGTGAATCTTGATTAAAAAAAACGGGGAAATACGACCCTATTTATAAAGAAAATAGTCTGGAAAGATAGAAAAGAATCAGAAGTTGAATCGGAATAAAACTGGCTCCTGTCGCCAGCGTCAGGATCTAGCGCAAAACATAAGCATCACGCATGGCGATAGGGTCTGTTGTCTGGCGACAGACTTGTCATTTGGCACTAATCAAAAGATAAAACGCGCTTTTGTACGGAATCCTCTTCTTAATATAATTAAGCAATTAAACTTCATGTTTATCAGTTTTAAATCAAATTTATCAAAATAAAACACTTGTATTATTTCAAATCAAATTCATTATTTTTTTAAAAAGGATAATCATCAATCCTAACTCTATTAGAACTCAAAATAACCTTCTAAACTATTCTAGAAAATTATAATCAATCCTAATAACTTTAGAAATAATAATTAATGGGCCTTCCACTAGATCATTGGGACATAAAACCATTTCAAACCCAATTTAGTATTTTGACCTTAACTTCCTCATTATTCTTCGGAATTAGCTTATAATATGTCATTAGAAAGCTCTTTTATTGTTAGTAGCTTTCTGTTTTGTAAAATCGTTTTAAATATCAATACCTATGTCATAGACGGCTATGAAAGTATTCAAATTGTGTTGATATTTCAAATGCTTTGAATACTTTTCTTGGAGGTTCTTGATGAACATCTTTACATACTCCTTTTCAGTAGGAACCTCAACCATATTTACGGAAGTTTCCCATCCACTTGTTGAAGAAAGAGGTGAACCCTTCATTTTCTTTTGCTTTAGCATCTTAAGTTGTCTATGGTCTTTTTCAACTTGAATATTGCATTATATCTATCTATGAAAGCGTTTGTTATAGAATCCCAAGAAGAGGTCTTCTCTTTTCCAAGGGAATAGAACCATTGTTGACAAACAATTTCTAAAGATAATGAGAACAAAGAATGAAAACCCTTTCTATCAATCCCCTTAATGTTCATTATAGTTTCAAAGGCCATTAAGTAGAAGTAAGGATTGTTAGTTGGCTTTAACTTAGGGATGTCATTGGCATTGAACTTCTGCAAAAGAAGCTCCTTGTCCACTAAGACCCCTTGTGAGCTAATGCCCTGGAACTTATAGTCATTGGAAAGCTTGCTTAAGTTTTCCTCCATTCGCTGCATTTGTTATTGTTTTGCAGGGTCATTGTTTTGAAGAGCCATGGTGTAGACACCCATTTGTGTTTCCCCAAACCAAACCTGATGATGAATACTTTTCACGTCGAATCATAATCGAATGAAGTGAAACTATGGAAAGTCTAGTATTGCGGTTAGTTTTTATTCTCTTCTTTCTCTTTGTTTTCAAAAACCTATTTTATGAAAATAGTCAATCCAGTTTAGTTTGGTCCATGGAAAGGGTCCAATAATAGTGTAGTTGGATCGGGTTCGAAAAGAGATTTCCAACGATATATTATAAGCCTAATTCGATGAATAATGAGGAAGTTATGGCCAAATTACTAAGCTGGGCCCGGTTTGATCTTTATATGCGGCCCAATGATCTAGAGGAGGGCCTATTATGAATTATCAATTCTAATGCAATTAGGATTGATTATAGTCTTCTAGAATCTTCTAGAAGGTTCTTTTGAATCCTAATGTGATTAGCATTGATAATTGAGTTTTATGAGTTTTATTTAGAATAAAAGAAGTGTTTTAAATGAAATTACGGTTTTACCCCTCGTACGGACTTTTACGCTTAATTTTTTAAAAAAATAGAAAACGTGTGGGAAATTGCCTGCAGCGCTGCACAACAGGCTGTCGCCTGGCGACAGGCCTGTCGTGCGTGACAGAGGCAATTGCGGCGCCAACGTCGTGTTTTATTCTTCTTAAAACTCTAATTCTTTTTTTATCATATTTCGGCTTATTTTCATTATAAATAGCCTCCTTAAATCTCTGTTTTTAAGGACCAACTCTCATCAAGAATTTCTTGATTCTCTCTCCCTCTCTCTCTCTTATTCTAAACCAACCTTTTCACAAACAAAATTCCGCATTCACAAGATCTAGGCACACCTAGCATAATTCGAAGTTGCCTTCGCTCTAGACGTGAAAGGTTTGATTTTTGAGGGTTTGGTCCCTAATCTAGTCTAAACTTTCTTAATCTCTATTTCAATTATTTAATTTAATTCTTTGATTTTATTATTTTTCTTGAAGTTACTAACGTGTGTATTTTGTTATTAGAAAGAGGTACGAGACAACTAAGTAAGTGCTTTAATTGTTTTATTGATATTTTGATATAGAAATCATGTTTAGGTTGTTATTTTGATTCCTAGTATCATGTTAGGATGTTTTTTTTATTACTTCCTAGTATCATGTTTAGGGTGATTTGCTTATATCAATTATGATTTCTATGATGCTTCCTATTTTCTTTCCTAATAGCATGTTAGTATCATGTTAGGGCTAAAGCTTTGATTTTTATCGTTTAGTGACATGCTAGGGTTTGTTATTAATCTTGTTAGTATCATGCCTAGGATCTTGCTATTATTATTCTTTAACATGATTATGATTATTTAATTATGATTATTATTATGTTGCTTGATATATATTTATTGTTATTGCTTGATCGCACCTTTTATGCATGTTTAAAGGAAATTTGTACTTGTAATCACGCTTAATAAGATAATTAATAATCTTGTTTAGGGTTAATATGATTATAATTCAAGTGATCGCCAATAATAGTTTTATTTGTGCATTAATATTCAACCAACATAGATAAACAGGTTTAGGGTAAACCTAATGATTGCATGTTAGTCAGAAAGCGCAGATGAATACGAGTAGAATAAAGTAGAGGCCTATTATTAGGGCATGTTCTTTCTCTTTTAGATTGGATTTTTACCTTCATCCCCGAACTTTTAGTTTTGGTTCCAGACCTATTGGAGTTAACGATCTCTTGGATCGTTAAGGGGTGTAACCTTCACCCCGTGAACGATTTACAAGTTCCTAATTAAAACTTGTTGGCGACTCTTTTGCTCTAGCTTCCTTCCCTTTGGACGCCACCATGCTTAAGTGTATGATCACAGTGGGATTCAAGTTTGGGGTAATGCTTGAAATATTCCCCACATTTTTTGTCGACTCCACTGCGGAGGATTTCTATTTTAATTCCTGAAATTTATTTCGGTAATGATTTAGAATGAGAGGATGAGACTCGAAAAGTTCTAAGTATTTCATGTGCGTAATTTTGATTAACATTATTGTCATATGCATAAAAAAAAGGTTCTCATTGGAAACACCATCCGTAATGAGTAAAAAACATAGGATTTTTACACGTAGGAAATTTGAGGAATATCTTTTACTACTAGAACTGAAATAATACTGCGAAAACTGGAAAATTTAAGAATACAGAATGAAAGGAATGGTGTCCTTCGAACAAGTGTATTGTTCTGATAGCGGGTTTAGAATTATTAGAAAGCTAATATATTCAGTAAGGTCAAGTGATCGGAATGCGTGGGTGGAGGCCGCTTCCGATCAGTAATATTAATGTATAATTAATATTACAGCTTAATCTTGAATGAACCCTTCGAGTCACACCCAAGCAAATATACGAACCGACTCGACGAATTAATTCGGAAGAAATTAATTCGTCATCTGAGTGTTAAATATTTAGACGTCGAAAATTCGAGCTCAGAGCGTCGAAACCAAGCGTCGAAAGTCAAGTCAAAAATAGTAAAAGGCGTGACGGCAAAATTAGTAATAAATCAACAATGAATAAAATAGCCCTAGCATCGGAATCCCGAGTGCTAGGGGATTAGGCAAGCTAGCAGCCCGCACCATGTGCGAGGCTTCCTAGCAAGCTACGGCCAGCAGCCCGCAAGCATTGCGTGGCTTGCTGGCGCGCGCTACTGCTAGCAGCCCGTACATGTGCGTGGCTTGCTAGTAGTGCCTATCAGCAGCAGCAGCCCGCACATATGTACTTGGGCATGCTGGGCCGAGAAGGCAACAGCTAGCAGCCCACGTGTGCGGGGCTAGGCGGGGCCGAGTCATTGGGGAAGCATGTGAAGGGAGTGTGTTTGTGTGAGGACAAGTGGCACAAGGAGAGGAAGGAGTGGGGAGCAAGTATGGTCCCCTCCTCTCCAAGTGGTCCTCACTTCTCTTTACATACAACAAGGACACTTGTTGATTTATTACTTGCTTGCCTATTTAATTTATTGGGAAATTCTACATGGTGGCCTCCAAGTTTTTATTTTTCTACGTGGAAGACACACTTTTTTCCAACTCTCTCAAGTGACACTATGGTTTTGCAAAATTATATATAGTGTCCTTTTTTTTAGTTTATGGCTAACTTTTATAATTAAAATGGTTAACCTTAGGTTTTTTGGTTTAAAAATTAATTAAATTATATTTTAAAATAATAAAATAAAAAAAAAGATTTTTTTTTTAAAAAAACACCCCAAACCCACGACCACCCTCCCACCACCACGTCCACCATCCACAACCCCAACCCCCATACACCACCGGCGCCTAGAATCCTTTTTTACCGCGCCGGCGGCCCCGTCCCCCATCTCCACTGGCGCCCAGACTCCTCCTCCCGCAGCGCAATTAAATCACCCCCGACCCCCTCCCATGTTTCCACTAAACCACCACCAACCCAGATCCCAAGAAACGGAGTAGTTGAAGGTAAGGGGGGTCAGAATTGGGAGAAAGAAGGGTAAGGGCGCTGGGATTGAGACGGAGAAGGAGTTTTGAGGGTGGAGGGATGGTTTTTCTGGGTTTTCGTGGGGGATGGAAAGGGGTTGGTGGTCTGATTCGTGGGGTAAGGAGGGGTAGGGGACGCCGCGCTGGGGGAGGGGGAGTCTGGGCGCTAGTGGAGATGGGGGACGGGGCCGCCGGCGCCGGCGTGGTAAAAAGGGATTCTGGGCGCTGGTGGTTGGGGTGGTGGGAGGGTGGACGTGGTGGTGGGAGGGTGGTCGTGGGTTTGGGGTGTTTTTTTTATAAAAAAAATTCTTTTTTTTTAATTTTAAAATATAATTTAATTAATTTTTAAACCAAAAAAACTAAGGTTAACCATTGTAATTATAAAAGTTAGCCATAAACCCAAAAAAAGGACATTATACATAATTTTGCAAAACCATAGTGTCACTTGAGAGAGTTGGAAAAAAGTGTGTCTTCCACGTAGAAAAATAAAAACCCGGAGGCCACCATGTAGAATTTCCCTAATTTATTTTAGCTTTAAATTAAATTGTGGAATTTCATGATCCCACATTAATGGGATTGAAATTCTCACTCCCACTTTTCTCTATAAATACCCATCTTGGGATTTGGAGAAAAGTGCTTGAGTGGGAGTTAGAAAGAGCATTGCATTTTGGCAAAAACTCTTAAACTCCATTAACACTTGGGTTTTGGTCGGACCTTGCTAACTCCAAGGTAGCGGACCTAAAAAGTCGGTGTTCGTCCTTTGTGGGTGGATATCGTTGGAGGGTGTGAGCAAGGCTAAAGCTTTCAAGTAAGAGCCCGACTTGAGGGCGAAGCACGCGTCAAAGGTAAATTCTGATTTATCCTTTTATGTTTATTTATTATACTTTATGGTTTTATTAATTGCGAGTGGTTCTTTGGGTCGGGGTTGTTTCCGCGGTGAGTCGGACTCACCAAACCCCAACCCAGAAAGCTGCTGAGGCATGTAGGAACTGGTGTCTAGAAAAAAAAGCCTGTCGCCGAAGATAAGGCTCTATCGCAGAGCGACAATTTTGTCGCCAGGCAACATAGCTCTTATCGCGGCGACAATCCCTGTTAGCTGGCGGTGCATTCTTCTAATACCGAGCCAGAAATATGAGTTCTAATTTCGACCAGTTCTAACACTGTTAGCTCGATTCTACTTCCTGATTGAGTTTTTCTCAGTTTTCTGAAACCCATATGTGTTCTACATATGAACATAACCCTCTAGGAATTCATGCTCCATCTACCTGATTGAATTCTCTGAGCAACAAATGGTACATCCGAGAATGTTGAATTCACCAAACCATGGAAGCCTATTTAACTCGCGGGGTCCCATCCACTCGCGCCAACCCTTCCAAAGGTAATGCTTCCGCGCGGTGCATCCGGACTCATAACCATGGACCCTCTTTGACTAACCCATATCTTGAACTTTAGACAACTAGAGCCATGGTTAGGTTGCAAACTAATTGCATCATATTGTGCCTACTTCGCTATTTGTGCATTATTTGTTGTGCATACTCTATGAGTTTTTCCTAACCTTTTTTTGACTTGTGTTTAAGCCTTAAATAAACTAATTAATGACTAAAAGGACTTTGTCTAATTAATTAATTCATTCATTTGAGTAATTAAAGTCTAATAAATTAATCAGAACGGACTTAGTACGACTTTAGGCCTGTACCGTAGAGTAAAAATACTAAAAGCAGTCCTAGATTAATGCTCCAGCAATGGCGCAAAAAATTAGGTTGCAACGCTGAGCGACAACCCTGTCGTCTGGCGCTACACTGCGGTGTGCGGCGACAGTCCTGTTGCTTTGGCGACAGCTTAGGATTTTGCTCGAGTCATCTCGACGAGTCTAATTAAACAGTTTGTTAATCACTTTGATTATTTTGTTAATGGCAGTAACCTTGTTTAGTCCTTATTTGAGTCTAAGCACTTAGTCCCATGGTCTTACACAAGAGTCAAAACATGTCACTTACACCCACAAATAAAGCACACACTAATATGTATGTACACTTTGACCATGTCTAGAAAGTCTTGTATGTGCGTGTTTTCCGTCATTTTTTTAGGGTGGTAAGTCGGATATTAATCCTCCAATTAAACCACTTGTTTGAACCCATATACTTGATTCCCAAAAATACACACCCTATTTTTGTTTTTTTTTTCTTTTTCTTTATAAACCCGTAAAGTCAAAGTCAATTTGAGTCAAGTCATTAAAATAAAAAATGGTTTAATTTATAGCGCGTGATCAAGAAAGGAAGGGCGTTTGATCAGAGATAACCTTTTTGTTTAAGTACAACTTTTTGACAAACCAATCGGTCGGAAAAGAAAAGCTAAGAAGATAATGGCAAGTCAAGAAGAAGTCAATGAGCTCAAGAAGCAAATGGCTGGTGTTACTGAGTTGCTAAAGACCTTAACCCTCCAAATTAATGAACCTGTGAAGCAACAACAAATGGATCTCATGCAAGAAAGCTTGAGCAAAATATCTAATGATTACATGTTCTAGGGCATTATCTCACAAGGGGTCTCGGTGGACAAGGAGCTTCTTCCGCAGAAGTTCAATGCCAACGACATCCCAAAGTTTAAGGCAACTGATAACCCCTATTTTCATTTAAGAGCCTTTGAAACTATAATGAATATTAAGGGTATTGATAGAAAAGTATTTCATTCTTTATTTTCCTTATCTCTTGAAACCGTTTGCCAACAATGGTTCTTTTCCCTTGACAAAGAGAAAACCTCTACTTGTGAATCATTTGTAAATGCTTTCATTGATAGGTATAAATGCAATATTCAAGTTGAAACTGATCATAGGGAACTTGAAATACTTAAACAAAAAGAGAATGAAGGTTTCACTTCTTTCTTTAATAAATGGAGAGAAACCTCTGCTAGGATGATTGAAGTACCAAGTGAAAAAGAATATGTGAGGTTGTTTATCAAGAACCTCCAAGAAAATTACTCCAAGAATCTTAAGTACCAAAACAATCTTCACACCTTCAAGGCCGTCTACGACATTGGGATTAACATTGAAGACGACCTTGTTGAACCAAAAGCTGCTAACAATAACTCCAACAGTGGCTGTAAAGGTAAGAAGAACGACAATCCTTCTTCTTCCAAAACCACCCACTGAAATAATATTAGAACCTTTAATTTGAGTGAAGTCCTTGCTATGAACAACCAAGTACAAAAGAAACCATTTAGGAGGAACTTTACTCTTATTGGTATGAGTTATGACACCGCATTCAATCGATTGAATGCAAAAGGTCTTATAACTCCTATTGGACCATTCGGGGATCCACCTGTTGAAAAGAAGACAACCAATTGGAATCCCAACGCACATTGCAAGTATCACCAAGGTAGGGGCCATCTCACTAAGAATTGTTGGAAGCTTAAGGAAGCTATCTAAGACCTGATTGACAACAATAAGCTACCATTGCCCCCTATAAGCAAGAAGCAAAGCATTAACAATGCACCCCTCTCTGATTCTTTGGCTATCTCTGATAAGGAAGACCATGTTGATCCATCATCCCTCATCAAACCTGTTGAAGAAATTCATGCTATCGAAGAAGAGGAGGAAACCTTTTTCGATGCCATGGATGATTTTCCTTCCAAATAAGAACCTGCAACTAAGGGAGAAGTGTGGATTCTCATGTGATCAATGTGTGAGGGAATAGACTCGTTACGCGAAGCTATTGAATTATCAAAGAAACAAAGAGAGGAGCTTCAAAGCAAACATGCTAAAGTTCCACTTATAGAGAAGAAACCATTCCCTCTACAAGTAATTGACACACTTAAGAAGAGTAATAAACTCTAAGCTCTAATTGGGACTTCCTATGCTAATATGTTCAAAATACTCTCCGAGAGTGGTAAAGTCAAACCTCCCAAACCGAGACCATTTGAATCCCTAAAGAGGACATACAGGTTCTATTGTCCATACCATCAATCAGGGGGACATACCATTGAAAACTGTTTCAATTCAAAGATTTAATTAAGAAGATGATTGATTACAAGAAGCTAGTTCAAACCCCACAAGAACAAGATATTAGCATCAATGGGATTTGGGACAGCGATGATGAAGACGTCTATCTTAAGGATATGGAAGAACCTCCACTTTCAGTCATATATCCTGTAAGCGATTTTTGGGATGAAGAAGATTCACCCATAGACGTCCTCACAAGGTCGGGGAGAATGCAACCTCCCATCTCTGCACAACCTATTCCTACCATGCAACAAGTTCCCATACCAATTATAGAGGACAACGATGTTGTCAAACAATTGAAGAAGACCAAGGTCGAAATGAATCTATGGAAACTTCTAGCTACATCTTGAGAACATAGGTTGGCGGTAATGAACGCCTTGGATAAGATAGGGATAGATTCCGACACCACTCCTGAGGGGTTGGCTAACTTCCTTATGAGTGATCTCCCTAGTCCTATCAATCTAATCACCTTTTCTGACAAGGGTTTACCTCCGGAAGTTGACAAACATTATAAGGCTATAAACCTCACAGTAGTCTGCAAGAGGATGAACATCCCAATGACTCTTGTAGACAATGGATCGGCAATCAATGTCTGTCCACTTAGAACTGCGAGAATGTTAGGAATAAGGGATGAAGATTTAACTCTGTCAACACAAGGAATATGAGCCTATGATAATACTCGTCGTCAAGCTCTTGGAAAAATCACTATGAATGTAACGACGCGAGCAATAGAACATGATATTGGGGTTTGGTAAGACCAACTTACCGCGGAAACGACCCCGACCCAAAGAACTACTCGCAATTAATAAAACCATAAAGCATAGCAAATAAACATAAAAGGATAGAATCGTAATTTACCTTTGACGCGTGCTTTGCCCGACCTAATGGGCTCTTACTTGAAAGCCTTAGCTCCGAAAATACCGAGCCTCCAATGGTATCCACCCACAAAGGACAAACACTAACTTTTTAGGTCTGCTACCTTAGAGTTAGCAAGGTCCGACCAAAACCCGAGTGATTAAATGAGTTTAAAGGTTTTCACAATGGTGATGACCTTTTCAACTCTCACTCAAGTGATTTTCCCAATACCCCAACTTGGGTATTTATAGGGAAAACAAGAGAGTGAAAAGGATCTCCCATCAATGTGGGAGAATTTGATTTTTCCATTTTATTTTAAAGCTAAAATAAAATAAATAATCAAACTAGTAGTAAATCAACAAGTGGTAAACTCATGAGAGAGTTTAGGTGAGGACTATTTAGAGGAGGGGGGACCAAACTTGCTCCCCACTCCCTCTCCAAAAATCGGCCACCTCATTCCTCACGCCTCCCCTTACAATGCGCCACATGGCACCACACTTCGGCACCAAGGCACCCAAGGTGGGCTGCTAGCAGGCCTAGCACAAGCGTACGGGCTGCTTGGCGCTGCTGGCCAGCAATCCCAGCACGACTTGTGCGGGCTGCTTGTGCACTCGGCCAGCAAGCCGCGCATCAAGGATGTGGGCTGCTTGTTGAGTGCCGATGCTCCTTGCGCGCGTTGGCCAGCGCTGCTAGCATGCAATGCTAGCATTGGTGCGTTAGCATGCACCAACCATCCTAGGCTCGGCTTGGTGCGCATGCTAGCCACCATGCTACACCAAGTTTCCCTAGCACTCAGTTTGCTCGGGGGTATTTTGATGCTAGGGGTATTTTGGTCTTGTTGATTTATTATTTTTGTATCTCGTCTTTTATTATTTTGACTCGACTTCCGACGCTCGATTTCGACGCTCTAAGCTCGAATTTTCGACGTTTAAATATTTAATACTCGGGCGACGAATTAATTTCTTCTGAATTAATTCATCGAGTCGATTCGTATATTTGCTAGGGTGTGACCCGAAGAGTTCAGTCAAGATTAAGCTGTAATATTAATCATACATTAATATTACTGATCGGAAGCGGCCTCCACCCAGGCATTCCGATCACTTGACCTTGCTGAATATATTAGCTTTCTCATAATTTTTAACCCGCTATCAGAATAATACACTTGTTTGAAGGACACCATTCCTTTCAATCTCCCACTTGTCCGGAAGCATTTAGTGTATAGCCTTTTTCCTATGTCTCTTCATGAACTATAAGGTAAGATGATTTTGTCATCCTTATTACGTCCAGAAGTGTTTCTCGATTCCAAGTCCGACTGTCAATAAACAGATGATTTCTAAAATCCATCCGAGCACGACCATGCATTTTTACAGTCTCTCTTTACGAGAGGCCTTGTATACAACAAAGACATCTTCCCTATTTTAGTAGGGGGACATTCCCATTCTTGTAATGTAGCTCCTCTTACTGAGAGAAATTAGCCGTCCGAGTTTTGCCATTATAATCCCCTATTACGGCAGACGTTTTACAACATCAAAACGGACTAGTACTCAAACAAGAGAACTCACAATACTCATGGTAAAGGAAATAGGTTCCGACTGCCATAATGAGAAGTATACTTCATGACAATTTTTATTCTCTTAAAGTATTCTTGTTTCGGGGTTTTCTGATGTCCTGCGGGAGAGTTACAATTCCGAGACTGGAACCGGACGCCTGTACTTGCAAAATAACGGAGACTCCTGGTGGTGGGAGTTTCGCCTCCAACGGTCAAGTTAGTACTTGATTAAGGAGTAATTAATGCGGAAATTAAAGTGATTGGGTCTCTCTAGGTGAGAGTGTTTAATGTAGGTAATCTGCTTTGTTAGCGAGATCAGCCGGTTATTACTGTGTGTAATTAATGTGTTTCTTCGTAATCCCCCTTAATGAGGATTAAGGGAGGTATTTATAGCCTTGGGAAACGTGCCCATCCTAGGTTTAGGTTAACCTAGGGCTGATTGGGCTTCCCTCGGAAGTTGGGCCTGGGTGGCCGGTTTCTCCATTAGGCATGGAGTATGCCACATGTCATGACATAATAGGTCCAAGGTGGACGAATAAGAGCGTGCTACGTGGCAAGCCCTGACAGTTCCAACTGGGGGACACTTGGCAGGACCTGATTGGCTCACGTGGCGCATTCCGACTGGTGGGAGCAAAATCCCCTAATCATTTGCCCCTCACAGGTGGCACGTGACTGGTCACGTGTTACCTGTGACAGGTGTCGCACTGTAACAGGCGACGACCTTCTACAGGTGCCAGTCGGCGAAAGGTCGAGAGATTTTCCCGCCCAAATTTTGAATTCTGAAAGTGACCCTTCGCCTTCTCACTTCGCCTATATAAGGGAGGATTGTCTTGAGTCATTTTCACACTTGAGAACTTTGAGAGAGAACATTCGGACCCCTGAACTTGCTCTGACATTTTGGACTTTTTCTGCCTACCGCCTGTTCTGACAAGCCGACTGCACAGGATTTTCAGCACTTCATCAATCGTCACTCGTTCAGGTAACTGTCGGTTCTCTTACTCTTAATTTTCTTTTTATTTTTTGAAATGGCACCACGGAAGCACACGACACGACCTAGGTTAGTGATCAGCCGGTCATCGGGGACGGCTGAATCTAGGACTAGGAGTGTCGCCTGCCCTTTTCCGGACCTATCTTTGCCCTTTATATAAAGTCCGACTGTATCTGTGTCTATGCAGAGCAGGATGGCCAGAACGAAAAAGACTGCTAGGATCTCAAATTCAGACGGCTCCTCCCACAGGGTGCCGCTTAGTGAAACATCTGACCAGACGCCAGATGTGGAAGTGAAACAAGGCGGCCTGAAAGCCAGCAATTCTGAGGGAGGAGTCATAGTGAACCCTTCCCATTTAACAGTTAACAATTATGCTCCTTTTCAAAGAGAGGAGGCGGGCCCCTTCGGGAGAGGGGAGGAGTCGTCCTCTTCGGACTCGTCAGAGGACGATTCCGAGTCAAGCTCTTCTGGCCATGCTTCTTTGGACACAGAAGAGAAAAACAGCCGCCTGCAAGAGGCGAGACTTTCTCACGCAGTTGAGAAGGGGGACAATTGGGCGGAGCCATCCACCTCTTACCGAGAGCTAAATACCCCCTACTACTGCACGGTACCTCGGGGCCGGATCACAGCCATGCAAGAGAAAGTGGAGAGCTTTATTGCAAACCACACCATGGGCCTCGACTTTCTAGTGATTGTGCCGGATCCAGAAGACACAGTCGTCTGGCCGGCTGGTTCCAGTTATGAAAGCGCCTGCTTTGGCTGCTATGAGGCGGCCATCAAGGCAGGGCTTCGCTTCCCATTACATCCGGCTGTTCAACGGATTTTGGATGGGTATGAGTTGGGGTTATGGCAGTTAGCCCCAAACTCCTGGGTCAACGTACTCGGCTATGTGGCCGGGTGCGAACTGCACGGGGTGGAGCCGAGCTTCGAGGCTTTCGCCCATATGAACTATCTCAGCCGGACCCCTAAGACAGGCGGTACCGGCTGGTATCAATTGACAAGCCACAGGGGCTACCTCATGACAAGAGGTAAAGCAAACAAGTGGAAGGACTGGCGGAGCACCTTCCTCATCATTGAGAGTTCTGACATTGAGCAGAACAAGCGCTTCAATAGGTGGAACAGGAATCCGCCCCTTCTTGCAGGCGGCCGTAGCATGCCGCCTGTTCCCCCCAAGGCTAAGAAAGAGATCCTTGATAAAGGACTCTTTAAAGTAGAGTCGAGGGTCTGGATCCGGCCATTTATCCAATCGGTATTCAATCGGCCATTTATCCAATCGGTATTCCAATAGACGATCAGTCGGCCATTTATCCAATCGGTATTCGAACTATTTTAAGGTCTGGATCCTTTTTAGGCAGGCGGTCCTGTCATTTGTAAATTTAACCAAGTAGGAAAGTGGTCTGACCAAGCAAACATGAGTGTTACCTAGTCGCCAAGGAACTGAGTAATAGAGATAACAAACGGCGGGTACCGGTTGTTTCCCTTTATTCGCCAATGTTTGTTGGCTTTTAACTCATAATTTGTTAACCTAGCAGGAGTAGTGGTTGAGAGCCCCTGTTTGCTAAAAACAGGCGGACGACTCATACCTTTTAGGCTCCATACTAAGTTTGAGGGAGTGACTATAAGTTAACATAGGAGTTACTTAGTCTCCGTCACACTCTAGATTGAGTAGTAGAGGTACCAGGCGGCGGAGGCCGGCTGATCCCCTTGATTCGCCAATGTTTGTTGGCTATTAACTCAATAGGTTACCTAGTAGGAATAGGGGTTTGAGTGCCCCTGTTTGCCAAAAAACAGGCGGTCTACTCAAACCTTTTAGGTTCCATACCAAATTTGAGGGAGTGACTATGAGTTAACGTTGGAGTTACTCAGTCGCCGTCACTCTTGCTTGAGAAGTAGAGGTACCAGGCGGCGGAGGCCGGCTAGACCCCTTGATTCGCCAATGTTTGTTGGATATTAACTCATAAGTTGTTAACCTAGCAGGAGTAGTGGTTGAGTGCCACTGTTTGCCAAAAAATAAGCGGTCTACTCAAACCTTTTAAGTTCCATACCAAGTTTGAGGGAGTGACTATGAGTTAACGTTGGTGTTACTCAGTCGCCGTCACTCTTGCTTGAGTAGTAGAGGTACCAGGCGACGGAGGCCGGCTAGACCCCTTGATTCGCCAAAGTTTGTTGGCTATTAACTCAAGAGGTACCTCCTGCATTTATCCCAAGTAATACAGGCGGTCATCTGACTCAGATGTCAATTGCTACCACTGGTTTGGTTAGTGATAAGAGTTATCCTTGTCTCAAAAACGGCTACGTGATTGCCCTTGGGGACAGTCGTATAGGTTCCGTGTAATTAGTTTATAGAACAATGTTCCACCCAAAAGGGAGCTGCTCTCTGCGACGAATTTCATCCGGAGGGATGCCGCCGGACGCCTGCTATGATGTTGGGACAGGTCGTATTAGTTTTGTAGATTTGATCAGTTGGCTTGGCGCCTAGTCTGATCATTCGGCCTGTGGCCTTGGTAAGTTCTTGGTGAACGTAGGTGCTAAGTAAAAGGAGGGTAGCCGCCTGTTAGGCACAGGGTCGGCCAGGCCCTAATCTTTTTAGCTAAGTATTAGGGGGGTGGCTATGTGTTTGGAACCAGTCGGCCATCTTCTTATGGAGAGCAGCCGACTATATGTCCAGACGACATGCCCCTATTGTGAGTAAAATACTCAATGGAGAGTAGCCGACTGTAAAGGTACAGACGGCATGCCCCTCTGAAGATAGAGTGAAAAACTCAATGGAGAGTAGCCGACTGTAAAGGTACAGACGGCATGCCCCTCTGAAGAGAGTAAAAATACTCAATGGAGAGTAGCCGACTGTAAAGGTACAGACGGCATGCCCCTCTTAAGTAAGAATAAAAATTAAACATGGAGAGTAGCCGACTATTTGTTAGTAGGCGTGCCCCTCTTAGTACAAAATTGAATAGTAAGTGCAAACTTTTATTAAGTAGCTCTTGACTATTTACATCATTCAAAAGAAATATTTCTTAAGATTATCTACATTCCAAGTTCGAGGCAACGGTCGTCCGTCTGGTGTTTCCAGACGGTAGGTACCGTCCCTGACTTCCTCACAGATTCGGTAGGGTCCTTCCCAGTTGGGAGTTAGTTTGCCAGACTCATTAGCCCTACCAACTGATTCCATTTTTCTAAGTACAAAGTCCCCTACTTTGAGTGGACGCCTGTGTACTTTTTTGTTGTATGATCTAGTCATTCTCAGGCGATAGATTTCATGGCGCAAGACAGCATTGCCCCTCTTTTCAGGAAGTGAGTCTAATGCCAGGCGCATGGCTTCCCAGTTTGCCTCTTCGTCATATAGCATTACTCGAAGAGTCGGCTCGTAGTGTTCTATTGGAAGAACAGCTTCCGCACCGTAAGTTAGGAGGAATGGAGTTTCTCCAGTCGCCCCTTTTTCAGTCGTCCTAATGGCCCAGAGAACATGTGGTAGTTCATCCGCCCATAGGCCGCCTGCTCGTTCAATCTTTTTCTTGAGACCGTCCGAGATGATTTTATTAAAGGCTTCTACCTGGCCGTTTGCTTGTGGACGGCCGACAGATGCAAAGTAGTTTGCAATTCCTTGGTCACCCAACCAGCTTTTGAAAACAGGCGTCTCAAATTGGGGACCATTATCAAAAACCATAGACATGGGAACCCCGAATCGAGTGATGACATTTTTCCAAATGAATGAAATTACATCTTTCGTCTTGATTCCCTTTACAGCCTCCGCTTCTACCCATTTAGTGAAGTAGTCAACGGCAACAAGTATGTACCTCCTTCCGCCTGTAGCAGGCGTATATGGACCCAGAATGTCCATGCCCCACTTAGCAAACGGTAGTGGGCTATGAATGGTAGTGAGATCAGTAGCCGGACGGTGAATTAGTTTGCCAAACCTTTGGCACTCGTCATATTTTTTCACCATCTCCATTGCATCTGCTTCCAAAGTAGGCCAAAAGTAGCCCTGCCGCCTTGCCCTTTGAGCAAGCGTCCTACCGCCTATATGAGAAGCACAGTAACCAGAGTGAAGATCGTCTAGTATCTCTCGTCCCTTTTCTGGAGTAACACACTTTAAGAAGGGTTGAAGGTACCCCCTTTTGTGAAGTTCTCCCTTTATCATTTCAAAACAGGTGGCTCGTTTTTTCAGTGCTGCCGCTTGTTGAGGATCATCCGGCAGTATACCATTTGTCAGATATGCCCTGATTGAATCCATCCAGGTTGAGCTTCTGTCTAGGATTCCAATAGGGTTTTCCTCGATGCTTCTCTTCTCCATTACTTCCCAAAAAACAGTTCGAGGAGTATCGGAGGAGGCGGATGATGCTAATTTTGACAGTGCATCCGCCTGGTTGTTTTCTGATCTCGGCACTTGAATCAGATCGAAATCCTCAAGGGAGCCGACTGCTTGTCGGACCGCCTGTAAATACTTGATCATGGCCGGATGGGTTGCTTCGTATTCGCCATTGTACTGACTCACTATCAATTGTGAATCGGAACAGGCGATATTTTTCTTGCCCCTGCCGCCTTGCACATGCGGATCCCGGCTAGTAAAGCTTCATATTCTGCCTCATTGTTTGAAGCCTGAAAACTGAAGCGTAGAGCATACTCGTACCTGTCGCCCTCTGGCAACTAACATATGACGCCTGCTCCACAACCATTTAAAGTAGAGCTTCCGTCCACATATACCTTCCATACTTGGTCTGGAACTTGAGAGTCAGGAGGACGAGTCATCTCTACAATTATGTCAGCAAAGGCTTGCCCCTTCACTGCTTTTCTAGGCTCGAAAGTAACTTCGAGGCTCTGTATTTCTATGGCCCATTTGATCATTCGGCCTGACGACTCCATGATGGTAAGTGGCCGCTTGATAGGTTGGTCTGTATACACGACGACTGCATGTGCCAAAAAGTAGGGCTTCAATTTTTTAACAGCCATGAAGAGTGCAAGACCAAATTTCTCCACTAGGGGATACCTCAACTCGGCATTTTTCAGTACGTGACTGACAAAGTAGACCGGGAGCTGAAAGCCGTCTCTTTCAGCAAGGAGAACAGCGCTTAACGCATGATCAGAGACGGCCAGGTACATGTAGAGTACTTCTTTGGGCAAAGGGCTGACCAGCCTCGGCAAGGAATGCAAGTGAACTTTCAATTTCTGGAAAGCGGCCTCAGCATCCGGCCCCCATTCAAACCTTGCCTTTTTCTTAATTGCCTGGAAAAAGTATAGGCATTTGTCGCCTGGTCGGCTTAGAAATCTTCCCAAGGCCGCCAGACAACCTGTTAACTTCTGAACCTCTCGGATGGTACGAGGCGACTGCATGTCAATGACCGCCTGCACCTTCTCAAGGTTCGCCTCTATTCCTCTCTGATTGATAAGGAATCCGAGAAATTTCCCAGACTCAACTCCAAATACACATTTCTTGGGATTGAGCATGACATGGTGCCGCCTGAGTGTGGCGAAAGTTTCTCGGAGGTCCGACAGATGATCTTTCTGAAGTTTAGTCTTGACAATCATATCATCAATGTATGCCTCGACGTTTCTCCCAATCTGGTAAAAGAACACAGTGTTTATCATTCGCTGGAAGGTAGTCGGGGCATTCTTAAGACCAAACGGCATGACCGTGTAACAGTATAACCCCTGATCAGTGACGAAGGCCGTCTTCTCCTGATCTTTCTTCCATAAAGGAATTTGATGGAAACCAGAATAGGCGTCCATAAAGCTCATCAAAGCATGGCCGGCTGTTGAGTCGACCAGGTTATCAATTTTAGGCAGAGGGTAACTGTCTTTGGGGCACGCCTTGTTTAAGTCTGTGTAGTCTACACACATTCGCCAGGTGCCATTCGGCTTTTTAACAAGCACCACATTTGCAACCCAGTCTAGGAAGTAACATTGCCGAATGAACCCTGCATCAAGTAATTTTTTAACTTCGGCGGCTTCCTCCTGACTTCTTTCTTCGCCATGGTTCCGCTTCTTTTGCCGTACCGGCTTCTTTTTCGGATCCACGGCCAGTTTATGTACCGCCAGATCAGGACTAATGCCTGGCATTTGATGGACTTCGAATGCAAAGATGTCCTTGTATTCTTTCAATAGTTTGTGAAAGTCGTCACCAAGGTCTCTCAGAGCAGTCGTCCCAACTTTGACTGTTCGGTCAGGACGTGAGTCGTCTAAGATCAGGTCCGCATGCTCACCAGCCGGCTGAAGGCGGAACTAATCCGACCGCTCCTCTGCCAATGATTGCTATTTTCTTTCTTTTCTTGCGGCCCCTGTCTGGGATGCTTTTCTCTTCTTGCCGCCTGTTTCTTGAACAGGCGGACTCTCCTTGACATTGTCAAGGTCTGTTTTTTCACCGCTTGACCCAGTGGCCATAACAGTGGGCTTGACATCCGAGAGATAGCACTCTCGCGCCATCCTCTGATCTCCCCTTAGGGAGCCGACTGTTCCATTATCCCTCTCAAACTTGAGCAACATAAGAGATGGGATTATAACAGCCTTGGAATTATTCACGGTTGGTCGACCCAGAATCATGTTGTAGGCCGAGAGTTCTTCTACTACCAGGAACCGGACTACCATGTGTCGTCCTTCCCCTTTTTTTCCCAGGCGGATGGGTAAATCCACTCGTCCAAGTGGGTGGACGACTCCTCCTCCAAACCCTACTAAAGGGTGGGAGGCCAGATGTATGCAATCAGTCTGATATTTTCGTTTCGACAGACATTTGCTACTGATGAGATCTGAGGAGCTTCCGGTATCTATGAGGATTCTGCCAACTCTCTGGTTGGCCACTTTACATTCAATAACGATAGGGTCGTCATGCGGCCCTCTTACCCCTCCTAGATCTTTTTCAGTGATGACAATCTCAGGAAATGAATATTTGGACGGTCGTTCTTGGTGAACGGAATTTACATCTAACCGCCTGATATTGTCTTTGTTGCCCCTAATAGTGGGGCCGCCTCCTGAGAAGCCGCCTGCAATGGTGTAGACGACTGCATCATCTGTATCGGAGCTGTCGGCCTGTTGATTCTTTTTGGCCGACTGCTTTTTTGAGGAAGTGTTCCCCGTAGATTTCTTGACATAAGTGTCAAGATCACCTTGCTCAGCCAGGCGGTCCAGATACCGCATGAGACTGATGCAGTCATTGGTGTGATGACCAACATCATCATGATAAGCACAGAATTTATCTTGGTTCCGGTTGTTTGCAGAACCCTTCATGGGGACCGGCTTCTCAATTGAGATCCGTCCCTTGATTTCTTTTAGGATAAACTGGTTATCTTTGTTAAACGCATACTTTGGGGAGTATGGTTTGAATTCTTTTTTTCTTTTTCTGGGCCGGCTGTTTAGAGGAATCAGCCGCCCAGACCTCTTTTCTCTTCTCATCTTTGTTTGACGACTGTTTCTGTCGTCCTTCTCTTTTGTCGAACCTTTTCCCGTCCGACTGTTTTACCGTACAAAGATCAGTCGCCTGTATATAGGCTTCTACTTCAATCAGGGCCTCTTGAAGAGTCGCCACCCTCTTTCGAACCAAATCAAATTTGAAGGTAGACCTGTCTTTGAGACCTCTGAAAAAGTCAGTATAGGCTACCTCATCCGGTAACCCTTGAATCTGTATTCTCATTAGGTTAAACCGCCTGATGTAAGAACGAAGCCCCTCCTTCTCGCCCTGCTGAATTGTTCCTAAATCAAGGGTCGTTTTCTTCGCAGGGATGTTCATGGCGAAATTGGAGGTGAATAAGTAAGCAAGCGTCCTGAAGCTATTTACACAACCAGTCGGCAGGTTGCCGAACCATTGTTGTGCGATTCCTTTGAGAGTCGCTAGGAAACACTTGCACCAAGTGGGATCATCCAACCCTTGAAGGTACATCAGGTTGGTGAATGCCATCAGATGGTCTTCTGGGTTAGTAGTGCCGTCATAGGCGCCTACTAGTACATTTTTCACTTTGGCCGGCTGAGCGGCTTCAGTAATTTCCTTGGAGAAGGCCGACGGCTGTTCACCAAGTCTAAGCAACCGTAGCTGCCAGTCCATCGGTTGGACGTTTTTTCCTGCAGGTCCACCAAACGGAGGTGGGTGCAAAAAATACTGTTGTTGCGGCACAAATGGTAAGTTTGGTACCGCCTGGTCGCTATGAAAGCCAGACTGACGGGAGGTGCCGCCTGACTGACTCTCATGATACGACTGAGTATGCCTCATCGAGGCATTTCGCAGACTGTCTTGAAAGTTTGAAGTAGAGGCCGACTCTGACAATCGGTCACTCTTCTTCTGCTCTAGCAGTAGCCGAGCGTCTGTGAATGTTTGCTTCGACCCGTCCGCCTGAATATGACGAACAGGTTTCCTATTTCCTGTAGGAAAACGGAATTTTGTGAAATCAAGGGCAGGTGGCTCCCGCTTCCTAGATTTAGGATGAGGAGTCGCCTCTCGCCCTTGAACTGGCTTCCTCTTCAGGGAAGTGGAGGGTTTCTTAGCCGACTGCTCCTTGACTGGAGCTGGCGGCTTCTTGTTGATCAACTCTTGAATCTCTCCCTTGAAGTTCCTCATGAAGGTCATGAGTTCGTTCCTTGTGATGGGAGCAGACCCATCAGTCGGCTGTTGCCGAACAGGCGGTGCGCCTGCTGGCTCACTTCCAGTTTGAAGATGTTCCCGTTCCCTTCTTTCGGTATGACGGGTACGTCGGGCCCTTAGGGTCCCGTCTGAAGCTGTGTGAGCTTCAACTTCAAATTCACTCTCGGTATCATGGTCCGACTGAACTTGAGGGTCGTCTAGGGGACGCCTCTCTTCAGGAGTCGGTACAGACTTGGATGCTATCTCAGAAGTACTCTCCCCACAGACGGCGCCAAATGTTTCGGGGTTTTCTGATGTCCTGCGGGAGAGTTACAATTCCGAGACTGGAACCGGACGCCTGTACCTGCAAAATAACGGAGACTCCTGGTGGTGGGAGCTCCGCCTCCAACGGTCAAGTTAGTACTTGATTAAGGAGTAATTAATGCGGAAATTAAAGTGATTGGGTCTCTCTAGGTGAGAGTGTTTAATGTAGGTAATCTGCTTTGTTAGCGAGATCAGCCGGTTATTACTGTGTGTAATTAATGTGTTTCTTCGTAATCCCCCTTAATGAGGATTAAGGGAGGTATTTATAGCCTTGGGAAACGTGCCCATCCTAGGTTTAGGTTAACCTAGGGCTGATTGGGCTTCCCTCGGAAGTTGGGCCTGGGTGGCCGGTTTCTCCATTAGGCATGGAGTATGCCACATGTCATGACATAATAGGTCCAAGGTGGACGAATAAGCGCGTGCTACGTGGCAAGCCCTGACAGTTCTAACTGGGGGACACTTGGCAGGACCTGATTGGCCCACGTGGCGCATTCCGACTGGTGGGAGCAAAATCCCCTAATCAATTCTCATAGGTCGATCCAGTATGGTTCTAAACCAATACCTGTGCAAATGATTTATGACAATCATGTCCTCGTAGCACAAGAAACAGTGCTATAAATCAAACTACACACTAATCTCAATTGGTCATTAATCGTCCATCGTTTAAATGACCTCGATTAGGGACAATTTTCGATTATAATATTCAATGTTCACTTAATAGGTGTTTCCTTATCAAGACTGGTCTTGATACCTTATTTTGAATATTCCAAGAATCGAATGGAATCATTATTTAATCCTAAACCACAATTAAATAGCAAACGGAGTAATAAAATATTGCATGAAATTTATATTACTCCAAAACTTGAATGATTTTTCTTAGTGTCTTACATTAAGTGTTCAAAATTTAACTAAAACACTAAACAGGGAAATCAAAGCTAGTCTCCTACATGCCTGATTCCCATTGCCTCAACGTGCTTGTTGTGCTTCACTTGAGGCAAAGGTTTAGTAAGTGGATCGGCTAAGTTGTCATCCGTTCCAACTTTGCAAATTCTTATTTCACCTTCTGATTTCCATTCTCGAATCATTTAAAACCGCCGTTTGACATGTTTGACTTTATGATGTTCCCTCGGCTCTCTGGCCTGAGCAATACCTTTATTATTGTCACAATAGAGGGCTATTGGACCCTTTATGGAGGGTACAACATCAAGTACACCAATGAACTTACGAATCCAAACAACCTCCTTAGCCGCTTCAGTAGCTGATTAGTACTCGGCTTCAGTTGTAGAATCTGCAGTTGTACTCTGCTTGTCACTCTTCCAACTGAACGCTCCTCCATTTAGACAGAACACATATCCAGATTGCAATTTGAAATCGTCTCTGTCTGTTTGGAAGCTTGCGCCGGTATAACCTTCAACAACTAATTCTTCTGAACCATCATATACTAGGAATTTATCCTTGTTCCTTTTCAGGTACTTTAGGATATTCTTAGCCGCAGTCCAATGGGCCTCTCCTGGATCTGATTGGTAACGAATCGTAGCACTCAAGGCATACGATACATCTGGCCTATTACATATCATGGCATACATGATTGATCCAATAAGCGAAGCATATGGAATCAGATTCATTCTTTCCCACTCATTAGTTGTTTGTGGACACTGCTTCTTGCTTAGGGTTATGCCATGTGACATTGGCAGGTGACCTCTCTTGGCCCCTTCCATGCCAAATCGAGCAAGTACCTAATCAATATAAGTACTTTGACTCAATCCAATCATCCTTTTTTATCTATCCCTATAGATCTTGATGCCTAGTATGTACTAAGCCTCTCCTAAGTCTTTCATTGAGAAACATTTTCCAAGCCAGGCCTTTACAGACTCTAACAACAAAATGTTGTTTCCAATGAGCAATATTTCATCGACATATAAGACTAAGAAGGCGATGTCACTCCCACTAACCTTCTTGTAAACACAAGATTCATCTGGATTCTTGATAAAACCAAACTTACCGATGGCTTCATCGAATCGCAGATTCCAACTTCTACTAGCTTGCTTTAGTCCATAAATGGACTTCTTAAGCTTACAAACATTCCCAACATTGTTTTGGTCGACAAAACCTTCAGGCTATGTCATGCACACAGTTTCTTCCAAAATACCATTTAAGAAGGCGGTTTTGACGTCCATCTGCCATATTTCATAGTTATAATATGCAGCAATCGCTAAAAGGATCCGAACGGATTTAAGCATTGCGACTGGTGAAAAGGTTTCATCGTAATCGATACCATGAACTTGTCTATAACCTTTTGCCACCAATCTATCATTGTAAATGAATACATTTCCATCTTTGTCGGTTTTATCTTGAAAATCCACTTACATCCGATAGGTGTGTAACCTTCGGGTAAGTCAACCAAGTCCCAGACTTGATTTTCAAACATGGAATCCATTTCAGATCTCATGGCCTCATGCCATTTAGCAGAGTCGGTGCTTGCCATCGCTTTCTTGTAGGTTTCCGGTTCATCTCCATCCATAATCAGGACGTCCTCTGATATCTTGGTTAATACTAAACCAAGATATCTATCAGGTTGGGATCTCGGCCTCTAAGACCTACGTAGGGTAATGGATTGAGCATTTGCATTGTCGGTTTGACTTTGCACATTTTGATCATTTGGACTTGCGTCAACATATGCTGTTTGAGCACTTTGACTGCCATTCTGATTTTGTTGCTCATCCTCACGAACTTAGTCGAGTTTGATTTTCCTATCACTTTTCATTTTGGAAAGGTGTTCCTTCTCCAAAAAGACACCATTGCGAGCAACAAACACTTTGTTCTCTGATTTGTTGTAGAAGTAATACCCTTTGGTTTCTTTTGGGTAGCCCACAAAGTAAACCTTGTCATATTTGGGATGAAGTTTGTCAGAAATCAATTTCTTGACATATGCTTCGCATCCCATATCTTTAGAAAACACAACCTAGCAGGTTTCTTTGTCCATAATTCATATGAAGTCTTTTCTACAACTTTTAATGGTGCACGGTTCATTGTTAGTGCCGCAGTTAGAAGTGCGTGTCCCCAGAAAGAGATAGGAAGATCACTAAGACCCATTATTGATCGTACCATGTACAACAAGGTTTGATTTCTCCTTTTGGATACTCCGTTCCATTGGGGAGTTCTTGGAGGTGTCAATTCTGAAAGTATACCTTTTTCTATCAGATGGTCATCGAATTCTTGGCTCAAGTATTCACCACCTCGATCCGATTGAAGGGCTTTGATTTTCTTGCCAAACTGATTTTCAACTTCACTCTGAAATTCTTTGAACTTTTCAAACGATTCAGATTTATGTGACATTAGGTAGACATAACCATGTCTACTATAGTCATCTGTGAAGGTGGTAAAATATCGGTGTCCATTTCTTGTGGTTGAGCTCATTGGTCCACATACATTAGTGTGTATTAGACCTAATAAGTCTCCTGCCCTTTCTCCTATCTTGGAGAATGACTGCTTAATCATCTTGCCTAATAAGCATCCCTCGCAATTCTCAAACGATTTTAAATCGAAAGAGTCAAGAAAACCTTCTTGTAGAAGTCTCTTAATGCGTTTGAAGTTAATGTGCCCAAGAGGACAATGCCACAAGTAAGTTTGGTTTGACTCCATGATCTTAGCTCTTTTGGTAGTATTATTCACATAAAAAACTTGTTTGTCCAGATCAAGCACATAAAGACCATTTTCAGAATGTGCAATACCATATAAAACATTATCGAGATAAAACGAACATTCATTGTCTTTTACTCGAAATTCAAAACCCTTGGCGTCTAACGCCGAAATTGAAATGATGTTTTTGGTAATGTTGGGAACATAATAAACATTATCTAGTTCCAAAACAAGCCCGGTGGGCAAAGACAAACTGAGAATTCCTACGGATACGACACTAATTTTGGCTCCATTGCCGACCCGGAGTTCAACCTCTCCCTTCTCTAGCCTTCTAGCGCTCCTTATTCCCAGAGAATTGGAACAAAGGTGTGAGCCACATCCGGTATCTAATATCCGTGATGCTAAGCTAGTGAAGTTAAAGTCTATAACGAATATACCTGATTCAGAAGCAACAGTTCCGTTCTTCTTATCTTCCTTGAGCTTGAGGCAATCTCTTTTCCAATGTCCCTTCTTCTTATAGTAGAAGCATTCGGAATCAGATTTAGAAGATGCTACCTTTTTCTCTTTGTTATCTTTGGTAGCTTTAGACTTAGGCGGAAAGGTTTTCTTCTTGCCCTTCCCCTTAAAGCCTTTCTTCTTCTTACCTGAGAATTTGAACGGCTTGCCCTTTTTTATCATGAGCATATCATGCTTTCCCTCATCCTTGAGCGTTAGCTTTGCTTGCTTTAACATACCATGAAGCTCAGTGAGGGTTTTCTCCATGCTGTGCATGTTATAATTCATCTTGAACTGATCATAACCTTTGTGCAGCGAGTGGAGAATGATGTCAATTGCCATCTTGGTTGAATACCCCGCATCAAGCCTTCCCATGTTCTCAAACAATCCTATCATTTTGAGTACATATGGGCTGACTGGCTCCCCTTTCTTGAGCTTGCTCTTAAGGATCTGCCTGTGGGTTTCAAAGCTTTCAGTTTGGGCCTGCTCTTGAAACATATTATGTAGTTCAGAAATGATCTCAAAAGCTGTCTCCTTCTCAAAGAAAGTCTTTTGAAGCTCCGGAGACATTGTGGCCAACATGTTGCATTTGACATCTCGATTTGCACTTTGCCATCGATTTAGGGCAGCCTGAGTCACCTCCTCATTGGAAGCCTTGGGCATTTCCTCATCAAGAACATATTCCTTTTGCTCTTACATGAGAACAATTCGCAAGTTCCTTTGCCAATTAAGAAAATTTGGCCCACTCAACTTCTCCTTGTCGAGAATTGAGCGTAACGAGAATTGGTTGTTTGAGTTATTTGAAGACATGATTCTACAATTGAAAGAATTTGAAATGAAAAACCATTCATGAAATTTAAATAAGATTGAATTCATGCATTTTATAAAATTTATTTAAAAGTCTTATTCACACATTTGAAGTTGTCCCCAATTTGGTGAGAATAAGTCGATTCCAAGATCCGAAGAAACAAAGAGTGGTTAAGCATGCTTTGGCTTGTCTTAACACTCAATCTCCTAAGGTAAGCAACACTTTGCTAATGGCTCCAAGCCTTTCTTGGTTGAATAAATCGTCGCATCTAATGCTCTCTCAACAATTTATTCACTTTGCCACGACATGTTAGGACTCCATCACTCATATCGTTGAGTACAACCAAAACCAACTTGCGTACCCGGTATGCCTTACTTCCTTGGAAAGGTAGTGATGCCTCGCTTTGGCGTAGCCCACCACTACCCTCGTTAGGCCGGTAAGTGTTGTTTTAGAATGGCAAGTTTTTACTCAATATTTAGGGACCTAGGGTTTCTATGTTGGTTGATTTAAGTGAACTTAATTAATCATCACAACATTCGAAATCCTAAACATGCATCTAACATATAATTCATATACATAAACATATATATATATATATCGAAAAACATAAATATAGATGCATTTGGCAACTAGCATGACCCCTTGAGATCTTCAAAAGGTCTTCATTTGCAACTTCATGGCTACGTCTCTCAAGAAACTCCATCTTCAAGACTTGACCATAATTAAATGCAACTACTAGTATCTATGATTAGGACTAATCTAAATATTAAAGTACAAAAATACTCAACGGTACGCAAACCGTATTTAGATTTACAAAAATGCATCACGGATCGCAGTCCGTATTTTCTATCCTAATCGGGCCCCACTAGTTGCCATTTCTTAAAACCTGTGAAAGATTATACATTTCATTCATCCACTCACTATTTGTGAATGGCCCATGCATTTTACAACGGTAAACAAGTAACAATGCAAAAACACGCGTGAACTAGTAACTAATCTAGGTGGTTAATCCAATTAACACGCCTAATTAAAACTAGTTAAAGTTGTTTTAACCGGTTATGTAAATAAGCGCAATTTAATATTTGAAGCTCCCACTAAATTCCGCATCCAACTTAATTAATCCAATTAATTAAGCCAGTAAATCCCAATATTTGTCAAAATAAATTTTGCCAATGTCGCTCAAAACCGAGGCCTAGCCTCCAAAATGTATTAAAATAATTAAAAGAAATTAGATCAATAAAATAATAAAAAACGACAATTATTAAGCAAAAATACGTAGTCCAAAATGTCTAAGTGCCTAGCACTAAGACACGGAGTGCTCACATTTTGCACAACCATTAGATGCTCAATGAACGTGGGAGTGGGCCCGATGTCGCTAAGCGTTACACCGCCCACATTAGTGAACTTTCACACATAAAAAACATGGCCCTTGATGGCCATGTTGAACGAATTCATTGCACTAAATTGCTTCACAAGCAACGTCTACGCATACCCCTATTAACACAATGCATGCACCAAGTCCAAATGATGCACCATGTGCTCGTGCCTCGCATCACCGCGCCACAGCAGCCCCAAGTGCATGCAACACAGAACACACGCACGCACGCACATAGCAGCGTGCTGCTGCTGTGTTGTGTTGCTTGTGCCGCTGCTGCTTGCGGTCGTGTGCACCAGTCACGCAATGGCTGCACGCACAGGGCATGGCAGCCCCTTGGCAGCCACATGCGGGCTACTATGCAGCCCGGCTAGCCAAGGGAGTTCATGCCTTGTTTTGTGTGCAAATAGCCTCGGGATTTGATCCCCAAAATTTTTGCGTGACTTTCGAAATTAATTCTAAATTAGTTTTAGAACTAATTTAATGAGCAAAATCAAAATTTAAACAAGTCTAACTCAAATAAAAATTTTAAAGTGCATGCAACCAAAATAATTCCAAAGAACCATTTTTTAATTAAATTGGTTTAACTTGGTGTAACAAAAAAAATAGGGCAAATACTCACTATTAATTTAATTAATTTAAATTAACTTTAAGTTTTGACAAAATAAGAGAAAGTTGGAAAAATTAACATAAACTCAATAAAGATTCCAACTTTAATACTTGTGAATCCTTGAAAAATTATAGCTTTCAATATGAAGATAAACAATTTTTTTTATCACAAAGTTTCAAACTTTATGATCCCAATCAACTAAAAATGATTAAATCAACAAAGTTTAACAAAAATTGATGGAATTTAGTAATATAAAGTTTCAATCACTTAACATAATTAAATATTGAATCTTTAATACTTGGAAGCTTCAAAGAACAACAATTTCACACTTAATGCAATTAGTTTGCAATTATATGAAAAATAAAACCAAGCATTCAAGCACAAATTACTACAAAGTAACCATACCTAAAGAGGTTTAAAATTGCATATAAAATATGTATTGAACCAATTACATAACCACCATAAATATGCAATTAATTTTCAAGGTTAGAAAGACTTAAAATTTTTCGTAAAAACGAAAAAAACCCTTGAAAATAGCAAATCTGGTCGTTTTTTGGCTAAAATCCGCCTCCTAGAAGATTAAAACCATTTCCAGAACACATTTTCCACCCAAAATTCACTATTTTCGGGTCGAAATGTGGGTTTGGGGCTGAAGGTAGCTTAAATACGAGGTTAAAATAGATAATACGAGCTACTAATCTAATTAGCAACTTAAACCAGAAAAATTAAGCCATAAAAATTACCTTGAAAAATATTATGATTTTAAAAATAAACGAGCGTGGCTCCGATACCGTTGTTGGGGTTTGGTAAGTCCAACTTACCGCGGAAACGACCCCGACCCAAAGAACTACTCGCAATTAATAAAACCATAAAGCATAACAAATAAACATAAAAGCATAGAATCGTAATTTACCTTTGACGCGTGCTTTGCCTGACCTAATGGGCTCTTACTTGAAAGCTTTAGCTCTGAAAATACCGATCCTCCAACGGTATCCACCCACAAAGGATGGACACCGACTTTTTAGGTCCGCTACCTTGGAGTTAGCAAGGTCCGACCAAAACCCGAGTGATTAAATGAGTTCAAAGGTTTTCACAATGGTGATGCCTTTTTCAACTCTCACTCAAGTGATTTTCTCAACACCCCAACTTGGGTATTTATAGGGAAAACAAGAGAGTGAAAAGGCTCTCCCATCAATGTGGGAGAATTTGATTTTTCCATTTTATTTTAAAGCTAAAATAAAATAAATAATCAAACTAGTTATAAATCAACAAGTGGCAAGCTCATGAGAGAGGTTAGGTGAGGACCATTTGGAGGAGGGGGGGACCAAACTTGCTCCCCACTCCCTCTCCAAAAACCGGCCACCTCATTCCTTCAGCCTCCCCTTACAATGCGCCACATGGCACCACACTTGGGCACCAAGGCACCTAAGGTGGGCTGCCAGCAGGCCCAGCACAAGCGTGCGGGCTGCTTGGCGCTGTTGGCCAGCAAGCTTTGCACGGCTTGTGCGGGCTGCTTGTGCACTCGACTAGCAAGCCGCGAATCAAGGATGCGGGTTGCTTGTTGAGTGCCGATGCTCCTTGCGCATGTTGGCCAGCGCTGCTAGCATGCGATGCTAGCATTGGTGCGCTAGCACACACCAACCAGCCTAGGCTCGGCTTGGTGTGCATGCTAGCCACCATGCTACATCAAATGCCCCTAGCACTCGGTTTGCTCGGGGAATTCCGATGCTAGGGGTATTTTGGTCTTGTTGATTTATTATTTTTGTGTTTCGTCTTTTATTATTTTGACTCGACTTCCGATGCTCGGTTCGACGCTCTAAGCTCAAATTTCCGATGTCTAAATATTTAATACTTTGGCGACGAATTAATTTCTTCCGAATTAATTCGTCGAGTCGGTTCGTATATTTGCTAGGGTGTGACCCGAAGGGTTCAGTCAAGATTAAGCTGTAATATTAATTATACATTAAAATTACTAATCGGAAGCGGCCTCCACCCAGACATTCCGATCACTTGACCTTGCTAAATATATTAGCTTTCTAATAATTCTGAACCCGCTATCAGAATAATACACTTGTACAAAGGACACCGTTCCTTTCACATGCCACTACCTTCCAAGTGGTAGATATTAAGGCTTCCTTCAACCTATTGTTGGGACGCCCGTGGCTTCATGACCTCAAGGCCGTCCCTTCATATTTTCACCAACAATTAAAGGCTATAGTTGGAGGGATCCCTATTACAATCGATGCTTCACCTATGAGGATTAAAGATGTTTAAAATCCGATCATTAATGTGGATCACGATGAGAATGATGAAGATTTTGGGGATTTAATGAAGAGGTCTCCTTAATCAAGGAGGATGAAAGGACCCCTCTTTGTCACGACCCCCGCTCTAATACGACGGTAAATGCTATTCTCAAGAGACAAGGACACTTTCCCGGAATGACTCTAGGAAAGAAAACGGAGATAGAAAAAAAAATGGAATTACTTGGATTCCCTAAGTTAGATACTTTTGGACTTGGTTTCGAACCGACTCGGGAAGATCTTAAGCGAGCCTAGGAAAAATCTAAGGCACGTAGGAATGCTCACACCCAAAAGAAAGCAATCCCAATGGATCAATATCCTCTTACTCTCAATGGACAATTCATAAGAGAAGGAGAGGATTGTCCATGCTATGAATTTCCTAAACCTTTCGTTGTAAATAGCATAAGGCAACCTGGGTTTGAAATCTTTCTGGATTGTTACTTTCTAGATGAGATCCCAACTCCTATTCATAAGGAGAAAGCACCCCCATGCTTTGACTTTAATGTCATGGGACTACTCTTTGGGCGCGAAAAGGATAGGCCAAAATATATAGAGGATAATTCCTCGCTCATTCAAACGGTCCTACAAAGAGAGAACTTTGACCCTTCAAAGCTCATCACTCCAGCAGAGGGTTTAGTGCAAGGATGGCGCAAGACGGTTAAAGTGAATACTCCGAGTGGTAGAAAAATTTCAATAACGACAGGACAAGGACCGATGTTTGAAGAATCTTCTGAGTCGAAGTCAAAGTCTGAGTCTTTTCCTGTAGAGTCTTCCAAGTCCTTAGCTGTAGAATGATGAGTGGCATTTATGCCACTCTTTTATCCTTTTTCTCTAAGGATTCTCCCCTCATTTGCACTTGTTTGGCCCTTTTTCTAAGCATTTTTACTTAGTTTTGCTTCCTCTTTTCTTTCTCCTTTATCTTCCCTTTTCTTAGTCTTCTCGCTTTGTTCTTATTGTGATTTTCATGCTTATGCTTTGTAGGAACCATCGGGATTTTCAAGAGGAGGAAGCTAAGCTCAAGGGAAGCTGGAGGAAGTATGATTCAGAAGAGGTTCGGCCAAACCTCCTGAAGGTGTGGCCGAACCTGCTCAGTGGTTCGGCCGAACGTCGAGGCAAGGACAAGATAAAATTTGGCAGTTTTGCAGGAGTGGCCGAACCACAGGAGTTCGACCAGACTAGGATTAGGGAGGTTCGACCGAACCTACCCATGGTTCGGCCGAACCTACCCTGTAGTCCGGCCGAACCTACCCTGTAGTCCGGTCGAACCTTCCCATTGTTCGGTCGGACCTCTCCTTTTATCAAGTGGCTCTGTACGGACTACATAAGTCCCATCTTAGAACGTTTTGAGGGAGGAGATTAACTTAGTTTTAATTTTTCTACATTTTTAGCTTAATCTAGAGAGAGAAACACTATTAGTCTTCATTGGTAGAGAGAGAAAGTGTGGTTTTCTTCATTGATGAACTTGGATTTTGAAGAAAGAGTTTGTTCAATCCTTTGTAGACCTTCATCTTCAATTAATGAGCAATCTCTTACTCTTTCTCTTTACCTTTGTTTTTTATTTTTCTTATTTGCTTTGATTTTTTCTTCTTTGCTTATTAATCATGTTGATGCTTATTGATTTGATGATTGATATTGTTTTCAATATGATTTGTGAGTAGTCACCTAGCCAAGGGTGTGGGGATGGTGTAGTTGCTAATTGTTCATGCTTATAATGTTGGGGTTATGTTAATGGTGATTAAAGTATTTGCATGCTTGATATTCTTTGGTCTTCTTGCAAGTGCACATTGTTCGTTGATCAAAGATGAGTCTTTGCTAACAAGTAACGAAAGTTGACTTAGTTGAGATTCATTACTATCGATAATTCTTTGTTTGCACCTTCTAATATATGGTTCTAATGTGGAAACATAGAGGCTATGTTAGGAGAAGCCAATTAACCCCGGAAGGCGGTTAGATTGGACCCCTTTACTTCGGTATTCATGCATGTTTAGTTTACCATTGATTTGCTACTTTGTTATTGCATGATCAAGCGTCAACTTCACCTACCCATTTCCCTTGGTGCCTACCTATATTAATTTTAATCCATTTCGTTCTTAGTTTAACCTCTTAGTTATTCACACTTCTTGTTCTGAGATAGCTTAGACCCTAGGTAATGAATGCAGTGCTTAAGCATTTCTCCCTGTGGTTCGACCCCTCTATTTACCCTATACTCTTATTAGGTCAGTAGAGAGTTATAAATTCATTTGATTTAGGTGTAGTCGCTCAACGACATGATTATTGCCTTCTCATAGCACCCCCTATTTCTAATTCTTCTATTTTTACTCCTAGCTGATAGTTAGCAATCAAGTCCCTGAGGACATTTCTTTATTCGATGTAATGGTTTCAGAATTTAATAATGTGTCTTCTTCCTCTTACTCCTCGTGTTTTTTTCATTAACCCAAGATGACGAGCATTGCTTAACTAACAATGAAAATGATAAAGAAATTATTAAAGCAATGGAAAAACTTGAAAAGAAAACACCAGTAATTGAGGATACTGAAATAATTGATATCTCAAATGATTCAACCATTAAAAGAGAAGTTAAAATCGTATTAACACTTAATAAACAAGAAAGAACCGATTTGATTAATCTACTCAAAGAATTTATCGATGTATTTGCTTGGTCGTATGAAGATATGCCAGGCATTAATAGAGAAATAGCTCAACACACTATACCACTAATTCCAGGAACGAAACCTGTAAAACAAAAGCTGCGTCGAATGAACCCGACGCAACTCTTAAAATAAAAGAAGAAATTCAAAAGCAAATAAATGCAGGTTTTATTAGGGTATCCAAATACCCCGAATGGGTAGCAAATGTGGTCCCAGTTTCGAAGAAGAATGGAAGGGTAATAATGTGTGTCTACTATTGAGATCTAAAAAAGGAAAGTCCAAAGGACGACTTCCCTTTACCACACATCGATATCTTAGTAGATGATACAACAAATCATGCGCTTCTCTCGTTTATGGATGGATACGCGGGGTACAACCATATTCTCATGGAAGAAGAAGACATGGAAAAAATGACATTCATAACAACTTGGGATACTTACTGTTACACGGTAATGCCATTCGGGTTGAAAAACGTGGGTGATACTTACCAACGAGTAGCAACTGCCCTACTCCATGACATGATTCACAAAGAGGTTGAGGTATATGTAGATGATATGATTGTGAAGTCAAAATATTTCCCAGGACATCAAGTAGCCTTAAGAAAACTTTTCGAAAGGCTAAGAAAATACAACATGAGGTTGAATCCATCCAAGTGTGCTTTTGGAGTCACCTTAGGCAAGCTCTTGGGATATGTCATATGCTCTAGAGGAATAGAGATAGACCCAACCAAGATAAAGGCAATCATGTCAATGCCACCGCCCAAAAACGAGAAACAAATTCGAGGATTTATCGGCCGGTTGCAATATATAAGTAGGTTCATATCGAAGCTAACAATGATATGTGAAACAATATTCAAGAAACTCAAAAAGAATGTGTCAGTAATATGGGACGACGAGTGTCAAAAAGCCTTTAAAAAGATCAAAGCCTATCTCGCAAATCCTCCTGTATTAGCACCAACGCTTCTAGGGATTCCTCTTAGGTTGTACTTAACAGTCACCAAGGAGACAATGGGGGCTATGCTTGCACAAGAAGTAAAAGGAAAAGAAAATGCAATCTACTATATAAGCAAGAAAATGCTCGAGTATGAAGTACGCTACACACCGCTTGAGAAATTGTTCCTCGCATTGGTGTGGGCCACAACCAAGCTAAGACATTACATGCTCGTGCATACAGTCTTTGTAGTTTCTCGAATTGATCAACTTAAGTATTTGTTCGAAAAGTCTACACTCAATGGGCGCATATCAAGGTGGATAGTCAATTTAGCCCAATTCGATGTAAGATTCATTCCTTAAAAGGCTATTAAAGGATCTGTGGTCTCGGACTTCCTAGCGGATTTCCCAATAGAAGATTCGACGCCAGTACATGAAAACAAATTTCCAGACGAAGACTTGATGGTCATAGAAGATGATACTTGGACTTTATACTTCGATGGAGCCTCAAACCAAAAGGGATGTGGCGTTGGAGTACTATTAGTATCACCTAAAGAAGAACATGTTCCAATCTCTATAAAGCTAGATTTCGACGTTACCAACAATGCTGCTGAGTACGAGGCATGCGTGGTAGGCCTTGAAACAACTTTGGCATTGGGAGTGAAGAAATTGTGAATATTTGGAGACTCTTCGTTGATCATCAATCAAATATCTAAAAGATGGAAAGTAAGGAGTGAAAGTCTAGCCCCTTACCAAACCTATCTGGAAACTCTCACCAACCAATTGGAAAAGGTAGAATACACCTATCTACCTAGAGAGGAAAATCAATTTGCTAATGCCATGGCAAGACTAGCCTCAATGGTTAGGATTCCTACGAAAATTGAGCAAATGCCTCTAACCATGGAGAAAAGGCATAAACCAGCTTATATTCAAGCTATAGAAGATGATGAAGTGATCCAAGATGAAGGAGAAGAAGAGGAAGAACCATGACACACATATATACTCAATTACGTCACCAAAGGAGAATATCCTCCTCATGCTGACAAAAGACTCTTGGCTTCCCAATACGTGCTCATAGACAGCGAGTTACACAAAAGGGTACCTAAGGGTCGAGCTCTCTTATGTGTAGGGAAAAAGGAAGCCCAAAGAGCTATGAGGATAATCCACGAAGGCATTTGTGGAACCCATGTTAATGGCAAAATGCTAGTCCAAAAGATAATGCGAGAAGGATATTATTGAACTACCATGAATAGGGATTGTCATCAATATGTAAAAAGATGCCCTAAGTGCCAAATTTACACTAACTTACAACATGTTCCTCCGTCTCTACTCTACACCTACACTTCACCATGGCCATTCTCTACATGGGGAATTGATATTATTGGTAAAATAACCCCTCCTGTGACAGGAGGTCACGAATACATCCTAGTAGCAATTGATTACTTCACAAAGTGGGTCAAAGCACAGTCATATGCTAAACTCGCTGCAAAACATGTAGCACTCTTTATCGAAAGGAATATTATTTGTCGATACGCACTAGTGGAAAAAAATTCATTTGTAACGGCTCATTTGTAACGAGCATAATGAAATTCGTTACAAAAAGTGTATTTGTAACGAGCAAAATATATGTCCGTTACGGAAAAAACTCATTTGTAACTGACAAATAAATGCCCGTTACGAATATTTTATAATTGTAACGGACAAAGAAATGTCCGTTACGAATAGTGGATATTTGTAACGGACAAATACAAAGTCCGCTACACCTAAATCAAGCAGCTAGGGTTTTAAACTACTCCGTATTATTTTGCAGCCGCACACACACACACTCTCTCTCCTCTTATGTTCTTCCTATCTCTCTTCTCCTCCTCTTTTCGCCTTTCTCCCTCTATCCTCCTCTTCACTTCTTCCTCAATTCAAGATCGAGTTGGTTGGTCCTAGCAACGGCGCAAGGAGTTGATACAAACCCATCACCTTTCATCGTTTCCCCCTCTCGAAATGATCGATGTTCTTGAAGGTTAATGCTTTTTTCTTCTTTTCTGTTTAAATTATTTCATTATTTTCATGTTTTTTGAGTTTTTGTTTTGCTCAAATTTACAATTTCATGGTCTTCTAACCAAGGGTTTTTTTTAATTTTTTATTTTCGATTTTAATTCAATTTTTCTCCAAAAAAATTGTGGCTTTCTCAATTACATGCAGCACTGCAAATTACTAAAATTTGACGACATTTAAATGTCAGTATTTCTTGAAATTATATATATCTGCGTTTCTTAGCTTTCGAATTATTGACGTTCATTTGAAAAGGTTAATGTTTTATTAAAATTTATTTTTATTTTTCCGTCGTTGATGTTTGTCCTCGATTTTATACTTGTAATTTTATTTAGATTTTTTTTTTAATTTGATGCGTGATTCATTGAATTTATAGATTATTGGGATGATTTGTGAGTAAATTGGGTAAAAATAATTGATTATTGATGGTCGATCAGGGTTCAATTTATCACTTAACTTCTTTAAATTCACAGGCCACAAGATTAAATAAGGGATATATCCTTGTATTTTGTGGTGTTTTGATTTCATGATACAATTACTTTTCTCTTAAAACAGACAACCTTTTTAGTGCATGTTAATAGAGCTCACGAATTTAGTTGGTGAGTGGATTTATTATATGAGATTTTTGTAAATAATTGGTGGGAAGGTGGGGAAAGAAGAAGATTTCTTATCAAAATAAAGTGTGAATTTTGATATCCTTTTCACATGTTAATATTGGGATACAAAATTAATTCTTGAAGCTTGTCACTTCTATGTTGAATATTGTATATTGCAGGTGGCTTTACTGAAATTTACAAGATACAAAATTATCAACAAAATTTTAGACGCTAGAAAAGCATTTCTCAATATAATCTGATATATTTCTTGGGTAATCTTAAGGAAAATTTGAATTTTGGTACCTCGAATATAGGGGTAATTGAATTTTAGTACCCATCTAAAATTTTATTTTAAATTAATACCTCCAAAAGTGTAACTTTATAGATTTTGGTACCTCCGTCCATGTTCCGTTAAGTTTTCCGTTAGTGGGGTCCATTATCTAATAATTTAATAATTTAAATTATTAAAAAAAAAACATTTAAAAAAAAACTAATAAAATAAAAAAACAACCCACGAACCCACCACCAAGCCACGGCAGCTGCCGCCGCGGACAGGCACGAAGCCCAGCCACGGCAGCTGCGGCCAGGCACGAAGCCCAGCCACGGCAGCTGCGGCCAGGCACGAAGCCCAGCAACAGCTGCTGCCGCCGCGGCCAGGCACGAAGCCCAGCCACAGCAGCTGCCGCCGCGGCCAGGCATGAACCCCCAAAACCCACAACCCACGAACCCCACCACACCCCACCCATGAACCCCACCACAACCCACGAACCCCACCACACCCCACCACCCACCACCCACGAACCCCCAAAACCCACAGCCCGACAACCCATGAACCCCTAAACCCACCACCCACAACCCACGAACCCAGAAACCCACCACCCACAAACCGAAAATCCCGTAACCCACCACCCACAAACCGAAAATTTAACCCTAAAACCCTAAAAATTGATTTGGGGGAAAGGGGGATGTGGTGGTTTTCGGGAACCTCGAGGCAGCCAAGAGTGAGGAAGAGGAGGGAAGTCGGCGATGGGAAAGGGAGGGGGTTTTCGATGTGGTGGTTTTCAGATCGTGGCGTGGGGAGTGGCGTCGTGGAGAGGCAAGGCTGGTGGGGGGGTTGGCGTCGTCGCGGGGAGGCAGGCAGCTAGAGTGGGGGTGGCGTCGGGGAGGCAGGGCTGGGTGGGGGGGTGGCGTCGGCGCGTGGAGGCAGGGTGGGTGGCGGGGAGGCAGGCTGGGTGGTGGGGAGGCAGGGCTTGGTTTTTGTTTTTTTTTTTTTTTAAGTTTTTTTTTTATTTTTTATTCTTTATTTTTAAGTTTTTTTTTTTTATTATTTTTTAAGTTTTTTTTTAATTAAATGTTTTTTTCTTTTTTTTTAATAAATTAAATTATTAAAGAATTAGATAATGGGACCCACTAACGGCAAAGTTGACAGAATGCTAACGGAGGTACTGATATCTATAGTTTAGTCATTTTTGAGGTACTAATTTAAAATAAAATTTTAGATGGGTACTAAAATTCAATTACCCCCATTTTCGAGGTACCAAAATCCAAATTACCCTAATCTTAATAAGTAGACTCAAAATCTAATTATAAAATGTAAGTTATTAAGGAATTCTTGTAAAGATAATTAATATAATCTGCATTTGTTATGCAAGTATCATTCTTTGTTAAGCATTATGGACTGGAGTTTAATCAGTCTACAATTACAATATTTACATTGCCTGCAAGAAGCATATAGCTGAAGCATGGTGTGTGTGTGGTCTGTGTGTGTGAAGCATGGTGTGTGTGTCCGTGTTTTTTTTCCTTCTCGTGCCTTAGTAATTATTTACAAGGATATTAGAGTTCACACTTTAGCTGTTGTACTATTTGTTTAATTGATGCAAGTTATTTTTGTCAAAGGGATTTCATATGAAGAATTTGGTTGGTGATATAAGTAGTAATTATTAGGGTATATAGATTATACTCGTTCTTTGATCTCAATTCCAATTATTATTATGGCTTCTCTAATAGAATACTACAATTCTTTTTTAACTATTTGTATTCTTGATCTCAAATTGCAGGAATCAAAAGGCTAGAATTTGGTTGCCAAGGAAGCCATGGAATTTGAGATCAAAGTTGGAGCAACTCGGAATAATGGTGGAAGATGTAAATGATTCATAATTAATTTAGTGGAAAATAATTTAAATCTCTTATTACCATTGAGATTTGCTTTTGCTCTATTTTTTACTGTAATTATAACTTATAAGGTGATAACGAATGTAGGCTTTTGGCCTTTTGTGCTTGTTGTATAATGTGTATGAAGTATAGTTGATGCAATCCTCTTACAAACACTTCACTTTAAGACACAAAATGTGGCAATTTTGAACATTTGGTGTTTGCAAAAAGTACACGATCTTTTAATTTTGAGAGAAATTAAATGCTTTTTTGATAGGTTTGAAGAAGGCACAGAGCAATTCAGGTTGAATGTAGCTTTACAGAGGAGTCAATTTGGTGTTTCCTTTGTGAAGCTCGACTATATGGGGTTGATGAAGCTAGGAAACGTTATCTTGAGGTTAGTTTGTTAAAATTCAAGTTCTGAATGCTTGCAATTGAATGCTTAAATGTCTATGAACACTTCTGTTACTGTTTAGTGATTACCACTAGTTCTGTTTTCTGTATCTGATTAACCATGACTGAAATCAATCATTACCTTGTTTTTTTTCATTGAATAATTTATAAATGAAATTACAAAGCTTTGAAATTGAATGGTTTTTATGTAGCTAAGCGTTGATTAGTACTATATTATAGATTTATAGTTGCTAATGTGCGAAATAAGTTGGATAAATATAAAACTTGATTTATACTTGAGACCCTACAAAATGTGCTTATGAAATGGAATTTGATTATTGTGGATTTTACTGACTTTAAACTGCTGTATAGAAGTATGGGAAATTCTACATCATACCCCTGAGGTATTGACTATTCCACGTTGTACCCCTCCCTTTGAAAAGTTCCACGCGGTAACCTCAAGGTCTCAAAAGTGATTAAGCTGTACCCCTGCCGTTATCCCTCCGTTACATGTTGCTGTTAGTGGGGCCCACTTCACACCTATTTATTTTTTTTTCTCGATTTTCGTGCTTAATAATGTCCTATTACAGGTTTTTAGGGGTCATTTTAGCTTTTAAGGGACCAAATTGAGCTCGAATTTTGCAAAAAAGTAACGTAAAAGCCCCGTTTTATGAATTTTAAATTTAACTATTAGAATTCAAATTCACAAAACGAGGCTTTTATGTTATTTTTTTTTTTACAAATTCCAAGCTCAATTTGGACCCTTTAGGGCTAAAATGACCCTTAAAACCTTTAATGGGACATTTTTTTAGCACGAAAATCGAGAAAAAAATAAAATAGGTGTAAAGGATAACGACAACATGTAACGGAAGGATAACGGCAGGGGTACAACTTAATCACTTTTGAAACCTTGAGGTTACAGCGTGGAACTTTTCAAAGGGAGGGGCACAACGTGGAATAGTCAAAATACCTCAGGGGTATTATGTAGAATTTCCCTAGAAGTATTATATTGAATTCTGAAGGCTATTATTGTTTGAGGAATGAGTTTTCAAATTTTTGGAATGAATAAGATACCTACTATATATATATATATACTTGCTAATGTGCGAAATGAGTTAAATAAATATAAAACTTGATTTATACTTGAGACCCTACAAAATGTGCTTATGAAATGGAATTTGATTATTTAAACTGCTGTATAGAAGTATTATATTGAATTCTGAAGGCTATTATTGTTTGAGGGATGAGTTTTCCAGTTTGTGGGATGAATAAGATAGCTACTATATATATATATATACACACAATGTATATATATATACATATATACACATATATTTATATATATATATATATATATATGTACATATATATATAAATATATGTAATATCACTAGTTGAAAATATCAAAAAGGCACCCCCTAATTGGCACCGGTTCAGTCCAAACCGGTGCCAAAAATGGCCTACAAAATTGGTGGGAAGGTAAACCAGAGTAAAAGGCACCGGTTCACTTCAAACCGGTGCCAAAATCATAAAGGCCACCGGTTTGAACCGTTGCCTTTGTGAACCGGACCTTTTATTATTTTTTTTAAAAAACCGGCCTTATCTCTCCTTAAAACCCTAAAACTTAGCTTGCTCCTTCTCTCTCCTCTCAGTCCGCCTCTTTCATCACTCTCTCCTCTCCCTTCTCGATATCTCCTCTGCTCTCCCTTAATCTCTTCTCTTTCTCTTCGAACCTCTTATCTTTCTCTTCGAACACCACCGCAACAACACCTTCTCGATCTCTCCTCTGCTCTCCCTTAAACCGCAACAACAACATCATGCAATAATAAACCGCAACAACAACAACATGCAACAACATCGCAAAGCCGCCGCCACCATCGTCACATCAAGTTGATTTGGGTTTGTTCGAAGTTGATTTTGGGTTTAATTGATTTGATGAGTGTCTTCGAAATTTTTTATGGGTTTCTTTAAAAAAAAAATTGTTTAATCCACCACGAATTAAATTTTTTTTATTGATTTATTTTTTATTTTAATCGATTTAAATTTGTTTTTTTAAAGTGATTTTCGATTTTCTAGTTTGGTTAATCAATTTTTAAACTTATTTTAATTCGAATTTTTTTTTTAATTTCTGGGTTTTTTAGTCGATTTTTTTTTTTATTTTCTGGGTTTTAATTGATGTTCTGGGTTTTAATTGATTTTCTGGGTTTTATTTTCTGGGTTGTAATTGATGTTCTGCGTTTTTGAACTGATTTTCTTTCTTTTTTTTTTCCGATTTTCTGGGTTTTTTTTTTATTTTTGAACTTTTTTTTTTTGGATTTTCTGGGTTTTTATTTTTTTATTTTTTCCGATTCATTTTCTTTTTTGAACTGATTTTCATTTTCTGGATTATTCTTTTCTTTTTTTCGATTTTCTTTTTTTTTTCGATTTTCTGGGTTATTCTTTTCTTTTTTTTTTTCGATTTTCTGGGTTTTTGAATTGATTCATGTTAATCGATTCATTTTGGTTGTTTTAATTGGTGTAGGTATATGGATTTAGTTCTTAAATTGAAGAATCAACATGCAAGTATATTGATCTTATATCGAAGAATCAACTGATTTTCTTTTTTTTTTTTATTTATATTGTAATTTTTTTTTATTTATATGTTGTAATTTTTTTATTTTGATTTAGCTGTTGTAATTTATTTTGCTTTATACTGTAATTTTTTTTTATTATATGTATATATATATAATGAACAGATTTGATTATATTAATATTTTGGCACTTTTGGTTATTATTAAGATTTGATTATACTGTAATTAATAATGAACAGATTTGATTATATTAATATTAATACAGATTTAATTTTTAAGTAAAAAAAAAAAAATTTATATGTTGGCACTTTTGGCACCGGTTAACCGGTGCCAAAAAATGAATCATAAAATTTTTTGGTACTTTTTGGCATCGGTTAACCGGTGCCAATTTCAAGTTTTGGCACCGGTTTGAACCGGTGCCTTTTTAAACCCTTTTTTGGCACCCCCCACATTGGCACCGGTTCAAACCGGTGCCTTAGGCCGGGTTTGAACCGGTGCCTTAGGCCGGGTTTGAACCGGTGCCAAATTCGTTTTTTCACGTAGTGTGTATATACATATATATATACATATATATATATATACATACATACATATACATACATACATACATATACATATATATACATACATATATATATACATACATACATATATATATATATATATATATATATATATATATATATATATATATATATATATGTACGCCAGTGTCATAAAATGTATTTCTGCCAAAAAGATGTGATGGCTGCTTGTGTAACCGGAGGTCTAAAGCTACATCTGTATTTTAAAGAATTTACATACTGATTGGGTCTTTAGGCTATGTGATGCATATCCAATTTTTTTATGTCTTTTCTGAATGCCTTTCGTGCATTTATTTCAAAAATTGAACTCTTGCATTCTCCATCCCTGCTATTTGTTTTTGTCTTTAGGATCCTTAGTGCACTTGTACTTTGGTGTAATAGGATACTGTTATTTTCTTTTAGTGAAGGAATCCACATAAAGAACTTGATACTTAATGATCTTTATTATCATCTGCTAGGAGAGTTGGAGGGACGTGACATTGAGCATGGTGCATTCAAGGAGCTTTCCCGGTTCTTATCTAGCTCAAATCTTCTGCAAACTTACCAGAAGAAGTGTGTTAATGACTACTCAGCAGGAGCCAACAATGCTTACCTATTTGATCTTTGGCGCCTCCAACGTGACATTGGCCTTTATTTTTGGGATTGCTCGGAATGGAAAGCGTTAAAAAAGATAGCGGAGAATACATTGTTTTATGTGCAGCGTGCCAACTCCATGTTATTAATCCTCAGTTCAAGCTCCCAGCGTGCTAGCTTTTGTAACAATTTTAACTCTCGATATGGGGGATGTAAGTTTCTGGCTTTCCTTACTTTGCTTATGTTATCATTATCTGAGTTTTGGGTAAGTTCTGCATAGTCATAAAAGATTTGATTACTTTGATTAGTTCTTTAGTGTGGTTCTTAAGGATAGCCATCTGGAATGTGCATTTGCCCACTTCTCTGTGAGTGATCAGTGAGCATTTATCTTCTATGATTTCAATTGTTCAATTTGGTTGAATTCTGCAATTACATGTTTACTTCTATAGTGTCTATTTTACAAACATGCATTGAACAATCCTCAATCCTTTTTTCTAAAGGTTTTTTTTTCCTATTTCCAATTGGTCTTTTTAATTACTTACTCTTCTTCCTCCCAATTTCATATTTCTACTTCAAATTGAGCTCACACCCTCAATTATCCACCATCTCTATCAAGTTCAAATGCCCGTGTCGCTGCTATTGTCGTAAACCAGGTCAGTGAGAGCTGGATTACAGTTTTCATAATGAATAATTGATACTGAAACAATCAGTTAATTTTGCTAGAATAATTTTCATTCTATACTCAAACAAATTTTAGTTAATGAACTTGCATAAATTTGATAGAATAAGTTTAATTAATGAACTTGCATAAATTTTCTTAATTTTATTGGGTTTATATCTTGTATTAATTATGTGATATTTATTTTAAAAATGGGTTGAACTTTAGTACTGAACTTGCATAATTTTGCTTGAAAAGGGGTTTATTGTATAGACGCTCAGATACTAGGAGTCGTCAAGCATTGATTGATAGACAGCCGACTTTAGCGCGCAGAGCTGCAGAACATAGAACTTGGTATAGCTAAAAAGGTTAATTAGACCCTTGCTGGTTTTCTGATATAGAATTCAGAAGTTCATTGGCTAAATTATGGGATGCTACTTTTGCTTTCCTTTATCATCATCTCAAAGTTATAAAATATCATATGACAGACTTTATGTTGCTATAAAATGAACCACATCTGACAACTATTTCAATCATCCTACATCAGGATTGAATGTAATCACTCATCCTTACTCGTGAAATGTATTTGATTATTGTGAATCTTATCGACTTTAAACTGCTGTATGAGGTATTATATGTAAATTTTTTGTTACTGGGTTTGATTACCATATAATAAACACATACAATTTCTTTCACAAGTTGTTATTCTTTAGTTCAAGATTGGGGTTCCTGATAAAGTGCGCTCTATATATGTTTTTTTCTTTTGTGTATTTTTGCGATTTTGATTATGATTTTTTATGGTTTGGAGTTGTGATTAGGTGAGAAGGTAAGAAGGGTTTGGGAGCTTAGCTTGATTATGCTGAAGAGGCTTAATTTTCCAAAAGGTTAACAACAATAGGGGGGTCTTTGCGCTATTGCTCAGTGTGGGTCTCTTCGTTACAAGCTTCTTGAAGTCGCTCTGCTGTTAGAAGGTATATAGATTGTTAAACATCCGTTTGTTTCATTGAATTACTTGATTCAAATTGACACAATTTGGGTTTCTTTTGATTTATGGATATGTTTCTTTTTAGGGTTTATTTGAGGAATGTTTTGGGTTCATCTAGAGTTTGCCACTCGACTGTCATCCCTGCTGCCCCACCATATCCCGTGCTCCTCCTCGCAGCTTAGTTTTCTACTGTAAAATAATTGAAGTAGTGTTGTAGTGTTGAGCTAGTTGATTATTTTAATTATTAGGTGATAATTATTAGCTTGGTTTTCTACTGTAAAATATTTTTTTTATTTTAATTATTAGGTGATAATTGAACTTTGATGATTGTATATGAGATTTTCTACTGTACCATGCATTAAACATAATTTCTCTCATTAGTTAATTCATAAAATGATTGTGCAAGCAAAGCTATAAGAAATCCAGCATGAATGTGCTGGATTTTTTTTAAAAATTGGGCACACATTATTCGTAATGGGTAGATACATGCATGTTACAAATAACAAGGTATTCGTAACGGGCAAAACATATGCCTGTTACGAATAACAGGGTTATTTGTAACGGGCTTTTGGATGCCCGTTATGAATAACGGGATTATATGTAACGGGCTTTTGGATATCCGTTACGAATAACGGGGTTATTCGTAACGAGCATTTGCCCGTTACGAATAAGTTATAATTTGTAACGAACGGTGCCCGTTACGAATAACAATGCCCATCCGTAATGGCTGCATATGTAACGGACGCTGCCCGTTACGGATGGGCCCTTTTTGCCCGTTACGGATGGCCTTTTTTCCACTAGTGACGGAGTCCCACATGAGATGATAAGTGACAATGGAACTCACTTTCAAGCAGAATGTGAAGAATTGTTACAAAAATACGGCATTCAACACCATCACTCTCCCACTTATAGACCTCAAGCAAATGGAGCAGTTGAGGCGGCTAACAAAAATCTAAAGACTATTATCGAGAAAATGACAGAAAATTACAAAGATTGGCCTGACAAACTCCATTTCGCACTTTGGGGTTATTGCACGTCAATCCGTACATCAACAAGAAATACACCATTCTCCTTGGTTTATGGAATGGATGTCGTACAACTTGTAGAGCTAGAGATACCGTCTCTACGCATTGCACTAGAAAGTAAACTCGACGAAGTCGAATGGACTAGAGCAAGATATGAAGAGCTAATTCTACTTGATGAAAAGCGACTGGAAGCTCTACATCATACCTAATGTTGTATGGCTAGGCACTTTGATAAGAAGGTTAAGACAAGAAACATCAAAGTAGGAGACTTGGTGTTAAAAGCTCTAAGGAAAAATGTTTTGGATCCAAGAGGCAAATTTAGGCCTAATTGGTCCGGACCATATATCGTCAAAACCATTCTGTCAGGAGGTGCAGCAAAACTAACTTATATGGATGACAATAAATTCTAAAACATGACGAACCTTGACCAACTTAAAAAGTACTACCCATAATTACTTGAGTAGGAAACTCAAGAGAGCTACGTTTGGCCTGATTCCTTAGAAAGGATACGTAGGCAACCCTTTATAGGGTGCAGCCACTTTAATCTTCGCAAACCTTACATCCCAAGAGCAATAGAAATTCGACGGAATAACAGCACCACAGAAAGAGGTATGTCGCCGGCCGACAGACTGCAGCGTAAAGCGATAGAGCCTGTCGCTCGGCAAAAGGCAACAACAGACGCAAAACAGCGGCGCCGATTTTCTGCAAATATCTGGGCAATTTTCGGTGTATTTCGGAAAATTTTCGACTTCCGTAGTCGAGAAAATTTCTAAAAAATAAAATAATTTAAGTTGTTTTCATTGCTTTAATAAATTAAATTTAAAAGTTAATTTAATTAAAAAAGCTGAAATGCCATTAATAAAATAAAGTAAAAAATTACATTATTGATGGAATTCAAATAAAAGCTTAATAAAATAAAATTAACTTTAAATTTAAACTAGTCTAATAAATTGGAAGTTAATCAATGCTTCAATCTTTCTTCTCTTTCTTTGCCCTCTTCCAATTTTTAACTACATCCTCTTCATCATCCATGACTTTAGCTACTAGGCATCCCTTAGTGAACCTACATTCAATTTTTAGAGTAAATAGTTTCTCCCTTAGCTAGGACTCCATGTTTCTTTTCTACCCTGATGTGGATTTAAACCCCTTAACTTAATAAAGAATCTAAAATCACACAAGTAACACAAGCCCTTCGAATTTCCTAAGAAAATCGAACAACTTAAGAATAACGAACCGGATATGACTTTGAAAACGACCACTCCTGGAACGAATTCAACGTCTCTCAAATTACCTAGACCACTCCTGGAACTAAGTACTTTGATGAACAAAACTTAGACTACTCCTAGAACTAAGAATTGAACGTTCTAATTATCAAAACAACTCCTTGAATTGAAAACTAGCAAAAGAATTTGTAAGCAATTAAGCAAAACAAACAATAAACTTGAATTGAATTTTCTGGTTTTGGTTGTGTATCCAAAGCCACGAAAAATCCCTTATTTATAGACTAAACTAACTATTCCTAAGTCTATTCGAACTAGGAAAAAAAAACCTAGCCTTGATCCCCAAGTATCCTAGATAGAATAGGAAAACCAATTCTAATGGAACTAGGAAACTAGTAATAAGACTAGTTCTAATTAAACTAAAACTTCTTAAAACAATTCCTAATTGACTTAGAAATTATTTTAAACTAAAATAACAGAAATTAAGAAGATTCCTAATTGCTTAAACCAAGAAAAACCCTTTCAAGTGAAAGGTAAAAACTTGCAAGCAAAAACTCTAGAAAAAACTAAGTTAGGAAAATCTTTCTTTTCGTACTGCCGCCGAACCACCGTCTCACGCGCTGCCATCATCGACACGCGCCCCACCAACGTGTAGCTGGACTCAGGCCGGAGCTAGGGAGCCGGCGCGTGGCACCCAGATCGGCGCGTCGCCGCCGCTGCCGTCGTCGGAACCCAACTGGACCTTGACTTCTTCTTCAATGGCTGCGCATGTTAACCATTCTTGATTCTTTACTCCAAGCTCAAACCCTATTGGCCTTAAAACCAATATGATTGGCTCTTCAAAAGAATTTCCCTCTTGATCCACATCATTCTCCCCCTCTTCAAAAGAATTTGTCCTCAAATTCGCATCATCCATGTAAGGAGAACAATTCCATGAAACCATCCAAATTCGACGAATACAAGCCAAAAGAACTATTACCTCAACGCTAGCAATTTTAAGCAATGTAACAACATCACCACGAGCAAGGCAATATTTTAGAAACAACCAATTCTCAATTTGGTCCTTGGTCTTCGAAGTTGACCATAAGAACACTTTAGGCTTCATGATATTTTTCTCATGTATGACTAACAATTTCTTCTCTTTATGCATGCCTAATGAATCCACCACTTCTAAAGAAACCATTAAATTATTATCTTGATTCACGAATGGCTCCTCAATAGTATCAAAAACCTTTTCCGACACCACCATTGGTAGATCATTATGAATAATCTGATCTTGAACAACGTCACACACAATTGGAACATCAATTGTTTCATTCACCTTTTCTTCGAGCTCTTTAGCACCTACATGTTCCTCTTCCTTATCCTTTTGACAATCTTCCTCCATCTCTTTAACTTTAACGCGGCATGGAATAATAGTTAAAGGAATAAGTTTGAACCTCTTGTTTCCCACCTTGACCGAATATGTGTTGGCCACACCATCATGTTTAACATGTCGATCAAATTGCCATGGTCTTCCTAAAAGAACGTGACAAGCACTCATAGGAATCACATCGCACCATAATTCTTCCTTGTAATTGCCAATGGAGAAATTCACCAAAGCTTGTTGTTCTACATGAAAACCCATAGAATTATCTAGCCAACCCAACTTATATGGTTTTTCATGATCTCTTGTAGGAAGTTGGAGTTTAGTAACCATCTCTGTAGACGCTACATTGGTACACGAACCACTATCAATGATCACCCTACAAGTTCTATCAACAACTTTGCATCGAGTATGAAACAAACTATCTTGTTGACCTTGAAAAATAATTTCTTCATGTAAATTCAGTCGCTCCATAAGCATATGTTTGTTACCAAAGCAAAAATCTACGTTATCATCTTCATGTTTTTTCTTCTTTTTATGACCTTGAAGTAACTTTGCAAATTCATCCATAAGTTTGCTCAAAGCTTCGTCCATAATTATAAGACAAAAACAGACTTAAAAGACCCCAAAACACACAGGAATAACCCTCAAAAATCGCAACACAACTTGGAAGAAAATCGCACACAAAGAGCAGTAAGTATTAAATCGGACCAAAACTGACACAGTTGCGGAAAACAGTCCAGTTTAATAGCACAAGAACTCGAAAAATTCCGAAATTTCACAGGCAGAAAGTAGACAAAATTTCACCCAAAATCAAAAAAAGAATCACCTGAAAAGACCTTGTAACGAAGGAGAACGAGCCTTCTGAAGTTGACAGAAAAACTGGTTATCCGAGAACAAGTGCGATTTGATGAACGAATTGTTGAACGATCAAAAACCCCTGAAATCTGATACCAATTTGATGTGGTATCACACAAGCTCTGATACCAATTTGATGTGGATTTAAACCCCTTAACTTAATAAAGAATCTAAAATCACACAAGTAACACAAGCCCTTCGAATTTCCTAAGAAAATCGAACAACTTAAGAATAACGAACCGGATATGACTTTGAAAACGACCACTCCTGGAACGAATTCAACGTCTCTCAAATTACCTAGACCACTCCTGGAACTAAGTACTTTGATGAACAAAACTTAGACTACTCCTAGAACTAAGAATTGAACGTTCTAATTATCAAAACAACTCCTTGAATTGAAAACTAGCAAAAGAATTTGTAAGCAATTAAGCAAAACAAACAATAAACTTGAATTGAATTTTCTGGTTTTGGTTGTGTATCCAAAGCCACGAAAAATCCCTTATTTATAGACTAAACTAACTATTCCTAAGTCTATTCGAACTAGGAAAAAAAAACCTAGCCTTGATCCCCAAGTATCCTAGATAGAATAGGAAAACCAATTCTAATGGAACTAGGAAACTAGTAATAAGACTAGTTCTAATTAAACTAAAACTTCTTAAAACAATTCCTAATTGACTTAGAAATTATTTTAAACTAAAATAACAGAAATTAAGAAGATTCCTAATTGCTTAAACCAAGAAAAACCCTTTCAAGTGAAAGGTAAAAACTTGCAAGCAAAAACTCTAGAAAAAACTAAGTTAGGAAAATCTTTCTTTTCGTACTGCCGCCGAACCACCGTCTCACGCGCTGCCATCATCGACACGCGCCCCACCAACGTGTAGCTGGACTCAGGCCGGAGCTAGGGAGCCGGCGCGTGGCACCCAGATCGGCGCGTCGCCGCCGCTGCCGTCGTCGGAACCCAACTGGACCTTGACTTCTTCTTCAATGGCTGCGCATGTTAACCATTCTTGATTCTTTACTCCAAGCTCAAACCCTATTGGCCTTAAAACCAATATGATTGGCTCTTCAAAAGAATTTCCCTCTTGATCCACATCATACCCAAACCTTCTTCTCTAAAGTGTCAGCTTTTCTTTTCACTTTATCCTTTGTAGTGTCTTTCTTCATTCTTAGGCATTACAGGTGTTTTAAATTCAAATTTTTCACCCAAGCGTTCCTTAACAAGAATCACTTTGTCACCTAGACGGTCTTCACATTGGTTCTACTCTGATTTTTCTTCATGTCCTTTGTAGGCTTATTAAGAAGCCATCTCTTCACATCATTGGGCAAGGAAGGAGGAACCTTTTGGGTAATTACTTCCCATAAAGGCCTAGCACTCCAATATTTGTCAAATTTATCTACTTCTTGCGAAACAGGGAATTCATAGGGACGACGGAGATCCCTAGAAGGGATTTTTTGAAGTAGACCGTACTGCCTTTTTACCCTGCAGGGATAATAAAAATTCATCTTGGTTAAGCTTGGAAGACGACATAAGGGTTGCTTGTTAACACCAACCATATTCTCAATTTTCCACCATGGGACGACCCACTTGATAACAACGTTGCAAGAAGCAAAGACTTTATTCCACTCATGGCGACCCATCTTAGAGAAACGCTTCTTTCACCTCACAAAGCAATTCGAAGTGTATTTTTCAATATTGTCAAGAGGACTAATTAATTCTAGTCTCTCCATTAGCCATATATGCAAAAAAATTCAATGCAAATAATTAGTATTACTATACAAAAATATGTTTTTGATTTCTGTAATTAAAAATATTATTTGTCTACCTATAATAAAATTGGAGAACCCCGAAAAGTCGCTTTTGGATTTTTCTTTAATTCATCTAGACTAAGCATAGTCTCTCCAACAATTAATGGCATTGGATTCCTTCCAGATTAAATTTGCTCCAAAACTGTTAATATAATTGCTTGACCCTCATTGGTTCTACCACTAGTGAGAAGATATTGGTTAAGCATACAAAAGAGAAAAGCCCTTCTCCTATAAACATGAAAAGATTTAGAATAAGGTCTATCAAAATAGTGGCGTGAAAATTCTTTTAGATTGACTATGCTACCATCTAAAATATTTGTTAGATCTCTGTCTTTTAAATTAAAGAAGCGCTCAAAATCTTTATAATATTATTCATTCACTCTAGGGATTACCGCAAGATCTAATGAAGGGAAGCCTAGGATGGCACCAAACAAGATATATGTCAAGATATACCCCCTTAATACCATAAACACCTCCCTTGTGAAAAAAATCGAGTTCTTTTCTCTCTTTAGCAGTTAAAGACCGACATTGTAGACACCTAAAAATGTCTCCCCAAAACCGAACCTGATGATGAACACCTTTCACTGTCATTATTTTTTGGGTTGAGTATTTAATCCTTGGAGTGATTAAATCCATGTTCTATCCAATATATTTCATGAACCAATCCAATTTCTAGCTCATTTACCTAAACCATAACCTATTTTCCACTTTTCGTGTCCACATCACAAAATCGAGAGAAACTGATTTTATGGCTATACAATTTTGATCCATTTATTATTTTTTTGGATATTCCTTTAAATAATATTTCCAACCATATATCATAATCCCAATTCCGAGCTATAACGAAAAAGATATGAGCAAAACACTAAACTCAACCCAAAACCGACACCCTTCCACTAAAACGGTCATATCTTAAAATCCACAAATTATTTTGACCTTATTTTTATTGGGTTGGAAATTATACTTGATAATATTTCCAATGATATATTATATGTCTTATTCCGAGTTACGGATCAAAAGTTATGATTATTTTATAAACGGGTAAAAAAATGAAATTACCGCGCAGCAGCTAAAATGCCGCGACGCGGCAAATGCTGACTTGTCACGGGGCTTATTCCCGTGACACGGTGCCCAATCCACCGTGTCATGGGATTTTTCACCGTTTCACGGTGCAATTTCCCGTGTCACGTTGCCCATTCCATGACACGGGGATATTCCGTGTAATTTCCGCGTACTTTTTACACCGTGACACGGCATAATGCACTGTGCCACGATGGACAATGCCGTGTCACGACATGTCTTCCCGTGTCACGGTGCACATCCTGTGACATGGGATTGCTCCGTATTTTCTCCGCGTAATCCCTAAACGCGTTTTCACTTCCTGTAACCTAATTATTTCCCGTGTCACGGGATCTTCCCCCGTCTGACGGTGCCTGGCACCATGTCACGGTGCTCTTTGCCGTGACACGGTGTTTTTTTAGGGTTTTTATCTTTTTTGGGTTCCACGTGTTCCCTCTGCTCATTTTCCCTATAAATAGGACCCCCCTTTTTGCAGTTTGGGGCACCAATAATCATTCTCTCTCACCTTACACCAAAAATCATTCTCTTCTCCCTCTTTAACCTAATTTCTAGCCTCCTTATTCTTCCATAATAATTCCCCTAAGCGCTCCAAGGAGTCTATACTTAACCCGAGGTTCCGTCCTTAAAACAAGGCGTAATAAATACAAATAACTGAGGGTTTGGACCAAATCAACTCTACTTTTTATTTAATTTAATTTAATTTCATTTACTTTATTTTTTTTATTGAAATAACTAACAGTTTATTCATGATGTATCAATTTAAAGGAACGTGCGGAATGTGAGTAATTAATTAATTTAATTACTCTTATTTTATTTTAATATTGCTAGTATCATGATTAGGGTTATTTTATATTTGATTTTACTAACGCTATTATTGTTAAATTGCTTCCAATATTGATGTTTATTCTATTATATTTTTTATGATCACCATTTTGCATGTTTAAAGGGAATATGTAATTGAAAATCACGCCTAATGAGATAATTTGGACAACCAGTTTAGGATCCTTTTTAATCTTATTGTTTAACCAAGTGATCACAAATATTTTAGAATTATATATTGCATTAATATTCAACCAATTTAGCTTAATAATAGTTTAGAGTGAATTGAATATTTTGTTTGTATGCCTTTGAGATCGCAGGAATCACTTTTCATTATAAGAATCGAGTAGAGGCCAATACGGACGAATGTGACTCCATGACTCACTTCGTACCATCATTCCCGACCCTCCTTTCGTGGTTCCGAACCATATGAAGTTAGTAATATCATGGATTATGAATGGGGGTGTAACCTTCACGGGTCAATCGTTGTTGCCTATCGTGGTCCCTTTATCGTGGTTGCCTTTTATGATCCGTGAACGGTTTACAAGTTCCTTAAAAACTTGTTGGCGGCTCCTTACTTTCCTTGTCCCTAATCGTATTATGTCAATTCCCATTTCCTATGAGTGCTAAGCATATTCACACATGCTTTTACGTAGACGCACATAGAGCGACACCTACAGACACCATTCACGAGTAAAATTGCTAAAAATCTTAGTGACTAAAGACATGATTATTTGTTGAGAAGCTAAGGTTATAATTAATTTGTTCGAATTATACAGAAAATCGGCATATTAGGGGGCTATTTATTTACAAAATTGATGCAGTTTGACTCCGGAAAGGATTCAGAAGCAGTGCACTACAGCGCTTGACGACAGGGCCTGTCGCCTGGCGGCAGCCGCAGCGCTCGGCGACAGCGCAAAGCGTGTGGTGACAAGCGGCGTTGCAACGCTTCCTCCACGTGCTATGCAAGCCGCATTTTTTTTGCTATGATTCGAATTCGTACAATGACTTTACAATTCCTCCCTTTGTTCAATTACCCCATACATATTAGTTTACTATATTTTATTTTCCTTTTGGATTTATTCAAGCTTAATTAAATTTAGGTTTGTTGTAATTCTAATTTATTTTTCATTCTTTTCTTTTTGGGGGAGAAAGTCGGATACCCTCCATTAGTAATAAAATGACGGGAATATTTGCGCAAAATTAATTTCAAATATTTTTGCATGCACATATGCACATAAAAATGAAAAATAAATGCAAAGATAAAAATATATAATAGTCTATATATACAAAATATGTCTAAAAAAATGTGTCTAATAAATGAGTTAATCGGCAAAGTCCTACAAAAGTCAAAATAAAACAACACAGGTACAACTACGGTGCTGGAGGACGTATATGGTGAGGGATGTTCATCATATTAAAGAACTGCGCAGATCGAGGAGTATGCTCCCCACCAGCTCCAGTCTCACCAGGAATAGGGAAACTCAACTCAAGACCAGTCCACCCAGGGTCACCCTGGTGATGAATCAGCAAAGGCTGAGGCTGCGGAGGCTGCTGCGACGACGAGCCAGCCTCGTACATCCCACCACCCGTCGGAGCGGATGTCGCCTCTCCTTGGCCCATCGGCCCAATCCGTGCACCCTCAGATGAAGAGCTTGAGCCCTACATTGCTCGATCCGAGCAGCGTCGGATCGACCACCTCGGCCGCCAGAAGCAGTGCAGCGACGCCTTGTACCAGACTTAGCCGGCTCTCCCTCGTCGCTTCGGGTCTCGTCCGAGTACGTGAAGGGATAGGCTGTCCCTAAAAAAGTAAATTAAGTCAGATGCAAAGAAAATAGAAACATAAACAGTGCAGAAATAAAGAGGAAAAGGTTACCTCCTGAGCAGCGTCATCACGACGACAGGAAGCCACGTTCCTCATCCGCACTAGCTGGCTCCGGAAGGCGTCTATGCACCTCGCGCGAGAACTGTCAAGAAACAAAGTCAGTAAAGATACAAGACAAATGTAAACAAATATCAAGTGAATAACTCACCCAAGTCTGGTGACGAGGGATAGATCGCTCTACGAAGCGCTGATCTTCAGGAGCCGGAGGGATCATCTCCTCAACAGGGCCGTACATCCCCTGATAGCTTATAGACATCAGGGGAGGAACGAACTTAGTAGGCTCAGTTTGGAAAAACGCAAACCAAAGTGAATAGAGTATTAAATAGCAACTCTCTCTCCTAGGTACACCGCTGCCTCATACATCCCCTGAAAGTAGAGACGCTCAGCGGTGTACTACGCAGCTAGCGCAGGATTAACCAGACCGTCCCCTGGCCGGTATAATACCTCAGGCTCCCGTAAAATATGTCTATAAGATAAAGTTCTACCAAAAAACAATACAAAAGACGTCACTGTTAAAAAAAAGAACATACCAAGAGGATCAGCTCTCAGACATTGGCAGTGGCCGCCTGATCACTGAAACGACCTCCCCAACAGGCGCCAATAAGGAGCTCGCGTGGAGATGGTCTCACCGGCGCAAGCGAAGGAAAGTACTCGTAGAACCAAATCTACAAAGACAGAAGGATGTCAGCAAGTGCTAATAAGAGTTTAGAGCTAACTTTTAAAGAGATAAAGCGTACCTCTACGACTCTCCACAAGCTAGAGAGAGCGATGTTTCCTATGTAAGACTGGTGGCGACAAGAATCTTGCAACCTTCGTAAGAAGTCAGTGTAGGCCAAGCTGCCCCAATCATAAGTCCCGATCAGCTGAAGATCGCGCAGAGCAGGAAGGTAGTAAAGCAGCACCCGAATACCCTTGTCAGGGGAAAAGGTCCATGATAGAAAAATATGCGCAAAGATGCGCACTCGCTTCTCTCGGGTGGTCGCATCGTCCTCAAAAGCCATCGCTAGAGTCAACCGGCGAATGCACCTGGAGCTAAGACGTGACGGCTTGTAGCGTCGCTCGAAGTGTGCCTACGTTAAAGCATGTGATGAATATGCTTGGCACTCATAGGAAGTGGGAATTGACACAATACGATTAGGGACAAATAAAGTCGGGAGCCGCCAACAAGTTTTTAAGGAACTTGTAAACCGTTCACGGATCATAAAAAGGCAACCACGATAAGGGATAACGATAGGCAACAACGATTGACCAGTGAAGGTTACACCCCATTCATAATCCATGAGATTACTAACTCCATATGGTTTGGAACCACGAAAGGAGGATCGGGGATGATGGTACGAAGTGAGTCATGGAGTCACATTCGCCCGTATTGGCCTCTACTCGATTCTTATAGTGAAAAATGATTCCTGCGATCTCAAAGGCATACAAACAAAATTCAATTTGCTCCAAACTATTATTAAGCTAAATTGGTTAAATATTAATGCAACATATAATTCTAAAATATTTGTGATCACTTGAATTAAACAACAAGATTAAAAGGAACCTAAACCGGTTGTCCAAATTATCTTATTAGTCGTGATTTTCAATTACATATTCCCTTTAAACATGCAATATAGTGATCAATAAATAAAAGAATAAACATTAATATTGGAAGCAATTTAACAATAATTCTAACAATACAAAATCGTTAGAAAAATAACAGAAATAAAAAGAGCATAATTCTTACTTTGATTCTGTTTGTTTGCAACTACAAAATAATAAACGAGTTAGTAACTTCAAGGAAATAATAATAAAACAATAATTAAATTAAATTAAATAGAATTAATTTGGGGCCAAACCCTCAAACAGTTCTACCTTTCACGCCTTGGCTTAAGGACAGAACCACGAGTAAAGTATAGAATCCTTGGAGTACTTGAAGAAGGAATTTTGAAAGAATAAAGGTAAGCTAGTGTTTAGTAGAGCATAGAAGAGAGAAAAATAGAGAATTAATTGATTCCCCGTACATCAGAAATGAGGGGGTATTTATAGAAAAAATGTGCTGAGGGAACACACGGAACCCTAAAATGATAAAACCCCTTAAAAAAGTATCCCGCGACACGACAAACTGTACCGTGACACGGGAAATCCCACCGTCAGACGGGAAACATTTTCGTGACACGGTGCAAATTTTGTGTGACGCAGGAAATATTTAGTAAACGGTGGAGAAAATGCATTAAGGGTTTACGCGGAAAGGACACGGAAATTCCCGTGTCACAGCAGGTTTCCCATGTCACGGGAAATCCCACCGTCAGACGGGAAAGTTTCCCGTGACACGGTGGACTGCTGCCGTGGCGCGGGAATTTTCAGTCTGCTTTTTCGTCTAAATTCATTTTTAACCCTAATTTCGTTCAGCATTTTAAGTGCCGATTGATAATTTCAGGCCTTTTCTGATTTATTGTTATTTGGGCTAAAATAATAAGATAAATAAAAGGTTTGGGCTAAAACTAAATAATAAGTTTGGGCTGAAATTAAAACTATGCTTTTACCAAACATCAAGACTAATCCATGGACTATTCAAAAATACGAATATAATCAAATACGATTTTTTAAGCACTCTTGGGATTAAAGAGTAATATACAATACAGAGTCTAAACTTTGCAATTTGTATTAGAGAAGGTACTGAACTTTCATTTGTATCAGACAAGGTACTCCAGGTAGAGTACCAAAGTTTTCCACCTACAACAACCGGTTAACAACAAAATAAAAAAAAATTAAATTCTGACACAATTAACTAAAAGGTACCGAACTTTTAATATGTTCCAAAAATGGAAGTTGCAAAACTCACGTTACTCTCTTTCCACTCTTCCCCATTTTTTTCTTCACACTAAAAAAAAAAGAAAATTAAAAATTAAAGTAAAGATATAGCGAGAATAGCCCATGGATTCTTGTCAATTTAAATTAATTAATTGCCGGCGACGGCGAAGATGGTGACGAAGGAGGTGGTGTATGTGGGGTGGGAAGAGGTGTATGTTTTTAGAGAGAAACGAAGGAAAGAGATTCATGTATTGAAGAGAAAAGATGGAGGTTCTGATCTTGCCGTTATTGCAAAAGAGAAGAGTTTGAGGCATATGACTTATTGATTTTCGCTTGATTAATTTCAGATCCGGGATGTGAATTATCAAGTTGGAGGTTCTTCATTTGTTAAGCCTAAATTGAAGGTGTTGCTTTGGGTTTTTTTGACTAATTTAATTACTATGTATTTTTTTTTCTGGGATTGGGAGGTGGTTTGATTTGTTCAGATCTGAAATTTTGTTATTTGTTCTAATTTTTGGGAGATTTGGGTTTTTTCCCCAATTTTGTTGAGTATTTTTGAAATTTCGTTTATCGGGGTGTTTTTCTGACAGTTGATTTTTTTTAATCAAATAAACTGGCTAAAACAGGTTATTAACGGAAAAGTTACTTCCAGTCAAGGTCAGAGTACTCTATTTGATACAAATGAAAGTTCAGTACCTTCTCTGATACAAATTGCAAAGTTTAGTATTCTGTAGTGTATATTACTCTGGGATTAAATACTAAACCCGACCAATAGTGGCGGTGAAAGGTTGTTTATCATCGGGTTTGGTTTTGGGGAGACATTTTTAGGTGTCTACAGAAGCCCCCACTTTGACTGAGTTTGTAGAAACGTCAGTTTCGAAAACGATAGTCAAAGTAGTCGATAGGGACGGAGAATGATTTAAGATGTTCTGCGATCCTAAATCATTCTGTACACGCCGATTCCTGTAGAAAAATGTTAATTCCACAGATAAAAGAGTAAAAGGATAGAATACGTATCTGGCACCAGTGTATCAGTGACAAATGAGTTTGGCAGCTTCCTATGCTTGAAGGAATCCACCGGGTAACGTTCGTTGAAACGCTTTCCATGCCTGAGGAAAGCCGACTGAGGAGTTTGGTGGTTTTCTAAGCCTGAAGAAACCTACCGGATGATACTTTCCATGCCTGAGGAAAGTCGACGTATGAATTTGGTGTCATTCTATGCTTGAAGAAATCCACCGATGATGCTTTCCATGCTTGAGGAAAGCAGACTTGGCGGTTTTCTATACTTGAAGAAAAATCCACCGATAACGCTTTCCATACTTGAGGAAAGCCGACAACTACTGTATAATGGTTCGATTATCCCCGAACGTGTGCCACAGATGATTCACACCTTCAAGTCGACTATCCGACCATATTAGGTGTTTAAAATATCGACAAAATTGACTTTGACGCTTCCTAGGGGTAAAATAGTAATTTTGATACCCTTTAAACGTCAGTTAGAATTTTCCGCGTAATTTTACTGAAAATTAACTGTCCAATTTGTGCGGAAAATCGTTTAACTTTGGTCAAAATGCCAGGAATATTCGTTGCCAGCTTCAAAAAGTGTGCAGGACAAAAGCCTGAACTCCGTGCCACGTGGACCAATCCCGCGACACGGTGGCCATTTGCCGTCAAACGGGAGGAATTCCCGTGTCACGGGATTCCTTTTGGCACAAAAATTCCACGCGCCCCGTACCACGTGCCTGAAAATCGTTACTCAGTAACGGGAAACGTGGAACAATAACAGGGTCGTGTAACGGTCATTTTTTGGCTTTAAATATCAGACATTGCTCCCATTTTTCTCATTCCCAATTTCTTCTCCTGATCGCACTTATCATATCCATTTTCCAATTTAAGCTGCCCAGATTCCCGTGCCACGGCAGCTGGTCACCGGCGTACGGCTGCTTTTCCCGTCACACAGAGTTCCACCCGTGACGCGGCGATTCTGCGGGTTTTTCTCTTTTTTTTATTTTTTATTTTTTTTGCTACTGCTTACTGCTATTCGTTGCTGCGCTGCTGTTCAGAGGTCGTTGCTATTCATCGGAGCTCCGTCACTCCTGGAATCATCGTGACACGGGATTTAAACTCCGTGACACGGTACCTGATCACCGTGTCGTGGCGTAGCTTGACCGTGTCATGGCGGTTCCTCTGGTGTCTTCACGTTTTTGCAAATTTTAGTGCTTAATTTTCATCAATTTGGCTCTAAATTTTTGCTATTTTCTTCATTTTTGGTTCTCCACAAGGATCTATGTAAGTTTCTTTTGATTTTTGTCTCAAATTTGCTTCAAATAATTTTATGTAAAAACCCTTAAAAATCAATTTGGGGATTTTTTGATTTTGAGGTTTATGTTGAAATTCTTGCGATGAATTTACTTGTATATGTATGTATGTGTGTTTGTGAGCGATTTGAGCCAAAAATTGCATGATTTGGTGAAGAATTGAGCAAATCACCATTTTTGGTGGGAAATGGTGTTCTTGTTGTTCTTTTGCACTTGAAATAATGACATACTGGTTGTAGATCTTGTAAAATATTCCATGATGCGTCGATCTATTTTTTTTTTTGTGCAATTTTGAAACATGTCTTGTGTTATGTATGTACTACATTGTCATGGAGAACATAGTATCATGCAATTAGGCATTTAGGAGAACATAGTATTATTTCGTCATGGAGAAACTAAATACTATAAATAATTCCATTATTTTGCCAATTTTTAGCCTTGAGGTAAAAATTTAACGTATAATGCAATAAATAACTAAATAACTTAGGAAATGATGCTAAGCATTTAGAATTTTTATTAAAATGCAACTCGATATAAATAACTAAATGTCTTAGGAAATGATGCTAAGCATTTAGATTTTTATTTTTATCATAACATGCCTAGACGACGGTATCGCGATGTTTCCACTCATGGTCGGCGTCAGGATTTTCGGGAGGGCACTCCCACGATTCCCGAGGGTATGGATGACGACGTCTTAGAGTCTGAGCCTCGTGCCTCTACGGGTAGAGGTAGGTGGGCTCCACCTCCGTGGACATCAGACCAGTTGGTTTTCTTTCGTGAGAACCACGTTTTTCATCGTCCACTTGCCGGCATAGTTGACGGCACGCTTCGCCATCATGGTTCTAGAGCTGGAGACTTGATACCTCGACTTCATCGGATTATCAGAGGGATCCTGCTACGAACGCCTTATGGGAATCAGCTGGTTTAGTGTACTTTTATTCGGCGATCGTAGGGTTTCGTAGCCCCCAGGGTTGTGGTACGATAGTCGTTTGCGCGTTGTTGGAGTATTTTTGGGATACTACAAACACCTTTCACTTTGCTTGGGGGGAGATGACAGTGACCCCTCTGGACTTTAGCATGATTAGCGGTCTACGCTTCACTGACCGGGTCGTAGCACAGATGTCTGATCTTTCTTGGGGAGCGGTTGAGGCAGCTGACTTGTTAGGTCCGATCGTTCAGCATATAAGGACCCAGCCAGTGTCTCGAGGTGGTCCTAGGAGTGGGCGATCAGAGTTGGGTTCGGTTTTAGCCCGTGGTTTCGACATGGAGGAGACATCACCTGAGCAGCTAGTGCGGATCTTCATTTTGATTCTCATTTCCATGACTCTTTCTCCTGATAAGAGTTCGCGTGCACTCCTTTGCTGGGCCAGCCTCGGATATGCCGACCTTCTCTTGTCGTTATGTCATGGCTGTAGGAAGCTGAACGACGAGTCCCTTTTCACTGTCTACGGTTTATGGAGAGTTGTAGAGGTGACGATCCTTTCCTATTCTTGTTTTATTTTAATTTGTTCGACTCATGTGCTCAAAGATTACTTTTCATTGCAGCCATGGTTCTACGAGTACTTCCCAGGATTGGCTCCTCGACGGCGTCGTGGAGCGGTTCATGACTTCCCTATCGGGGCCAGCTGGCGTGACCGAGGAGAGACACGGATGGAGTCTGTCTTTGTGCTGCGCGGGCTGCTACGCCAAGGCACCTCTTATGTTGGCGTAAGAATTAGTTTTGTAGCCTGTTATTTTCTCTCTTGACGTTATTTTCGGTGCTTCATGCCAACTTTTTATGGTTTTCAGGTTGCTATTGATATCCAGTATCGTCCTTGGGCTGGGATGACTAATCTTCCCGAGGCCTTGCAGCTTTCAGCGTACCGCATTGTTTTGGTTGGTACCGGACGCTTTGTTTGGTATCTGGGGGGGCGTGTCGTTCGTCAGTACAGTGGTGATCGCTTTGGGGTGCCCTTATCTCCACCGGAGTCGATGCTGGACTCGCGCTTGCTTAGGGAGTTGATAAGCAGGGGAGAGCGCTACACTTTTCCTTGGCAGGAGCTTGTGCGCATGGAGGGTGATTATGCGCAGGACTTGCTTCCTTCTCTGGCTCCTCCACCCTGCCTTCCTGAGGTATAATTTCTTTTGAGGAGTTTTGTCGCTAGTCTCTGTTTAAATAGTCGAATAACTTGATTATTCGATCGTATTTTCAGATGACTGTTTGTCGTGTGGGGAGGATTGAGATTCCGCCTCAATCTGTCCGCTACCCAGTGCCGATTGGTATTACTGAGGACCATATTACTGACACGCCAGAGGGTTTCAGACAGCCGCCGGAGTCTCTGCCTGAGGTTTTTGAGCCGGTAAGTTTTTGATGCATTATTCATCCCTTTTAGCACCACTTGTTAATGATTTTTATCTATTTGGTTCTCAGCCTACCCGCCCGGATATGATGGGATTCATGAAGCTGGTTGACGCTCTGAAGTACTGCATCATCAAGCTTCAGCGTGGTACGAGTTGTCGGAGCAGTTCTGGCGATGTTCTTGTGGTATGTTCATTTTTTCTCGTTTCTACCATTTGTTTTATTTTGCATTGTTGACGTCTTTCGATTTTGTATCTTTCAGGAGCAACGGAGGTCCCGCGCTCGAGGCATAGAGGCTCGGAAGAGGGAGAGCCTAGTCGTGGTAGACGATCTCCTGAGGTTCATCGACATTCTCAGTCTCAGCGGGAGCCTCAGATTACTCAGCCGTTTCAGGAGGCTTAATGGCAGCGACAGTCGTTTTCACAACCTTCACAGCCTGAGTTTAGGCCAGTTTTGACTCCCGTGGATCCTGGCTTATTTCAGCTCCGTCGTCTGGGGTTCCTCCACTAGTGTCGGGCTTGTTTTCAGTTCCAGTGTATGGGACGATGCCTCCACCGACGATTCCCGTTTCTTTGAGTCAGTCTACACCGTTTGCCAGTTGGACGGGTCCTGCTTTGAGTTTGACTGCTGTTGGAGTTACAGGGACTAGTAGGGAAACTACTCCTCGTACTCGGATGATGGCATGACTCTTTGGCTCATCGTTTCCATACTCATAGGCTGGAGATGACACTGATCCTAACTCTTTTAGTTCTGAAGATTTTTGACCAAGGGTCTTTATTTGTACATACTGTGATGACACTTGACGCAGCTTATTTATTATGACTCATTTTGTACATTATTCACAATTTATGTATTTATTAGTGTGTGTTAGTGTGTGCTTGAGACTCATTGTGTGTGGTTGTGTATTTATTAATGACGCGACAAAAAAAAAAAGTGGAGTAAGTGGAGGGTACCGACCTTCCCCAAAAGAAAAAGAAATAAAAAGAAAAGAAAAATCTGAATAAGTTTTTCAAATACTCCAAAATAAATATGTTTGGAAATGGGACGAGGTTTATAACTTCCCCAAAGAAAAATAATAATAGAAATAATAAATAATAACGATGAATAAAATAATAAAAAATAATAAATAAATAAATAAATAAAAATAAAATGATGAAAGTAAAAAAAAAAATATTAATAAAAAAAAAGTTGAGAATTTATTAGGAATGAAACTCTCGAAAAACAGAAAAATAAACGGTGAAGATAAAATACTAAAAATCCGGATAGATACAAGAAAAGATAAAAAAAAGAAAACGCATGGGCGCCGAGACACGGCACCGTACACCGTGTCACGACAAGATTTTCCGTGTCGCAGCACAAATTCCAGTGACACGGTGGGACTTCCCGTGTCACGGTGCGCGTATTCTTCAACGGTGTGGTTTACGCGTATATTAAGATAATTTCTGAGTAGTTCCGAGCGTTTTTGCTATAAAATAGGACTATTATATTCATGATATGCATAATTACGAAACACAAAATAATTAGAATTTCATATTTCAATAATAATGTCTCAGAATTTTGATAATACATTGCGAGACTAGTCTTATTCTTTGACCAATGCTGACAAAAGAGAGTTGGAATTCAATTGCCCTGTCTCTGAGTCCTATCATGTATAGCGTAGAAGGGCATACATTTTTTGCATGTTTAGCAAGCTTTTATTTGCAAACGGTAGGGTAGGACATGCTTGTCTAGCATCCGTGCTTGAATATGTGGAATCTGAGAGGTCTCCTATGCCTACGTGCCTTGGAGAAACATTTCGTGGCCTTGACGACGCAAAAGCTGACCGGAAAGCCATCAGGAAGGGCTCTCTAGTACTGATGCAGGTAAAAATACGCTCCGAGTAGCCCCCGTGACACAAAACAGGCACCGTGTCACCGGTGCCCTCTGCCGCGACACGGTGAACTCTACCGTGTCACGGTGGAATCTGCAATTTATTTATTTATTTTTTTGCAAATTTGGTTGATGGAGCGTTTAGAACTATTTGAAGCCCCCGACGATATTGAAAAATATGGCCGTAACGATTTAGTCCGCAGGAAGAAGAATTACTCTGTGAACATGTCGTATGAAGACTGGAAAAATTTCTTTGCAAAGAGAGAATTTTCCATTCGTTGGGTTGTGCCTTGGTGGAGGCTTACTAGGATGGTTGGTACGAATGATACTCCGTATTGTCGTGTTCCTAGTATCTCAAGACTGACTTTTTATTGTCCTTCTGGACCGATGCGACAGTATGGACTTGAACAAGTAGTTCCACGCTATAACGATAGTCCTCGTGAAGTATCGTTGCATGAAATTAACGTTCACAAATACGAGACTTATTAGATTGGAAGACCTTTGTGGACCATTTCTGCAAGTAACCAAGCACCTCCTCCCCTATCTAGTGCATACAAGGCATGGTTGAATCCTAGAAGTAGGAGGGAACGAGTCGGATCACGCAAATATGATGTGAAGAGCCGTCTTGGAAATAAGAAAGCGCCTCTTAAAGATCGTCTAGGTCCAAGAACACAAGGGATTGAGTTTAAGACTCCTATAATGCCGAAAAGGAAGAATTATGTGAAAGGGAAGGGTAAGGAGAAGATGGTTTATAGAGAGAAACAACCAAAGAATTTTATGAAAGGTGAAAGGGGTGAAAGTTCGACTAGGGGTGTGACGGTTAGGGCTATAAAAGACACATTAATGGTGAAGGCCGACCTAGTTGAAAAAGAGAAGTAGGTTCCTAAAGTGAAGAGTGATTAGATCAGTATTGCTTTGCTTTTATGATTTATAATTTTTTAAAATAAGGCGCATGATGCCAATAATTGTAGTCACATTTATTTCAATAATAATAGCATATTTATTTTCGCCTTCAAAAAATTACACTGACTTTTTTTTTTTTTTTTTTAATATCCGAGTCAAGGAGTCGAACGCAATGGAAGAATGAAAATAAAAACATCGAACAAATAACTGAATTCGCAAAGACTACGTCACTAAAAAAAATCGAAAAATTTGAAATTCCACCGTGCCACGGTAAAAAAATTCCTTGACACGTTGGAAATCCCCGCGTCACGGCATTTTTTTTTCGTTGTAGGTCCACCGCGCCACGGTGAAAATTTGCCGTGACACGGTACAGTTTCCTGTGGCGCGGCAAACTCTTTTTTTTTTTTTTGCAATTTCACCGTGCCACGGTGGACTGTGCCGTGACACGGTGGATTGTCCCGTGACGCGGCAACCCTTCCTTTTTTTAGCTATGTTTTGTTGTGACAAAATGTTGAACTTGCGCGTATACTTGATCGACGGAGGGAGGATTTTTTTTTTTTAAAGTGGCCGGGCCCCCTTGAGGGGTTGCCTACGTATCCTTAAAAAGGAATCAGGCAAAACGTAGCTCTATTGGGTCATGATCCCATGCAACTAGGCATAGAATTTCTTGAGTTGATACAAGTTGGTTAAATTGTGGAAACCGTTACCGTCCATGTCTAACAATTGTGCCGCTCCGCCAGACAAGATGGGTTTAACAATGTACGGACCTGACCAATTTGGTCTGAATTTTCCTCTTGGATCCAACACATTTTTGCGGAGTGCCTTAAGCACCAGGTCACCTTCTTTGATGTTCCTAGTCTTGAATTTTATATTGAAATGTCGCGCCATACGCTGTTGGTAGGTTTGAACACGATGCAAAGCTGCCAAGCGTTTTTCATCAAGTAAGACTAGTTCATCATATCTTGCTCTAATCCAATCGACTTCTTCTAGTTGGCTTTCCAACGCGATTCGGAGAGAAGGGATTTCGAGTTCTATTGGTTGTACATCTTCAACTCCATAAACCAAAGAAAAAGGGGTAGCCCCCGTTGATGTATGAACAGAGGTTCGATAACCCCAAAGGGCGAAATGTAGCTTACTTGACCAATCTTTGTAATTTTCGGTCATCTTTTTTATGATAGTTTTCACATTTTTGTTGGCCGATTCGACCGCACCATTTGTTTGTGGTCTGTAAGGTGATGATCTGTGATGATCTGTGATGCTTGATATGATATTTCTGTAATAATTCCGCGCATTTGGCTTGGAAATGTGTTCCATTATCACTGATCTTCTCATGAGGTACCCCATAACGGCATATGATATTTTTCTCAATGAATTGAGCTACGTGTTTTTCCGTTAGCTTAGCATATGAGGCAACTTCAACCCATTTGGTGAAATAGTCGATTGCTACGAGGATGAATTCATGCCCCCCTTTTCCTGGTGGCGTTATCTTTCCAATGATGTCGATGCCCCAAGTGGAGAAAGGCCATAGAGAAGTATATGTGTAGAGAAGCGAAGGTGGAACGTGCTGTAAATTTGCATAGACTTGATACTTCATACATTTCTTGACGTATTCGTGACAATCTCTCTCCATAGTAGTCCAATAATAACCTTGCCGTTAAATCTTTTGGACTAACATCTTCGCATTCATGTGTGTTCCACATATACTGGCATGAAGGTTTTCCATGGTTTTGTGTGCTTATTTCTTGGCTATGCATAAGAGTTTTCTCCCCATTGCAGTCCTCTTGTGGAGTTCTCCCCTGATGAGCACATACTGTGAGTCCAGGAGCCTCAAAGCACGGCGTGCCCTTTTATCAATATTAGGAGGGTATTCTCCTCTTATCACGTAATTAAGGATATCTGTATACCATGGCTCTTCATCTTCTTCTTGCGATTCTTGTTCATAATCAAGTGCGTGAACGTAAGCCGGTTCATATCTTCTTTCTATGGTCAACGACATTCTGATTGTATCCGTTGGAATTCGCACCATTGATGCTAATTTAGCTAGTGCGTCGGCGAACTGGTTTTCTTCTCTCGGCAAATACGTATATTCCACTTCATCTAGTTGCTCCGTGAGAGTTTCTAAATGAGCTTGATACGTAGCGAGACTTTCACTTCTCACCTTCCATCTCTTGGAGATTTGGTTAATGATTAGTGAAGAATCACCGTAGATTCTGAGCTTCTTAATTCCCAAGGCGATAGCTGTTTCTAACCCCAAATACATGCTTCATATTCTGCGGCATTGTTGGTGACATCAAAGTCGAGCTTCATGGAAATTGGGATATGCTCTTCATTGGGTGATACAAGCAAGACTCCTACACCACAACCTTTTTGGTTTGAAGCTCCATCGAAATAGAGCGTCCAGCTATCGTCTTCGGTCATGAGTAAATCTTCGTCAGGGGAATAGTACTCATCTTCTTCTTTCTCAACTTCTTCTAGCGGAAAGTCTGCTAAGAAGTTAGAAACCGCAGAACCTTTGATGGCTTTTTGTGGTACAAATTTCAAGTCGAACTGAGCAAGGTTGACTATCCACCTTGATAATCTTCCATTGAGTGTTGCTTTTTCGAACAAGTATTTGAGAGGATCCATCTTGGACACAACATGCACTATATGAGTGAGCATGTAATGTCTTAGTTTCTGTGCGGCCCACACAAGTGCGAGACACAACTTTTCAAGTGGCGTGTATCGTGTCTCGTATCCTTGAAGCTTCTTGCTCAAGTAGTAAATTGCATTCTCCTTGCTTTCGATTTCTTCTGCTAGCATTGCCCCCATCGTTTCTCTTGTGACCGTAAGGTAGAGTCGAAGAGGAAAGTCAGGTATTGCTGGTGCTAGCATGGGTGGGTTTGCCAGGTACTCTTTGATTTTGTCGAAAGCTTTTTGGCAATCTTCATCCCATGTGACTGGGATATTTTTCTTAAGCTTCTTGAATATAGGTTCACATATCGCTATGAGTTTTGATATGAACCTACTTATATATTGCAATCTTCCAATGAAACCTCGAATTTCCTTCTCATTCTTGGGCGGTGGCGTAGCCATGATCGCTTTTACTTTTGTGGGATCTATTTCAATCCCTCGAGAACTGATTACATATCCAAGTAACTTTCCTAACTTGACTCCGAATGCACACTTTGCTGGATTTAATCTCATGTTGTACTTGCGGAGTCTTTCAAAGAACTTGCCAAGTGCAATAATGTGGCCTGGGCGATCTTTAGACTTAACGATCATATCATCGACATAGACCTCCAACTCGTTGTGCATCATATCATGTAACAATGCTGTGGCTGCCCTTTGGTAGGTGGCATCCGCGTTTTTCAACCTGAATGACATTACCGTATAGCAATATGTACCCCATTGTGTGATGAATGTGGTTTTCTCCATATCTTCTTCAGCCATTAATACTTGATTATATCCGGCGTAGCCGTCCATGAACGATAGGAGTGCATGGTTTGCTGTGTTATCGACCAGAATGTCAATGTGAGGTAGAGGGAACCCATCTTTCGGGCTTGCTTTATTGAGGCTCTGTAATCAACACACATTATCACCCTTCCATCCTTCTTTGGAACTGGAACCACATTTGCTATCCATTCTGGATACTTGGATACTTTGATGAAACCTGCGGCCAACTGCTTTCTGATTTCTTCTTTGATTTTGAGAGCCACAACCGGTTTCATACGGCGCAGCTTTTGTTTGACAGGCTTCATACCTGGAATGAGTGGTATCGTATGCTGAGCTATATCCCTGTCAATTCCTGGCATATCTTGGTATAACCAAGCAAATACATCAACAAATTTACTAAGCAAGTTAATTAGCTCTTTGCGTTCATCTTGACTTAGTGTTAATCCAATTTTTACTTCTTTAACAGTCGTATCGTTGGAAATATTAACTGTTTCTGTATCTTCGATAACTGCCGTTTTATTTTCGTGTTCTTCCATTTCTTTTATTATTTCTTTGTCATTTTTATCATTAGCAAAGTCATATTGATCAGGGCTAAGGGAATGACACGCATCGTAAGCAAAAGTACTCAGTTTATTGAATTCATCGGTTAATACATCAAGAGGCGTAAGGTCAGCTGCGACCTCACCGGAAAGAGAAGACTCAACAAGAGATGACTCAACAAGAGACTCAGGATTGTACTCTATAGCAGAAAGAGGGTCGTCCTCAGACTCTAAGGACTCGTCTACATACTTAGACTCAGACTCGGACTCGGACCCAGACGACTCAGACTCATCAAACATAGGACCTTCGCCAGCGGTTATTTCCAACTTCTCTCCGCTTGGCGTAGTGATCCTCAATGTCTTACGCCATCCCTTTGAAATATTATCAGCTTGGACGATTAACTCGGAGGGGTCAAAATCCTTGTTTGATATGACAGCTTGAATGAGCTCAGAATCATCATTGCAGGTGGAGTTAGATTCATTCTTTTCTAGTCCAAAAAGAAGGTTAATGTTTAGGTCATCAGAGCTTGGACTAGCTGGTTCCTCAGTTGTGAAAAGTTCTTCGACTTCATCGACAAAGTCACAATCGAGGAATATCTCGAATCTAGGTTCACGCTTCCCATCGTGGACGAAATACTCAGGGAATTCATAGCATGGGAAGTCTTCCCCTTCTTTGATGTACTGGCCATTGAGAGTGAATGGATATGGATCCATGGCCATTTCTGTTTTCATGATTTGAGCATTATTACGAGCCTTCATTTTCAAGAGGGCTTGTCTCACATCTTCTTTTGTTGGCTCGAATCTCAAGCCAAAAGTATCCTTCTTGAGTGTACCAGGATGGCCCCAAAGTTCAGCCATTTTCTTTTTGAGCCTGAGGGTCATTCCAGAGAAATGCCCTTGGTTCTTCATAATGGCATTAATGTTGGTGTTTGAATAGGGATCGAAGTCGAGATGACACTTCTCCTCTTCTTCGATCATGAGAACATCATCGAGTGAAAACCCCCAAAGATCTTCGTCTTCTTCGTCATGTTCGACATGGACAATAGGAGTGTCGATAACTTGAATGCGCATGGGAGAAGCATCAATGGTAATTGGAACTCCTTCAACTATGGCTTTCACTTTCTGGTGCAACGATGATGGGATCGCCTTTAGCTTATGGAGCCAAGGACGGCCTAACAATAGATTGAAAGAGGCCTTAATGTCCACCACCTGAAATTTGGTGCGACGTTCAATGGCCCCTGTAGTTATGTTTAGTATGATAGTACCCACGGCTTGACGGCGAGTATTATCATAAGCGCGAATCCCTTGAGTAGAGGGAGTCAGTTCCTCATTCTTTATGCCCAACTTCTTTGCAGTGCGGAGTGGGCATACATTGATTGCAGATCCATTATCAACTAGGATCATAGGAACATTCATCTGCCTACACACCACAGTGAGGTGTAAAGCCTTATTATGTTGATCCCCTTCCGGGGGAAGATCCTTGTCAGAAAACGAGATCAGATTGCTAGTACTTGGCTATTCAGTAGTGAGAAAGTTGACCAGTCCTTGAGGAGTCATATCATCATCAACTCCTATTTTCACCAGAGCATTCATCACAGCTTTTCGATGCTCGTGAGAGGTGGCCAAAATCTTCATACATTCATCTCCACCTTGGTCTTTTGTAATTGTTTGACCACATTGTTGTTCACAGGGTCAATGGGATCAACTATCGGATGTGATTGCGGTGGAGGTGGAGGTGGACTAGGTTATTGCAACCGTCCACTTCTGGTGAGAACCTTGACCTCAAGGTCTCTCCAAACATCTTCACTTGTGCCAAGAGATGAATAGGCTATATCCTTGAGATAGACGTCTTCATCATCACTATCCCATATTCCATTCACTTCTTCATAACTCGAGACAAATACAACTTCCGGCAGAGGTTCATTCACAGGTTGAATGAGTATTGACGGAACAAAGGAGACATCATCTCCCATGATAGCCAAAGCATCGAAAAGAGGACCTGTTTGAATGTTAGGCTTCTTGCCCCCTGGAGGGACAGGAAGTTGATTAGCATCAATTAGGTCTTGGATCGCATCTTTCAACCTCCAACACTTCTCAGTATTATGACCCTTGCCTTGATGAAACTTGCAATAAGCATTGGGGTCAAAGCTAGCGGTCCTATTCTCTAGTAGAGGTTCTGGAAATGGTCTAATTGGCATAATCAGTCCTTGACCATGCAAAGGGTCAAAAGCAGCATCATAAGTCATTCCCAAAGGCTTGTAAACCCTCCTTTGCCTTTGGAACCTTTGAGGAGGAGCATTAAGGGCCAGCACATCATTGATATTGATATTGTTGGTAGCGTTATTGGGCTTAGAAGACGAAGAAGAAGGAGTGTCGTTCTTCTTGTTTTTCCAAGTGCTGTTATTATTGTTGCTACCAGCAGTTTTCATCAGTTCATCCTCGATATTGATCCCAATATCGTATACAGCTTCAAAGGTACTCATAGGCAGAAACTTCAAGTGTTGCTTGTACTTATGAGTCAGATTGGCAATGAACAAGCGAACCATCTCTTTTTCCTTAGGGGGATCCACCAAGAGTGCAGCTGTTTCCCTCCACCTGCTTAATTAAGTGGTGAAGCCTTCATTCTCTTTATGTTTAAGAATGGAGAGTTCACGTTCAGAAGTCTTGGCCTGAATGTTACACTTGTAATGATTCATAAAGATTTTAGCAACATCCTCCCAGGTCGCGACATGTTTGGATTCCAAAGAGTAGAACCACTATTGACAGGCATGCTCCAAGGAAAGAGGGAACACTTTAGGGAAGAGTGTCACATCTACTCCCTTAAGAGCCATGGTTGCAAAAAAAGCCTTTAAATGGAAAAGCGGATTATCAGTAGGCTTGAACTTGGGAATGTCAGCAGTGGAAAACTTCTCAGGAAGCTTGTCCCTTATGGACGAAGAGGTGACAGGTTGTTCCACATATGTGAATTCTTCAGAAATCTTACTCATCTGTTCCTTAATCTTGTCCATTGCAGTGGCAGTGACATTGTTTTAATTGTCTTGCTCTACCGTGTTGACTCTAGTGGTGAGTGTTTGCATCATGTTAGACAACATTTCAATTGTCCTGTTCATGTTCTCGATATCTTCCTTAGTAGCCATTGGTTGAAAGTAGACTGGAGATGGATCTTGTGGAGATGATTGTGGTGGTTTCCTTGTACGCCTCTTTGGTATAAGAGGTTGTTGAGGTATTGACTCGAACCGTAACAATCTACCCTTGCTTCTTGACCAAGTGTTGTGACACCGAAACAAACACACCTTTAATGACCAAACTTAACCTTAACCCATACAGAAAAATAATAAATAAAAAAAATTAAATTTTAAAGATCTATAACTTTGAAATTCTATTTATTTATTTATTTAAAAAAAATATGGGAGGATACTATCTGTCTTACTCCGAAAAAAAAAACGACACAAAAAAAAAAGACTACCTAAAATACGATAAAAAAGTGTTGCACGACTAAAGAAAAAAGTGTGTGAACACGATATGTGAGTGATTAAGTGAGGTTATGGGCGCGTGTTTTGACCGTAAAGCTAGACATGACACCAAACTGGACATATAAACCACATACGTACGCACAAAAACCAAATAAAGACTGACGAGACACTTTTCCTGGGCACCGTGTCACGGTGCTGACTGTCGTGACACTGTTCACCGTGGTGCGGCAGGACTTGTCGTGACACAGTGCGCAGTTCCAGGTCTTTTTCGTGATTTTTCCAGATTTTAGTCGATTTTAGGTCCATACTAATTACTATGTGGAAATAAAAACCCTCGATCATGGGTTAAACAAAAGGAGTAAACACATGAAGGTTAGCACCAAACAACCATGTAGCATTTAGTCTCGATGATGTAAAAAAAAAGTTCGCAACCTAGATTCAAGATCTACGTTCAACTATTGGTCAAGCTTTGGGTGTCAAAAGGGTACCATGGTTAAGAGTTTGGACGCGTTAGCAAGGCAGCCTCCCTTGAGGGTGTATGCCAATGGGCGGCTCCGCGAGTTCGTGATGAAATCGAACTCGACTCCATGGTTTGGGTGGATTTAATAACTCGGATGAACCCTTATTGCCATGAGCGTTTTTGGGTTTATAGAGCTTAAATCCCCTGGGGCTAAGATGCATGTAGAACACACACGTTTTTTTTTTTTCAGAAAAATCGAAGGAAGTTGACTGTGAGAAGATAAAACAAGCCACCGGACTGATTTTAGGACTAACGTGACACGACAGAAATTCTCGTGCTACGGTACTGCACACCGTCAGACGGTGCACTATACCGTGACACGGCAGAATCTGCCGTGGCACGGCAGTCAGATAATCTGACTGGTGCCCAGTTTTCCTTCGTATGCAATCAAGTTATTCAATTTCTCCTACGGGACAGACCTAAATGCGATGTTAAAACGTCTATGCTTATGCAAAAATGCCAAATCACAGGAATATTTTTCAAGAATCTTTCAAGTCTCATCCACTCATCTTAATTAAATACCGATCACTCAAATCGATAAATAACCAAGAATCCTCCCTAGTGGAGTCGCCAAATTGTAGGCGTCGCTCGAAGTGCGCCTACGTTAAAGCATGTGATGAATATGCTTGGCACTCATAGGAAGTGGGAATTGACACAATACGATTAGGGACAAATAAAGTAGGGAGCTGCTAACAAGTTTTTAAGGAACTTGTAAACTGTTCACGGATCATAAAAAGGAAACCACGATAAGGGACAACGATATGCAACAACGATTGACAAGTGAAGGTTACACCCCATTCATAATCCATGAGATTACTAACTCCATATGGTTCGGAACCACGAAAGGAGGATCAGGGATGATGGTACGAAGTGAGTCATGGAGTCACATTCGCCCGTATTGGCCTCTACTCGATTCTTATAGTGAAAAATGATTCCTACGATCTCAAAGGCATACAAACATAAATTCAATTTTCTCCTAACTATTATTAAGCTAAATTGGTTGAATATTAATGCAACATATAATTCTAAAATATTTGTGATCACTTGAATTAAACAACAAGATTAAAAGGAACCTAAACCGTTTGTCCAAATTATCTTATTAGTCGTGATTTTCAATTTCATATTCCCTTTAAACATGCAATATAGTGATCAATAAATAAAAGAATAAAGATTAATATTGGAAGCAATTTAACAATAATTCTAACAATACAAAATCGTTAGAAAAATAATAGAAATAAAAAGAGCATAATTCTTACTTTGATTCTGTTTGTTAGCAACTACAAAATAATAAACGAGTTAGTAACTTCAAGGAAATACTAATAAAACAATAATAAAATTAAATTAAATAGAATTGATTTGGGGCCAAACCCTTAAACAGTTCTACCTTTCACGCCTTGGCTTAAGGACAGAACCACGAGTAAAGTATGGACTCCTTGGAGTACTTGAAGAAGGAATTTTGAAAGAAGAAGGGTAGGCTAGTGTTTAGGCTAGAGCATAGAAGAGAGAAAAATAGAGAATTAATTGATGCCCCGTACATCAGAAATGAGGGGGTATTTATAGAAAAAATGTGTTGAGGGAACACACGGAACCCTAAAATTATAAAAACCCTAAAAAAGTATCCCGCGACACGGCAAACTGTACCGTGACATGGGAAATCCCACCGTCAGACGGGAAACATTCCCGTGACACGGTGCAAATTTTGTGTGACGCGGGAAATATTTAGTAAACGGGGGAGAAAACGCGTTAAGGGTTTACGCGGAAAGGACACGGAAATTCCCGTGTCACAGCAGGTTTCCCGTGTCACGGGAAATCCCACCGTCAGACGGGAAAGTTTCCCGTGACACGGTGGACTGCTGCCGTGGCGCGGGAATTTTCAGTATGCTTGTCTATGGTCTCGTTGCCCGAGCCATGGCTACGCGTCCTACCACTAACAATCCCACGACGCACCCTCTCAGAAATATGGTGCTCGGGGGAAAAGAACAACGTCCGCTCATTCCACTCAGGGAGGGGACCGAGAGAGGTGGACAGATCCGCGTTCTCCTGTACGAGCTCGTGCTCCCATCGTGTGTCTCGGGATCAGGAACCAGAACCTCGCTGTCTAGCCATACTACATTATGCGAAATTGACAAAAATTAAGGCCCTATGGTATCTAAGGTTCGCCTAGCCGCATGATACTATGTTCGCAAAAAACAGAGTACATAGTACTTATATAGATCACAATTTCAATTCCAGCATATATGGCATTTTTCAAGTAATCAAACAATTTCTTACAATATTATGATAATTATTGTGACAAATTGGGCAAGAATTGCTAGCAAAAACATCAAGAACAAGCTACATTGTTCTCACGACCTCAAGAGGTTCAACAATGGTGAATCGCTCATTTCTCCATCAAATTGAGTCAAACAAGTCTCAAAATACTCCCAAGGCAATATGCAAACATAATCAAGAAATTTCATGGCATAAAATTTAACAAACAAAGCAAACTGAGCAATATAAGTATTAAATTTTCAAGAAATTCGTGAATAAACATGTGCAAAATTCAGCAAAAATCGAGTGAATTTGGATAAAACTTACATAGATCTGCAAACTAGATAAACAAAGCTTCGATTTGCAACAAATTTGAGCGAATTTGGTTGAGAAGCGAGCAAGAACAAATGATTTGAAGTTTTTGAGGCGAAACTCGAACGAAAACAGCAGCAGCAGCGAAATGAGGAAGAAAGGGCTTTTATTCGGGAAACCCGGGTGCAGCGCCGTGCGACAGAGTGCAGTGCCGGGTGACAAGAAGAAATTGCGGCGACAATAATTTCTACCGGACGTTACAAAGGCGACAGAGTTTGAGGCCTCGTAGAATGATTATTTCGACCTCGTACAACAGTTTGGGTTCCTTGGTGCGCCAAATATCCCCTCTAAGCATCTTGACATGATTTAGTAATCGGCTCGGTTACAATCGCATTAAGTGATCGACCTGATAAATGATCACTTAGCTTAAAGCGCCTAAACATTTGCTCATCGCAAAGGCACCAACATAAAGGTGCACAAGCAGCAAAGGCACCGACATACTGGTTCACAAGCAGCAAAAGCCGTCATCGCACTGGCATAGCAAAAGCAAAGTTCAAGCGAACTTTAAAGGATCGACAAGCGTTAGTCTTTGGTGATATTCCTCGGAATATTATCGCAACAAATGAGGATCGCTTCAGGCGAAGCGATCTTCGATCATGTTCCTTGGCTTGCTGAAGATGGTCACAAAGCAAATGAAGATCGTTTCAAATGAAGCAATCTTTGATAGGATTCTATGGCTTGCAGAAGACTATCACAACGGAATTTGGAGGCAGTTACAGGCATAACAGTCTTCAGGCGGTATCCCCTAGCTTGAGGAAGATCGACAAAGCTCTTTGTTCAGAGACGCGTGGACATAGAAACATCAAAACAGCAAGATAGCGTTCCCTAGCTTGTGGAAGGTTGTCACAACGACAGATGCAGAAAAAAATCAGTTATCAATAGAGACGTGTGCTAGACGGTGTAAGATACGCGTTTCTTAACTCTTTTATCTATTTAACTAACGCTAGTTTGCAGGTATCGGCGTTATAAGAATGATTTGGGATCGCAGAACGTTTTGAATCATTCTCCGTCCCTATCGATACTTTGACTTTTGTTTTCGAAACTTGTGTTTCTCCAAACTCAGTCAAAGTGGGGGCTTCTGTAGACACCCATTTGTGTCTCCCCAAAACCAAACCCAATGATGAATACTTTTCACGTCGAATCATAATCGAATGATGTGAAACTATGAAAAGTCTAGTATTGCGGTTAGTTTTTATTCTCTTCTTTCTCTTTGTTTTTGAAAACCTATTTTATGAAAATAGTCAATCTAGTTTAGTTTGGTCCATGGCAAGGGTCCAATAATAGTGTAGTTGGATCGGGTTCGAAAAAAGCTTTCCAACGATATATTATAAGCCCAATTCCGATGAATAATGAGGAAGTTATGGCCAAATTACTAAGTTGGGCCTGGTTTGATCTTTATATGCGGCCCAATGATCTAGAGGAGGGCCTATTATGAATCATCATTCCTAATGCAATTAGAATTGATTATAGTCTTCTAGAATCTTCCAGAAGGTTCTTTTGAATCCTAATGTGATTAGCATTGATAATTGATTTTTATGAGTTTTATTTAGAATAAAAGAAGTGTTTTAAATGAAATTACGGTTTTACCCCTCGTACGGACTTTTACGCTTAATTTTATCAAAAAAATAGAAAACGTGTGTGAAATTGCCTGAAGCGCCTCACAAGAAGCTATCACCTGGAGACAGGCCTGTCGCGCGGTGACAGAGGCAATTACGACGCCAGCGTTGTGTTTTATTCTTCTTAAAACTCCGATTCTTTTTTATCATACTCCGGCTTATTTTCATTATAAATAGCCTCCTTAAATCTCCGTTTTTAAGGACCAACTCTCATCAAGAATTTCTTGATTCTCTCTCTCTCTTTTATTCTAAACCAACCTTTTCAAAAACAAAATTCCGCATTCACAAGATCTAGACACACCTAGCATAATTCGAAGTTACCTTTGTCCTAGACGTGAAAGGTTTGATTTATGAGGGTTTGGTCCCAAATCTAGTTTAAACTTTCTTAATCTCTATTTCCATTATTTAATTTAATTCTTTGATTTTATTATTTTTCTTGAAGTTACTAACGTGTGTATTTTGTTATTAGAAAGAAGTACGAGACATCCAAGTAAGTGCTTTAATTGTTTTATTGATATTTTGATATAGAAATCATGTTTAGGTTGTTATTTTGATTCCTAGTATCATGTTAGGATGTTTTTTATTACTTCCTAGTATCATGTTTAGGGTGATATGCTTATATCAATTATGATTTCTATGATGCTTCCTATTTTCTTTCCTAATAGCATGTTAGTATCATGTTAGGGCTAAAGCTTTGATTTTTATTGTTTAGTGACATGCTAGGGTTTGTTATTAATCTTGTAGTATCATGCGTTATTTTAATTATGATTATTATTATGTTGCTTGATATATCTTTATATTTATTGTTATTGCTTGATCACGCCTTTTATGGAGGTTTAAAGGGAATTTGTACTTGTAATCACGCTTAATAAGATAATTAATAATCTTGTTTAGGGTTAATATGATTATAATTCAAGTGATCACCAATAATAGTTTTATTTATGCATTAATATTCAACCAACATAGATAAACAGGTTTAGGGTAAACCTAATGATTGTATGTTAGTCAGAAAGCGCATATGAATACGAGTTGAATAAAGTAGAGGCCTATTATTAGGGCAGGTTCTTTCTCCTTTAGATTGGATTTGTAACTTCATCCCCGAATTTCCAGTTTTGGTTCCAGACCTATTGGAGTTAACGATCTCTTGGATCGTTAAGGGGTGTAATTTTCACCCTGTGAACGGTTTACAAGTTCCTAATTAAAACTTGTTGGAGACTCTTTTGCTCTAGCTTCCTTCCCTTTGGACGCCACCACGCTTAAGTGTATGATCACAGTGGGGTTCAAGTTTGGGGTAATGCTTGAAATATTCCCTACACATGCCCTTTATCATTTCAGTTACATTGGCCAAGTTTTGCCTAAGTTCATTGACTTCTTCTTGAGATGCCATTTTCTTCATAGCTTTTCTATTTTGTCAAATCAGTTTATCAAAAATTAGTACTTGGATGAAAGTGTTATCTTTGATTAAACTCCCTTTTCTCCTTTACCAAGTGCTATGGATAGGGAAGTCATGGATGTTTATTATTAATTATTTGATTTAGACTCGATTCAACATGTATAGATGGAGAAAGATTATAGAAGAATGAGGGGAATTATATGTATGGAGAAAGCATGTGGAGAGTGGAAAGACGATGTGGATGGAGAGATGTGGAAGAATTTAGGAATAAAGTGGACCCCCAATTTAAATGACGGAAAGAACGACTCATGCATGAACCTAAGACATGGTCAAGGTGAAACATATATACAAAGTGTGTGCTTTACATAGTGAGTGAAAGTGACATGCTTTGACACTTGTGTAAGTCCATGGGACTATGTGCTTATACTCGATTAAGGACTAAATATAGATTTTTCCATTAAATAAATTGATTAATTAGACTCAATGTGAGGACTCGAGCAAAAAACTGGACCGTCACTTAGGAGACGGGACTGTAGCCAAATGCTAAAACCAACGTGATGTGACAATGCTGTGACATAACCTGGACACTAGCGTGTTGCGCCACAGGCCAAAATCATTTGCCATTACTGAAGTAGTAGTCTGGGTCTGTTTCCAGTGTCTTACTTTAAAAGGACAAGCCTATAGTCGTACTAAGTCAGGTTTGATCAATTTATTTAGACTCATATTAATTAATTAATTAGCAAAGTCATTTAGTCATTAATTAGTTTATTTAGCTCATTCACAAGCCATAAACAAACAGTTAGTGTAAATATGCACAAACAAGAGATGCACAAGTAGTCAGGTAAGCACAATATGATGCAATGAGTTTGCAACCTAACCATGGCTTTAGTTCTCTAAAGTTCAAGGATAAGGATTAGTTAAAAAGGGTGCATATTTATGAGTCCAGATGCACCGCGCGGAACCCTTACCTTTGGAAGGGTTGCCCTTGTGGATGGGACCCCGCGAGTTAAACTCGCTTCCACGGTTTGGCGAATTCAACAAACTGATCCCATTTGTGTCTCCCCAAAACTAAACCCAGTGATGAGTACCTTTCACGTCGAATCATAATCAAATGAAGTGAAAGTGTGGAAAGTCTAGTGTTGCGGTTGGTTTTTAATTCTCCTCTTTCTCTCTATTTTTGAAAACCTATTTTATGAAAATAGTCGATCTAGTTTAGTTTGGTCCATGGCAAGGGTTCATGAATGGTGTAGTTGGATTGGGTTTAAAAAGAGCTTTTCAATGATATATTATAAGCCCAATTCCGATGAATAATGAGGAAGTTAGGCCAAATTACTAAACTTGGCCCGGTTTGACTTTTATATGCGGCCCAATGATCTAGAGGGGGGCCTATTATGATTTATCATTCCTAATGCAATTAGGATTGTGTAGACACCCATTTGTGTCTCCCCAAAACCAAACCCAGTGATGAGTACCTTTCACGTCGAATCATAATCGAATGAAATGAAAGTGTGGAACGTCTAGTGTTACAGATAGTTTTAATTTCTTTTCTCTTCTCTCTGTTTTTGAAAACTTATTTTTAATATAAAAACCAATCCAGTTTGGTTGTTCCATTATATGGGTCCAATAGTAGTGTAGTTGGATGGGGCTTGACAAGAGCTTTCCAACGATATATTATAAGCCCAATTCCGATAAATATTGAGGAAGTTATGGCCAATTTACTAAACTGGGCCCGGTTTGAGCCTTATATGCGGCCCAATGATCTAGGGGAGGGCCTAATATAGATTTATCATTCCTAATGAAATTAGGAATGGTTTTAGTCTTCTAGATTCTTCTAGAAGGTTCTTTCATTTTTAATTCAATTAGCATTGATAAATTGACTTTTGTTGACTTTTCAGAGTTTTAATTAAAATCAAAGAGCATTTTTGAGGGAAATACGATTTTATCCTCTTGTACGACAATTTTTATCCGATTTTAAGAAAACGCGTGAAATTTTGAAATCAGCGCCAAACGCCAGCTGTAGCGCCTGGCGCCAGCATTGGCGCTAGTGTTGGCGCCTGGCGCCAATAGCCAGCGTTGGCGCTGGTTCAGTTTTTCGTGCGCCATACTCTGTTTTGATATTTTATCTTTTTGACTGATTTTCTCTATAAATAACGTATTAAAAACTCCATTTTCGATAACCAGTTTTCATCAATATTCACCTACAACCAGTTTTCGTTCTCATTCTACAATCATTCATCAATTCTCTATGTCTCTTTTTCTAAACTAGTTTTTTACATACAAAATTCCGCATTCATTAGATCTAGAAACACCTAGCCATATTCGAATTTGCCTTCGCCCTAGACGTGAAAGGTTTAATTTCTGAGTGTTTGGTCCCAAATCTCTTTTTCCATTATTTAATTTAATTGTTTTGATTTTATATTTTCCTCGAAGTTACTAACGTGTGTATTTTGTTATTAGAAAGAGGTACGAGGCATCAAAGTAAGTACTTTAATGGTTTTTGTTGATGTTATTATGTAGAAATCATGTTTAGATTGATATTTTGATTCCTAGTATCATGTCTAGGGTAATTTTAATATCAAATATGATTAAAAGTATGATGCTTCTTATATTCTTCCTAATATTTATGATTGCTGGTATCATGTTAGGGTTAAAGATTTGATTTTTATTGTTTTGTGACATGCTAGGGTTTGTTATTAATCTTGTTAGTATCATTCTTGGGATCTTGCTATGCTTTAACATGATTTTTATTATTGTTAATTATGATTATTATTATGATGATTATTATTATGATTATTCTTTATGATTTATGATTATAATTGTTATAATTATTGTGAACATGATTATTTTAATTATGATTGTTACGATTATAATTTTATTATTTTGATTATTATTATGTTGCTTGATATTTATTTTTATTGCTTGATCACGCCTTTTATGCATGTTTAAAGGGAATTGGTATTTGTAGCCATGCTTAATAAGATAATTAATAATCTTGTTTAGGGTTAGTTATGATTATAATTCAAGTGATCGCCAATAATAGATTTTTTTGTGCATTAAATTCAACCAACATAGATAAACAGGTTTAGGGCAATCATATTGATTGCATGTTAGTCAAAAAGCGCACATGAATACGATCAAAATAAAGTAGAGGCCTATTATTAGGGAAGGTTCAATCTCTTTCAGGTTGGATTTGTACCTTCATCCCCGAACCCTTATTTGGTTCAAGACCTTATTGTTTCGTAGGTTTTTGTCCCTTGGGAGAGTTACAACACTGAAACTGGGTTCAACAACGGGCGCCTGTACCTACAAAGCAAACGGACCGCCGAATGGTCGGTGGTCCGCCTCCGAAGATTAAATTAGTAAACGTTCGGTAATAAAACGTGCGGAAGTAAAGTTATCTGCTTGGATTCCAAGCTCAGGTAAAGTGCTGTGTGTTTGACAGCTCTGTGATAAGTGACGTGTTGTCTCGTATTGCGTGTATATTCTCTCCCCCTGTCATAAATGCAAGAATGTCCCTATTTATAGGGTCCTTTTGAAAAGTGTGCCCCTCCTAGGATCTGGTGACCTAGGAATTAGGTCACGCCATTTTGCGGAGCCTCGGGATTTGGGCCTTTGAAGGCCGCCATCCCAGGGGCAATGCTTGAGTGACACGTGTCACTGAGCCCAAAAGGCCTTTGGGCATCTTTTAGGTGACACGTGTCGCCATCTGAATAGTCCATGCTGGATCATCAGTCTACGTAGGACAGAAGAGTGTCCGCCTTCCACGTGTCATCATTCCATAGGTCCAATTGACACCTCTTTGGAGGACACGTGGCGCTTTCTGATTAGGCCACCTGGCCGGGTATAAAATACCCAAATCATTTGCCCCTCACAGGGGTCACGTGCATTGCACGTGACACCTGTGACAGGTGTCAGTATCCGAGTGGTCAGATTTAAAAAGTTACTGTTGGAGGGAAAAATTTTAGGGTTTTACCCCCCTATAAATAGTGAGGTTTGACCCCCCCCCCTGGATTCACACCTTTGCGAATCTTTGGAGAATCTTGGACTTTTTTACTTAAAGAATCTCAAAATTCCCTAAGCGTTTTCACTTTTCAAGCATCCGACACTCGGCCAACTGTCCGACTGATCTTCAGTCAACCAAGCGTCTTTCACCCTTCTTCTAAAGGTAACGTCTGTTTTTACTTTTACTCTTCATTTTTTCTTTGTTTTCGAAAAAATGGTTCCCCAATCGCATGCGGCACGGCATAGGATAGTGATCAGGCGGTCACCGGGCACGGCTGAATCTAGAACTAGCAGCGCCAAATGCTTGGCCAAAGACCCTGCTTTGCGAACTTCTCCGAAACCGACCGTTTCCGTGTCTGTGCATGACACTATGGCCAGAACCAAAAGAACAGCAAGACAATGTTGCTCTGATGGAATTTTCTACCATTCGGATGGGTCGATTGTTTTTTCAGACGGCTCAATAAGGGTGCCTCGAAGTGTGATGCGGAACATCCTGACAACCCTTCTTATCTTCCTCCAACCCCACCTATTACCATTCACCCACATCTAGTGGAACTCCCAGTGATGGAATCTTGGGGGAGGCGGATGAAGAATATCAGCCCGGGCCTTCTGGACAGGCGCCGGAAGAGAGTCTAGGGGAGGACCCCGCTGGCACCAGTCGGCGGTCCCCTAGCTTTGATGAGAGCTCTGATGACGAGTCGGCCTCGTCATCTTCTTTAGAGAACGCCTCCATAACTTCAGAGGAGGCAAGAACGAAAATAGATTCTGCCAGGGAGTCCCTGGCAGTGGATAAGGGGGAAAGCTGGGCCGAGCCGAGCGCTTCCAGGCGCTTGGAGAGAGCCCCCTACTATCATCATGTTCCGCCCAGCAGGCGGAGCTCCATGGCATCCGGCCTTGCCAATTTTAGGCGCAAGGTCGTTCTAGGCTATGGCTATACTTTGTCGGTCCCTAACGAGGGTGACACCATTACCTGGCCGAGCCTGGCCAGCTATCAGGACAGAGCATTCGGCTGCTATGAAGCGGCCTTCCAAGATGGCCTCCGCTTCCCTCTCCATCCGGCCGTGGAGAGGATCTTGGATGGATACCAACTGGGTATCTGGCAACTTGTACCCAACTCCTGGATTAATATTCTGGGGTACGTTGCCGCCTGTGAGATGCTGCAGGTGGAGGTGAGCTTTGAAGCGTTCGCCCACATGCACTATCTGAGCAGGGCGCCTGCTAGGGGCGGTGAGGGATGGTACACCTTGACCACTTGCAAGGGGTACATGATGGCTGTTGGCAAAGAGAACAAGTGGAAAGACTGGAGGACTAAGTTTTACATAGTCAAGTCTTCCGACAGCCGCCTGAACCAAAAGTATAACAGGTGGAATAAGAGTCCATCTCTCCTAGCAGGCAAGAGTGCATTGCCGCCTCTTCCTAGGCGGGAAAAGGAGGAGATCATGGACCAGGGGTTGTTTACTGTGTCCGTGTGGACGAATGATGAGGGGGACAAGGAGGTCACCCCCCAATGCTATCTCCCTTTGTACAAATGGTTTGAAGAGGGAACGCTCTTAGCCGCCTGTGGGCTAAGCTCTAAAATGCCGAGAGGTAGTCGGCCGTTTGTTTTATATGTAATTTCATTTTGCTTTTCAATACTTGTTTGATGGTGTTAACACTTGTTCATTTTTGCAGACAAGGAAATGGAGAAGCTCTCGGCCACAAGGAAGCCGGCTGTATCTGCTGCTCGATACAGATCGAATTTCCTAAATAGGGCAGAGGCAACCACCCACACCAAAGTGGATGAGCAGAAAACTGGCGGCACCCCCAAGGTGGGAAGTTGTTATACTTATCATTTCTGACCAATGTTAAATTTGTCCGAATGATTTCTAACTTGTTTTATCTTGTGTTGATGTAGGGTGCCCCTACCAAATCTCCCTCAAAACCATCCGACCCTAAGATCCAAAAGACAAGGGCGGGTGATGTGAGCGCATCCGGGAAGGCGGCCGGAAGCACATTGCTCACAAGCCCAAGAAAGGCCCAGATGCCTCTTCTCTCGAAGCTGATAGGGGGATCAGCAAACCGGATGTCCAGAGGACATCAAAGGGTGGCTTCAAGCAACCCACCACTGCTGTCGGCTCAGTAGGAGAGAGGGGGAGTTTGGGGAAAGAGGAGGAAGCTCAGGACGACGGTAAAAACCATTCGCCTTTTTGTTCTTCCATTTAGATATACTTGTGTTATTTTTCTAACTCTCTTTCCTTCTCAGTCCCTGTGCAGAGGCCGACTGTAATCCAGATGGCCAAGTCCATGCTGAGGGCGGTTGATCCTGACGACAAGGCGTCTGTTAGAGGAGTCGACACTCTGGAATTGGATGGCATCTTGGGAAACCTCTGCGAGGTATGAGTCTTAACTTAAGAAATTCAATTCTTCTACTTTTTTTTTTGTTTTTTTGCTCAAGTCTTTGTCCGCCTGGTTTTAACCATTCGTCTGTTTTTTCAAGCCATGCTGCGCGTCTAAGGGCTCAGGCAACCTCTCAAGGAGAAGTCCAATGAGGTAACAACCGCTAAAGCTCGGGCCGAGTCCGCCTTGGATCAAGCTCAATTTGATATTGCTCAAAATGAGTTTCTGACGCTTGATATGATGTATTCGCAGGCGGAAGCCAATATGCAGGTGAAGAAGGACCTGGACTCGGCCCGCTTGTGCATCACTTCCCTTAAGAAAGAAATCACAAATCTTAAGGAGAAGCTCGAGCCTCTTCAGGATGCCAAGGAAGAGGCCGAGAGAGCCAAGTAGAGGGTGGGCCGCCTGGAGCAGCGCCTCAGCAACCAGGAGCATCAGCTTAAGACCAAATTTGAGTCCGTGGTTGAACAAGAGAGAGAGGCTCTTGTTAAGCAAATGATGAGTGACTATGATGCCATCATACATGACACTTGGGCGGCTGTGCAGCCGGACTCGGACTATCAGACTTGGAAATCCAAGTTTGATGAAGCCAGCAAAGCATTCGACGCTCGCCTTCTTGAAGAGGCTGAGAATGCAGCTAAGGATGCTGCTGAGGCCGAGGAAAGCTCTGGGTCCGACTCTTCCGGGGAGTCGTCCTCTGGTGGAGAGGAGGAAGATCGGGTGGAAGGACGAGAGAAAAATGATGAAGAGCAGCCGAAGGACAACTGGCCGACTGCCAATGAAGAGGCTCTCCCCTGATCACTTAAGTTTTTTTTTTTTTTCTGCGGCCGAATGGCCATGTACTTGCTTTTTCGGCCTGCGTGCCGAGTATTGGTGTATCTTTACCGACCAAGGGGTCGGGTAGCTTGACAATTTCTCTGGCTTTGCCAGAAAACAATCTTAACCAATCGTCTGATGGCGATTGGTCTTTTTAATTTAAATCATTCGGCCATTTGGCTGAAGTTATTCATATTGTTGTCCTTTGCATTTTTGAATTTTTCATTGCATGTTTTTGGCTAAGTATTATAACCTGTATACCATGCGAATGTTCTTGCCCCTGGACGGATGTCGAGTGGTTTCGGTTTATTGGATTGATTGACTTAGAAATTATTGATACTTAGAAGAGTATTCATGGTTTCTAAGTCAATCAATCACTATGGTGATTGCCCCAAACCACTCGGCAGACGTCCATCCAGAATTGGCAATTTAAAGTTTTCATTCGGCCATTGGCTCAAACAAAACTCAAATTTCCAACTTAGAAAATTTTACTAGGGGAAAACTTCCGCCTGTTTTGCCCCGTAAGCTAAAAACAGGCGCATCCGGCCATAGGCCTTTTTGAGATAAGATAAGTTTATAACTCAGCAAATGGTCTTTAAAAAGAATTGTCCGCCTTTCTTGCCCCAAAAGCAAAGAACAGGCGTCATCCGGTCAAAAGCCTCATTAGGTGCTTAAGTAGTTAACTTGCATATTAACAAGAATGTTCCGCCTGCTTTGCCCCTGGGCAAAAACAGGCGCATCCGGCTTAATGCCTCTTTAGCCTCTACTTATGAAACAGTGACCATTTTCGAGCTGTGCTAGAACATTTAGAAAATTCAGGCCTTTTAGATTTCACTTTCGATTAAAACAAATGACTGGGAATGCTGCCTTAGCATTCGGTAGGGCCGCTTGTTATATTTGTAGAGCAATGTGCCACCCAAATGGGAGATTCTTCTCCTCGACGAATTCGCTCGAATGGACGTCGCCGGTTATCTGACTCATGTTGGAGCAGACGGTCATACTCATGTTGGAGCAGACTGTGACCATTCGGTCTCTTTTCGTTTATTAATATCCGGCCCTGGGCCTCATCATGATTTTATCTGGCCTTAGGCCTCTTAAATGGTTGGGTAAATATTTGTTAAGTGTCGATATTAACTTAATGAATTTCGTAGGAGCGACTGTTCTAAAGCAATCGGCTCCTTCAGAAGGATTGGGGCGTCTGCTGTTGGGACAGACGCTTTCCAAACGCATTGGCTGTCTGTACTTTGTACAGGCGACACTAAGAAACTTAAATAAAAAGACAAGTTGGGAAATGAAGGCATATTCTCATTAACAAAACTTGATATAACAAAATTGAAGTCTTTACATTCGTACTTAGAAGTAGTACTTTTTCAAGTTGTCTACATTCCAAGTTCTAGGCAGCTGCCTGCCGTCTGGGTCTCCCAGGCGGTAGGTGCCGTCTCTTACTTCCTCATAGATTCGGTAGGGGCCTTCCCAATTTGGGGTTAGCTTTCCCTGTTTATTCGCCCTACCGACTGCCTCCATTTTCCGTAGCACAAAGTCCCCCCCTTTGAGAGGACGCTTGTGTACTCTTTTGTTGTAAGCCCGAGTCATTCTCAGACAGTATATCTCATGACGCAAGGCAGCATTTCCCCTGCGCTCTGGAAGTGAGTCCAATGCTAGGCGCATGGCCTCCCAGTTCGCCTCTTCATCATACAACATGATTCGAAGAGTCGGCTCATAGTGCTCAATGGGCAGAACAACTTCTGCTCCATACACCATGAGGAACGAGGTTTCTCCAGTTGCCCCTTTAGCAGTAGTTCTGATGGACCAGAGGACGTGTGGTAATTCATCCGCCCAAAGACCACCAGCCCGTTCAATTTTCTTTTTAATCCCGTCTGAGATTAACTTGTTGAAGGCTTCAACCTGGCCGTTTGCTTGAGGCCGGCCGACTGATGCAAAGAAGCTTGAGACCCCTTGCTCTCCTAGCCAAGTCTTGAGTTGAGGCGTCTCAAATTGAGGACCATTGTCAAAAACCATAGATATGGGCACCCCAAAGCGAGTGATAATGTTCCTTCAGATGAAGGAAATGACATCTTTTGTCTTGATGTTTTTGACTGCCTCCGCCTCTACCCACTTGGTAAAGTAATCCACAGCCTCCAGTATATAGCGCTTGCCGCCTGGTGCAGCTGTATATGGCCCCAGAATATCCATGCCCCATTTGGCAAAAGGTATTAGGCTGTGGATGGCCGTCAGGTCTGTAGCCGGACGATGGATGAGCTTGCCAAATTTTTGGCACTTGTCACATTTTTTTACCGTTTCCATTGCATCCGACTCCAGAGTTGGCCAGAAGTAAAGTCGTCTGGCCTTAGCAGCGAGGGATCTGCCGCCTATATGGGAGGCGCAGAACCCCGAATGCAAATCTTCGAGGACTTCCTTACCCTTCTCAGGGGTAACACACTTCAACAGAGGTTTCAGAAAACCAGCCTTGAAGAGTTCTCCTTGTCGCAACTCGAAGTTAGCCGCTCGTTTTTTTCAGAACAGCCGCCTCCTGTGGTGAGTCAGGGAGCGTGCCGTCTGCAAGATAGGCCCGGATGATGTCTATCCAGGTTGAGCTTCGGTCAAGAATTCCAATGGGGTCTTCCTCAGATATACTTCTTCTTTCCATGACCTCCCAGAAAACTGACCGAGGCGTTTCACAGGAGGCGGATGATGCCAGCTTGGACAGAGCATCCGCCTGATTATTTGAAGACCTGGGCACTTGGGTTAGATGGAATTCTTCAAGTGTCCCAACTTCACTCCTGACCGCCTGCAAATATTTTATCATGGCCGAATGAGTGGCCTCGTACGTTCCATTAACCTGGAGTACGACCAGTTGAGAATCAGAGCAGGCGGCTATCTTCTTTGCCCCTGCCGCCTTGCAGTACCGAATGCCAGCAAGCAGGGCTTCATACTCGGCCTCATTGTTAGAGACCTGGAACTTGAACCGTAGTGCATACTCGTATTTATCTCCTTCAGGAGACTGACAGATAATTCCTGCACCACAGCCGTTCGAAGTGGAGCACCCGTCCACATACACTTTCCAAACCTAACTAGTATCATCCAGAGCAACCGGCCTTGTCATTTCCACAATAAAGTCGGCGAATGCTTGCCCCTTTATTGCTTTCCTTCGTTCGTAAGTGATTTCCAATCCTTGCATTTCAATCGCCCATTTGAGCATTCGTCCAGAAGACTCCAAGGTTGTGAGTGGCCGTTTGATCGGTTGGTCAGTATAGACTTCTACCGCATGCGCCAAGAAGTAGGGTTTTAGCTTCTTAATGGCCATGAAAAGGGCAAGGCCGAATTTCTCAACCATGGGGTACCGAAGCTCCGCGTTTCTCTAAACATGGCTAATGAAATACACCAGGAGCTGGATGCCGTCTCTTTCAGCTAAGAGAACGGCACTGAGGGCATGATCAGAGACGACTAAGTACATGAAGAGCTTCTCTTTGGGCAAAGGGCTGACAAGCCTTGGCAAAGAGTGCAAATGAGTTTTTAGATTTTGAAAGGCCGCCTCCGCATCATCCCCCCATTCAAAGTTGGTCTTCTTTTTTATTGCCTGGAAAAAGTAGAGGCACTTGTCGCCTGACAGACTGAGGAATCTCCCCAAGGACGCCAGACAACCTGTTAGTTTTTGCACTTCCTTCACAGTACGGGGCGACTGCATGTCGATTACCGCTTGTATTTTCTCAAGGTTGGCCTCTATTCCCCTTTGGTCAATAAAAAATCCGAGAAAATTCCCAGACTCAACACCAAAGACACACTTTTTTGGGTTTAGCATGACCTTGTGCCGCCTGAGTGTGGCGAATGTTTCTTGGAGATCAGCAAGATGATCCGCCTGTTGTTTGGATTTGACTACCATGTCATCAATGTACGCCTCTACATTCCTTCCGATTTGATTAATGAAGACCGTGTTAATCATTCGTTGGAAAGTAGCAGGCGCATTCTTCAAACCAAACGGCATCACCGTATAAAAGAACAACCCCTGATCAGTGACGAATGCCGTCTTTTCTTGATCATTTTTCCACAGAGGGATCTGATGGAAACCTGAATAGACGTCCATAAAACTCATCAAGGCATATCCGACTGTTGAGTCGACCAGACTGTCGATCTTAGGCAATGGATAACTATCCTTTGGACATGCCTTGTTGAGGTCTGTGTAGTTAACACACATCCGCCAAGTTCTATTCGGCTTTTTTACTAACACAACGTTAGCTACCCACTCAGGGAAATTGCACGGCCGAATGAACTTGGCATCTAACAGCTTTTTTACTTCGGCAGCTGCCACCTGACTTCTTTCTTCGCCATGGTTTCTTTTCTTTTGCTGGATGGGCTTCTTTTTAGGATCCACGGCGAGTTTGTGGACGGCAAGATCCGGGCTGATGCCTGGAATCTCCTCCACTTCAAAGGCAAAGATGTCTTTGAATTCTCTGAGTAGCTGGTGAAGGCTTTCACCCAGCTTTGGAAATGCAACCGTCCCTACCTTAACCATCCGTTCTGGATGACTGTCGTCCAGAGGGATGTCGATGTGTTCACCAGCAGGTTGGGGACGAAGATCATCTGACCGTTCCCCGGTTAGTGATTGTTATTGTTTTTTTTTTATCACCACCGTCTGATCAGTCTTTCTTTTCTTTCCGGCTGGTGGCGTCGACTGTTCTTCCTCGACATCGTCGAGTTCGATTGTTTGTTTGCCCCGACCGGATGCTACGGCCGCGGGCTTGACGTCCGAGAGGTAACACTCTCGAGCCGTCTTTTGGTCCCCATTAAGGGAGCCGACCGTTCCATCATCCTTCTCATACTTGAGTAGTATGAGAGCAGGGATGATGACGGCCTTACACTCGTTAAGAGTGGGTCGACCAAAGATGAGGTTGTAAGCTGTGAGCTCTTCAACCACTAGGAAACGGATGGTCATGTGCCGACCGTCTGCCCAGCTTCCCAGGCGGACAGGTAAGTCAATTCGTCCGATTAGGTGCACAAGTCCTCCCCCAAACCCAACAAGGGTGTGGGAGACCTCCATCATGCTATCCGGTTTGTACTTGAGATTGGATAAGAATTTAAGGCTGATGAGGTCAGAGGAGCTTCCTGTGTCAATCAGAATTTGGCCAACCAACTGGTTGGCGACCTTGCACTCAATGACAACAGGGTCATCATGCGGCCGACGGACTTTGCCTCTGTCCTGCTCGGTGATGACAACTTTAGGGAAGGTGGATGTTTTTGCCGCATCCCCTTCCTCAACAGAGTTGACCATCTTTCTCAGATGGTCCTTGGTGCCCCGAATGGTAGGGCCACTACCGGCAAATCCGCCTGCTATTGTGTATACCGGATCTTCATCAGTTTCGGCACTCACAGCAGGCTGGGGAGTCTTTTTCTTGGACTGCCCCGAATTTGCCTTTGAAGTCACTTTGGACTTCACATAGGACTTCAGCTGTCCTTTGTCGGCCAGAAGGTTGAGCTCCCGCTTGAGACTAAAGCAGTCGTTCGTGTCATGACCAACATCCTCATGGAAATGGAAATGCTTGTTTTTGTTCCGATTTTCAGCGGAACCTTTCATGGGAGTCGGCTTTTCAAGAGTCAGCCGATCCTTAATTTCCAAGAGGATGGAGCAGCAGTCCTTGTGGAATTCGTACCTTGGGACGTACGGTTCCACTCCTTTTTCTTCTTCTGGGCCGGTTGATCAGAGTTATCAATGACCCAGACTTGCTTTTTCTTTTTGCTCTCTTCTGGCTTAGGAGCCGGCTGAGCAGGCCGACTCTCTTTCTGTCGGTCGGACTTCTTATGGTCCGACTGCTTATTGGAGGAGTAGAGTTCGGTCGCCTGTATATAGGCTTCCGCCTCTCACAATGCTCCTTTTAGAGTAAAGATTTGTTTGCGGACGAGTTCATACTTAAAAGTAGACCCGTCCTTCAGACCCTTAAAGAAGTCTGTGAAAGCGACCTCATCAAACAGCCCATGAATCTGGATTCGGACCAGATTGAACCGCCTAACGTAGGAACGCAAGCCTTATCTATCTCCCTGCTGTACATTGCCCAAGTCAAGACTTGTCTTTTTGGCAGGGATGTTCATAGAGAAGTTTGAAGCAAACAAGAACGCAAGCGTCTTGAAGCTATTTATGCAACCAGCCGGTAGATTGCCAAACCACTGCTGGGCTATGCCCTTCAGGGTGGCTGGAAAGCAACGACACCATGCGGCATCATCCAACCCCTGTAAATACATGAGGTGGGTGTATGCTAACAGGTGGTCTTCTGGGTTGGAGGTCCCGTCATAGGCTCCAACCAGAACGTTTTTAACTTTAGCCGGCTGTACGGCTTCAGTTATTTCCCTGGAGAAAGCAGAGGGTTAATCTCCAAGGTGTTGCAGCCTAAGCTGCCAGTCCATCGGCTGATAGCCGTATGCCGCCTGTCCTCCAAAGAGGGCAGGTTGCATGTAAGGTAAAACTGGTGCCTGGTACAATGGTTGTGCCATGTACTAGGACGACTGAATCATATGAGGACCAGACTGAACTCGTTGCCTGCTTGCTGGAGTCTCATGTTCAGACTTGGAACACCTCACAGAGGTATTCCGAAAGCTATCATGATAAGTCGACGTTGAAGCCGACTCTGATAGCTGGGTTCTCTTCTCTTCAATGTATTGTCGAGCGTCAAAGAACGTTTTCTTGCTACCATCCGACTTTATGTGCCGGATGGGTTTTCTTGTGCTCGTTTCTGGGAAACGGAGCAGAGTAAGGTCAAATTGGGGCCGAGCCTTCTCCTTGGGGGCAGGATGAGGATTTGGCTGACGGTCCCTGACCGACTTCTGTTTGCCAACTTGGGCTGGCTTCTTGGCCGACTGCTCCTTTCTAGGAGCATGCGACTTCTTTGAGGCGAGCTGTTTGATTTCACCCCTGAGGCTGCTCAGGAGTGTCATTAGTTCCTCTCGAGTGACGGGAGTTGATCCTGCCGCCTGGGAAGGATCAACCGGCCGCCCCGAGGGCTTCTTTGGCAGTCCAGCAGTTTTACTTGGCCCTGCCTGGTCATGGTGACGCTCCCGCCTCTCCTTACTGCGGATGCGTTTAGAGATGAGGGATCCATTTGGATCCACATAGGTTTCGACGTTAGCGTCGTCACCTGAGTCATGGTCCATTTGGACCAGTATATCATTTGGAGGCCGGATGGCCTCTGGATTTGGTACAGGTTCTTGTGAAGCCATTTCAGAGGTACTCTCCCCACAGACGGCGCCAAATGTTTCGGGGGTTTTTTTCCCTTGGGAGAGTTACAACACTGAAATTGGGTTCAACAACGTGCGTCTGTACCTGCAAAGAAAACGGATCGCCGAATGGTCGGTGGTCCGCCTCCGAAGATTAAATTAGTAAACGTTCAGTAATAAAACGTGCGGAAGTAAAGTTATCTGCTTGGATTCCAAGCTCAAGTAAAGTGTTGTGTGTTCGACAGCTCTGTGATAAGTGACGTGTTGTCTCGTATTACGTGTATATTCTCTCCCCCTTGTCATAAATGCAAGAATGTCCCTATTTATAGGGTCCTTTTGAAAAAAGTGCCCCTCCTAGGATCTGGTGACCTAGGAATTAGGTCACGCCGTTTTGCGGCGCCTCGGGATTTAGGCCTTTGAAGGCCGCCATCCCAGGGGCAATGCCTGAGTGACACGTGTCACTGAGCCCAAAAGGCCTTTGGGCATCTTTTAGGTGACACGTGTCGCCATCTGAATAGTCCATGCTGGATCATCAGCCTGCGTAGGACAGAAGAGTGTCCGCCTTCCACGTGTCATCATTCCATAGGTCCAATTGGCACCTCTTTGGAGGACACATGGCACTTTCTGATTGGGCCACCTGGCCGGGTATTAAATACCCAAATCACTTATGGAGTTGACGATCTCTTGGATCGTGAAGGGGTGTAACCTTCACCCTGTGAACGGTTTACAAGTTCCTAAAACTTGTTGGCGACTCTTTTGCTCTATCTTCTTCCCTTTTGGACGCCACCGTACTTTAGTGTATGATCACAGTGGGGTTCAAGCTAGGGGATTAACGCTTGAAAATATTCCCTACAGTTTTTTGGCGACTCCGCTGGGGAGGATTTCTATTTTAATTCCTGAATTTTTTTCGGCAATGATTTAGAATGAGTGGATGAGACTCGAAACGTTCTAAGTATTTCATGTGCGTAATTTTGATTAACATTATTGTCAAATGCATAAAAAAGATCTCATTGGAAAGACCATCCGTAATGAGTTAAAAACATAGGAATTTTACGCGTAGGAAATTTGAGAAATATCTTTCACAACAAGGACCGAAATAACACTGCGCGAAACTGGAAAATTTTATCGAGCACAGAAAGCTGCTGAGGCATGTAGGAATTAGCGCCAGGCGCCAGAGCTTTGGCACCAGATTTTTAACCGTAGCGCCAGACGCCAGCATTGGCGCCAAGTGCTACAGCTAAAACCTGGCGCCAGTCTCTGTTTGCTGGCGCCAAATTCTTCCAATACCGAGCCAGAAATATGCGTTCTAATTTCGACCAGTTTTTCGTATTGTTTGCTCGATCCTACTTCCTGATTGAATTTTTTCTCACTTTTTTGAAACCCATATGTGTTCTACATATGGACATAATCCTCTGGGAATTCATGCTCCATCTACCTGATTGAACGCTCTGAGCAACAAAGGGTACATCCGAGATTGTTGAATTCACCAAACAATGGAAGCGAGTTTTTTTAAAGCTCGCGGTGTCCCATCCACTCGCGCCAACCCTTCACGGTTAGGCTTCCACGCGGTGCATCCGGACAATTAACCATGGACCCTTTATTGACTAAACCATATCCTGAACTTTAGAGAACTAGAGCCATGGTTAGGTTGCAAACTCATTGCATCATATTGTGCTTACTTGACTAATTGTGCATTATTTGTTGTGCATATATTCTATGTTTTCTTAACCGTTTGTTTGACTTGTGTTGAGATTAAATAAATTAATGACTTAAAGAACTTTGCCTAATTAATTAATTAATTAATTTGAGTCAATAAAGTCTAATATTTTAATCAGAATTGATCTAGTACGAATTTAGGCATACCCCTGTTGATTAATAACACCGAAAACAGTCCCAGATTGAAGCTCCAGCATTGGCGCCAAAGTCTGGACTGTAGCTCCACTCTGTGGAGTGTGGCTCCTGGCGACAGCTCTGTTGTCTAGCGCTACACTACACAGTGCGACGCAAATCCTGTCGTTTTGCCGACAGTTCGGCTTATTGATCGAGTCATCATCTAGTGTCTAATTAACCGGTTTGCTAATTAATTCGGTTAAATTTCGCTGTCAATAACACTTGGTTAAGTCATTAATTGAGTCTAGTCACATAGTCTAGCCACATGGTCATGAAACGAGTCTTAACATATCACCTACACTCACTAGTCTTAGCACACACTTTAAGTACACATGTCACCATGACCATGTTTTAGGTTCATTCATGAGTCAGTTTTTTCCGTCATTTAAGTTGGGGGTACATTATATTCCTAATTCTTCATATCCCTCCATCTACATCATTTTTCTTCATGTTCTATTCCAATCTCTCTTCACTTCTTCCACCCCTTGCATGTTGAATAAAGTTTGAGTCAAATAATTAATAATGAATATCCCCAAATTTCTTTTCCACAGTACTTGGTCGAGGAGAGAAGGGCGATTAATCGAGGATAATCTCTTTATTTAATTTTCGCTTTTTGATAAACCAATTCGTCAAAAGAGGAAGGCTAAAAAGATAATGGCAACTTAAGAAGAAGTCAATGAGCTTAGGAACCAACTGGTTACCATGACTGAAACACTGAAGCTCCTCACACTTAAGGTCGATGATCTCGTGAAGCAACAACAAATGAACCTTATGTAAGAAAGTTTGAGAAAGCTGTCTAGTGACTATAAATTTCAGGGCATGAGTTCACAAGGGGTCTCGCTGGACAAGAATCTTCTTCCACATAAGTTCAACGCCACTGACATCCCTAAATTCAAGGCGTCAGATAACCCTTACTTCCATCTAAGAGCTTTTGAAACTATAATGAGCGTTAAGGGTATCGATAATAAGGTTTTCCCCTCTCTGTTCCCACTATCTTTCGAAACCCTTTGTCAACAATGGTTCTTTTCTCTCAAGAAAGAGAAAACCTCTACCTGGGAATCGATAGTAAACGCTTTCATAGATAGATATAAGTGCAACATCCAAGTTGAAACAGACTGTAGACAACTCGAGATGTTAAAACAAAAAGAAAACAAAGGGTTCACGTCTTTCTTCAATAAATGGAGGGAAACTTCCGCTAATATGGTCAAGGCTCCTACCGAAAAGGAATCTGTGAGGATGTTTATTAAGAATCTCCAAGGGAAGTATTAAAAGCACTTAAAGTACCAACACAACTTGAATACTTTCAAGGCTGTCTATAATATAGGCATTGACATTGAAGATGACCTTCTGAAAGATAATAGTGCGAGAGGAAAGAAGAACGATAGTCCTTCTTCTTCCTCTCCCATTAATGAGGTACATGCCACGAACGCCTCTAAACCACGAATCCAAAGATAAAAAAGGGTGTTCACTCCACTTGGTTTGAGTTATGAAACAGCTTTCGAGAAGTTACACCACAAAGGACTAGTCATGCCCATAGGGCCCATCAAAGATCCAGTTCCAGAAACCAGGCCACCTAAGTGGGACCCTAATAAGCACTGCAAATATCACCAAGGAAAGGGTTACGACACTGAGGAGTGTTGGAAACTCAAAGTAGCTATTCAAGATCTCATCGATAACAATGAAACTTCCGAAATTCTAGTCATCGAAGATGACCAAGCATCCTTCGATCCATCACTTCTTATCACACCTGTAGGAGAGCCCATGATCGAGACAGCTTATATGACCTCTCTCGATGAAGTGGCCATGATTCGGAAGGATGAAAGTCTTTTCTTAGATAATACCAGGGAGGACTCGTCAAGTCTAAAAGAGGACGTTCGAAAATTGCAAGATGTCGTTGCCATGCTCTTGAATGTGGTAGAAGGATTAGCAAATTGGGTGATGGTCATCGAACAAAATTCTCACCAAGAGTTAAATGAAGAACTTAATGCTCCTAAGCCACGGGCAAAACGGACCATTGAATGATACACACCAATAGGAACAACTTACAATAAAGCTTTTGACTGTCTTCATGATCAAGGTCATATTCACTCCATTGGCCCCAATCAAGACCTTCCATCTGAAAAACGTTTTCCCAATTGGGATCCAAATTCCTATTGTCGATACCATAAAGGTCGCGGTCACACTACCGAAAAGTGTCTCGCCCTCAAGTATCGTGTTCAAGACTTCATTGATTCAAATCTCCTTCATGTTCCTCCGCGCGAAAAGAAGGCCAAGATTAGTAACGATAGTAACAGTGGTTGTAAAGGGAAGAAGAACGACTATCCTTCTCCTTCCGAAAACACCTACCCTAGCAACAGTGTTGGTACTTTCGATCTTAATGAGATCTTAGGATTTAGAAAGCAACAAAAAAGGGATTTTACCCCTATTGGAATTAGCTACGATGATGCTTTCGATCGACTCCATGCCAAGGGAATCATTACTCTTATTGGAACTCTTCAAGATCCCCCGCCTGGGAAGAGAGTGCCTAGTTGGAATCCAAACGAACACTGCAAGTACCATCAAGGTAGGGGTCATGCTACTGAGAGCTGTTGGAAGCTAAAGGAGGCTATCCAACATTTGATTGATAATAACAAGCTTCCCATGCCTCTAGTTAACAAGAAGAGCGAGTGACGATAAAGGAAACAACACAAGACAAGAGGCGAGCTTCAACGACAAGATTCCGTGACCTCTGTTTTTCTATTTCTTTTTTATTTACCCTTTCCCCAATAAGTCTAGCATAGGCACCTTTTACTTTCCTTAGATTTATTTTGTAGGATCATTATATGTTTTCTTTTAATAAAAGGAGCATTTATTCTCTTGCATATGATCATTTCATTACATTGCATTAAAAAAAAAAAAAAAAAAAAAAAAAAAAAAAAAACCATGTCGAACTAAGCACAAGGTATACCAATGATTTGAGGCACCCCTTGTAACCACATCATATCTCCTTTCACCTTTCAAATTTACAATCCTTTCTTCATAAACCACTTTGAGCCTCGTCTAACGATGGACCTCTCTTTTTCAACCTACATCTACCTAACCTTGGGATGGGATGGTGCGAACTTATGCAATTCTAAAAAAGGCTTGAGTAAATTCAAAAGATTAAAATAAGCAAAAAAATTAAGCAAAAAAAATATATAATAAAAGTTTACAAAAGGGTAAGTGTTCCGATGTCTTTGATATGAAAATATCTTCGATAAGAACACGTCTCAGATTGCGTCTCTTATCGAGTACTCGGTACCGTGCCTGAAAAAATGAATGCCAAGTGAGTGATAGACCGCATGATCGGGATTTCCCACACTTATTAAAATAAAATAAATGCTAAAGCAAAACAAAAAAATAACAATAAAGCAAAAAAAAAGAGAGTAGAAACTCAAGCACAAAAATCCAAAGATTCAAAAGCAAGGTTGCACACCTTGGGGGCTTATCTAGGGTCTTGAGCCTTTATCCCCTTCTTCTATAGCCTTTAGCCTAACCACGTTACAACCCTTAAAAAGAACTTTTTGAGGTATACACACACTTGTGCGAGGTTCGGCTAGAGCTACGTTCGGCCTGATTCCTAACGGATACGTATGCAACCTCACATCGAGGTGCGGCCGTAATAAAAATGTATTCACATTCACACACTTACACCATGATTATATCAAGGGATCCCCTATGCTCACCCCTATTCATTTAGATCTAGACTTGGGGGCTTGATCCCTACATCATTAGCTTACATAGCCTAAGAGTCCCCACCATTTGACTCTTCTAAAAATAATTCTATATGCTCTTGTGGTTTGCTCTGTTTGACAATTGTTAGGGAGATTGGTAATTAGATGGATGTGATTGGTTGACTTTGAAGCATGTTTATTTGATTTACCCTGGATCGTTTGTGCTTGATTTCTATTTTTTGGGGTGAAGCATATTTATTGATTCATTGATGAGATCTTTGCTTAGGGACAAGCAAAGTTTTGGCTTGGGGGAGTTTGATGTGTCTACTTTATACAGTATTTTACCCCCGTCCCTTGGTCGTAATTAGTAGTGTTTTTGGCTCTTTAGAGCCACTTTTATTACTAATTGGTGTTTTCTAGTGTTTTCGTAGATTTGGTTGACTTTTGCAGGGATTTATGCTTTTGGAGTATTTTCCCGAGAAATTTTGGAGCAATCACGAACATTGGAGAAGCACGACCAGATTTTTGTAGTCCAGGGCCGGTTAGAGCCATCGAACCGATGATTAAGGGCTCAGTATAGGTGATACCGGAGCATTTGGACCGAGTATTCAAGACCGGAAGAGGAAACCCAGATTGTCCCGAAGAATTGGAGCCCAATCGTAGTCCAAATAGTGGCCCAAATGAGCCGCCCGGCCAAAGAGGCTGGCGCCCGGAGGCGCGCCCGGCCGGGCGGGAGAAGCTTAGGCTAGCGCCCGGTGACGCACCCGGCCAGGTGCGAGATTATTATTATGAGAAAAAAAGGTGCGCCCGATCGGGCGGTGCCTCGCCCGATCGGGCGCGTGTATTTATTAGTTGACGATTAGCGTCGTTTTAATTTGTTTTAGTTTAGGATTTTGTACGGAGTATAAATACTCCTCCGTAATACGATTTTAGTATCTTTTCTTCTCCTTTTTACTTTTTCTTTACTCTCTTAATTATTCTCTTAGATTTCTTTTCTCAAAAACCTTTGTTCTTTAATTCTACTCTTAATTCCAGATTTATTTTGGTAGCGATTTCTCTTCTCTTGATCTCAGTTATTTATTTTATTCTTTTTATCATGTCTTGCTTTATGGCTTTGGTTAGTTTAATTTCTACAATGTGTGAGTAGTTTTATTTCTAGGGTTTATGGGGATCCATAAATAATATGAAGGGGTAATTTATTGTTGTTGATTATCAATGCTAGATTAATTTCCTATTGATTGAATTAATGCTCTGTGACTAGATTAGGCCTGATCTTTTATGCATGAGTTTGGCAATGTTAATTCGAGATTCGAAAGATGAGAATTAATGTTTAGGTCTAGTTTCAATAGGCAGGTTAATTTATAAATGGTTAAGTCGAGATTCGAAAGATGAGATTTAATACCGGTAAATTAATTGTGTGATTATAATACGTAGCGAAAGCCCTTTATAATCTGATTGATGTATGCATTGATGAATGATTATTATATTTTACCCTGGAATATTATTTATTGGTGAACCTATGCCCTAGATCCTTTTATATATTGTCTTCTCCCTTTTCTAAATCTTAGTAGTCTAGTTTCATATTTAAATATAAATATTTGTTACTTCATAATCTAGATTATTTTAGGTAATTAGGAATAGAAAGACTTGTTTCCCTGTGGAGATCGACCCTACTTCCCTATCTGCTTTAGTTAGAGGACTTAGGAATTATTTTTGATTAGGGGATACGACTTTACCCTGTCACCTATTATTAGGGCAGGTTCAATCTTTTTTAGGTTGGATTTGTACCTTCATCCCCGAACCCTTATTTGGTTCAAGACCTTCTGGAGTTGACGATCTCTTGGATCGTTAAGGGGTGTAACCTTCACCCTGTGAACGGTTTACAAGTTCCTAAAACTTGTTGGCGACTCTTTTGCTCTATCTTCTTCCCTTTTGGACGCCACCGTACTTTAGTGTATGATCACAGTGGGGTTCAAGCTAGGGGATTAACGCTTGAAATTATTCCCTACAGATTGATTATGGTCTTCTAGAATCTTCTAGAAGGTTCATTTGAAATCCTAATGTGATTAGCATTGATAATTAAGTTTTAAGAGTTTTATTTAGAATAAAAAAAGTGTTTTAAGGAAATTACAGTTTTACCCTTCGTACGCTTAAATTTTATCAAAATATGAAAACGCGTGGAAAAACTCTCAGTAGCGCCACACTACAGGTTGTCGCCTACCGACAGGCCTGACGTTGCGGCGACACGTCTGTCGCTTGTCGACATACTCTATCGTTTGGCGACAGAGGTGTGTGGCGACAACGTCGTGTTTTATTCTTTTCGAAACTCTGATTCTTTTTATCACAATCTGGCTGATTTTCGTTATAAATAGCCTCCTAAAACCTTTGTTTTCAATCACCAACTCTCATCAAGAAATTCTTGATACTCTCTCTCTCTCTCTCTCTCTCTCTCTCTCTCTTCTAAACTAGCCTTTTCTCAAATACAAAATTCCGCATTCACAAGATCTTAACACACCTAGCATAGTTCGAAGTTGCCTTCGCCCTAGACGTGAAAGGTTTAATTTATGAGGGTTTAGTCCCAAATCTAGTCTAATCTTTCTTTAGATTCTCTATTTCAATTATTTAATTTAATTCTTTAATTTTTATATTTTCCTTGAAGTTAATAACGCGTGTATTTTGTTATTAGAAAGAGGTACGAGGCATCCAAGTAAGTGCTTTAATTGTTTTATTAATATTTTGATATAGAAATCATGTTTAGGTTGTTATTTTGATTCCTAGTATCATGTTAGGATTTTTTCCTAGTATCATGTTAGGATGCTTTTCTTAGTATGATTTTTAGGGTGACAACAATAATTTTCTTATATCAATTATGATATCTATGATGCCTTTTATTGTCTTTCCTAATAGTATCATGTTAGGGCTAAATATTTGATCTTTATTGTTTAGTGACATGATAGGGTTTGTTATTAATCTTGTTAGTATCATGCCTAGGATCTTGATATTATTATGCTTTATTGTTAACATGATTATTTTTATGATTATTATTACGATTATGATTGTTATTTTGATTATTATGTTGCTTGATGCTTATTTTTATTGTTATTTCTTGATCACAACTTTTATGCATGTTTAAAGGGAATTTGTACTTGTAATCACGCTTAATAAGATAATTAATAATCTTGTTTAGGGTTAATTTGATTATAATTCAAGTGATCGCCAATAATATATTTATTTGTAAATTAATATTCAACCAACATAATAAACAGGTTTAGGGTAAACCTAATGATTGTATGTTAGTCAGAAAGTGCACATGAATACGAGAAGAATAAAGTAGAGGCCTATTATTAGGGTAGGTTTAATCTCTTTTAGATTGGATTTGTACATTCATCCCCAAACTTCCAGTCTTGGTTCCAAACCTATTGGAGTTGACGATCTCATGGATCGTTAAAGGGTGTAACCTTCACCCTGTGAACGGTTTACAAGTTCCTAAAACTTGTTGGCGACTCTTTTGCTCTAGCTTCCTTCCCTTTGGATGCCACCATGCTTAAGTGTATGATCACCAGTGGGGTTCAAGTTTGAGGTAATGCTTGAAATATTCCCTACAGTTTGTGAATGCCGAATATTGTCTAGAGCTTGTGAATGCGGAATTTTGTAAAAGGGAAGGTTTAAAAAGAGAAAGAAGAATAAGCTATTGTTTGAGAGAATTAAAGATGATCGTCAATCTTGATAAAAAAAAAAGGGGGGGAAATATGAGCCTATTTATAAATAAAATAGTCCGAAAATTATAGAAAAGAATCAAAATTTGAATCGGAATAAAACTAGCTCCTGTCTCCAGCGATAGGATCCAGCGCGAAACGCAAGCATCACGCATGGCGACAGACTTGTCATTTGGCGCTAATTAAAAGATAAAACGTGCTTTTTTACGGAACCCTCTTATTAATATAATAAGCAATTAAATAGAGTAGATTTTTTATAACTTAAAGAAAGATTTTTATTAAAATGACCGCATCACAAGACTTTCACACTTTCACCTCTTTCGATAATCAAGTGACGTGAAAAGTATTCATCACTGGGTTTTGTTTTTTGGGGAGACACATTTGGATGTCTACAGTTCATGATAAGGGTCTAATAATAGTGTATTTGGATTGGGCTCAAAAAGAGCTTTCCAACAATATATTATAAGCTGAATTCCGATGAATGATGATGAAGTTATGGCTAAAGTACTAAATTGGGCCTGAAATGGTTTTATGGCCCAATGATCTAGTGAAGGGCCCATTAATTAATATTCCTAAAGTTATTAGAATTGATCTAGAAGGTTGTTTTGAGTTCTAATGAGATTAGAAATGATAATTATTTCTTTTATGAAAATAAAGAATTCTAATTGGATTAAAACAAGTGGTTTTAAAGAGATTAAATCTGGTTTTCAAAGATAACTACAGACGTTATTAATCGAATTTAGTTAGATTAAGGATTCCATACGGGTTTTTTGAAAACGCGTGAATCAGCGTGGAACGGCAAAGCTAGCGCGCCACAACAAGCCTGTCGCACAACGACAGGGCTGTCGCGTCGCGCTACACCATGTCGTTCTGCGACAGGGGCAGTTTTACTCCTAATAGGATTCGGTCTGTTTCTGATCATTTTCGGGCTATTTTTCTTATAAATAGGGTCGTATTTCCCCGTTTTTATTCAAGATTCACAATCATCTAATTCTATTCTCTTCTATCTTAAGTTAGAAGCTTATTTCTTTCTCCACTTTCTAAGCCTTCCCTTTTCAAATAAAAATACCGCAATCACGAGTTTTAGACACACCTAGCCAAGCTGGAAGTTGACTTTGCCTTAAACGTGAAAGGTTGATAATTTATGAGGATTTGGTCCCAAATCCCTATTTCAATTATTTAAATTAATTGTATGATTTAATATTTTCCTTGAAGTTACTAACGTGTGTATTTTGTTATTAGAAAGAGATACGAGGCAACAAAGTAAGTTGTTTTAATTGTTTTATATCTTTAGAAAGCATGCTTAGATTTTATTAATTCCTGGTATCATGTTAGGATGCTTTTATTGCTTTCTTGTATCATGTTTAGGTTGCTTCCTGTTTCTTCTATCATGCTAGTATATATCATGTTAAGGATAAGGCTTTGATCTTTAATGCTTAGTGACATACTAGGATTTGTTATTAATCATGTTAGTATCATGCCTAGGATCTTGCTATTATTATTATGCTTTGATGAGATTGAAATTGTTATGATGATGATTTGTTATTATTATGTTGCTTGATATATTATTATTGTTATTGCTTGATCACACCCTATCTTACAGCGTTAAAGGGAATTTGTACTTGAAATCACGCTTAATAAGATAATTGATAATCTTGTTTAGGCTAATATGATTATAATTCAAGTAATCTCCAATAATAGATTTGTTTGTGCATTAATATTAAACCAACATAGATTAAACAGGTTTAAGGTTAATATATTGATTGTATGTTAGTCAGAAAGCGCACATAAATATGAGAAGATTAAAGTAGAGGTCTATTTTTAGGGCAGGTTCAATCTCTTTTAGGTTGGATTTGTACCTTCATCCCCGAATATCCAGACATGATTCCAGACCACTATAGAGTTAGCAATCTCATGGATCGTGAAGGGTTGTAACCTTCACCTGTGAACGGTTTACAAGTTCCTAAAACTTGTTGGCGACTCTTTTGCTCTAGTTTCCTTCCCTTTGGACGCCAAAATACTTAAGTGTATGATCACAGTGGAGCTCAAGTGTGGGATGTTTGAAATATTCCCTACAATCTAAAACACAAATCTTTTAATTTTTTTAACGGATCAATGTATAATGAAGGTGTGCTCTGCGATTTAGAGTTCGTAATATAAATTTCATTTTTGCAAACCAGTTAGATTCATAATCGAGGTATGCTATCATTCTAATCTATATGTGGTTAAATAATTACATGTATTTAGTTTGGTCATTACCTAAAAAAATTAGTTTTAATTTGTAATTGAAATCAGCTTGTGGCATTCATTAGTATTAGTTTTGGACATTACTTAAAAGAGGAAATCACAATTTTACGTTAATCACATAACGAAAAAAAAAAGATTTATGAAATTCTTATCATATAATTTTCGTCAAAAGAAGATTTATGGGAATAACATGTTATTATATTCTTTTAAAAAAATTGAAATCTTGGGCATATAAATTAATTAGTTCCTATAATTTTTCTATATTCCTAATTAGTTGTTTATATGATTTGTATACAAACATAGCTTTGTTATATACAAAGTATATGATATCAAAATATCTAAGTACGGACAAAATTTTTTATAATAATGGAATTTTTTTTTTACAACAGCAAAACACTAAAGTAGCAAAACTATAAAAACTAATTCGACAAGTATTAGCTAGATCATGGGCCATTCCGACCTGGTCTCTTCCTACCTTCCAAACAACACATGTTCTTAACGTAGAAGCCAACTGCTGGATGTCCCAGATAGTCCACCAAATGCTAACATCCACTGACTGAGGATTATCAAGGCTTTGAACCAAATTAGCAGAATCCGAGAGCAGAAAGACATGGGGAAAACCTATCAATGTAGCCCATCCTACTGCCATTAAACAAGCAAGGGCCTCTGCATGTAGAGCGGAAACCGCTTTACAGAAATTGCCTCCCCCATCTTGGAAAGTATTGACATCTAAAGAAAAGGCCCAACCTAACCCTGCATTGTCAGTGTTCTTCTTCCACGAACCATCAATAAGAATAGTTACTCCATTAAATTAAGTATAGTGGAAATATGTTGAAAATATTTAGATATCAAATGCGTCAATGATTTGATGTGTAATTGGAATATTTTGTAAAAAATTTCTACTTTAACTAATTAAAATTTTGTATGATATACTTCCTTGCTCCAAAAGTTTTGTTATTATTGTTTTGGAAAAAAAAATTATATACAGTATAAGCAATATTATTTTGATATATATAGATTGTGATAAATTTTTTTTATATTATGCGTAACATTTTGCACTGTGTTTGGATAGAACTTTTGGAAGGAAAGGGAGGGAAGGAAGATGAAGGAAGGGGAGGTGAAGGAGGGTGAGGGCTGGAGAAAACCAAATCCCTCATTTGGATAACAGAGAAAATGAAGGAAGAAAGAGTGAGGGAATTTGCTAGTTCTTGTGAATTTTACCCATGACTGAATTACTGTGTTTGTTCTTGAGATAATATGAATTGAAGTTTTCAATTTTTCAAATTCAATAATTCACATATCAAAATTTCGAAATATAAAATTCTTTCATCCACAAATTTTCCAAAATAAAAAATTCTAGAAAGCAAATTTTCTTCACTGTTTATTTTCCAAAACAAAATTTCTGAAAATTGATTTTTGCCAAATTAAAACCAAAATTTCTGAATGTTGGTTTTAGAAAAAATTGTATTTTTTGAAAATTGATTTCTAAATATCAAAACCTTTTTTTTTTCCAGATTATCGATTTTTAAAGATCAAAATCAATTTTGTGAAACTTGATTCATGTAATTAAAAACCAGATTTCATGAAAAATCGATTTTTGTAAATAAAAACAAGAAATTATGTTATCTCAACACTAAAAAATTTAATACTTTAAAATCAATTTTGGAAAACAAAATTTCTTATCGAATTTTTAAAAAGGCGAAGAATAGTTTGGATATGTCGGCGAAAGATGACAGTGGAAGATGATAGCTTGTGTTAGAGGTAACAAACGAACAGATGTGCTGAATATTATTAAAAACAAGTATTCCTTCCAAATCTTCTCTTGTTTAGAAAGATTTGTTTCCTAATTGTGGAAGGAAATTATTTCCTTCCATTTCTCTTCCTCCTAATTCCCTCCCTCCTATTTTTGCTATTTAAATGGAGGAAAACTCATCTCTTCCTTTCCCTCCCCTTCCCTTCCCTTCCCTCCATTTCCCTCCATCCAAACAAGCTGTTAAAGGAAATAGAAGGAGTCTTCGAATATTTAGTGAATATTTGCTTTATATAGACTAGTGGAAAAGAGCGTGAAAACTTTATTTATGAAAGTGACATGGGGAGCTTTTGATTGGAGTGCCCCTTGTTTTAGTATAGTGATAGATAGATTTCTTTCACCTACTAACAGTTAATTATATCTCTAGTAACCATACTTTATATCAAACAATTCACATTCTGATTACAACCCTATAATTTTTCAAAAAACTTTTAGCCAATCCCACTGTTGTGATTATTATGAAACATATGGAGTATTTATTTTCTAATAACATATTTAGTATAAGTATATTATAGTATAATAGGAGAAAGTATATCATAATTTAATATTTTGTCACATTCATAATGTAATAAGATTAATACCAGAATATAAAAAAATTGTTTTTCTATGTAATGACCAAACATAGTTTAAGTTACACAATTTGGGTCACAAATAAGTTCGAGAAAAACCTAATTACATTTATCGGATCAAAATGCGGCCACTTCATCTTCTACATACAAACTTGATACTCCTTGTTCTGTGACAAAATTACACAATTTGGGTCACAAAAATCATATTTTTGAACCATTCAAAGCGAAATTCGTCCTTTGAAAATACTTATAAATAAGATTGTTGTTGAGATTTTTTATGAACGAAAACCTAAAATCAATACCTACAAAAAACACAATTTTATTTACGAATTTCTATCCCAATTTTTGTCCGGACTTGCAAATTCATCAACAACTAACATTGATTTTAGGAATAAGGGGTTAATCTATGACATGATTGATGAACAATATGAAGTATGAACAATTGTTGAATGATTTTAATTTTGTGATTTTTGTGTTTTGGGTGTTTTTGTCCCTTGGGAGAGTTACAACACGAAGACTGATCCACAGTGAGTTGTACTTGCAAAACAAACGGAGACACCGGTTGGGTGGTGCTCCGCCTCCGACGCACAAGTTAGTAACTTGAAACGGAATAAAAAGAACGGAAACTAGGTGGGTATCTGCTTGGATTCCAAGCTCAAGTCTTTCTCTGATGTAAGAGAATAAGGGTGTAATAAATGATTGAATGTGTCCCCAAAATGGGGAAATATCTCCCTATTTATAGGGTCGTTGGAAAATGTGCCCCTACCTAGGTCACTTGACCTAGGGTTTAGTGGGTTGCGCCGTTTTACGGCGCTCCTAAGAGTTTGGGCCTTTGAAAGCCGTTATTTCAGAAACATATCTGAGGGCGCCAAGTGTCAAGAGGATGTTGAGCCACATGGGCCATCTTGAGCTCGACACGTGGCGACCTCTCATTGGTCCACGTGTCTAGGGTAAAAATACCCTAAACATTTGCCCCTCACAGGTCGCACGTACATGTCACGTGGGGCCTGTGACACGTATCCACCTTTCATAGGTGAACAGTAACGGGTAAAATTTTAAATTTTAAATCAAAATTTTCCCCCCGCTTTTACTTTCTATAAATAGAAAGTTACCCCCCCTCCTTTTCACACTTTACGCTCATATTGACTTTTTAGAGAGAGAAAGAGAGAGATTTCTAGAGAGTTTTCTCTGCTCCCGCCTGCATAACAGCAAGTTTCAAGCTTCCGAGTGCTAGCAGTACATCATCCGGTTCACCGGCTGTAGCGGTTTTCAGATTTTCCTGAGTCAAAGCAAGGTAACCGCCTGTACCATTTTAGCTTTCCTCCCCTTCAATTTACATACCATTTTTCTTTTTTTCGCCTGTATGCCCGGCTTTCTTTAGAAAATAGAAAATATAAATGAGTTCCCAATCCAACCACTCGGCACTGCCTAGGACACTCAGCCGATCCCCCAGAACGGCTGAGTCTAGAACAGGGGGTGCCTCTTCTAGACTGTCGGAACCAATATGCTCATCTCCGAATTCCTCCCTCTCTGTGTCTGTGCAGGACACAATGGCCAGAACGAAACAAACATCCAGGCGGACTAAAAGCCGGCGCACCATGAGAGTGCCATCCGATGAGGTTTTCTCGGAAGGGGATCCGAGGAATTTGAAGGAGAGCGGATCTGACGAAGAGGCTCCCTCTACCTCCGGAGCTCGGGAGTAAAAGAGGTGGACGGCGAAGGAGCCGCCTCCTCAAATGAAGCCGGCCACGCGGAAGCCGGCCAGGGACCAAGAGCGGAATCCTCCGGCTCTGACCAAGGAGATTTTGCGGCTGACTATCAGCAACCCCCCAAAGTTGCTGACCATCCCAACCCCAAAAGAACCCGGATGCTGCCGAGTAACATTGCCCTTCTTAATAGCGGGTTCAGGGCTTTTAAAGAGAAACATCCATTTGGAAAGGGTTGGGAGGTTATTGTCCCTCCGGCTGATGCTGTGATGGCCTGGGGGGATGACATTGACCATGCAGATGACTACTTCATCTGCTATGAGGCGGTAATAGAAGCCGGCCTCCAGTTCCCCCTCCACCCCGGGATTAGGAAAATCCTTAAGAGGTATGATCTGGGGGTTTGGCAGCTCACCCCTAATTCGTGGGTGAACATATTAAGTTACATTGCCGCCTGCGAGTTCCAAAACTTGAACCCCAGCTTCTCTACCTTCGCTCACATGCACTACTTGAGCAAGGCTCCAGGCGGCCATGGGGCATGGTATACGCTGACTACCCTGCCCCAATATCTAATGACTTTGGACAAAGTGTCCAAGTGGTCCGGGTGGAAGGACAAGTTCATTTGATTTCCTCTCCAACCCTAAGACACAACCGGACACTACGCAAGTACAACACTGAGCCGGCTCTTCTTGGACGTAAATGCCCTCTCCCGGCACTATCTACTAAAGCCCGGGAGCAAATCATGGAGCCGGGATTTTTTGAGACAACAACTGAGCCCATGGGGGATAGGACTCACATCATAGTTCCCAAGAACAGGATCCCCCATCCGGACTTCTTCAAAGATGAGTGCTTCTTGTCCGCCTGCGGACTGAGTACGATGTTTTCCAAGGGTAGAATACTTCTCATCCGGAATGATTGTCATTTTATTTTTATTGCAAACTTGCCTTAATTCTTTCTAACTTGACATTCTTGTTTTTGCAGAAGAAGCCCTGAGGATGGTTGACCAGGATAAGACTCCTGCTAAATCTGCGGCGCAACTGCGCAAGGAGGCGGCCCTTGTCAAAAAGGCAGTCGTCGAGGCTACGAAGAAAGGCGGGGTAAGACCGCCTGACTTTATGTTTGCATTTTTTTTTTACATACCGGTTGGGTATACTTATATTTTGCTTCTTTCTCAGGAGTCCGCCAAGAGAATCCCTCGATCATTCTCCAAGCTTCTCAAAAGGCAGGGAGATGATCTGGAGAAGGCTCCGGCTGCTAAAGCCGCAAGGAAAGATCCCTCCCAGAAGCAAAGTTCTGCCCAATCTGGTCGTCCAACGACTGGGGGCAAATCCCCTGCTGTTCTGAAGAAACTGAGTGAAAGCTCAGAACAGCATAAAGCGCCGGAAGCCTCTACGGCTTCGAAGGGTGGCGAGCCACCTAAGGTTGCAGGCGGTGCGGCAACCGCCGGGGGGAGGACAAGCCGGAGACCCATCCGGAAGTTCACGGTAAGGAACGAACTGAAATACCTTGGCCACTTAATTTTATGAGAATTAAGACTAAGGTTGATTCTTCAAAAGGGTCAGCCAGCAGCCGGCAACGGATGAATGCCAGCTACGCTCCTTCTATCTCACAAAGAACTACTTTTGATGCAGATCTGCTTCCTAACCCGCCGGATCTCGCCGGCTTCGCGAAGCGGATGGTGAGGACCCTCACCCGGTCTGAGAAGGCCTCCATACCTAATCTGCAGGTCGTGGACTTTGACCGGATAATGGGCTCTCTGGCTGAGGTACAAGATTCCTCTATCTTAATGTCTTTAATCTTTATTCTGACTAAGTAACTCATAAACCGGCTGTTATTGATTCAGGCTATGGTGAGAGTGGACAATCTCCGGGGTCCCTTCAGGTAGAAGCAATAAGAGGTAAATGACGCCAAACGGAGGGCCCTAGAAAACCTCAACTTTGCTGATCATTCTGATTATATGTGTAATTTAAAGATTAAAGCAGTAGAGTTGAAACAGGAGGAGCTGATCCGGAGTTTGACGGCTGCAAACGATGAAGCTAACAGCCGGGCTGATGACCTTGATAAGCAGCTGAAAGATGCCAAATCTGATCTCAAGGAATTAGAATATGCTGACAAGGAGAATTCCCAACTCCGGATTGACAACGACCGCCTGAAGCTTGAGCTCATGACCCTGCGCAACAAGCAGTCGGATGAGCTGGCCCGGGAGCATATCTGGCTGACTGAGGAGAATGAACGGGAAAACTTGGCCCGACTGAAGATCACTTGGGGCCTCCTCTACCCAGAAATAGACTTTGAGGTCTATAAGCTGAGGTATGATTATGCCACTAAGGTGTATGATGCCCAGCAACTAGGTGATGCTCCTCCGCCTCGCTTCCAAGACTGGGCTGCTGAGCAGGGATATGAAGTCTCGGATGATGAGGAGCCGGCGGATGATCATCAAGAGGGCCAAGCCAGCCAAACTCAGCCGGAGAAGACTCTGCCTCAGCCTTAGGCGAGCCTCCCACCTTTCTGCGACAATATGCCAATCAATGTTGTTTACCGGCTTGCATGTCGTGTTTTGTTTTATCTTTTTACCAACCATGGGGTTGGATTAACATTTCCACTTTCTTTCTTCACCGGATGTGTCCGGTTAACAATTATTCTGGCCTTTGTGCCATTTCAAATATAAATGAAGTATTCCGACTCAGTCGGATTTTATATATGTCTGTTTTGAGTTTTTTCAATTTGAATTTTTTATATGTATGCAATTATTTAGTATTTTGCCTAACTTAAAAAAGCATGCGGCAATTTGCAATCCGGGTGCTCTTGCCCCTGGGCGGCTGTGTGGTTGGTTTTATGTCAAGCTGATTGATTGGCATGAAAACACTTGATACTTGGAGAAGTATGGAGTGTTTTTAGGCCAATCAATCACAATGGTGATTGCCCCAAACCAAGTGCACAGCCGGCCATAAAAGCGGGTGCTTTGAGCTTCTTACCCAGGCGGTTATATTCCGTCTGGGGTTAACGCGTAGCCATTACACAATCCTTTTCCCCAATAGGGGAAGTGAGTGCAACATTGGAATAAATAACCCAAGAATCTCTATCAATGACCGACTGATGCCTATGGGCATCCGGTATCTGGAAACTTATTCGTTCTTCCTAGGTTATTTTTGTCAGACGGCTATGAGTTGACCAATTTGGTCGTTCAATTTTTGTCGTCTGCATGGGTAGAACCGACAAATAGTCTGTTCTCTGCGACGATTGCACCCGGAGGGGTGTCGTCGGACGCCTTTGTCCATGTTGGGACAGGCGATTTTATAAAATGAGCAACCATCTGGCCATCTTAGCCTCTGGCCTTGTTTGATACCGGTTGTATAGCCACTAAACATTTTTGCGCTTAGTTTTTAGTCAGAGTATTGAATTTACACTAAGTATTGAACTTAGTTTTTTAAGCAAACAAGTCTGTCTGGGTATTACCCAGACGGACAGGCAAATATTTGATCATACTAAGTATCAAACTTAGTTAGATAAATGGAGAATTCGTCTGAGTATTACCCAGGGGATAGTCAAGTAGTTGAATAAACAAAGTATCAAACTTAAATAAACAATAGATCCAAGTATTACCCTGGCGGATAAACAAATGTAATCTTCACTAAGTATCAAACTTAGTTAGGCAAATGAGGAATCCGCCTGGATATTACCCGGATGGATAATCAAACGATAACTCAATTTTGCAAACAAAGTCTAAATCTTCATTAATTGACTCACTGTTTACAAAAAGTTTACATTCTCAGAAGTAGTACTTTTTTAGATTGTCTACATTCCAAGTTCTAGGCAGGCGCCTGCCTTCTGGAGTTTCCAGGCGGTAGGTGCCATCCCTTACTTCTTCATAGATCCGGTAGGGGCCGTCCCAATTTGGAGTTAGCTTTCCCAGCTCATTGGCCCTACCGGTTGCCTCCATTTTTCGTAACACTAAGTCGTCAACTTTCAAAGGACGCTTGTGTACTTTTTTGTTGTAGGCTCTAGTCATTTTCAGACGGTAAATCTCATGACGCAAGGCGGCATTGCCTCTGCGCTCTGGGAGTGAATCCAATGCCAGGCGCATTGCTTCCCAGTTTGCCTCTTCATCATACAGCATGACTCTGAGAGTCGGCTCATAATGTTCGATGGGCAAGACAGCTTCAGCACCGTAAACCATGAGAAATGGGGTTTCACCGGTTGCCCCTTTGGCTGTTGTCCGGATGAACCATAGGACATGGATTAATTCTTCTGCCCATAAGCCACCGGCTCTTTCTATTTTCTTTTTAATGCCTTCTGAGATGAGTTTGTTGAAGGCCTCAACTTGGCCGTTTTCTTGGGGTCGGCCAACAGATGCAAAATAGCTTGAGATCCCCTGATCCCCCAACCAATTTTTTAGCTGAGGCGTCTCAAACTGAGGACCATTATCAAACACCATAGACATAGGTACCCCATACCGGGTGATGATGCTCTTCCAAATGAAGGAAATTACGTCTGAGGTCTTGATGTTTTTAACCGCCTCAGCCTCCACCCACTTGGTGAAATAATCCACAGCCACCAAGATGTAACGCTTTCCGCCTGGAGCAGGCGTGTAAGGACCTAGAATGTCCATGCCCCATTTTGCAAACGGGATTGGGCTGTGGATGGCCGTCATATCAATAGCCGAACGGTGAATGAGTTTACCAAACTTTTGGCACTTGTCAAATTTCTTCACCAATTCCTTGGCGTCTGCCTCAAGAGTGGGCCAAAAGTAATGTCGTCTGGATCTGACGGCTAGGCACCTGCCGCCTATATGAGAGGCGCAGAATCCCGAGTGCAAGTCTTCGAGAACTTCCTTCCCCTTTTCTGGGGTGACACACTTCAACAGGGGCTTAAGAAATCCTGCCTTGAAGAGTTCTTCATTTTTCAACTCGAAGCTTGCGGCTCGCTTCTTCAGGACGGTTGCTTCCTGTGGTGAATCAGGAAGTGTGTCGTTTGAAAGATAGGCCCGGATGGAATCCATCCAGGTGGAGCTTCGGTCTAAGGTTCTAATGGGCTCTTCATGTATGCTTCTCTTTTTAAGAACTTCCCAAAAGAGTGACCGAGGAGTATCACAGCAGGCAGATGAAGCCAATTTGGATAAGGCATCCGCCTGGTTGTTATCTGACCTGGGCACTTGATTCAGACGGAATTCCTCAAGTGCCCCAGTCTCTTCCTAGACTGCCTGAAGATATTTGATCATAGCCGGATGAGTTACCTCATATGCTCCCTCATACTGGCTAACGACCAATTGTGAATCAGAATAGGCGTCAATCTTCGTTGCCCCTGCTTCCTTACACATGCGGATTCCGGCTAGCAGGGCTTCATATTCCGCCTCATTATTTGAGGCTTGAAACTTAAACCGCAGTGCATATTCAAATTTGTCCCCCTCTGGGGACTCATATATAATTCTTGCACCATAGCCGCTCTTGGTTGAGCTTCCGTCTACATACACTTTCCAAACCTGGTCAAGATTATCCGGTTGCACCGGTCGAGTCATTTCAACAATGAAGTCGGCAAACGCCTGACCTTTCACTGCTTTTCTAGGTTCAAAAGTGATTTCAAGACTTTGCATTTCAATAGCCCATTTCAACTGTCTTCCGGATGACTCCAAAGTAGACATTGGTCGCTTGAGGGGTTGGTCAGTGTAGATTACCACCGGATCAGCCAAGAAGTATGGCTTCAATTTCTTGAAGGCCATATACAGAGCCAGTCCAAATTTTTCTACCATGGGGTACCGGAGCTCAGCATATTTTAAGACATGGCTAATGAAATAGACCGGAAGCTGAACACCGTCTCTCTCAGCAAGGAGAACGGCACTAAGAGCATGATCTGAGACGGCTAAGTACATATATAACACCTCCCTAGGAAATGGACTAACAAGTCTTGGCAAAGAGTGGAGGTGTTCTTTTAGCCGTTGAAAGGCCGCCTCAGCCTCATCTCCCCATTCAAATCTGGTCTTCTTCCTGATTGCTTGGAAGAAGTAAAGGCATTTGTCACCTGACCGGCTGAGGAACCTCCCCAGAGCAGCCAGGCAACCGGTTAGTCTCTGTGCTTCCTTGACAGTGCGGGGTGACTTAATGTCAATCACCGCCTGTATCTTCTCAGGGTTTGCCTCTATCCCCCTTTGATCAATCAGGAATCCGAGAAACTTCCCAGACTCAACACCAAAGACGCATTTCTTAGGATTTAACATGACCTTATGCCGCCTGAGTGTGGTGAAGGTTTCTCGGAGATCAGCAAGGTAATCCGCCTGCTGTTTGGATTTGACTATCATGTCATCAATATATGCCTCTACATTCCTCCCAATTTGATTAACAAAGACAGTATTAATCATTCGTTGGAATGTAGCCGGCGCATTTTTTAAGTCAAACGGCATCACCATGTAACAGAATAGCCCCTGATCAGTGACGAAGGCCGTATTTTCTTAATCTTTCTTCCACAGGGGTATCTGATGGAAGCCGGAGTAGGCATCCATAAAACTCATCAAGGCGTGACCGGCTGTAGAGTCGACCAGACTGTCGATCTTTGGAAGCGGATAACTGTCCAATGGACACGCATTGTTGAGGTCCGTGTAATCAACACACATGCGCCAGGTCCCATTCGGTTTCTTAACAAGGACCACATTGGCCACCCAGTCGGGAAAATTACAAGGCCGAATGAACCTGGCGTCTAGGAGCTTTTTGACTTCGGCAGCTACCACCTGAATTCTTTCCTCGCTGTGGTTTCTTTTCTTTTTCCAGATGGGCTTCTTTTTAGGATCCACGGCGAGCTTGTGGACAGCAAGATCCGGGCTAACGCCTGGCATCTCTTCCACTTCAAAGGCAAAAATGTCTTTGAATTCTTTTAGCAGAAGGTGCAAGTCTGCACCCAAAGTAGCATGAGCAACCGTCCCAACCTTTACAGTACGTTCCAGACGGCCGTCATCCAGAACAAGATCAATGCTTTCACCAGCCGGTTGGGGACGGAGCTCATCTGACCGTTCACCGGCCAGTGATTGCTATTTTTTCTATTTCTTCACCTCCACCCGCAGAGGTGCTTTTCTTTTCTTTCCGGCTGCTGGTGGGGCAGGAGCTGGGTCGACATCCTTGACATTGTCAAGGTCTATGGGTTCCTGACCGCCTGGGGCCACGGTATCTCGGACGGCTGAGAGATAACACTCCCGGGCCGTCTTCTGATCCCCATTAAGGGAACCCACAGTGCCGTCATCCCTCTCATACTTGATGAGCATGAGAGATGGGATGATTACTGCCTTGGCTACGTTGAGAGTTGGCCGGCCAAGGATGATGTTGTAGGCAGTCAACTCCTCAACGACCAAGAATCTGACGACAATATGTCGTCCCTAGCCTTTCTCCCCCAGCCGGATGGGTAAGTCAATTCTACCGGCTGGGTAGACCATCCCACCCCCAAAACCAACCAAGGGGTGTGTGACCGGATGCATGCTGCTGACATTGTATTTCAGCTTTTGCAGGCACCGGAGGCTGATGATGTCTGATGAGCTACCGGTGTCTATAAGGATCTGTCCAACCAGCAGGTTGGCAACCTTACATTCAATGACCACTGGGTCATCATGAGGGCGGCGGACGCTGCCCCTATCCTTCTCAATGATCAAGACGTCTGGGAAGGAAGAGCTGGCAGACGCTTGCTCATCATCTTCTTTGTCTATCTTTCGAAGATGGCTCTTGGTGCCCCGGATGATAGGGACACCACATGAGAACCCGCCTGCTATAGTGTAGACCGGCTCCTTGTCAGTATCCGAGCTACTAGCAGGCTTGGGGGTAGTCTTGGAGGACTGACCCTTGTTTTTCTTTTTTGCCCCGGCTGGGGACTTGGAAATGTAGGACTTCAACAGCCCTTTGTCAGCCAGACGGTCCAATGCCCGCTGAAGACTGAAGCAGTCGTTGGTGTCATGGCCAACTTCCTCATGGTATTGACAAAATTTATTTTTATTCCTTGATTGAAGGGAACTTTTCATAGGATTCGGCTTCTTTAGGGACAGCCGGTCCTTTATCTCCATGAGGATGGAGTTGCAGTCCTTATTAAACTCGTACTTTGGGGCGTACGGTTTAAATTCTTTCTTCTTCTTCTGGGACGGCTGGTGAGAGTCACCAACCGCCCAGACCTCTTTCCTCTTCTTGCTCTCTTCTTTCCTTTTGGCTGGCTGAGCAGGCCAGTTTTCTTTCTTCTTGTCAGACTTCTTAGAGTCCGACTGGCCTCCAGGAGAGCAGAGGTCGGTAGCTTGAATGTAGTTTTCCGCCTCCCTCAAGGCCGCCTGCAGGGTGAAAGCCCCTTTTCTGACTAGGTCGAACTTAAAGGTCGACCTGTTATCTGAGATGAACACTACAAGAGGGGGAGTGAATTGTAGTTGAGTTCCTAAATAATAATTTTGTAAATAAAAAACAGAACAAAATAGGAACTTGCGATGCACACAAATTTTACGAGGAAACCTTCTAGTGCCCAACTAGAAGTAAAACCTCGACCCTACCTTAGGGATTTCAAACTCAAACAATTCCACTATAATAGGGCAAACACCAAGTTACAACCTATTATAATTCAGCCTATACTCTCAAGTTCGAGAATGAACTTGCTACAGAACAACACCTTGTTCTACCCAGTTTGAGTCCCACACTCAAACTCACTCGTACTCCCTAAGTACAGATCTTTCCCCTTCTCACCAGAAGCTCTCTCTGTATGCAATGATAAAAACACTCTTACCCTGATAAACCCGAAACCAAATACAAGAATTAACACCTAGTATATGATAGGCAAGCTATGCATGAAACTCGAAACTAATATGACAGTATGATAAGCTTGGCAACTTACGCAACTATAGCTCTGTAAATTTTTCACGCATAAAACTCATAAAAAACCTCGGCTCATATTATTCTCTACTATTTATACGAGTATTACCTGTATAAATAGTAGGTTTACATAAAGATAAATAAGTAAAACTTAACTTATCTTAAAACACGGTTTTTTAATTAAATCCTTTGAAGAAAATCTTTTCAGAAAATAATATAGAAATATTGAATTAAAAAGCATAATATCTTTTTAACAAACTGATTTTAAAATATAAATATTTAAAGAAAATCTTTTTCCGATTTCTATCTTTTATCTTTTCCGATTTTAATTTATTTTCCAAGCTAATTGTCACGCTTCTAATAAGTTTCATGTATATCCTACTTAACATATTTAACAATGAATCTAGAAGATAAAATCTTAACTAAAACATTGTTGCGCTGTATTCTTGTTCAGGCAGGTTTACTTGGACTTCACGCTTACTAAGTTCCTCCAAAGATCTTAGTTAGCAATCTTCAAGTTCCTTTGAAGGAACGTTCCTGTGAGAGAACTCGGTTCCTGTTAGGGAACTCTTCTTTTATATTGAATAACTTTCTTGATATAGAACTCCTCCAAGTCTTCTCGGCTTTAGTTACTTCTTCCATCTCCAAGATCAATTTCACCTAGGTTGCACAAACACTTGAAAAGTCTTTATGAGATGAGTTTGCTGTAACTCAAGTTCCTCATCATCAAAACCTTTCAACATCAACAATTTCCCCCTTTTTGATGATGACAAACTAAGCAAACTCTTGAGAAAGTTAAAACAAAATAAAAGGTCGTATTTTTGTATTTTAAATTTATTGACAGAAAATAAACACACAACAGAAATAAAACAAAAACAAAAAGTAAGCTAAGTAAACTAAAAGTAAACGAAACTGAGAAAGTTATGATACTTTCTCAACTGGAACCCAGAACAACTTAAGCCACCATGTTTGCTTCTTCTTTTCCCCCTTTTGGCATTATCAAAAAGTCCTGTATTTTCAAGTTTATTAAACATCCACCAACAGCCCCACAAGAAATTCATCGAGTGTGGGAAACTAAAGGCAGCGCTGCTAAACAACCTCAAGTAAGATCTACTCTTCAGTACAAGTGTTCAAAAGATATAAAAACACACTAGTAAAAGCAGAGTTCCAACTATTCATTCCATAAACCAAAATATTTAACATCCAGATAAAAAATTTTAAAAATTTACAATCAAAATCAATTGTTCAAACATTTAAAAACGAAAATTAAATATGTTCATAACTAAGACAGTGAGAGAAAAAGCTAGGCTAATTTTGAGATGGAGTAGGCTGAACTTGAGATGAAGTAGGCTAGGTTTCAAGAAACTCCAGAATCTTGTTGAAGTCCTCCTTTGTTTGCTTTGCAGAGGCCTCCAACTTTTCTTCAACCACCTTGAGCTTCACTAGGAACTCCTCCTTCTGTTCCCGTAGAGCCTTGTGAAGTTCTTTCTCCTGGAACTCCTTCTGTTCTTGAAGGTCCTTGGTCTGTTTGAGCATCATTCTCTTGAGTTCCTTCAACTCCTTCCCCTGCTCCTGGACCAATTTTTCAAGTGTCAGCACATGAAGTTTTCCAGCAGAGTCCTTCATTTGACTCTCTACCCTCTCCATTCTGTCAGCCAACTCAGCAACTTGCCCTTCAAGGATATTCTCCTCGACATCCAATTCCAGTGGTTGTTCCATGATAGTTTGAGGAACACTACTGGCAGAAATCCTCCTACTCTTCCTGACAGGCTGTTCTGACATAGCCTTTTCCTTCCTCTTCCCTGTCACTTTCTCTTTCTTTTTCTCTCCTTTCGATCTCTAATTTCTGAATTTTTCCCTGTACTACTTCCAGACTTAACCCAGCAAGGGTTTCCTCATTGATCACATTTTATAGCTTCTCATTCAAAGCCCCATATTTTCCTTTTAAGATCACTCCTGCACTTTCAAAAACAGTAGACAAAATGGCTCCATACCCCACTTTTGTCCTACTTGGAACACAATGAGCTAGATGCTGATACATCAAAGAAGGAAAGTTCACCTTAATCTTCTTTGAAATGCAGAAGATTACAGCCATATCCATTAAGCATGCCTCCCCCTTCTTAGCAGTCCTAGGCAGAATAGTCTTTTTCACGAAATTAAACAGCATCTTATTTAAAGGGCTTAGATCATTATGACTCATGACCTTCTTACCCCTCTGACCCCCTAATTCTTCAACTATATCCCCAGCCATGAAATTTCCTACATTGATACTACCCTTTCCCTTCAAGTAAGTATCATAACCTTCAGTAGGAGCTTTTAGAATTTTACCTAGAGTTTCTAGGTCCAATTCAATCTTTACATCATTCACCATGCTCGTTATTATTCCCAATTTTTCCTGAAAATTCTTGCAAAATTCATTCATAGCAGCAGGATACAAGTAATTTGATGAAACCCTAGTCAACAGAAATTCCCAACCTTGAAATTTAATTAAATCAAGAAACTCTAAAAATCTTGCTTTTCTACACCACACAGCGTCAAGATGATGACCTACTACATACCTTCCTGCCATTGATTCAAGTTCGTCTTGATCAGTTGCCTCCTCTTCTTCATCTTCCTTTTCCTTTTCTGAGTTGTTCTCCTCTTCTTTTTCTTCCTCTTCTCCCTCGCTTATTTCCTCTTCTTCTCTGTTCTCCTCTGTTGTCTCTTCTGGGTTCTTCATTTTTGCAAATTCATCAACTTCCTCAATTTTCTCTTCCAGAGACTTCACATTTTGTTTTCTTTCCTTCAACTCCTTTAATTTTTGAAGAACATTCGAGACAGAGGAGTCCCCTTGATCGATTGTACTCTCTACTTCTTTTGGTTTTGGAGGAGATTTCTTAGGGTTTTCAGAAGGTGTTCGAGAGGTAGAAGATGCTTTGTAGTTTACCATGGCTAAAGGAGATGATTCTTCCTGAATTGAGTTTTCTGGACTTTGGGATTCTTCATAGGAAACAAACTCAGCAATGATCACCATTGAAGCTTAAGGAAGGGTTTTAAAGGGGTTTTCAAAGTTTTACTGAGAGGGAGTAAATTTGATGTGACAGTGAGGTGAAAGAAGTGGGTGAAAATTTGCTTTTTATAATAAATGAAGCGGTGGGAGAGAATTAAGGAATTTTTCACTGTTTAGTTATTAATTGAACAAATTCAATTAATTTTTCAAAATTTAAACACTGGATGAATCTTTCAAAGATTTTAAATTTCCAAATTCAGTTAATCTTGATTGAAGTTTCTATAAAACACAATTGGAACACGCTTTCAACAAGTATGCAATGTACAAATTTAATAACTTATACTGTTGAGCAATTTAATGAACTTACCTTTGGTAGTTCACAACGGTGACACTTTAGCTATGTTTATCACACCAAGTTTGTGGTAGAAGTTCTTTTTGCTCTATTTACAATATTTTTGACTTTGCCATATCTTGGAACTTCAGAGGCTAGTACTTCAGCTTGATCATTCAAAGTTCCAGTCTCAATTTCTCAAATCTTTCTCTGTTCAAGGGCTTGGTTAGAATATATGCAATTTGATTTTCAGTTTGGCAAAATTCTAACTTAATATTCCCTTGCTCCACATTATCTTTTAGAAAGTGATGCCTAATGTGGATATGTTTTACCTTTGAGTGTTGAACTGGATCTTTAGAAATACATATAGCACTTGTATTATCACAGTAAATCGGTACACATTTAAAAATAATACAAAAATCTTTGACCTGTTGTTTTATCCATAGAACTTGTGAGCAACATGCTGCTGCAGCTACATACTCAGCTTCTACTGTAGATAAAGCAACTGTGTTTTGCTTCTTGGAACCCCAAGAAACTAAACAAGGTCCTAAAAATTGTACCATACCTGAAGTGCTTTTCCTGTTTACCAATTCACCTGCATAGTCAGCATCTGTAAAACTATTCAAATCAAAAGAATCACTTCTAAGATAGAAGAGACTCAAATCGTCATTTCCTTTAAAGTATCTAAGGATTCTTTTTACTGCTGACAAGTGAGACTCCTTTAGATTTGCTTGGAACCTGGCACACAGACCCACACTAAAAGATATGTCAGGTCTACTCGCTGTTAGATAAAGTAGTGAACCTATCATACCTCGATACATAGATTGATCAATGCAATTTCCAGATGGATCTTCATCCAATCTAGTAGCAATTCCCATAGGAGTATTGTTGGTTTTGGCATTTTCCAACTTGTATTTCTTGATCAGTTCCTTAATATATTTTTGCTGATGAATCATAATTCCCTCTTCAGTTTGCTTAATTTGCAACCCAAGAAAGAAATTTAATTCTCCAGTTGTTTCGGGGTTTTCTGATGTCCTGCGGGAGAGTTACAATTCCGAGACTGGAACCGGACGCCTGTACCTGCAAAATAACGGAGACTCCTGAGAGCTCCGCCTCCAACGGTCAAGTTAGTACCTGATTAAGGAGTAATTAATACAGAAATTAAAGTAATAAGGTCTCTCTAGGTGAGAGTATTTAATGTAGGTAATCTGCTTTGCTAGCGAGATCAGCCGGTTATTAGTGTGTTCCGTAATGTTTCTCCTCCGTTCCGTTAATTATTCGGTCCCTCGATTAATGAGGATTAATCGAGTATTTATAGCCTTGGGAAGCGTGCAACTCTCTAGGTTTAAGGTAAACCTAGGGCCGATCGGGCTTCTAGACTGAAATGGGCCTTGATGGCCGGTTGTCCCATTTGGCATGGGTGGACACGTGGCGTGTCTTAAGTGGTCCGTGGAGGACGCGTGGCGGAACCTGGTTGGTCCACTTGTCAAACGGTGCTTGGTGGATAAAAATCCCCTAATCATTTGCCCCTCACAGGTGGCACGCGACTGGTCACGTGTCGCCTGTGACAGGTGTCGCACGGTGACAGGCGACGGCCCGTTACAGGCGTCACCTTGCAGACGGCCGGGAGATTCTCCCGCCCAAATTTGAATTCGGAAGCGACCCTTCGCCTTCTCATTTTTCCTATAAAAGGAAGTGCTGACTTCGGTCATTTTCACATTTGAGAATTTTTGCGAGAACATTCGGACCCCTGAACTTGCTCTGACATTTTCGGACTTTTTCTGCCTACCGCCTGTTCTGACAAGCCGACTGACCCGAACTTTCAGGACTTCATCAACTGTCATCCGTTCAGGTAACTCAGTTCTCTTACTCTTAATTTTCTTTTTATTTTTTGAAATGGCACCATGGAAGCACACGACACGCCCCAAGTTAGTGATCAGCCGGTCACCGGGAACGGCTGAATCTAGGACTAGGAGTGCCGCCTGCCCTTTTCTGGACCCATCTTTGCCCTTTATACAAAGTCCGACTGAATCTGTGTCTATGCAGAACGTGATGGCCAGAACAAAAAAGACTGCTAGAATATCAAACTCAGACGGCTCCTCCCAAAGGGTACTCCTTAGCGAAACATCTGACCAGGCGCCAGATGTGGAACGAGGCGACTGTCAAGCTGACAGTTCTGAGAGAGGGACCAAGGTGTTCCCTTCTCATCTAACCGTGGACATGTCTAATTTACCTTCTGCTCCTTCTAAGGGAGAGGAGGCGGGCCCCTCTAGGAGAGGGGAGGAGTCGTCCTCTTCGGACTCGTCAGGGGACGAGTCCGATTCCAGCTCTTCTGACCATAGTTCTTCTGACTCAGAAGAAAAACATAACCGCCTACAAGAGGCGAGAAGTTCCCATGCAGTGGAGAAGGGGGATAATTGGGCAGAGCCGTCCGCCTCTTACAGAGAGGAAAACACCCCCTACTACTGCAGGGTGCCCCGGGGCCGGATCGCAACCATGCGAGACAACGTGGCGAGCTTTATTGCTAACCACAAAATGAGCCCGGAATATTTACTGTTTGTGCCGGATCCAGAAGATACTGTCGTCTGGCCGGCTGGTACCAGCTATGGTGACGGCTGTTTTGGCTGCTATGTGGCGGCCATCAAAGCTGGTCTGCGCTTCCCATTACATCCGGCTGTTCAGCGGATTTTAGATGGGTATGATCTGGGGTTATGGCAGTTAGCCCCCAACTCTTGGGTAAACGTACTCGGCTATGTGGCCGGGTGCGAACTGAACGGGGTGGAGCCAAGTTTTGAGGCTTTCGCCCACATGAACTATCTCAGCCGGACCCCTAAGTCGGGAGGTACCGGCTGGTATCAACTAACAAGCCACAGGGGTTACCTCATGACGAGAGGTAAGGCAAACAAATGGAAGGATTGGCGGAACACCTTCCTTATTATCGAGAGTTCAGACACGGAGCTGAACAAACGTTTTAACAAGTGGAACAGAGATCCGCCTCTTCTTGCAGGCGGCCGCAGCATGCCGCCTGTTCCCCCAAAGGCTAAAAGAGAGATCCTAGACAAAGGACTCTTCAAAGTAGAGACTAGGGTGAACTCTACTTCAGGGGTACGAGAGCAAGTACCCCTACACTGCGTCCCGAGCTTCAAGTGGCTCTATGATGAGTACTTCTTGGCCGCCTGTGGCCTCGGCAGTCGGTGCTCTAGAGGTAGCCGGCCTGACGAATACTCTGTTTTCTCACGCCTTGTTTACTTGGGATTTTTACTAACTTTGCTGTTTATTTCTTTCAGCCGACGCCATGAGTAAAATAACAGCATCTAAGACTGCGGCGGCCATGCTGCGGGTTTCGCTAATGAAGCAGTCGTACGCCGACTCCCCCAGCAAGGAGGCACCCTTGGTAAGCTTTGAAAACTCTTCCCCTTTAAGTTGTATTATGCATATACTAACTCTTTTTGTTTTCAGTCTGGCACTCCAAAGGCTTCTTCCTCGCAACAGCCGGACCCCAAGGCCCGGAGGACGACTGTTGCAAGCTCTCCTGGGTCTTCCAGGAAAACAGTGGCGGCTGAGAAGCAGCCGGCCACTTCTTCAAAAACCCAAGCGGGGCCGCCTAGATGTATGGACCCTTGCTTGTAAAAACTCACTCTTGCTTCCTTCTTGATTAGGTCTAACTTGTTTTTCCTTCTGCTTAATGCAGCCGGCCCCCAGGGACTTGACTTGGTTGAGGTAGCCAAGTCAATGGTTAAAGTAGTTCCTCCCTCTGACAGGGAGGCGGTCAAGGGTGCCGGCACCCTTGACCTCGATGGAATTTCGGGGATCCTAGCTGAGGTATACCCTTTTGAAGTTCCAGGACGCCTGTTAACCCTTTTGATTGGAAACTGACGCCTGTTTTTCTTTGTACTTAGGCCCTGCTCCGAGTCAACAGCCTTCGCAAGCCGATTGATCGGAAAAACAAAGAGGTAAAGGCCGCAAAGGCTATGGCCGCCTCCAGCTGTGATAAAGCAATGTTTCAAATTGCCCAAAATGAAGTACTGACCATTGATCTTCTTTATTATCAGGCGCAGGCGACCGCCGCTGTTCGGGCTCAGCTAGAGGCGGCCCAAAAGAAGGTTGACGAGCTGGAGGGGACCGTCACCAAACTTAAAGCCGAGCTGAAGCCCCTTCGTCAGAAAATGCACTCTTACGAAGCCATGGAGAAATCTTTGGCTAACGTAAAAGAACGCCTGGTGAACCAGGAGAAGAGTCTTACCCAAGAGCTCTCGGACAAGGCCGAGCAAGAGAAACAAGAGCTCGTCCGGGAGATGGTGGAAGACTCCGCCCAAATCCAACGCATGACCTGGGAACGACTGTTCCCCAGTGCCGACTTTGCCTCATGGGAAAGAACGTACCGCCAGTGTTCGGAAATATATAATCAACAGATCCTGGCGGCTGCTGAAGAAGAGGCGATGGACGTTGCGTTGGAGGAGGAAGAGCCTGTTGTGGCGCTTGTGCCACTTGGGGGTAAGGCATCAAAAGATGATGCAGCTAAGGCCGAGTCCAGCAAGAAGAGTGCTGACCAGGCGGCTGCTGCTGATACTGAACTGCCCCCTTCTTAAGCTTTAAGTATATTTTTTCTTTTCACGGCCTGCGTGCCGTTTGCTTTGTAATTACCCGGCCAGGGGGCCGGGGTTTTGAATATTCTGCTGGTCTTTATGGCCGGCTCATTTTAATCAAATTTTTTGTTTTTGTTCAAATTTGTCTAAGTATTTGAAATTTGCTCACTAGACAGACTGTTGTGCATGGCCGAACGTTAAGACAGGTACAAATAGTAAGTATGCCGCCTATGCCCCTGGACGACTGGTTGTCTGTTTCCAGGATAGATGATCAGTCGGCCATTTAATCAATCGGTATTCGAACTCTTTATTCAATTTGACCAAGTAAATAGAATTACCAAGTAGCCAAGGAATTTAAGTAGGAAAACAAGCAGCGGGTACCGGTTGTTTCCCTTTATTGCCAATGTTGGCCTCTAATTTGTTATTTGTTAACCTAGCAAGAGTATTGGTTGAGAGCCTTTGTTTATTAAAAACAAGTGGACGACTCGTACCTTTTAGGCTCAGTACTAAGTTTGAGTGACTATTAAGTTAACATAGGAGTTACTTAGTCTTCGTCACAATCTTGATTGAGTAGTAAAGGTATCAGGCGGCGTAGGCCGGCTAGACCCCTTGATTTACCAATGTTTGTTGGCTATTTACTCAATAGGTTATCCAGTAGGAATAGGGGTTCGAGTGCCCTTGTTTGTATAAAACAGGCGGACGACTCAAACTTTTTAGGTTCCATACCAAATTTGAAGGAGTGACTATGAGTTAACTTTGGAGTTACTCAGTCGCCGTCACTTTTGTTTGAGAAGTAGAGGTACCAGGCGGCGTAGACCGGCTAGACCCCTTGATTCGCCAATGTTTGTTGGCTATTAACTCAATAGGTTATCCAGTAGGAATAGGGGTTCGAGTGCCCTTGTTTGTATAAAACAGGCGGACGACTCAAACTTTTTAGGTTCCATACCAAATTTGAAGGAGTGACTATGAGTTAACTTTGGAGTTACTCAGTCGCCGTCACTTTTGTTTGAGAAGTAGAGGTACCAGGCGGCGTAGGCCGGCTAGACCCCTTGATTCGCCAATGTTTGTTGGCTATTATCTCAATAGGTACCCCCTGCATTTATCCCAAGTAATACAGGCGGTCATCTGACTCAGATGTCAACTGCTACCACTGGTTTGGTTAGTGATAGAGTTATCCTTGTCTCAAAAACGGCTACGTGGTTGCCCTTTGGGACAGTCGTATAGGTGCCGTGTAATTAGTTTATAGAACAATGTTCCACCCAAAAGGGAGCTGCTCTCTGCGACGAATTTCATCCGAATGGATGCCGCCGGACGCCTGCTATAATGTTGGGACAGGTCGGATTAGTTTTTAAAAGTTAGATCAGTTGACTAGGCGCCTGGTCTGATCATTCGGCCGGTGGCCTAGGTAAGTTCTTGGTGAACGTAGGTGCTAAGTCAAAGAAGGGTAGCCGCCTGTTAGGCACAGGGTCGGCCAGGCCCTAATCTTTTTAGCTAAGTATTGTGAGTAAAATACTCAATGGAGAGTAGCCGACTGTAAAGGTACAGACGGCATGCCCCTCTGATGATAGAGTGAAAAAACTCAATGGAGAGTAGCCGACTGTAAAGGAACAGACGGCATGCCCCTCTGAAGATAGAGTGAAAAAACTCAATGGAGAGTAGCCGACTGTAAAGGTACAGACGGCATGCCCCTCTGAAGATAGAGTGAAAAAACTCAATGGAGAGTAGCCGACTGTAAAGGTACAGACGGCATGCCCCTCTGAAGATAGAGTGAAAAAACTCAATGGAGAGTAGCCGACTGTAAAGGTACAGACGGCATGCCCCTCGTAATACAAAATTGAATAGTAAGTGCCAACTTTATTAAGTAGCTCTTTACTTTACATCATTCAAAAGAAATATTTCTTAAGGTTATCTACATTCCAAGTTCGAGGCAACGGTTGTCCGTCTGGTGTTTCCAGACGGTAGGTACCGTCCCTGACTTCCGCATAGATTCGGTAGGGTCCTTCCCAGTTGGGAGTTAGTTTGCCAGACTCGTTAGCCCTACCAACTGCTTCCATTTTTCTAAGTACAAAGTCCCCTACTTTGAGTGGACGCCTGTGCACTTTTTTGTTGTATGATCTAGTCATTCTTAGGCGGTAGATTTCATGGCGCAAAACAGCATTGCCCCTCTTTTCAGGAAGTGAGTCTAATGCCAGGCGCATAGCTTCCCAGTTTGCCTCTTCGTCATATAGCATTACTCGAAGAGTCGGCTCGTAGTGTTCTATTGGAAGAACAGCTTCTGCACCATAAGTTAGGAGGAATGGAGTTTCTCCAGTCGCCCCTTTTTCAGTCGTCCTAATGGCCCAAAGAACATGTGGTAGTTCATCTGCTCATAGGCCGCCTGCTCGTTCAATTTTTTTTCTTGAGACCGTCTGAGATGATTTTATTAAAGGCTTCTACCTGGCCGTTTGCTTGTGGACGGCCGACAGATGCAAAGTAATGTCCAATTCCTTGGTCTCCCAACCAGCTTTTGAGAACAGGCGTCTCAAATTGGGGACCATTATCAAAAACCATAGACATGGGAACCCCGAACCGAGTGATGACGTTTTTCCAAATGAATGAAATTACATCTTTCGTCTTGATTCCCTTTACAGCCTCCGCCTCTACCCATTTAGTGAAGTAGTCAACGGCAACAAGTATATACCTTCTGCCGCCTGTAGCAGGCGTATATGGACCCAGAATGTCCATGCCCCACTTAGCAAACGGTAGTGGGCTGTGAATGGTAGTGAGGTCAGTAGCCGGACGGTGAATTAATTTGCCAAACCTTTGGCACTTGTCACATTTTTTCACCATCTCCATTGCATCTGCTTCCAAAGTAGGCCAAAAGTAGCCCTGCCGCCTTGCCCTTTGAGCAAGCATCCTACCACCTATATGGGAAGCACAGAAACCAGAGTGAAGATCATCTAGTATCTCTCGTCCCTTTTCAGGAGTAACACACTTTAAGAAGGGTTGAAGGTGCCCCCTCTTGTGCAGTTCCCCCTGTATCATTTCAAAACAGGAGGCTCGTTTTTTCAGTGATGCCGCCTGTTGAGGATCATCCGGCAGTGTACCGTTTGTCAGATATGCCCTGATTGAATCCATCCAGGTTGAGCTTCTGTCTAGAATTCCAATAGGATTTTCCTCGATGCTTCTCTTCTCCATTACTTCCCAAAACACAGTTCGAGGAGTATCGGAGGAGGCGGATGATGCTAATTTCGAGAGTGCATCTGCCTGGTTGTTTTCTGATCTCGGTACTTGGATCAGATGGAAATCCTCAAGGGAGCCGACTGCTTGTCGGACCGCCTGTAAATATTTGATCATGGCCGGATGTGTTGCTTCGTATTCGCCATTGTACTGACTCACTATCAGTTGTGAATCAGAACAGGCGTCTATTTTCCTTGCCCCGGCCGCCTTACACATGCGGATCCCGGCTAGTAAAGCTTCATATTCTGCCTCATTGTTTGAAGCCTGGAAACTGAAGCGTAGAGCATACTCGAACCTGTCGCCCTCTGGAGATTGACATACGACGCCTGCTCCACAACCGTTTGAAGTAGAGCTTCCGTCCACATATACCTTCCAGACTTGGTCTGGAACTTGAGAGTCAGGAGGACGAGTCATCTCTACAATAAAGTCAGCAAAGGCTTGCCCCTTCACTGCTTTTCTAGGCTCGAAAGTAACTTCGAGACTCTGCATTTCTATGGCCCATTTGATCATTCGTCCGGAGGACTCCATGGTGGTAAGGGGCCGCTTGATCGGTTGGTCGGTATACACGACGACTGCATGTGCCAGAAAGTAGGGCTTCAATTTTTTAACAGCCATGAAGAGTGCAAGACCAAATTTCTCCACTAGGGGATACCTCAACTCGGCATTTTTCAGTACGTGACTGACAAAGTAGACCGGAAGTTGACAGCCGTCCCTTTCAGCAAGGAGCACCGCGCTTAACGCATGATCAGAGACGGCCAGGTACATGTAGAGATTTTCTTTGGGCAAAGGGCTGACCAGCCTTGGCAAGGAATGCAAGTGAACCTTTAATTTCTGGAAGGCGGCCTCAGCATCCGGCCCCCATTCAAACCTTGCCTTTTTCTTAATTGCCTGGAAAAAGTATAGGCATTTGTCGCCTGATCGGCTTAGAAATCTTCCCAAGGCCGCCAGACAACCTGTTAACTTCTGAACCTCTCGGACGGTACGAGGCGACTGCATGTCAATGACCGCCTGTACCTTCTCAGGGTTCGCCTCTATTCCTCTCTGGTTGATAAGGAATCCGAGAAATTTCCCAGACTCAACTCCAAATACACATTTCTTGGGATTGAGCATGACATGGTGCCGCCTGAGTGTGGCGAAAGTTTCTCGGAGGTCCGTCAGATGATCTTTCTGAAGTTTAGTCTTAACAATCATATCATCAATGTATGCCTCGACGTTTCTCCCAATCTGATCAAAGAACACTGTGTTTATCATTCGTTGGAATGTAGCCGGGGCATTCTTAAGACCAAACGGCATGACCGTATAACAGTATAATCCCTGATCAGTGACGAAGGCCGTCTTCTCCTGATCTTTCTTCCACAAAGGAATTTGATGAAAACCAGAATAGGCGTCCATAAAACTCATCAAGGCATGGCCGGCTGTTGAGTCGACCAGGTTATCAATTTTGGGCAGAGGGTAACTGTCTTTGGGGCACGCCTTGTTCAAGTCTGTGTAATCTACACACATTCGCCAGGTGCCATTCGGCTTTTTAACAAGTACCACATTTGCAACCCAATCTGGGAAGTAACATTGCCGAATGAACCCTGCATCAAGTAATTTTTTGACTTCGGCGGCGGCCGCCTGACCTCTTTCTTCACCATGGTTCCGCTTCTTTTGCCGTACCGGCTTCTTTTTCGGATCCACAGCGAGTTTGTGTACTGCCAGATCAGGACTAATGCCTGGCATTTCATGGACTTCAAATGCAAAGATGTCCTTGTATTCTTTCAACAGGTTGTGAAAGTCATCACCAAGGTTTCTCAGAGCAGTCGTCCCAACTTTGACTGTTCGGTCAGGGCGGGAGTCGTCTAATATCAGGTCCGTATGCTCACCAGCCGGCTGAGGGCGGAACTCATCCGGCCGGTCCTCTGCCAATGATTGCTATTTTCTTGCCTTTCTGGCGGACTCTGTCTGGGACGCCTTTCTTTTTCTGTCGCCTGTTTCTTGAACAGGCGCACTTTCCTTGACATTGTCAAGGTCTGTTTTTTCTCCACTTGACCCAGTGGCCTTAGCAGTGGGTTTGACATCCGAGAGATAGCACTCTCGGGCCATCCTCTGATCTCCCCTTAGGGAGCCGACTGTTCCATTGTCCCTTTCAAACTTAAGCAGCATAAGTGACGGGATTATAACAGCCTTGGCACTATTCAGGGTTGGGCGACCCAGAATCATGTTGTAGGCAGAGAGTTCCTCTACAACTAGGAATCGGACTACCATGTGTCGTCCTTCCCCTTTTTCGCCCAGGCGGACGGGTAGATCAACTCGTCCCAGTGGGTGGACGACTCCTCCTCCAAACCCTATTAAAGGGTGGGAGGCCGGATGTATGCAGTCCGTCTGATATTTCAGTTTTGACAGACATTTGCTGCTGATGAGATCTGAAGAGCTCCCAGTATCTATGAGGATTCGACCAACTCTCTGGTTGGCCACTTTACATTCAATAACGAGAGGGTCGTCATGCGGCCCCCTTATTCCTCCTAGATCCTCTTCAGTGATGACAATCTCAGGAAATGTATATTTGGACGGTCGTTCTTGGTGAACGGAATTTACATCTAACCGCCTTATATTATCTTTGTTGCCCCTAATAGTGGGGCCGCCTCCTGAGAAGCCGCCTGCAATGGTGTAGACGACTGCATCATCTGTATCGGAACTGTCGGCCTGTTGATTCTTTTTTGGCCGACTGCTTTTTTGAGGAAATATTCCCCGTAGATTTCTTGACATAAGTGTCAAGATCACCTTGATCAGCCAAGCGGTCTAGGTACCGCATGAGACTAATGCAGTCGTTGGTGTGATGACCAATGTCATCATGATAAGCACAGATTTTGTCTTGGTTCCGGTTGCTCGCAGAACCCTTCATGGGGAGCGGTTTCTCAATTGAGAGCCGTCCCTTTATTTCTTTTAGGATAAACTGGTTATCCTTGTTAAACACATACTTTGGGGAGTATGGTTTGAATTCCTTTTTCTTCTTGGCCGGCTGTTTAGAGGAATCAGCCGCCCAGACCCCTTTTCTTTTTTCATCTTTGTTGGACGACTGTTTCTGTCGTCCTTCTCTATTGTCGAACCTCTTCCCGTCCGACTGTTTCATTGTACACAGATCAGTCGCCTGTATATAGGCTTCTGCTTCAATCAAGGCCTCTTGAAGAGTCGCCACCCTTTTTCGAACTAAATCAAATTTGAAGGTAGACCCGTCTTTGAGACCTCTAAAAAAGTCAGTATAAGCTACCTCATCCGGTAACCCTTGAATCTGTATTCTCATCAGGTTGAACCGCCTGATGTAGGAACGAAGCCCCTCCTTTTCACCCTGCTGAATTGTTCCCAAATCAAGGGTCGTTTTCTTCGCAGGGATGTTCATTGCAAAGTTGGAGGCAAATAAGTAAGCAAGCGTCCTGAAACTGTTTACACAACCAGTCGGCAGGTTGCCGAACCATTGCTGTGCAATTCCCTTGAGAGTTGCTGGGAAACACTTGCACCAAGTGGGATCATCCAACCCTTGAAGGTACATCAGGTTGGTGAATGCCATCAGATGGTCTTCCGGGTTAGTAGTGCCATCATAGGCGCCTACTAAAACATTTTTTACTTTGGCCGGCTGAGCGGCTTCAGTAATTTCCTTGGAGAAGGCCGACGGCTGTTCACCAAGTCTAAGCAGCCGTAGCTGCCAGTCCATAGGTTGGACGTTTTTTGCTGCAGGTCCACCAAATGGAGGTGGCTGCATAAAATATTGTTGTTGCGGCACAAATGGCAAATTTGGTACCGCCTGCGCACTATGAAAGCCAGACTGACGGGAGGTGCCGCCTGACTGACTCTCATGGTACGACTGAGTTGGCCTCATCGAGGCATTTCGCAAACTGTCCTGAAAATTTGAAGTAGAAGCCGACTCTGATAACCGGTCACTCTTCTTCTGCTCTAGCAGGTGCCGAGCATCTGTGAACGTTTGCTTTGACCCATCCGCCTGAATATGACGAACCGGTTTCCTATTTCCCGTAGGATAACGGAGTTTTGTGAAATCAAGAGCAGACGGCTCCCGCTTCTTAGATTTAGGATGGGGAGTCGCCTCTCGCCCTTGAACTGGCTTCCTCTTCAGTGAAGTGGAAGGTTTTTTGGCCGCCTGCTCTTTGACTGAAGCAGGCGGTTTTTTGTTGATCAACTCTTGGATCTCTCCCTTGAATCCCCTCATGAAGGTCATGAGTTCGTTCCTTGTGATGGGAGCAGACCCATCAGTCGGCTGTTGCCGAGCAAGCGGTGCGCCTGCTGGCTCGCTTCCTGTTTGAAGATACTCCCGTTCCCTTATTTCAGTATGACGGGTACGGCGGGCCCTTAGGGTCCCGTCTGGAGCTGTATGAGTTTCAACTTCAAATTCACTTTCGGTATCATGGTCCGACTGAACTTGAGGGTCGTCTAGGGGACGCCTCTCTTCTGGGGTCGGTACAGACTTGGATGCCATCTCTGAAGTACTCTCCCCACAGACGGCGCCAAATGTTTCGGGGTTTTCTGATGTCCTGCGGGAGAGTTACAATTCCGAGACTGGAACCGGACGCCTGTACCTGCAAAATAACGGAGACTCCTGAGAGCTCCGCCTCCAACGGTCAAGTTAGTACCTGATTAAGGAGTAATTAATACAGAAATTAAAGTAATAAGGTCTCTCTAGGTGAGAGTATTTAATGTAGGTAATCTGCTTTGCTAGCGAGATCAGCCGGTTATTAGTGTGTTCCGTAATGTTTCTCCTCCGTTCCGTTAATTATTCGGTCCCTCGATTAATGAGGATTAATCGAGTATTTATAGCCTTGGGAAGCGTGCAACTCTCTAGGTTTAAGGTAAACCTAGGGCCGATCGGGCTTCTAGACTGAAATGGGCCTTGATGGCCGGTTGTCCCATTTGGCATGGGTGGACACGTGGCGTGTCTTAAGTGGTCCGTGGAGGACGCGTGGCGGAACCTGGTTGGTCCACTTGTCAAACGGTGCTTGGTGGATAAAAATCCCCTAATCACCAGTCATGCTCATTTAAAATTCTCCACTCATAAGGTCAGCAAAATACTTGCACAGAGATTCGTTAGTTGCACCAAATAAAATATCATCAACATAAATTTGTACAACTAAAATATCAGTTCCATTTGACTTTAAAAACAATGTTTTTATCAATTTTGCCACGTTTAAAACCATTAGCCAAAAGGAACTTAGATAATCTTTCATACCATGCTCTAGGAGCTTGCTTTAACCCATAAAGAGCCTTGTCAAGCTTATAGACATGGTTTGAGAACTCTGGATTTTCAAATCCAGGAGGCTGTTCCACATAGACTTCCTCATTTAAGTATCCATTTAATAATGCACATTTGACATCCATCTGGTACAGCCTAAAACCCATATAAGCAGCAAAAGCAATAAGTAAACGTATAGCTTCTAACCTGGCTACAGGTGCAAATGTTTCTTCATAGTCAATTCCTTCTTGCTGGTTGAAACCTTGTACAACTAGTCTAGCTTTTTTCCTGACAATAAAACCATGTTCATCTAGTTTGGTTCTGAATACCCATTTTAGTCCAATGGACTTCTTGTTTTTAGGTCTAGGTTCCAGATGCCAAACTTTATTTCTTTCAAATTTATTTAGTTCAGCTTGCATAGCATTAATCCAGTCTGCGTCAGTTAAAGCCTCAACATAATTTTTAGGTTCCATGGAAGAAAGGAATGCATTGAATGCACATAAGTTCCTAAGCTGAGATGTGGTTTGAGTTCCTTTTGTGATGTCACTCATGATTGTGTCAACAGGATGAGAATTCTGATATTTCCAGGGCCTTGGAGTGAAATCTTTGATTGGATACATCCTCTCTTCATTATTGTTGAAAGGTTCTTATGTAGGAACTTGATTCTGGAACTCAGGTTGAACTTCTTCAGGAGTTTCCACATTTTGGCCTTCATTAAGATTTTCAGTCTGTTCTTGAAGTTGAGTTCCTGGTGCATTCTCCAACTCTGGTTCAGCATTTGTTTCATTATTCTTTACTTCTGCAACTTCACCATGCTGCTTCTGCGATGATGCTAGTTCCTCATCTGGATTTTGCTTACGCACAAGTCCAATTTCGAAATCATCATCACAATCTTGTACATCAACCAACTTTTCAGTCTCATCAAACATAATATGTACAAACTCCTCAACACACATTTTTCTTTTATTATAAACTCTATAAGCTTTACTATTTGAGGCATATCCTACGAAAACTGCCTCATCACTACGTTCATCGAACTTTCCCAAGTTCCTTTTACCATTATTGTGAACAAAACATTTGCAACCAAAAGATCTAAAGTAAGAAATATTAGGTTTTCTCCCTTTCATAAGTTCATAAGGAGTTTTGTTGGTGATGACCCTAACAGATACTCTGTTGAGTATATAACATGCTGTGTTCACTGCCTCAGCCCAGAAATTCCTAGGCAGCCTGCTTGATATCAACATTGTCCTTGCCATGTCTTCAAGACTCCTATTCTTGCGTTCCACTACTCCATTTTGTTGTGGAGTTCTTAGGGCAGAGAAGTTTTGATCCATACCATACTCAGCACAAAACTCATCAAATTTTGAATTCTCAAATTCTGTTCCATGGTCAGATCTAAGATGTATTAACTGATTACCTATTCTTCTCTGTTCTTTCTTAACAAAAGCAACAAACTCGTCAAACGTTTCATCCTTACTTACAAGAAAGAAAACCCAAGTGAACTTAGAAAAATCATCAACAATAACAATTACATATTTCTTACCACTTCTACTTTGGATTCTCATTGGACCACAGAGACCCATATGAATGAGTTCCAAAGGTCTTTTGGTACTTACCATCTTTTTGGACTTGAAAGAAATTCGGGTCTGTTTACCTTTAGCACAAGCTTCACACACTTTGTCATACAGGAACTTAATGCAAGGAAGTCCTTCTACTAAGTTCTTAGATCTTAATTTATCCAGTAAAGAAAAGCTTGCATGACCAAATCTTTTGTGCCATAAAAGAGGATCATCCTCAATAACACTAAGACATGTTAAACTACTGTTAGGAACCTCGTTAAGATCCACAACATATGTGTTCCCTTTTCGAGTTCCTTCTAAAATAATGTTCCCAGTGTCATTGTGGATGATTCTACACTTATTTGAAGTAAAGCTAACAGAGTTACCTTTGTCACAAAACTGAGAAATACTTAACAAATTTTGCTTGAGGCCCTCGACCAAAAATACATTATCAATAGCATGGGAACGTGACTTTCCTATCTTGCCAATAGCAATTATATCACCTTTCATGTTATCACCAAAGGTCACAGTTCCACCATAGTAGGCATCCAGTGAGAGAAATCTAGTTTTATCTCCAGTCATGTGCTTAGAACAACCAATGTCGAGGTACCAAGTGTTGTTCCCCCTCACTGGAACCTGCAAGAAGAATTTAAACATTAGAGTCAGGAACCCAGGTTTCCTTAGGTTCCTGTGTAACATGGGTTGATTCATTTTTCTTTACCCAGATTTGTTTTACATGTTTGATATTCTTCTGAGTGCTTTGTTCTTTCTTAGGACACTTAGCTTGCTTATGCCCTGTATTGCCACAGAAATAACAAACAATGCTACTGGGCAAGTTGACATACTTCTTTTCTTTCTAGAACTTCTTTTTAAAACCTAAACCTTCAGTATTCTTAGTTTGAGCCTTAGTGATCCAATCAGGAACTCTATACTCTATTGGTTGTTTACCTTTCCTAGCCCTCTCAAGTTCCCCCTCAAGACGTGCCTTATCCATTTTTAACTCTTCCAAATCATGTTTCAATTTTTCAAAATTCGGATAATCAGTCGGTGGAGGAACTTCAAAGTTAGGAGTATCAACACTTAGTTTTAACAAAGACAATTCCACATTCAAGAGTATGTTATCTTGTTTTAAGTTCTCTAGTGTTTCTTTTAGAATTTTATTGTCATCAAACAGACTGAAGAACCTGTATTGAATGTCAAACTTCATGTTATCAACCCATTCACTGTTCTCCTTGTAAGTTATCAAAGCTTTATCACTTAGATGTTTGGTTTATGCAATTCTTTTAGATCTTCTTGTATTTCCAAAACAGTATCTATTAGATTCTCTTTAGACAGATGTTTTAATTGATTGTAAGAGAACCATACCTCAGACTCAAGCTCCCTCAGTTTGGCAGCTTCATCAGTTTTTACCATTAGACATAAATGAGCAGTTTCTTCTGATGGTTGATCGTCCTCTTCTTCTTCTGAATTTGTATCTCCCCAAGCAGCAAGCATGGCTTTCTTAACGTTGTCCTTGGTGAAGTAAGGCTTGTAGACTCTTGACTCCTTGGATTGCTCCTTGCCTTTAGTCTTTCCTTTCTCTCCATCTTGAACAGGACAATCTTTGATAAAATGATCCTTTGATCCACACTTGAAACACGTTGTGTTTCTGGAACTTGTATACTTCTTGTTCCTGTCAAACTTCCTATTGTTCATCATTTTCTTAAATTTCCTCACTAGCATAGCCATCTCTTCTTCATCAACATCTGATCCTTCTGAGTCTTCGGCCTTGAGTGCCAAACCTTTATTTCTGGAACTTTCAGTGTTGGAACTCAGATGAAGTTCATGAGTCATCAATGATCCAGCTAGTTGTTCCATATTGAACTTAGTAAAATCCTTAGCTTCCTACATGGCAGTAACCTTGGATCTCCAGCGTTCATCTTGTGGTAGGCTTCTTAAGATCTTCCTTGCCTGTTCATCAATAGGAATTTTCCTGCCAAGGGAGTTCAGTTCATTAATAATATCATTGAATCTAGTAAACATCTCTTCTATGGTTTCTTTGGATTGCATTTCAAACCTTTCATACCTAGACATCAATAAATCTATTTTAGAATGTTTTACCTCGTTAGTACCTTCATGAGTTACCTGTAAAATATCCCAAATCTGTTTGGCAGACTTGCATCCCATGATACGATTATGTTCATGGGGTCCAAGTTCACAGTGCAGATACTTTATAGCTAAAGCGTTCATTTCAAGTTTCTGATAATCTTCTTTATCATAATCAGAAATAGATTTAGAGACTACCTCATGCTTGTCATTGGTTTGAGTTATTTCAAAATCACCAGTTTCAATTACACGCCAAACCTGGTAATTTTCTGCCTTGATGAATATATCCATCCTGTTCTTCCAGTAGGCATAAAACTTACCGTTGAACATAGGTGGACGTTGGGTAGAGTACCCTTCTTCTAAGTTCTCCTTGTAATTCATCTCTCCAGGAACTTAATCAGCAAAATTATCTACTTGCACGTGAGAACCGTGCTCTGATACCAATTGTTAACTGAGATGAACACTACAAGAGGGGGGGTGAATTGTAGTTGAGTTCCTAAATAATAATTTTGCAAATAAAAAACAGAACAAAATAGGAACTTGCGATGCACACAAATTTTACGAGGAAACCTTCTAGTGCCCAACTAGAAGTAAAACCTCGACCCTACCTTAGGGATTTCAAACTCAAACAATTCCACTATAATAGGGCAAACACCAAGTTACAACCTATTATAATTCAGCCTCTACTCTCAAGTTCGAGAATGAACTTGCTACAGAACAACACCTTGTTCTACCCAGTTTGAGTCCCACACTCAAACTCACTCGTACTCCCTAAGTACAGATCTTTCCCCTTCTCACTAGAAGCTCTCTCTATATGCAATGATAAAAACACTCTTACCCTGATAAACCCGAAACCAAATACAAGAATTAACACCTAGTATATGATAGGCAAGCTATGCATGAAACTCGAAACTAATATGACAGTATGATAAGCTTGGCAACTTACGCAACTATAGCTCTGTAAATTCTTCACGCATAAAACTCACAAAAAACCTAGGCTCATATTATTCTCTACTATTTATACGAGTATTACCTGTACAAACAGTAGGTTTACATAAAGATAAATAAGTAAAACTTAACTTATCTTAAAACACGGTTTTTTAATTAAATCCTTTGAAGAAAATCTTTTCAGAAAATAAGATAGAAATATTAAATTAAAAAGCATAATATCTTTTTAACAAACTGATTTTAAAAGATAAATATTTAAAGAAAATCTTTTTCCGATTTCTATCTTTTATCTTTTCCGATTTTAATTTATTTGCCAAGCTAACTGTCACGCTTCTAATAAGTTTCATGTATATCCTACTTAACATATTTAACAATGAATCTAGAAGATAAAATCTTAACTAAAACATTGATGCGTTGTATTCTTGTTCTGGTAGGTTTACTTGGACTTCACGCTTACTAAGTTCCTCCAAAGATCTTAGTTAGTAATCTTCAAGTTCCTGTGAAGGAACGTTCCTGTGAGAGAACTCAGTTCCTGTTAGGGAACTCTTCTTTTATATTGAATAACTTTCTTGATAAAGAACTCCTTCAAGTCTTCTCAGCTTTAGTTACTTCTTCCATCTCCAAGATCAATTTCACCTAGGCTGCACAAACACTTGAAAAGTCTTTATGAGATGAGTTTGCTGTAACTCAAGTTCCTCATCATCAAAACCTTTAAACATCAACACGACCCGTCTCTCAGACCTTTGAAAAAAGTCTGTAAAAGCTACCTCATCAGACAGCCCTTGAATCTGAATTCTGATCAGGTTGAACCGCCTGACATATGAGCGCAGCCCTTCTCTCTCTCCCTGCTTAACAGTGCTCAAATCAAGGCTTGTTTTCTTAGCTGGGATGTTCATTGAGAAGTTGGAAGCAAACAGGAAGGCAAGCTTCCTGAAACTATCGATGGACCCGGCTGGCAGATTGCCAAACCATTGTTGGGCAATGCCCTTCAATGTAGCCGGGAAGCATCGACACCAAGTGGCATCATCCAACCCCTGCAGATACATGAGGTTGGTGTAAGCCATGAGGTGGTCTTCCGGATTGGTGGTACCATCATAGGTACCAACCAACACGTTATTAACCTTGGCCGGCTGAGCCGCCTCGGTTATCTCCCGGGTGAACGCAGAAGGCTGTTCACCCAGGCGTAGCAGACGAAGCTGCCAGTCCAATGGCTGGACATTTGAATATGCCGCCTGACCCCCAAAGAAGGCCGGCTGCATGAAGTGAGGGCGATATTGTTCGTAAGCCTGAGTAAGCACATACGGGAAAACTCCAATCATATGAGGACCAGAATGGACGGTATTACCGCCCGTCTGACTCTCATGCAAGGAAGATGCATTCCCGGCTGAGGTATTGTTGAAGTTGTCTGGAAAGTTCGACGTTGAAGCCGACTCAGACAGCAACTGGTTTCTCTTCCGGTTAATGATCTCCCGGGCATCAAGAGTTGATTTTTTACTTCTCACCGGCTGCTTAGTCCGGCGAGTGTTGTTGGTATTCTTCCCAGGAAGGAGAATCCTTGACCAATCAATGGTCCCGGATGCCTTCTCCTTTGGATGAGGAGTGGGCTGCCGGTTTCTGACTGACTTCCCCTTCTCTGGAGGAGTCTTCTTCGCCGACTGACCTTTACTTGGGCCAGCCCGGCTTTTGATGATCAGCTCTTTAATTTCACCCTTGAAACTTGTCATGAATCTCATGAGTTCGTCTCGGGTGACAGGGGCTGATTCGGCTGCCGTTTGGGTTTCCCCTTCCGGCTGCCCAGTGGATCTGCTTGGACCCGCCTGGGAGGCACCCCGCTCCAGAGTCTCTCTGGGCCGGATGTGCTTGATTCTGAGAGAGCCGTCTTCGGCTGTAAAGGTTTCAACCTGAGGATCTTCATCCTCCTGATCTGTAAAAACTTTTGGGTCATCGCCCAGACGGTTAGAGGGTGGTACAGACTCTTGAACCATCTTCGAGGTACTCTCCCCACAGACGGCGCCAAATGTTTTGGGTGTTTTTGTCCCTTGGGAGAGTTACAACACGAAGACTGATCCGCATTGAGTTGTACCTGCAAAACAAACGGAGACACCGGTTGGGTGGTGCTCTGCCTTTGACGCACAAGTTAGTAACTTGAAACGGAATAAAAGGAACGGAAACTAGGTGGGTATCTGCTTGGATTCCAAGCTCAGGTCTTTCTCTGATGTAAGAGAATAAGGGTGTAATAAATGATTGAATGTGTCCCCAAAATGGGGAAATATCTCCCTATTTATAGGGTCGTTGAAAAATGTGCCCTTACCTAGGTCACTTGACCTAGGGTTTAGTGGGTTGCGCCGTTTTACGGCGCTCCTAAGAGTTTGGGCCTTTGAAAGCCGTTATTTCATAAACATATCTGAGGGCGCCAAGTGTCAAGAGGATGTTGAGCCACATGGGCCATCTTGAGCTCGACACGTGGCGATCTCTCATTGGTCCACGTGTCTAGGGTAAAAATACCCTAAACAATTTGTAATTATAACTATAAATTCAAAATTAATTAATATTACAAAGTAGATTTTATAATTTATAATTATATATTTCTAAAAAAAAATACATGTATTACAAAAAGAATACAAAAAAAAATTACAATTTTAATACATTATGGATATCAAAAATAATTCAAAATGAAAGTAAAAATGCTAAATATAGGTCAATCAGATTTTGTCACATCAACAAATTGTGGTGTCATTTTTAAAGAATAACATTGTAGAATTTTCATGAAATTTGAGGTTAAGAGGGTTTATATAATTTGAGTTGTTTAGCTTTGGCTCTAGAAATTTCACAAGATAAGGGTCAAACTTATCTTGAGTTTGTTACATAATCTCGGTAAACAAATTTCCAAAATTTCCTTTTTATCAGTTTTCAAACCAGTTTCTATAATTATCAAAAAATCATTTTTTTAAATATTAAATCCGAAAATAGAAAATAATTAATATATACTTGAAAATAAATTATAAATTAAAGAGTTGATACTAGAAAATCGTTGACTAAATTTGCTCAAAAATTTTGGGTATTACAAATATTCTATCTTGTTTTAGAGTATTAAAGGGTTGACCTTATTATTGTTACTAGTTTCAAAATGATAACCTCGCTAAAGTAATACAAAAAACAGTAAAAAAGTTATCCTTGGAGAAGTTTTAAGAAAGTTGGATCGCTAAAGATAAATAACTGAACATGTAACAAAAGATTCATAAACTTTTCGTTGATTAAAATACAAAGTCGGGACTAAAACTGTACAAGGTGAAGGAAATATTATCTCCATGTTCATACAATTGGAATAAACGTTTGGTCTTCAATACATCTAAATTGTAGCATTGAAGTAGCTTATTGATATTCCTCCAAGAAGACAAATTGCCTAGAAAATTAATGTTTCATGAGATCTTTGTATATATTCACCTATGTATCATAATCGTAGCATTAATTGTAGATTAGTAAATCCATTCTTGGTAATTGTCAAATCTACATTGCAAATACTACCTTTGTTAATTATTATGTGCAACAAAGTAATATTTTGTGTCTCCAAATAATACCCCTTTAGTGTACATAATTATTTACGAAGGTAGTATATATATAGGTTATAACTACTTGTCTTCGTTGTTTGTGTACTTGGTTGGTAATTATCAATTATATTTGTGATTTGGGAGTATCTTTTGGCGTTATAGGGATGATTGTTTTAATCCTCCTTGCATCATCATATTTTCTTACTAAGAGTCAACTAAAGTTAAGACAAGTTCTCTTAAAAAATTACTTTAAGTTGTGTGTGTGTATTTTGCACATATATTGTACATATATTGAATGTATATATATGCATTGCATATTTTTTCCGTATTAATTAATCCAATAGTAGATCCTCGTTTTTTATCTTTTAATTATTTGTAACATGTTTTTGATATATAATTATATAGTTGTATTTTAAGGTCAAATAATTAACTTTACATAAATACTATTTAATATTTTACTTTATGTTCTGCTTACATTGTCTTTATTTATTTCTTGATTATAAATATTTGAGAATTTGAGAAAATCAATAGAAAACTGTCATACATTACACAAAATATAAGTAGATGATTAAAGGAGAATATGAATTGTGATACATACCTTGGATGCAAGTCCCACTCCAAAACTTTGCATCACTAGTCCATATAATAGAAAGTAAATGTGGTGGGGAACCAAACTATGGTAGTGTTGTTACATAACATCATAAAACATGATTTTATCATAGTTGGTTTGTTTTCCCAACATGTACACAACCAGCGTGCTATAAACATTGCAACTATTTAGATCATTTGTGATCCAGCGATAGATAGTTAAATTACCATGTAAACGAAACTACATTATTTGTTGATCAAATCTTCTCACAGAATAGATGATAAAATATCTACTTTTTCATAAAGTTATCAATACCTATCACAATTCTTGCATAAAAATGAGTTTTTGATTTAATTATACGGATATAAAGTATGTAACTAGTTTATGTATATAAAATTTTCTATTAAGCAAATTAAAGTAGATAAAAAAAAGGTATCATTTGTTTTTAGGTGATTTATTTGTGCTAATGTGCAAGGACGGAGCCACCGAGGGGGTTTGGTGGAGGCCCGACCCCCCGTGGCCCAACTGGCGACCCTTTTATCTTTAAGGCTGGCACCCCTAATTTCTTAGAATAAAAGGATTTTTTTTTTTACATAATGCTAGCATTCTACCGTATAACCTAGTGAGCACCAAAGATCTTGTGTTCGATTCTTAAGGATGTTAGTTGTTTAATATTTCCATCTTTTTTTCAATTACTTTTCCAATTGTTTTTATTTCAACTTACTTTTATCATTTTCCTATGTTTCTAATTGACAAAATCAGTGAATTACATAACTTACATTTTTGGCAAATTCTCTTTAGTAACACTAAAGTTTCTTTTTTTCTTTTTAGTAAATTGCAAAAATTTATAATATCATTGGTAACATGGTACTATTGATTACCATTGATAAGTGTTACTTTAATAAAAACTCTTAACTATAGTTAGTTTTATTTATTTTTTAAATAATAAAACTAGTGTGCGGCCCGAGCGTTGCACCGAGTTACCACTTTGATTCAATTGTTTCTTTATGAAATATATTATCATCGATTATGTATGTTATGCATAAGTGTTAAACATAATGTTACTAATAAACAAAGAGTAAAGAAAGATAATTTTTAACACTCTATTGTTTGAGAAATGTTGATTTTATTCCTCTAATTTTTTTTTTAAACTGCTTATCTCGTATTTCCTTTTTAATTGGTGCATGTCATTTAAAGTTATATTAATATGTACAGATGACAAAAAATTGTTATTAGCTAAGACGGTAAGGATTAGATCTTGTTTCCTTGAGGTCTAGTGTTCAAAACCCATTAAAAGCTTTTTAAATATTAGTTTATTAATAATAGTTGAAAATGATTTGTTAATTGGTAATGACGTGTCATTAATAATTCTATGAGAGGGGAATGATGTGGCACATAAACGATTTTAGGAACTCTTTTTAATGTATAAAACTAGTTTTTGGGCCCGAACAATGTCCCGGATTATTACATGAAACTAACTGATCATGAATTTATATATTTCTTTTTTATATTTAAAACATGTTTGATAATTATCTTAGATGGCTACATAGTAAATTTTATTGTAAGTGGTTTGGGGTTTAAATCCTCTTATCTTCATATTTTTTATATTTAGTGATGATAGATGTGGCATTTTGAGATATTGGGTAGGTGACGTGGAAAAGTGACGTGGCATCATGAATTGTTAGTGAATGTGCATGGCGTAATTTGGAAGAGTCTACGTGGCGCATGAACTTTTTTATAAACGTCTTTTAATATATTAGTATAGATAAAATAAATATAAGTATAGATTAATTTTTTTTTAAATGAATTTTTTTTTTAAAAAAACAACCCAAAACCCCTCCCCCACCCAACCTAGTCACCAACAACCTTAAGTACCAGCGGCTAGGTGCCACACCCTAGCTGGCAACGCCTGGCAAACCCATCATCGGTGTAACATCCCCAAATCTACCGCTACGGAAATACGAGTATAATACGTATAATTATACCATAAAGATAGACTTGGGGGTATTACCGCCGCGTTACGCAAGGCTACTCAAAATACTTAACTCAACAACAAAACTTGCAGCGAAAACACAACTTTCTTTTATTAATACTTATAAAAATAGTAACGTTGTTATGAGTGCTCAAAAATAAAGACAAGACCAACATTCCTAAAGTAGGTGAAACAAATCCCTAGACTTTCATATGCTCATTCATGACTCCACCTGAAAATAGTCAACACTACTTACCATTACGGTAAACAAGGCAAACCAAAACAAATAAGAAGTACGGATTAGCAAATTATGCTAAGTACGATAAGTGCAAGATAGTGTAAACTTTCAATTTATTTGCAAACATGCTTTTAAAACCAATTCCAATAATTAATTCAATAAATTCAAAACTCATTATTCCAAAACCGATTCCAATGATTCAATATTCAAAATAATAGTTAATAAAACCAATTCCTTTATTAAGAACCAATTCCTTTTAATCCAATTCCTCACCCAAGTGTGCACACCCCCAAGCTAGTCTCCTTATATTACAAGGCTATTCTTGAGGAAAGACCCGGTCATACAAAGTCCAAGGCCTTATCAATAAACCAAATCCGCATAGTGGGATTACTAACATGCTTATAAAGCATTAATAATAATAATTCATTGGTTCAATAAATCCTTTTAATATCCAATAGTTCCAATATAATTTAAAATCCTTTTTAATTAATTCCACATGCTTTCAAAATCAAACCTTGTAAATATATAATTGAGAATAAAATCTCATATTAATAACTTTTCAATCAAAATCAACAACTCTTCCTTGAAAAACCTCTATTTAATTCAACAAACCTTTTAAAATCAAATCCTTTATTAAAACATGATAAATAATTCAAAACATTCAAAACATGATTTAAAAATCAATCATTCAAAATACTTTTATTAAAATCAATGCCTTCAAACATAATTTATTTCAAAATCATAATTCAAACCAATTTAATTCAATCACCAATCAAATCATGTAAAACATTTATTCAAACCAATTAGTTTCAAAGGTATCTAGCCACCTAAACGTACCTTGATCCTTGCAAGAAAAACCACACAAAAAGAACTTTAAGAACCTTGATTCTGAATATCAATAAACACTTTGCACTTTCAAAGTTCAATCACGAATATACCTTGCAAATAACATAACCATAAGGTTATCACAACATAAACTCAAATCTAATGTACATGGACTATAAAACTCTTTTAAAATGATACTTTTATATAAAATTATAGCTTTGAAATAGGTATTTGTATTTTGGAAAACTAACCATGAAGAAGATAAAGAAATAGGTTTGAAGAGAATTGAATTTTCGTTGGAAAGAATATGCAGAACTTGCAGAGGCCATAACTCCTTCAATATAACTCCTAATTGGGTGATTATTAAGCCTAAACTCAAGTATTTTTTGAGAGAAACAATCTTTTGTGAAACATCAATACCCTAAAAACTGAACAGAAGTTCTCGAAAACTGGCTTCAAAGATAAACGGGATAATTTGTGTAAAATTGAGGAGAAGAAAGGAAGATAATTGGTGTGAAGAATGTGAGAGGTATGAAGGGGTATTTATAGGCTAGCTCATTCAAGAATTATGGCAAGAGAATGTGGAAAGAATTATGGCAAGTGGGGTTTATGAGATTACTTGGAGAAGTGAGTAAAAGAATTAAGGGAAGTTTGGATATTAAGGTGATTGTGTATACTTGAATATGGAATGTATGTATGTCATGAAAAATAATAAGGAAATTAGAATTACTTGGGGAATAATTAAGAAGAATGATTGACAAGAAAATATGATGATTAGATATTAAAAAGATGGAGAATTAGAATTAAGGAAAATAAGAGATTTTGGGAGATAATTAAAACTATAATTTTACCAATTAAATTTCCCCAAAATAATTCAATAGGGCCGAAAATATTGAGCTTACCATAGCTCATATTTTCGAACTCCTATAAATATATTTAGGAATATTTTGCACGGTTTTTAAGGAATAAAATAATTGTATAAATAATATAGAATAAATAATTAATTAATTCAATTAATTATTAACCAATAAATAATAAAAAAAAATCAGATTTTCCATACATGGAAAATCAGAAAATCCTAGCTAATTTTTGGAAAATAGCCATAATAAAATAATTAATAAAAATATTATTTTTCTTTAATTAAAATATCCGAAATATATAAATAATTCGGTTTTTAAAATAGGATAAATGGATAATATATCTTATCCAAAAAAAAAATTGATTAATTTTCAAAATACTTTTGGCGCCAAAATTCAAATATTGTTTTGGCTCCAAATAATAAATTTACTAAAATACCCTTTTTATAAAATAATTCTTAATTAATTAATTAGAATATATGTATGAAAATACGGGGTATTACAACCGGTCAGCGTCTCCAACCATCAACGCCTCCACCTCCTTTCTTTCCCCACACAATGCCCCACCGCCGCGTCGACCCTATCCCAAATATCGGCCCCCTTCCCCCACTCAGCACAGTTTCCAAATCCGACCCCCTAAATTATCAATCGAGGTAAAATTTCATAAAAATTGACGACAAATGCGAAGAAAATCTAGCAAATCCCCATCAATTTCAAGCTAAATCATCGTAAATTCACTCAATATCAATGGAATATCATCAAGGTTTTCAATTAGTTTTTGACATATAATAAAACAACGTACTGCAAAATCACCATTGGTATGGGAGCAGCAAAGAGGGAGAAGTGGTTATTTGCACTATTCTCCGCTTTTAAGTCTCTCTCCTCCTCTTTCTCACTACGTTTTCTGGCATCAACGGAGGAGAGAGAATGGCTGGTTCGTTGTTGCCATGAGATCGGTGCCGGCGATTCAAGCTTTCAAAATGTGGAAGTTATTGGGAAGCCTATATGGTAGACTTACATGGGAGCGGGTTTAGGGTTTCCGTGGTTGGCACACAAGGGAGGCGTTTCCGGTCGAGGTGTCGCACATGGGCACCGGCGGCCGGGGGGAGGGGAGGGGCTGGTAGTGACTAGGTGAGGCAGGGGGAGGGTTTTGGTTTTTTTAAAAAAAAAAACAAATAAAAATCATTTTATTAATAAAAAATAATTAGATTAACCCAACAACTCTAACTGTAGTTAAAATTTTAATAAAAAATAATCATTAATGTTTTTTTTTTTGACAAAGAATAATCATTAATGTTTTTTTTTTACAAAGAATAATCATTAATGTTTTTTTTTTGACAAAGAATAATCATTAATGTTATTAGCAATAAAAATTAATTATATAAGATTACCAAAGAGAATTCAAAATTTTGCAATTTACCATGGAGAAAAAAGGCTTGAGGTCCACCGAAATGGGATCTTCATCAACAGGTTCCAAAGAGAGTTGAGGGAAAAGTTGGATAAAGGGGGTGGTTTTTAAAATATCATCAAATGAATCATCCTCCATACACCCTCTATGGCTTTCAACATTATCATCGTAATCATCTTCAACCATGCACTCAAAAGTCCAATGAGGTGATTCATTCTCACAATTACCATTGGGTTTACTCATATGGGTGGGGAATAGGAAGGAAGGATATTTGTGAGCTAGGTGGGAAATTTGTCTCCCAAGTGCCTCCATCCTAGCTTTCATCTCCTCATTAAACTCCTTACTTTCTTCCTCTTGCTTTCTCAACATCTCGTCAAGCATCTCCATCAACTCTTCTCTCTTTGTACATCCAGTCAATTAACCCTGACGAATATATATGCTCATGAGAAACATAGGCAAACTCATTTGGAATCGTGTAAGAATTAGAGATGATATAGGGAAGATCATGCGATTGGGAATTTGGGGTATGGGAGCATCATTGAGATCCACGCACATATTTGATGAAAATTGTGAAATATCATGGATATTATCAACATTGGAATGCATCTCACCACAATTGGCATACATGGGTGAAAGGTTGGCATCATGCATTATGGATTCGTCTTTGGGAACAAAAGATTTATTATTAGAAATCATTCAAGAACTAGAAAAATCATTACAATTTGCATTAGCATCTTGCTCATAGCTACCCTTAGCAAACCACATTTAGAAATCCCAAGCCTCATCCAAATATTTGGCTCGAATTTACCATTACACATTGCAGGGAATATTTCAAGCATCCCACACTTGAGCCCCAATGTGATCATACACTTAAGCATGGTGGCGTTCAAAGGGAAGGAAGCTAGAGCAAAAGAGTTGCCAACAAGTTTTAGGAACTTGTAAACCGTTCACAGGGTGAAGGTTACACCCCTTCACGATCCATGAGATCGCTAACTCCATAGTAGTCTGGAACCATGACTGGATATTCGGGGATGAAGGCACAAATCCAACCTAAAAGAGATTGATCCTGCCCTAATAATAGACATCTGCTTTATTCGTCTCGTATTCATGTGCGCTTTCTGACTAACATACAATCAATAGATTAGCCCTACACCTGTTTAGTCTATGTTGGTTGAATATTAATGCACAAACAAATATATTATTGGTGATCACTTGAATTATAATCATATTAACCTAAACTAGATTATTAATTATCTTATTAAACGTTATTACACGTACAAATCACTTCAAACATGCATGAAAGGCGTGATCAAGAAATAACAATAATAATATATCGAGCAACATAACAACAATCATCATAATAATAATAATCTCAATAAAGCAAATAATAGCAAGATCCTAGGCATGATACTAACAAGATTAATAACAAATGATAGCATGTCACTAAACATTAAAGATCAAAGGTTTAGCCCTAACATGATACTAACATGATATTAATAAAGAAATAGGAAGCAACCTAAACATGATACTAGAAAGCAATTAATAACATCCTAACATGATACTAGGAATAATATAATATAAGCATGATTTCTATATCAAAAGAATAACAAAGTAATTAAATTACTTACTTCGATGCCTCGTATCTCTTTCTAATAACAAAATACACGCGTTAGCAACTTCAAGGAAAATATAAATCAAACAATTAATTTAAATAATTAAAATAGAGATTTGGGACCAAACCCTCAGAAATTATCAACCTTTCACGTCTAGGACGAAGGCAACTTCGAACTTGGCTAGGTGTGTCTAGAACTTGTGAATGTGGAATTTTGTAAAAGGAGAAGGTTTAGAAAAAGGGAAAAAGAATAGACTTCTAGCTTTTAGATAGAGAAAGAATAGAATTAGATGGTTGTGAATGAATCAAAACGGGGAAATACGACCCCTATTTATAAGAAAATAGTCCGGAATCGATAGAATTATATCAGAATTTGATTCGGAATAAAACGGATCCTTGTCGCCAGCGACATAGCCCAGCGCGAAACGACAAGGATCACGCATGGCGACAGGCTCTGTCGTTGGGCGCTGGTTTAATATAAAACGCGCTTTTGTACGGAATCCTCTTCTTAATATAATTAAGCAATTAAAACTCCGTTTTAATTAATTTTAAATCAGATTTTATCAAAATAAAACACTTGTTTTATTTCAAACCAAATTCATTATTTTCTAAAAGATTAGGTATCAATCCTAATGCTATTAGAACTCAAAATAACCTTCTAGACTCTTCTAGAAGATTATAATCAATCCTAATAATTTTAGGAATAATAATTAATGGGCCTTCCACTCGATCATTGGGCCATAAAACCATTTCAGACCCAAATTAGTATTGATTGGACCATAACTTCCTCATTATTCATTGGAATTGAGCTTATAATATAGCATTGGAAAGCTCTTTACGAGTCTAAACCAACTACACTATTAATGGACCCTTATCATGGACTAAGCTAAATTGGACTGGCTATTTCCATAAATAGAGAAGATTTTCAAAAACGGAAATAAAGTTTTTTTATCAAAACTAACACATCACAAGACTTTTCACACTCTCACTTCATTCGATAATCAAGCAATGTCAAAAGTATTCATCACTGGGTTTGGTTTTTGGGGAGACACATTTGGGTGTCTAAACACATGTTTTTAATCAACCCCTTAGTATATTCATTCAAACCCCAATAAATGACCTCACAAGCCTCCCACAAGGAACAACCATGGAAATTAGAGAAGTCTTCAAACCTATTAGTGGTCGTTTGGTTCGCACGAGGGAATCAAAATGGAATGAACAAAGGGAAAGGAGAAGAATGGAATGAAAATACCCTATTTTTGCTTTGTAGTTTGTTTTTAAAACAAAGGAATCATTCCCACCACCACACCACCACCACCACAACCACCACACATTTCATCTTTCTCAGCCGCGTGAGCCTCGACTACCCCTCACCCTCGCCCCCACCGGTTTCCCCCTCCCCTTGTCAGCGCCGGCCACCCCCACCCAGCCTTCCCCACACTCAGTCCTACCCCGACTCCTACACTCAACCCCACCTCGACTCCGACCTCAAACAACCCCCAAAAACCACCCCCTCCTCGGAAATACCCCTTCCCCCGTTTTCCGGCACCCCTAGCCCTAATTTCGCACCCAAAATCTCATAAAACCCAAAAAATCCGAAACCCTAAAAAACGGTTTTCTGGGTTAACGGGTTTTTGGGTGGGGAATTAAAATTGGGGGGTGGAAAAAAGGGGAGGGGGCATTTTCGAGCAGGGGGGTTGATTTTTGGCGGTGGTTTGGGGTGGGGATGACAGTTTCGGGGGAACGGGAGATCGGGGCTAAGGGTGGTTTTTGTGGGGGAGGGGATGCAGCGGTGGTCAGGAGCGGTGCAGCGGTGGTCAGGGGAGGCTCGGCGGTGGTCAGGGTAGGGGCGGCGGTGGTCTGGGCTGGTTTTCCGGTGGTGTTTGTAGGTGTGAAGGTGGTGATGTGGTGGGTTGGGAAAGGGAATAGGAAAGTCTATGGGTGGGGAATGGAGTTGGAAGGATTTGGGGTAATGAGGAGGGTAAAGGGAATGATTAAAAGTGCTAAACAAACATCAACAAAGGGAATCGAGCCAGTTGATTCCCATTCCCTTTCCTGATTACCCCCAACCAAACAGCCCTTTAAAGTAAACCCAAAAGGGTTCATATTCAAATTGAGGCAAAGAAGAACAAGACGTGAATTTTGGACAAATTGATCCATGACTCAATGAAGACAAACAAATAACAACCGAACAACAAAGCTCAAACTCTATACACAAGCAAAAGAAAAACAAAAAGAAAGCAAACCAAATGAAAATTATACACAAAGGCCTAGACTCAATAAGGTAATAACACGATATTAGAAGTACTCCCCGGCAACAGAGCCATTTTGATAAAGGTTATTTTAGGTCATTAAATTCTAAAACACCTTCAATCAAACAAATATTTATAGTACCTAAATCTAACACTAAACAAGAGTCTAGTATGTGGCAAGTCAAGGGTTGATCCACGGAGAACGACTAATCACCACAATCATTACCAATAACTAAACTAGGCCAACAAGAAGTAAGAAACGAGAATTAACAATACAAAACTAGACTAGACTAAGACAAGAGCTAAAACTCTAAGGAAATGGTTAGGCATAGCATTCACTCAACCATAAACAAAGCATAGAATTGAATCGAAATGCAAAGTAAGCAACTCATGTCAATGATTTAAAAGCACAACCTAACCACCTATCGAGGTCAATTACTTTCCCAACTCATCCCTAGCTTACACTATCGTCATAAGTCATGTGAATCGGGGAAAAATTCAAGACAATCATTCAATGGACATTTCTAGATCACGCTATCGCCATAACCTAGTTCAATCCACCGAACTACAACAAATGACGGGCCCCTCAAATGCAATAATTGTTAATACCTGGAAAACAAAGCATTTTAATCACAAACAAGTTAATTACAAACTCTAAAACATGCATAAGATCCAACTATACCACAACCATCCCCTTAGTTTTGGAACTACTCACTAATCATGCTAATAACAAGATTACTCAACAAATTAACAAGATAAGCATCAACATGATTAACAAGCAATCAACAAAGAAAAAATTAAAATAAAGCAATAAAAATAGAGAAGAAAAAGTAAGTATTGCTCATTAATTGATAATGAATGTCTACAGACAAGATGATCAATCTTCCTCTTCAAAATCCAAGCTCATCAATGGTGAAACCCTCACTTTCTCCCTCTAAACTACTCTAATACTAAGCTAAACCTAGATAGAGAAGCTAACCTAAAAACTAGAGAAAATGATCTTAAAAGAATAGTTGATCCGTACAAAGCCAAGCCTCGGGTAATTATAGAGCCGCTAAAATAAGTCGAACTGAGGTTTGGCGCGCGCCCGCGCTTGTGTGGGTATGCGCGACTTGTGCTGCTGGGTGTACGCCCATGCACGACCAGCGCACATCCCGCGCGAAGGTTTTGCCTTCTTTCTTCATTTGTGCCCTCTGTGTGCGCCTGCACATAGGTTTGCGACTTTGCGCTCCAGCGCACCTCGCTTTCTTCGTATCATCTCTTTTAATTGCTTGGATTCTTCTTTGCAATTCTTGACTTCAAGTACCTAAGCACAAACACCAAGGGAAGCAATAAGGTAGGGCAACGGTGCAAACACGCAATAAAGGCAAGAATTCAGCACATACGTTATTTTATAAAAAAAACAAATCGAGATATGAATGCACGCATTATTTGAACAAAACAACTATAAACAGCCTAACACAAACTAAAACAAAGCAAAAACATTACCCTAAGATTGACATGAATGTCACTCATCACTACCACCAAGAAAAAACCCTCCAGCGCCAGATTACCAATAGCAGGACAAGAGGAGACGAAAACGGCGGATTAGTCGTGAATTTGAACCACCACCACAAGCAAGGTGGAAAACAAGTTGTTCTACGTGTGTATCAACCGGAGGTTGTTAACAAAGTCGGTTAATAACCGTATCATGAAAATTGGGGCCTTTCACAACTAGTCGGACCTTGTAAGAGAAAGACTCACCGACAATCGAGAAGGAAGACCTCTTACTCCAATCGCCGGCGGTCCGCCTCATGGCACACAGGAGAAAAGCTGATTTGTAAAACCTAGGGGCTTGAACTCTAGTTTTTGGGGTTTGTTACTCGCGCGTGTGAGGCGTGTTTAAAAGAATCTTGGTGTAAGAACTACTCACGGAGAGAGTGATTAACAACCATTTTTATAAACCAAACATAGGGTATTGATTTAAACGATCTATACTTAGCATATAATAACACAAATATCACACAAAAATAGCGTCACATGTTACAGTTACCATTTAACTTTTTTTTATTCTTTTTTTATTATATTATAATTATCAATAATGTGAATTCATTATACGTAATCAACATTATTTCTTGCACATTCCCATTAAATTAAATATAGAACATATAATGTTAAATAGTTAAAGACTCTAAGTATTCCGTAACTTGCATAATTTAAATAACAAAATGAGGTGTTTAATTTTCTTAAAAACACACCTCAAAAAATAATCATAGAAAATAACTCGTTCAATGCAATGACCAAAAGGCTACTTTTAAATCCATAACACAAACTACCTAAATTTTGTTAACAAAATACCCTATTGATTTAATGAATGGAAAAATTGAAACTAATCCCACCTTTGCCTCTTCTTCTCAAAAACAATCCCATATTTTCAAAATCTAAAAAACAATCCCACATTTAACCCTCATTTGCTCAAAATAACCCCTTAACTGGTTTGTAAAATTCATAACCACTTTTAGAAGGTGACTACCACGTGTCACCTTCTGATTGGCTTTGTTAATTAACTTTTTTTTAAAAATAAAGGAGTAAAAAAACAAATGAATACTAATCTAATTCATTTTTTAATCATTACTTGTATACTAATCGGTAAACTTTTGCAAACCTTAGAGGTACATGGTTCGTTTTATTTAAATTGAGTACAAAAACCTCAATGCGTACACAAAAAAAATATCCTAAACACAATCCTTCCCTATTCCTTCTGTATGTAATCTTTTTTTTTTTTTTTTTTTTGTGTGAAAGACTTCTGTATGTAATCTTGGTTCAACTAAATAAATTTTTTTCTAATTTTTTTACATTCGAAACCTTCCTTGACAGTTAAAACTTTTCTAGGGACATATTGCAACCCTAATAAGTTAATCGCTTTATCACTTGCAATGTTGCAAAGATAAATCTACAAATCCTAAGCACCATTCTTCTCACGAAGGATCAAGCAAAACAAGCTAAAACGTTTGCATCTACATCAATGTGGGATATCGAGCTGTGTTATTGATGGGGAATCCCAATGACTCATAATAATCTTTTTCAGCTACAGCAACACGATCTTGGAACATTGTCCATTCTCTTCTGCACCTTTCCTTAACCTGGCACATGAGAGGTAAAACTAATGTACTTGTATCGACTTTTAACACAAAACAAATATATGAATCTTCATGCACTAGCGTTCATGTGCATTCAGCATGCCTTGAAGTGAGATGCTTGCATGAGACTGTAGAGTAAAAAGACAACAAGAACTTACCCCTACCCATGGTGCCTTTCCATTATTGCCTTCACCCTGTCCAAAATAGCATAAAGGAAACAATTAATGATTAATGCAACAAGATAATTCAAACAAGGCAAAAAAGAAGCCTACAACTTGCCTGGTTACCGAGAGATGGAATCCCTTGATGCACTATCCACTGCGAATCTATGACTCCAATCTTCTTGTGAGCCGGCTGGAGAGAAAGATATAGGATCAAATGACGAAATTGAATTAATGTAGTATGGGAAAAAAAGATGCGAAAATAATCAGAAGACCTCAACACACTTCCGCAAAGCAAAGTCAAGGCCCCATCCATGCACCAAGTCATTCTGAAAGTACACCACAATAAATTTATGATCATAGAAAATAGAAAATAAAAATCCGCAGATTACTAAACAGATACCTGAATCATATTCCAAACACAGCGCCAAGCATTTCTGGTAAAAACAGGTGCCATGATTTCAATGAACCTGGTCATAAGAGAATCAGGGTCTTGTAAAAATTAAGAACCAGTAATAATCCGAATAAAGCCAAGAATATATAACTATATTATATTACATACGCAGCACAAGGTGGCAACACAGGATCAGGGCACCATCCAGGCTTTTCTTCAGTCACTCTGTATATGCAGCACATAGAGTATAAGCCACTAAGTCAACAAAATAATCTTAACATATAATAGATGGCCAGGAGAAGGATAAGTTTAAACAATTCTTACTTGTGAACCTCACTGTCACCTCTTCTCTTCGTCATTTGCCATGTTAGGCCTTTGTCAGGCTCTAACCCAGGCTGTGAAATCTCCAATCCATACTTCTTTGCCAATTCAATGTATCTACAGCATAGCGAATGGCAACTTACAGATATAGTCCACCTAAATAGCATATAATTGAGTAAAATAATATTGTCAAAGAGCTCACTTCTCAGCATCAAAGTGTTCGACCCCAAGGTCTTCATCCCAAATAAATATGTAATCGTAAGCAGCTACCACATCTGGATGCAGAAACCTTTTAGCATACCACCTACAACAGCAAAAAAGGGAAGGAATAAAAAGATAATAAATAAGAAATGTTATAAAAGTATAGCTTATAGAAGGTAAGTCTTTGGGTTTACTGATGTTAGTAGATTACATTCAATGAAAGGGACCAATTAATTATAAGCCTTCAATCATTCCCTTTCTCTCCTCTACTTGAATGGGATATACCCAACCTCATTCCCCTAGCTAGGACTCCAAAATTTTCAAATCCCAAAAGACCAGCCATGCTAACAGATACAGCTAGTAATAATGAAGGGAAATAATACAGCTGTCATAGCAATATAACCATCGTATCTTTCAATTATGATTTCTCAGCAAAGGCAAAGGTAAGCATATTATTGCTTCAAACAGGTCTAGTTTTCAGGAGGAAGGTGAGCATGATAAAGGTTCTATTATAATGGTTAAAAATACTTCTCATAGGAGGTAAAAGGTAAGCATATTTCAGCATTTAAAAATACAAAGTTCAAAAGCCAGTATATAAGAAGGTATCATCAATTGATTTTAAAATGACACCATTTGCACAGTAAGTTAGCAACATACTCAATGTACCGAGGTGGACAACTGAGAAAAGGCATACCTTAAAATAGTATAATCCGTAATTCCCCTTAGAAAAATAGAATATATCAGTCATTACAACAAAAGCACAGTTTCAATCACAATTGTAGAATTGCTTCTGATGAATCACTAAATAGCACCCTATACTTCTTGAAATGGTCAGTGTCAAAAGTAAAATGCTTACCATTTAGTTTGCTTGCGAGTGCTGACATGGATAGCTCGCTTTGACCACTCAAACTCATCCCATTCAGTTGTCCTCCCATCATAATGAAAGAGGATAATAGTAAAGTTCTCTGAAAACTGCAGTACCATATTTAGCGCAGGAGATGGGTATAAGAGGTATAGTAGGTTAGATTAACGCTTTGTTTGAATAGCGAAAGACAAGAGAAAGGAAGGGGAGGGAAAGACAAGTGGAGGAAAAAGGCGAGTTCCATTTTCCTTCCAAATCTATCCAATTTTGGAGGGATTATGCTTATTATAGAGGGAGGGTAAATGGACCTCTCCCTCCCCTTCCTCTTCCTTCCCCGAATCCTTTATCCAAATAAGGGAGATGGTCCATCTCTTTTTCTCTTCCCTCCCTTCCTTTCCTCCCATTTCCTTCTATCCAAACAAAGTGTGAAAGAGTAGCCTAACCTTCTTCATGCATGCATCTACATTGGCTCTTTGATCATAGCCAACGGTAAAAGTAACAAGATATTTAGGTTTACTCGTCAGGTCCTGCAAAATTTCTTCAGTCAATGGATGTCTCAAAAAGCATAACAGACCAATGATTTAATTATTAATTGTTGTGACAGTTCCTTCAGGAAATTAGGAAGCCAGGACAACTAAATAATCATTCAAAAGGAGTGGATCTATTGAAAAATTATCAGAACATCAATTAGTCGCTACCAATGTTGGAGTTTATGCATGCGACCAAATCCATGAAGTGCATTAGAAAATGAGAAATGACAAGGATTCCCAAGCAAGGGCATGCCTGTACTTAAATCCACTACAAATGAAGCTGAAATAAATAAAAGGAAAAATTGCAAAAAATAATATAACCTTTGGCCCGTTCTTTTTTAATAATACAACCTTTAGATTATACATTAACATTACAACCTTTGGGGCTTGTTCATTTTAAATAGGCTTTATACTTGTAACCAGATGAACAGGTTACCTTTGACACGTGTCATTATATAATTTGTCTAAACATTAATTTTTTTATTTAAAAAAATAAGTTTTGATTAATTTTATTTTTAAAAAATAAATAAAACCCCCAGCCCCCTTTCATGTTCAGCCCTTGCCCAGTTGCCCCGCAAGTCGCCGGTGACCAGACCACGTTCCTCACCCCGAGCCAATCTCCGACCATCCCCGACCCTTACTCTCCTCCAAGACCCTACTCGTTGGTGTCTTCTTTGTTATGGTTGCTCTGTTCTTTAATTAGCTTTGCGCATTATGCCCATCATCACCATCAATCATGAATCTCAACAAAATCAACGGTGGAGAGCGAAAATGTTGAAATTGGTGGCAAATTGCTTATTGGGGGCGGCGGATTGGTGGTAATTGGAGGCGTTGGTTGTGATTTGATGCACAATTAGGGTATTGGTGATGCGGTGGGGCTTGCATGTTGGTGCAAGGAGAGGGACGGCAGCAAGGTTGTAGTTTGTAGTTCGCTGTTGTTTGTGAAGGGGAAGGGAGCTCTGGTTAGGTGGGGTGGGGAGTTCAGGCTCGTTGGTGGGGTTTGTGTGAGTTTTTGGTGGTGGGGGTTCGCTGCGGTGATCGGGAAAGGGTGGAATCAGGGCTGCAGAAGGGTTTGGTGGAATAGGGACTGGTGGAATAGGTACTGGTTGGTGCCTTGATGGGGTGTATGGGACTTTCGACCTGGTGGTAGGGGTTGGCAGCAGTGGTCAGGAAGGGGAGGAGGTGGTTATGGTGGTGAGGATGGAAACCGGAGTGGTGAAGCGGTGGTGGGAATAGGTGGATCACTGGTGGTGTTTGGGGGAAGAAGAGAAAAAAAAAAAGTAAAAATAAATTTTTTATTTAAGTCAATCGTATAATCCAAAGGTTGTATTATTAATGTAAAAAGTTATAATATTAATGTATAATCCAAAGGTTGTATTATTAAAAAAGAACGGGCCAAAGGTTGTATTATATTTTGCAATTTTTCCTAAATAAAATACCATGAAATCATTAGTCTAGGATAATACTCCAAATTGTCTTCTGCTGACTTAGGACCATTAATGGATTACAACATACAAATGATGATATGTTGATGTTTCCAATAGTACGACTTTTCAGTCTTCATGGGCAACATATACAAGCTATATGATTCATTATATTAAGGAAATTTGTCAGATACCACCTTTTATAGATGACTTTTTGTGAGAAATAAAATCACCTTATAAATATAATTGGCAAGAACCCCATTTATATAAAAACAAATAATAGACAATTCACATTAAACTATTGCTCAAATTCCAACCAATTCTACTTTCAACCTTTGACCACGCCCATGGGAAGCACTTGACAGAACTTCCATCCATTTTCATCCTTTATTTTGCCTTCTCCCTCCATATTTCAGTCACCTATGCAACTCTTTATTCTTCAATAATTTCGCACAAGAATTTTTGGGTTTTATTTAAAAAAATCTCTTAACCTAAATGCTGCACTAAACTCTAATTAACAATTGTAAAAATCTTGAAATTTGAAAACCCTTAACCTCCAAAAAAAAAAAAAGTGAAAATATGTGATTTGAGAGATAATATTCTATAAGGAGATGAAGAAGATTGAAGTTAGTTTAAAGAGATGGAAAAATAAAAAGGTGGTGGTCGAACAACAAATGCAAGCAACGAGGCAACAACCCAACCCATAAGATTTAACAAAAAAGTAACTAAAATAGAATATGATACATTTTCTAGGTTGTATTTTGATTCGAGGTTTAAGAATGCCGTTGCTTTTGATCGTAATCATGATATGTAAACTGGGTGATACTTGATGGACTAGCTCAATTAAAGTTGGACCATTTATAGAATTTGTCCTTTATTAATTTTAGTTTTGTTGCCAAACTTTGGCTGTTGTTGGCGACAATCATAGGTTATGTGAGTACCCTTTGGGAAGTAATATGGAGGGAATAAGGCTATGTTCAGTTCACATGATCTAATTTGATTTATCTGATTTCATTTCCAAATTTGACCAAATTTTGACTTAATTGTACACTAATCTTTAGGGAAAAATATATATATATATATATATATATATATATATATATATAATGAGATGTCATTAGATTTATATTAACATGTATTTTCCAAATATGAAATTTTCATAATTTTTTAAATCACCGAAAATAAAGATATTCAACAATAGATAATCGCAAATAAGAAGATGACTTCTATTTCAGAGAGAGAGCTAACGAAATATAGCAAGCATGAATTTTCGCTAGCCATCAAGAAAACTCAAGCGGTCAAGCCCTTCCTCAGCTTGGAAAAAGCCAGCTGAAGCTTGTGCTAAACTTAATCAACTAGTTTAATCTAATTATTTCTGAAATTAGTTGACATCAACTTAAATAGGTTGAACTGAAAATAGACTAATTTCATTGAAGGGAAAACAACTCAGAAAGGAGTTTAAATTTGGATGACCATATACATTGTCATGACTGGAAAATGTCGCCATTGGGAGTTAGAGAGAGGAGAGGAGAAAATTTGTGAGGTAAGACCATAAGAGGAGGAGGTGATGTAGGCGCAGAGTTTGAGGAAACCACCTGGCTAAGGAGAGTGGGATGGGAATTGAAAAGCAGTCAACATCGGGGAATACAAACAAAGGACTAGTTCAAAAAAAAAAAAAAGTACATGGGTTTCTTCTTGCCATTCTTTTTATAAGGTGGTTTCTCACATAAAATGTGGTTTTTGACAAATTTTCTAATATTGACTAACCATTTCTCAAGGAAACGCTTCCACTCAATCAACACATGTAAGTGCTTAACATCACAATAAACAAAAAACAAATTTTCATACGGACCACATACACCAATCACATCAGTTCTGATTACTCGATGACTCAAATACACCATGCTCAACCCCAATAGTGCCTTTTTTAACACACATTAATCAAAAAATATTATAAGAAAAGATAGCTTTTAATCATGTATTTTTATACACGTAATTACCTGGGAATTATACTTCTACCAAAATGTGTAACTCCACAAGATAGAAGACAAACCTCCTCAGGCAGACCCCAGAGCCTACGTTGATAGAAATCAGTCTCAGAAACCACAATTCCTGGGGGTAGTCTTTCAGCACCTCGTGGATTTGTCGGCAACCAAACCTGCAATCTCATGACAATTAGATAATAGCATCAGCATACAGCCAGGGCTGTACTTGAATATAATTGTTTAGCAATTGAGAACTTCCACATTAAGGCAAATGATGCAGCCAGTTTACAGCCTAATTTACTTGGTCTTGGATACTATTTCCGTGCAAAAGCACTGTCCACAAGCCAAACTAAGCCATTCTATGAAAATTTTGCAATTTTCTGTCCAAAATGAGTACTTGAGGTGAATCATACAGCCTAGGTAATACAGCCATATTAGCCAACACCACAGAAAAAAATGGTGGACTAAACTACATAGAACAATAGCATAACAATATTGATAAAAAAAAAAATATGGTCTTTCACACTTCCAAGAGCAGCCATACTTATGCAAACCTCTAGACCCAATACAGCTGACAAAATAGTTGCAGTGTTTAAAAGGTTCCTTTAACAATAGCAAGTAGTAGATTGCTGTTCTAGCTGGCAAATAAGAAAAGGAAGAAGTTTTTCACCAACTCTAACTGTGCAGACAACACTTTGGATGAAATTTTGGAGGGAATTCTGAACAAAGTTAGAGGTGTTTATAATTAATATTTCCACCATCTTTTTTAAAACACACCATTTTCCTTTTTAGGAAGTTGCATATTAATTTCACTATTTCTAATTTGTTTATGCTTTCATACACCTTTTGTTTGTGTTCACAGTCTTCACACACCAAATATCCATCCTACCTTTAGTTTTGATATTTACCCTTGTTGCTTCACTTTAACTCTCTTTCCTTTGCTTGTAATCCCATGGACATTTTTGTTATTTAATTCCTATTGTAATCTTTGTGCCCAACAAAAATAGTGCAATTAAAAATTAAAAACCAAAGGACGTACATCATATACAACTAGCATTTGGGGCAGCTAAATTATCTAAAGGACATTGTGGTTGAAAGGCTATTAAATAAAATACCAGGACCTGGAACTAATAGATTTATTTCAGATAGTTGTTTAGCAGCTTGATAGAATCTATCCTTTTCCCTATTTTATTTCATAATTTCACGTGTAGTACTTATCAATTTCTTTAATGCTTGAGGTATGGTAATAATGAGATTATTATACAGCAAGTTCCTGTCAATCTGAGGAAAGCCTAGAGGTGATAAGCAACCAGACAAACAACTATGTCAATAAGGCACTAATATCATAGTAATGGATAGTTGTATCCTAATGCATATGAATCTTATGTTTTTAAATCCTTAAGCAGTGTTACAAGGTTCGCAGTACGTAGCCACGAATCGCGAACTGAGTCGCGCGTATCGGAACGCGGAACAAACGTGACTTGAGTCGCTGCGGTTCGCGATCAGGATCGCTGAAGGAGGCGACTCTGGTAGCAACTAGGCGACTCTGAAGGGGTTCAATGGTTTTTTCTGATATTTCCTTTGCGTTTCTCTCTCTTCTGATTTTATACTTATCTAAGTAGTTTTTTCTTTCTCCTCTCTCCTCTTTTACACGGTAGTACTATTAAGCCGGTAAAGTAAGTCTATAGTGATGTCTTTATTTATATCTATTATTTATTTATTTGTACTACATAGGGTGGCAGCTAGGGTCAAATTCCAAGTGGGCTTTTTATTATATATATATATATATATATATATATATATATATATATATATATATATATATATATATATATATTATATTATTTTCCAAATCAAATTCTTATTAATAAAAATCACCCATATATTTTATTATTTTATTTATTTCGTACCCAATTGTACCGGGTTCATCATGGGTAGCGTACCGCGTATCCGTTTCCGTACCACGTTTCGAATCGAATCGCGTACCTTGTAACATTGTCTTTAAGCAATTTCTCTAACATATGTTACATCAAAGATAGGTTAAAAGAATGATATGATATAAACTTAGAATATCCACTGTTGAAATGGGATCCTAGGAGGCTCATCAGGGATCATATCATAGGATAGTGTTCAATGCTAGTATCACTTTGATTATAGGATTAACTAATGATATCATAGGATGGTGCTCATGCTATTATCACATTGTTTATAGGTTTAACCACTCATATTATAGGGTGGACCTCAATGCTAGTATCATTTTGATTACTGGCTTAACCACTCACATCGTTCTAATCATATCATAGACAGTAGCTTAAATTATCATGATTAGGTAACCGGTCATACAACAACCATCAAAAACACTAAACACAGCACAACAATAAACAACCACTAAAAAATACTTTATCTAAAATCTCTTCCAACCTTCCTCAATTTAGAACATTAGTGATCAATTTGTCTATTTAGGTCTGATTAGGCTGGTGGTTGTGGTGGTAAAAAAAGATTTTTTTTTATGTTTTTTTTCTTTGGTGTTGCATTTAACCAAAGACAAGTGGTTCCACGGTAGCAACTGAGAGAGTCAAGGTCGAAGATAACAACGGTGAAGGGGTGTCCTGGTGGTTGGCTGGTTGTGGTGACAAAAAGGGGGAAATGGAGGGGGAAGCGATGCCACTCACAATGGAGATGGAAGGGGTAATAAGTGGAGAGGGGCATTGCAGAAGTGGAAAGGAAGAGGATGGGAAAGAGGAGGAATAGTGAACTAGTGATGATAGTACCGAGGAGGAGGTGACGGTATTAACAAGGTTTTTATAATTATTGCTGTATTTACAATAATTTTGGTTCCGGGAAAGCCGGGGGGGGGGGGGGGGCTTTACCCCTGCATTGGGAGTTTGATATCTGGACCCTAATAGATTAGTTTTAAGATTTTGTGAATATTTTTAGCAACAATAATAAATCTAGGGGCTCCATTCTTCAGAACTGGAAGCAAAGTCATCACTCTCTAAAGCTGGTAGAGTGACGTTTACATCAATAGTTAATTAGTGACACTCCTAGAATTGTAGCAATAGGGCATATGTCCTGACATATCATGATAAATACATACCGCTGTGTCATTCTGATCATGTGATGGGCCAACCTTTCTCCCTTTTAAAGTAGACCAAACATTCAACAGGGCTTGTGTTGAAAGGCCAGAATATTTATCTTCAATGTAAGTCAGATCAATTGAGGGAAAAAGAGGAGCAGGAAGGTTCATCTGTTACAAATAAAGTTAACAGTCTTAACACTATATAAATAAAAGGTTGTTACAAAAGTATATGGAAGTTGAAACCTGAATAAAGAATAAAATATTCAGGTAGATCACCACATGCCTTTGTCAAGGAGAGTGTAGGAAAAGATACTCCTAAGAAGAAACCAAAGACAATCCCCACAAAAGTAGTTAAAATAAGCCTCATCACACTGTTTAATTGTCTTAGGTTCCCACTGCAAATGAAGAACAGAGAAAAAATCAATTAACAATAGATAATTATACAAATGCTTACTGATGAAATTTTTCAGTGTAAGAGATAAACCTGCGGAAAATAGTTTTCATTTTTTTTTTTTTGTTTCCTAAATAAGCAGTCAAGCCTATAGAGTTGCAACTGCAGAAGCCCTATCCTCACAGCTATGTTCAATCAACATGCTCAGGCCGTAACTGCAAACCGATGGAAGAAGCCTATTATACTCAGATACAATAGCAAACATAATGGAATAGGAATGAAGCACAGCTAAAATTGATATCTTTTACCCCTCACTGCCACAATAAGTCAATAATTATACTAATCAATTACAAAAATTGTATCTCAATCAGATATTTTGTCAGAGGGAAACAAATTTTTTCTGTAACTCCTCAATGCATGCCCTTACCTCTGATGCTATTTTTCAGCTATTCCATCAGAAAATAAATAATATTTATCACATAGAAGATAAAGTGAATTAATGATCAAGTTAAATGAATGCAAAGAAAATTTCAAATCCCATAAATTATTCATAATTGGAAACTTTCCAAACTTTAAAACAAGAAAAAGGAACACTCCAGCAAGCCAAAATATCAACATTAATAATAAGGGAAGATACATGATGCTGATGAGTGCAATTGTAAATTGAAACGAGAACACATTGTTATGCAACTCAAAGTTGTGCAAAGGAACAAATGCCTAGTAAAAACAATCCTCTATTATAAATTCTTTAAAAGTAGCAGTGTCATTCAATTATTGTCCACCTTTTTATTGTAGGATCGTGCGACACATAGTAGTCTTTTAGCAAAATGAGTGTCATTTATATACAAGATTCACGAGGCTACGAGACTCTAATGGACACAAGACCTAGAATAAGAAAGACATTGGATGGGAGCATTTAACTAGAGATTAGAGAGCATTGAGAGTTAAATACCTCTCAACGAAAAATTAAAATTATAAAAGTGTGTGCATTGAATAATCCCTCAACCCAATCTTGATCAAAACCTAGTTATTCCTAAGTAATGAACTCCAACCAAGTTAAGAAGGCTATTGACAATGGATACCAAAACCACACATTTTCATCAAACTGTTGAAAAAAAAAACATCTCAGGTTTTTTCGGGTTTAATTGCAACATTCATCTATTCTTTTATAATTAAAATAATCAATTCATAAGATGATTTCAATGTTTTTCCACATTTATCAATGAAATCAATTCTCATATGAAAAGAATAGCAATAGCAAAACCCATCGCAAATACAAATGCATCCCTCCCCACGCCGGAGAAGGGGCCGCCTGTGCCCAGGGAGAAAAAAAATTAATTTTCATACTTCCATCCTAACATTTAAGAAATATAAACATAAGCATGTAAAATATTAGCAACCAGATTTGATTCAACTATTAAATTAGGCTCCGAAAATCACATAAAATTCACCTAGCTTCAGAATACCAACATAAATAGCAAATAGAAAAATCATAGCAACAAAATCGTTCGTTATAATATTTTATAAATTCAACCATTATGATCAATCTTTCAATAGTCTGCCTTTAGTAGAACCCTAAATTGACAATACTAACAAATTATAGAGACAGTGTGAAAACAAATTCTTGGTTGTGACAATTGATATTCGATGATTAAATAAAAATATTACCTTTGAAGCTGTTTTAATGGAGGAGAGAGCTCAGAAGCTGAGTCAATGGACAAATCAGTGCAAGCTTTAATGGAGGAGAGAGAGAGAGAGAGGGGTGCAGCATAAAAGTGAAACTTTCCAAAGTGAAAAAAATGAAATCAAACAAAAAAAAAAAACTTGTTTTGGTTGTAGGATAAAAATGAATTACTCTTCTTTTGATGATGTTTATTGCATAGGGAATCAATTGTATAAAATAAATAAATAAAAAAATTGGAATCTGACATTAAAGTACAAAATAATTCATACAAAAACTTTTGCATCAAACCGATTTATAATAATTTATTGTAAAACGGCGCCGCCACACGTGCGGTTTTTTTTTAAAAAAAAATTCGTAAAACATGCGAAAAGTGAGAAAAATGGAGGAGAGAGAGAAACTGAGAAAATGTAGAAAAAAAACACAACAATGGAGGAGAGAGAAAACGCACCAATGGAAGAGAGAGAAAACGCAACAATGGAGGAGAGAGAAAAATTGATTACCTTAAGGATTCGATCGATTCGATCATCAATGGAGGATTCATCAGCAAACTTCAATTCATCAAATTGTAGTAATTTGATCCACGATTTTCTACAACAACAAAGGCAAATTCAAACCCCATTGTTAGGTGATTTCGACCTAAATCGCACAATAATAGAAGATGAAACAAAGAATTTGGTAGAAGATAGCATCGAAACTACTCGAAATGATGATGAACACAAAGAAGCAATTGTTTGAACAAGGATAGAGAAAGTATAAACACGAATCAGGACAATGCAGAAGAAAATCAAGTGGTACCTCGTAAGTCAATTAATTCAAATTCAGCACAAACATCCAAATCAAATCAAATTTGAAGGTAATTTCCATACAATCAACCTTGGAATGAAACTGAATTTTGAAGTTAATGTGCTGAATTTTGTTACTCTTTATGTGAACGAATGTTACCCTTTTATGCATTAATGCATAAAGGTGACCCTTTTATGCATTAATGTGTAAAGGTAACCCTTTTAATGCATAAAAAAACTGAAGGGAAATTCTCAATGGTAGCCACGTACTATTGCTTCTTTCCAATGGTAGCCAATTTTTTTTCGATTCTCAATGGTAGCCTTCAACTTTTTTAAAGATTCAACCATAACCGCATTTACTAAATAATGTTAAGTAACTGTTAAGTTAACTAGAGTTTAACAAAATAATTGTTAAATTTAACTACAGTTAAACATTTTTTCTTTCCTTCCCTTCATCTTCATGGCTGCCACCCATCCCCATTTTCTTCATCTTCTTCCTCCCTTCATGGCTGCCATCCCTAACTCTTTCCTCCGTTCTAGCCCACCGGCACCGGCCAACCCCCACCCACTGCCACTTCCCCCCGACATCCCATGTCCCCCTTTCAAACACATCACCCCTTCACCCACACCCCCAAATGCACTCGCGATGGTTCCGTTCAAACTTGGGGACATTAATGGCAGAAACTCACACGCCACCACAATCATCATCTCGACGAATATTCAGAAAAATTTGATCGTCTAAAAGAAGGTAATCGTTCGATAGCAACCCAAATAAGGTCGTCTTCGTCTTTAGCATTCGATTCGGAGTTGGAAATTAGGGCTTGATTGAGTTGAAGTTTGATGAAATTGGGGAAATTGATTAAGGATTTCTACAATTTGCAAATGCATTGGAAGCGTAGAAGTGATTTAACGGGTTAGCGTGAGACAATTTGGGCGGTTACTTCAGTCATGAGTATCGCCATTGTTGACTTAGCTCGAGCTTGAAAATCAGAGTGGGTGGGGGAAGAAGATGATTGGGGTCGGGTCTTGGTTAAGGGCTGGGGTAAAATTGGCGGTGGAGGAGATTGGGGAAAGGGTTGGTGGCTGGTGTGGAGGGTTGTTTTATTTTTTATTTATTTTATGTTTGTATTATTTTTACTTGTATTTTATTTATTTTTATTTTAAAAAAAGTTAACCTTGGTTTGAAATAAGGTTAGATTTAACATAAATGTAACGGAAGTTTATAAATGAGGTTACAATTGAAACTTTTAAAAAGTTGGAGGCTACCACTGAGAATCGAAAAAAAAATTGGCTACCATTGAGAATAAGCAATAATACGTGGTTACGATTGAGAATTTCCCAAAACTGAATTGAACCTTTTACCTGCATGAAATAACTCTTTTTACCTACTTCAAGTGTTTGTCCCTTTTATGTAATTATTATGCATAAAGGTGACCCTTTTTATGCATAAAGGTCACCCTTATTATGATAAAATGTAACCCTTTTTATACATAAAGTTGACCTATATTATGCATAAAAGTGATCCTTATTATACATAAACGTAACCCTTTTTATGCATAAAGGTGATCCTTTTTATACATAAAAGTAACCCTTTTTATGCATAACGGTGACCCATGTAAAACATAGTATTTCTTTAAGGATAATTTGTCAATTATTACTGCAAGTTAATACCACTTTGTAAATTACTACCGCAAAAAATTTTAAGATGTTGCGATTACTACCAAACCCCCATTAAACCCAACTATGACGTCATTTTATCCCTTTAACCCGTGTTTGACCATGGTTAAGGGCTTTAACCAGCCCCCCCCCCCCCAAAAAAAAAAGAAATGTTTTAGGGATATAATGACGTCATGGTTAAGGGCTTTAACCATGGGTTAAAGTGATATAATGACGTCATAGTTGGGTTTAATGGGGGTTTGGTAGTAATCGCAACATCTTAAAATTTTTGCGGTAGTAATTCACAACTTTTTTAATTTGCGGTAGTAATTTACAAAGTAGTATTAACTTGCGGTAGTAACTGCAAATTTTCCTTTCTTTAAACATAATAATATGCTGCTACTGCTTATCTGATATGACAGTATTAAATCATAGAAGAAAATCCAATTGATGCTTCTAGTTTAGATCTTAGAGGATCATTTGTTGGTGTGGTAAGACAAACTTTTGAAGAAATCTTGGAATTGTATGAAAAGCATGCAGCTATATGTAACACCTTCAAATCCCCCTATACGACAATACTAGTATAATACGTATAATTATGTCGTAGAGATAGACTTGGGCATATTACCGCCGCGTGATTATGCAAGGTTACTCAAAATACTTAACTTAACAACAAAACTTGCAGCGGAAACTCAACTTTCTTTTATTAATACTTATAAAAATAGTAACATTGTTATGAGTACTCAAAATAAAGACAAGATCAACATTCCTAAACTAGGTGAAGCAAATCCCGGGACTCCCATATGCTCATTCATGACTCCACATGAAAATAGTCAACACTCCTTACCATTACGGTAAACAGGGCGAACCAAAACAAATAAGAAATACGGATTAGCAAATTATGCTAAGTACAATAAGTGCAATATATATAGTGTAAACTCAATTTATTTGCAAACATATTTTTAAAACCAATTCCAATAATTAATCCAATAAGTTTAAAACTCATTATTCCAAAACCGATTCCAATGATTCATATTCAAAATAGTAGTTAATAAAACCAATTCCTTTATTAAGAACCAATTCCTTTTAATCCAATTCCACACCCAAGTGTGAACACCCCCCAAGCTAGTCTCCTTATGTTACAAGGCTATTCTTGAGGAAAGACCGGGGTCATACAAAGTCCAAGGCCTTATCAATAAACCAAATCCACATAGTGGAATTACTAACATGCTTATAAAGCATTAATAATAATAATTCAATGGTTCAATAAATCCTTTTAATTAATATCCAATAGTTCCAATATAATTAAAAATCCTTTTTAATTAGTTACACATGCTTTAAAAATCAAACCTTGTAAACAAATACTTGAGAATAAAATCTCATATTAATAACTTTTCAAAATCAACAACTCTTCCTTGAAAAAGCTTTATTTAATTCAACAACCTTTTAAAATCAATTCCTTTATGCAAACATGATAAGTAATCCAAACCATTCAAAACATGATTTAAAAATCAATCATTCAAAATAATTTTATTAAAATCAATAATTTCAAACCTAATTTATTTCAAAATCATAATTCAAATCAATTTAAGTCAATCACCAATCAAATCATGTAAAACATGTTATTCAAACCAATCACTTTCAAAGGTATCTAGTCATCTAAACGTACCTTGATCCTTGCTAGAAAAACCACACAAAAAGAACCTCAAGAACCTTGATCAACACTTCGCACTTTCAAAGTTCAATCACGAATACACCTTGCAAATAACATAACCATAAGGTTATCACAACATAAACTCAAATCTAATGTGCATGGACTATAAAACTCTTTTAAAAAATAATTTTATATAATTATTGCTTTTAAATAGGTATTTTTATTTTGGAAAACTAACAATAAAGAAGATAAAAGAATAGGTTTAAAGAGAATTGAATGTTCGTTAGAAAGAATAAGCAGAACTTGCAGAGGCCATAACTCCTTAACTCCGAATTGGGTGCTTTTGAGCCTAAACTCAAGGACTTTTCGAGAGGAACAATCTTTTTAGAAACATCAATACCCCAAAAACTGAAGTGCCAGAAAACTGGCCTCAAAGATAAACGGGATAATATTTGTATGAAAAGAGGAGAAGAAAAGTATAAAAATGTTTAGGGAAAAGAAGAAGACAGAAGAAGAGAATTAGGTTTTTGGTGTGAAGAATATGAGACGTATGAAGGGTTATTTATAGGCTAGCTCATGCAAGAATTATGGCAAGAGAATTTGGGTAGAATTATGGTAAGTAGGGTTTAAGGGATTACTTGGAGAAGTGAGTAAAAGAATTAAGGAAAGTTTGGATATTAAAGTGATTGTGTATAATTGAATATGGAAGGTATGTATGTCATGAAAAATAATAAGGAAATTAGAATTACTTGGGGAATAATTAAGAAGAATGAATGGCAAGAAAATATGATGATTGGATATTAAAAAGATGGAGAATTAGAATTAAGGAAAATAGGAGATTTTGGGAGATAATTAAAAATATAATTTTACCAATTAAATTCCCCCAAAATATTTCATGAGGGCCAAAAATATGGATCTTACCATAGCTCTAATTTTCGGAGTCTTCTAGATATATTTAGGAATATTTTGCTCGGTTTTTAAGGAATAAAATAATTGTATAAATAAAATAGAATAATAATTAATTAATTAATTAAATACCAATTATTTACCAATAAATAACCAAGAAAAACCAGATTTTCCATACATGGAAAATCCGAAAATCCTAGCTATTATTGGAAAATTTCGGCCATAATAAATTAATTAATAAAATATTATTTTTCTTTAATTAAAATATTCGAAATATGTAAATAATCCAGTTTTAAAATAGGATAAATGGATAATAAATCTTATCCAAAATAAATGATTAATTTTCAAAATACATTTGGCGCCAAAATTCAAATATTATTTTGGCTCAAAATACTAAATTTACTAAAATACCCTTTTATAAAATAATTCTTTATTAATTAATTAGAAAATACGTATGAAAATACACTATAATCGGGTTTTCAATTAAAAAACATACAACTAGATACATCACAAAGACAAAGATTGCGAGTAAAAAATATTATGTGTGTTCTGCTGAAGGAAAAAGAAATTCAGGTGACAAGAAAACAAAATTGGTTGAAATGATTGATGAAGATAGAGAATGTAAATGTGAAAGTAAGAAAGCAAAGACAAGTAGCTATCACACGATCTGATTGGAAGGCAAGCATAAGAGAAAAACTAAATAAAGAAGGAGAGGTTGAGGTGGTGTCACATGTAATACAACATAGCCACGAACTAACAAGGTCATAGTGGCATTAGTTAGCTTGCATCGTTCTAAAAGAAAAATGACAAAAGAAAAAGCTGAAGCAATCAAAACAATGAAATCTTTAGGTTTGACTACAATGGACAGTTACAATTACAAGGCTACTGAAGCTGGAGGAGAACAGAATATAAGGCATAGTGTTGTAGATCACCTAAATTTCTGTTCAATGTTAAGAATGGAGCAAATTGAGGCTGGAGATGCACACACTTTTGAACCTTTTAAATCAAGAACAATCAGAAGATCCAAACTTCTTTTTTAGAGTGAAGTTTGACAATGAAGGTATAATTTCCAATATATTTTGGAGAGATTCGATTATGCTAGAAGACTATAGAATATATGGAGATGTTCTTGTCTTTGATACAACATACAGAACCAACCGGTATAATCTTATAGGTGCTCCATTTGTTGGCATAAACAATCATTGGCATAATTGTACGTTTGCATGTGCTTTTATTGGGGATGAAAAAATAGAATCATTTGTGTGGCTACTAGAAACCTTCTTGAAATCTATGGAGGTAAAACACTAAATTCAATATTCACTGACCAGGACCAAGCAATGGCAAATGCAATTGAGCAGGTAATAAGTTTATATTTACTGCATAAAGTGACAGTAATAAGTTTATATTTAGTTTGAAAAGTAACCCTTTTTGATACATAAAGTGACCCTTTTTACTGCATAAAGTAACCCTCTAATTTTGAATATAGGTGCTTCCCAATACAAGGCATATAGACTTTGTATCTGGCATTTGGAACAAAATGCAATAACCAGATATGGGGCTCTAAAAAAGATAAAGAGTTCCAGTATGCATTCAACCAGTGCTTAAAGTGGTGAGTGAAAGAACAGGAATTTGAAGAAAAGTGGCAGGTAATGATGCAGAAATATAACTTGACAGCACACTCTTGGTAAAAAAAGAGTGTACGAATTGAAAGAGAAATGGTGTCCTGCCCTTAGTAGAGATTTTTTTCAACAGGAATCTTGTCATAAAAAAGAAGTGAAATCACTAATCATGCTATAGGATTCAAGAAGACAACCAATCGTTGGAGAAGCACAAAGAAATATGATGAGTTTACCTGTAGCAAGTCAATAGCATTCACTTCATTGCCACTCTATGGAATGCTAAAGCATGACGCATAGGTAAAAAGTTCACTTAAAAGCTCGTAAATAACACATAATATATGACATCTTAAATCTAGGTCATGATTTTGGTGGACAGGTATTCACTTTGTCACTCTTCCGAGACTTTGAAGAGGAGTTTGGATACTCTATGGCAACAACTGTTCAAATGATAGGGACAACTGAAGAATGCTTACTTTATCAAGTAACCCTAGAAGACAAGCCATGGTATGCACATCAAGTAAACTATATACAAGAGAGCCAAAGTGTATGGTGTACTTGCAAAAATTTTGAAGCGTCTGGATGGTTATGTTACCATTGCATCAGAATTCTACACCTACATTCAATAACAAGAATACCAGATAGGTATGTTACAAAAAGATGGACTAAGTTTGCAAAAATAGAGACATGGAATAGGTTGAAGAGTCAGGATCCTACACAACCATATATACCATGGAGGCAAACAGTGATGAGGAAATACTACAATCTAATCTTAAAGAGTCAAAAAAATGAAGAGCCAGGAGCATTTATGGAAGAAAGCTTCAGAAATAGTCTAAAAATGGTGGAAGACTTAATTGCTACTGCTGCTTAGAGAGAAAAAGGTGCAGAAGCTGCTTCTGACATTCCTGATGTGGCAGACAACACTGAAAGAAATGATGTATCTTCAACATCTAGTACAAGCACAAGTGTACCAACAATACTTGATTAAAAAGAGATGTAACAAAAGGAAGAAGCAAGAGAGAAAAAGGAGGACTTGAAAAAGGAAAGAGAAAAAGGAAACCAGCACTGCCACCTCCTCATTCAGAATTTGGATCAAAGACACCAAACATATGACTCTTGTAGAAAAATTTATTACTACCTTAGAACAGTTTTTTTTATCATTGTTATATTACTTTGTATTGTTATAATTTATTTTTTTTTATTAAAATTTGAATGATGCTCTTATTACTTAATTAGCATGTGTTTAGTTTCCCTTTCTACCCACAAAAGTGACCCTTTTAAGTGTATATAGTGACCCTTTTTGATGCATAAAGTTACCCACTTACTTTGAATGTAGGTGCTTAAAAAAAAGGGCATAGACATAGTTTTACTAGAATGAAATAGTTACCCTTTTTAGTGCATAAAGTGATCCTTTTTAATGCAAAAAGTTACCCTTTAAGGTGCTTCCAGTTTTCACTAGAATGAAACAGTTACCCTTTTTACCCAAAAAAGTAACCCTTTTCATGCATAAACACTACCCTTTTATAAACTAAAATAACCCATAAAAAAACTGGATTGAACCTTTTACCTGTATGAAGTAGCACTTTTTACCTACATCAAGTGTTTGTCCCTTTTAATGCATAAATTCACAATTAAAATATGTACAAAATAAAATTTCAAATTACGTAATGTATGCACATACATTCGGTTTTCAAAACAAAGCATCCAAAAAATACATTCAATTTTCAAAAAAAAAAAAAAAAACACACACACACACACCAAACATTATACCATAGAAGATTTAATTACATCATTGCAATTGATATATGCACATACATTAAATTTTCAAAAAATATTTCTACACCTAATCTCTAAAAAGCATTTCAGTCTTTGGAAGGAGTGTACTTCTTTGTTTGCTTTTCTTTCCCTTTTGTCTTTGGGCTTTTCTTCTTGTGCCTCAGCCTTTGCTTGTCCTTCTGCTATCTTTTTTCTTTCTTCAACTTCTTTTTTTTTTCTTCTCAGCAGCTGCAGCCTTAAATCTTGCTTCAACTGCCTCAACATAAGCAATATCTTTCTTTCTCTCACTGAACTTGGCTACTTCTGACAAGACATCAGCTCTAGATTCATTCAAATCACACAATACAAGTGTGGTACAAATCTCTTCACGCAAAAATATTCTTCCAGCAACCTCACAACAGAAGAAAAAATAATTATCAATATGAAATTAATAAAACAGAAAGGCAAAAACAAAAGATAGATAGATGAATAATTATTGTTTTGAGATTATTTAATTTGAATGGCTCACCAACAAAATGGAGCATGTGATACATGACAAAGACCCCACAGTCCAAATTGTCAACCTTATACTTTCTCCATTCTAACTCAACAATTTCAAAGCGATGAGAAGGTATCTGAGAAATCTTAAGGTGATTTCTTTTGCCAAGAAAAGCACCAAATTGATCACACTAATAAAAAAAATACAAAAGTTTAGAATACATTGAATAAAAAAAAGGTTAAAACCTAAAGCTAAAAGTAACCCTTTTAACTGCAAAAAGTGACCCTTTTAACTAAAAAAAGTTACCCTTTTAGCCAGAAACATACCACTTGAGCAAACAAATCTTTCATGGATCCAAGACTAGAATCACGCCAAATAATATTGGCAAGATAATAGACCAACTCTTTTGAATGATCAAGAACAAACAAAATATAGTGATTCTCAATAAGAATTGGAATATAGATCTGAAATAGAAAAATTATTAAAAGTAATTTAGACAAATCCTTTTACAGAATAGGAATATAACTCTTTTTAAAGGATATTATATTAGTTTATCATGAAGCATACCAGTTTAGCATCCATTATATCACATTCAAGATTGTCGTACCTGACCCACTCTTCCCATACACCGTGCAAATTGTTAACAACACTTGAACTGTCACGTCGGCCAATGTTTTCACAAATATGCAACAACGCAAACTATTAAAGTATAAGATCTTGTTTACATAAAAATATAAAGTGAATGTGTTTAAATATAAAAAAAATCAAGTTACTTACACTTTGCCTCTAACAAGCTCTCTCATTCACATACAAAGCAAAGCAATCAACAATGCACCATCGAATCTGAAGAGGAGCATTAAGGGACACCATATCTTCTCTTGAAATTAGAAAATTCATTTCAAATGTCATAAGATTCTCACTGCACAATAAAAAAGAAGATCACCATTTAAAAAAAAAAGGAAAAAAAGGGAAAAAAAATAATACTCATAGAAAATGGCATTTAACTTCCTATGCATTGATTCATCCTTCAGCAAACAATAATCAAGAACTTCCAAATGTAACCAAGGCAAACCATTGAAAATCCAAGCATGAGCCTTCAAAAAAAGAGTAACAACAGGCTGATGAGTGTCATTTATGGCACTCATAGGGTAGTCTTTTAGGGTTATTTCTTTCCCTTTTTCATGCTTTCTTCTCTTATTTTTGGTCCTTTTTTCCTTTAGTTTCTCTTTCTTCTTTTTTCTTTATGGTTCTCGTGTTTTCCTTTTATTTGGCTTTTTTTCCCTTTTATTTCCTTTCTTTGTTTGCTTGTGTAGGTATTTGGAGAATCACCTTTGCAAAGGAATCAAGTTGGGACCTTAATGACCAAGTAAGGAAGAAGCATTTGGCTAGAGAGGGCTTAGAGAGGCCTTGGAGAGGCCTCGGAGAGGTCTCCAAGGTATTTCAAGAAGGTCGCGGGCGCGGGTAAGTGGAGCCGCGGGTGCAGGCTCAAGAAGAGCAAGTTTCAAGATTTTGGCAGGAGCTTCCCGCGGTTGCCCTGCGGGCGCGGGAAATCTGGAGAGGGCGCTCCATCTCAGAGAGACCGCGGCCCCCGATTGAGTTTTGGGAGCAGGGGATTAGCCGCGGGCGCAGGTTTATCTTGCCGCTGGCGCGGGTGTTTCCCAGAAAGCCCAAGGAGGGTTCCGTACCCATTTCTCCGCGGCCCGCGGATTCATCGAGGGAGGCCGCGGGAATTGCCGGTTTCTTCTTTACTTATAAATAAAATTGTAATTCCTTTTTGAAAAGAACTTTTTGATAATATTTCTTTAGCTTAGTTTTAGAGAGAGAATTTAGAGAGAAGTTAGAGAGAAGTTCTTGGTTTTGGATTTGTAACTCAACATTTGATCAATCAAGTTTGGATTTCTTCATTTCCAATCATCAATATTAGTGAGAATCTCTTCCTTCTTTCATCTATTACTTACTTGCTATTTGATTTATGCTTGTTGCTTGTTTTCCTTTGGATTTGAATATGATATTGTTGAATATTTTGATTTCTCTTAGATTTTGATATAGAATGATGATTAATGCAGTTTCTAGTTATTTGTTCTTGAATTTCACCATGATCTGATTAGTGAGTAGATTAGTTGCTAGGGAAAGGGGGAAGCATGTTTGATTAATGAAATTGCTAGTTGATGCTCTTTGATTGATTGATTTGTTGCAATTAAATTGGTTGACATAGTTTTGCATGTGATTGATTAGACTAGGAGTGATCAACCTATAAGATTAATCTAGATTGCATTGCAACTCTTAATGACATGAAAAATTAATTTGAAAGTTGCTCTAATTGATTGGGTTTGCTTGTGATTCTTCTTGATTTGCCTTTCATAGTGACACCTAGATAGGCCTATAGGAGATAGCATTTGAACTCTCTTGATTGCTACTATTGTTTGTCCATTGCAATACTTGAATTAATTGATTGAGCTCTAAACTAGCATTATAATTGAACTTGCATGTGGAACCCATATCCCTAGTGTTTAGACCTTTGTTTTACTTGATTAGACTTGTTTTAGTTTACCATAGTGCCAACCATAATCTCAACTCCATCTTCGAGGTAGCTTGACTTAGACTCTAGTTTTCATCATTGCATTCCTTAGGGATCGACCCTTAACTTGCCCTATATTCATATAAGGTTGGTTAGGTGTTTACAAATTTAGTTTGACTTGGGGGAAGGGTAGATAACAACATACATTTTCCTCTCGTCAAAATGGCGCTGTTGCCGGGGAATGTTATTGGTGTTTAACTTTTGTTGTTGAGTCTACTTCATTTTATTGAAAAAAAAAATACAAAAAAATTTTGTTTCATTAGGCTACACTTGTAGCCGTGCTACTAATATTTTCTTTGAAGTTTTACATGCATAGAGCTCGTGATCGATCCATTGTGCCTTTTGACCCGGAAATCGAAAGGACTCTCTCAAGGAGAAGAATAGCTAATCGATCCTTGGGGTATAGTTATTCAAGTGAAGAAGAGATTGAAGAGAAGAGCAAGGCATGGGAGAAAATCCGAGAGTGGTCTTGAAGGAGCTAGGAATACCCGGTGCTTATAGGTTTGAGAGCGGTATAGCTCCTCCTACAACACCGGCAAATGATTTTGAAATTCGGCCGGCCATGATTACCTTAATTGAGAGGAGGAAATATAGTGGGGCTAAGAATGAGAGCCCGTTGAACCATCTTAAAGAATTTGAAAAATTTTGCAACACCATCAAAGTCAACGGAGTTTCTCAAGAGTTCATACGCCTCAAGTTGTTCCCCTTCTCTCTCATAGGGAAGATCCTTAGAGTGGCTAGATAAAGAAGTGAAGCCCAACTCCTTGAGAACATGGGATGATGTTACAAAGGCCTTCTTGTCCCGCTTCTACCCTCAAAAGAAGACGACGGAGGCAAGAGCCTTGATTCAAGGGCTCAAGCAAAGGCCAAATGAAAGCCTTTACGAAGCATGGGAGAGATACAAAGAGTATCAAAAGGAGTGCCCTCACCACGGAATCCCAACATACCAAGTGGTCCAAATCTTCTATGGCGGTTTAAGTCCCCAAGACAAGTCATGCCTTGATGGGGGGGGGGCAGGGGTCCTATCATGAACAAGACCGAAGAAGAAGTGGTGGACATTATTGAGGACGTGTTGACGTACTATAGAGATTGGCAAGATGGGGAGAGAGACTCTTCAAGCAAGCAATCTTCATTGTACTCGGTGGACCATCTAAATGCGATCAACAACCTTTCCTCCCAAATGACAAACTTGGGAAAGGAGATGACTGTAGGCGTCGTTCGAAGTGCGCCTAAGTTAAAGCATGTTGTTAATATGCTTGGCAATCATAGGAAGTGGGAATTGACATTACGATTAGGGACAAAGAAAAGTAGGGAGCCGCCAACAAGTTTTTAAGGAACTTGTAAACCGTTCACGGATCATAAAAAGGCAACCACGATAGGGGACAACGATAGGCAACAACGATTGACCCGTGAAGGTTAAACCCCATTCATAATCCATGAGATTACTAACTCCATATGGTTCGGAACCACGAAAGGCGGATCGGGGATGATGGTACGAAGTGAGTCATGGAGTCACATTCGCCCGTATTGGCCTCTACTCGATTCTTATATTGAAAAGCATTCATGTGATCTCAAAGGCATACAAACAATAATTCAATTCGCTCCAAACCATTATTTAACTAAATTGGTTTAAGATTAATGCACACATAATTCTAAAATATTGGTGATCACTTCAATTAATAATAAGATTAAAAGGGATCCTAAACCGGTTGTCCAAATTATCTTATTAGGCGTGATTTTCAATTACATATTCCCTTAAACATGCAATATGGTGATCAATAAAAATAATAGAATCAACATTAATACCAATTTAATCACAATCCCAACAACATAAAATTGTTAGAAATAATAATAATAATAATAATAATAATAATAATAATAATAATAATAATAAAAGAGCATGATCCTTACTTTGAATCTGTTTGCTTGCAACTACAAAATAATAAACGAGTTAATAACTTCAAGGAAATAATAAAACAATAACTAAATTAAATTAAATAAAATAAGGTTGATTTTGGGGCCAAACCCTCAAACGATTCTACCTTTCACGCCTTGGCTTAAGGACAGAACCTCGAGTAAAATATGGACTCCTTCAAGTGCTTGAAGAAGGAATTTTGAAGTGAAAAGGGTAGGCTAATGTTTAGGTTAATAGCATAGAAGAGAGAAAATAAGAATAATAAATTTCTGGTTGCCCCGTACATCAGAAATGAGGTGGTATTTATAGGGAAAATGTGCTGAGGGAGCACACTGAACCCTAAAATAATAAAAACCCTAAAAAAGTATCCCGTGACACGGTCAGATTGTACCGTGACACGGTCAGACTGTACCGTCAGACGGTACACTTTCCCGTGACACGGTACAGCTTTGGAGTGAATCGGGAAATTTTCAGAAAACGGAATGAAAAACGCGTTAAGGGGTTTACGCGGAAAGGACACGGAACGTCCCGTGTCACGGCAGACCTCCCGTGTCACGGGAAGTCCCACCGTCAGACGGGAAGGGTTCCTGTGACATGGTCATACTGTACCGTGACACGGTCACTTCCAGTCCATTTTTCCGTCTAAATTCATTTTTAACCCTAATTTCTTTCGGCTTTTTAAGTGCCGATTGATAATTTCGGGCCTTTTTCTGACTTTTATTATTCGGGCTAAAATAAGAAAATAATAAAATAAAAATAAATAAAATTTTTGGACCAAAAATAAATAATAAAACAATAAAATAAAAAAGGTTTGGGCTAAAAATTAATTAATAAGTTTGGGCTAAAATAAAAACTATGCTTTTACCAAACATCAAGACTAATCCATGGACCTTTCAAAAGTATGAATTTAGTAAAATACGATTTTTTAAGCACTCTCGGGATTAAATATTAAACCCGACCAATAGTGGCGGTGAAAGGTTATTTATCATCGGGTTTGGTTTTGGGGAGACATTTTTAGGTGTCTACAATGACCGCAATCAAAGCCAAGTTAGAGAGCTCTTCTTCTTCTTCCCAAGCTTCGAATCTTCCTTCCCAATTTAAGGGGAGAGGTACTCTTTCTAACTCTCAACCCCCTCCCTCTTCACATAATATGCCTATGGGTTGTTTGTTTTGTGATGCATGTGGATCGTATGATCATGACTCTAGCAATTATCCTAATGAATGTGACGAGTTTGATAACAATGAGAGTGAGCATGTGAATTATGTGTCAAATAATAATGCTCAAAGGTTTGATAATCAAAGAGGTCAATGGAATAGGAATTACCCAAACCAAGGCAATTTTGACAACTATAACCAAGGTGGTGGTTATAAAAACCAAGGGAACCAAGGTTCTCGTGGTAGCTATACTAACCAAGGTTATAGTGGCCAAAATCAAAGCCAAAATTATGGTAATCAAAACCAAGGTTATGGAAATCACAACCAAGGTAGTGGTAACCATAATCAAGGTGGTGGTAACCATAATCAAGGTTATGGTCAAAATCAAAATAGGGTTACTTGGAACAATCAAGGGAGGGGCAGTTTTCAAAATAATGCTCAAAGAGGTCCCCCACCCGGATTTGTTCCAAGGACTCAAGGAGAACATTCCTATTCACAACCTTCTTCACCAAGGACCAATTTGGAAGAAATAATTGAGAATCAAACCAAGTTGTTGAACACATACATGGTCGTTAGTGATAAAAAGTTCAATGAAATGATGACCCACAATAAAATGCTTGAAAACCAAATTTCTCAACTTGCAAATGCTTTGAAAGATCATGCAAGCCCTTATTCTTTACCTTCCCAAGGTCTTGATCCCAAGAAACACGTGAATTCTATTTTTACAAGGAGTGGTAAGGTTCTTGAGGAGAGATTGCCTAGGAAGGGTGAAGATAAGGAGATTCCTAGGGAAGCCTTGGTTGAGAATGAGGGGAATAGGGCATCATTGGATGAGGTTGTGGTTGAGACACCTAGAGAGGTGAGAGTAGATAAAGAAATTGTGAAACCCAAGCTCCCTTACCCACAAAAATTCATGAGACACAAATTGGATGAACAATTTGGGAGATTCATTGATATGCTAAAACAACTTCATCTTTTTCTACCTTTTACCGATGTGATCAACCAAATGCCAAATTATGCCAAATTCCTCAAGGAAATTTTGAGTGGGAAAAGAACTTGTGAGGTTGTGGAGACTATCAATTTGACCGAAAATTGTAGTGCTATCATCATGAACAAAATGCCACCCAAATTGAAAGACCCCGGAAACTTCTCCATCCCTTGTGCCATTAACAAGATGCAAATTGATAATGCCTTATGTGACTTGGGAGCTAGTGTGAGCATAATGACATATTCGGTTTATCAAAGACTTGAGCTAGGGGAACTCTTACCTTCTAACATTACCTTGCAATTAGCCGATAGGTCAATCAAGTTTCCAAAAGGTAAGGTAGAAGATGTTCCATTGAGGGTTGGAAACTTTTTTTTCCCGGTGGATTTTATTGTGCTTGAAATGGATGAAGATGCTACCATTCCAATCATTTTAGGTAAACCCTTTCTTGCTACCTCAGGCGCTATGATTGATGTGAGGAGTGCAAAGATTTCCCTTAAGGTAGGAGATGAGGTCATTGAATTTGATTTGAATGAAAGCATGAAGTATCCATCTTCTTCTCTAGAAAATTGCATGATGATTGATTCACTTGATCATGTTGTGTCTTCCATGCATGAGCACTTGCTCACCTCTAACGATGCTCTTGAGAATGTTTTGTTGAACAAGGACAAAGTAGGTACACCATGCAAGGAAACGGAATTCTATGAGGAATTGCTTAATGGAAGCATGGAGGAAGTGGATGAGCAAATGTGCTTGAAAATATCAAGCCAAGAAGCTTTGCAAGCGGCCACATCAAAGGAAGGTAATGGTGTGCCTATGGTAGAGCTCAAACCTCTACCATCACACCTTAGGTATGAGTTCTTGGGCCCTCATTCCACTTACCCCGTGATAGTTAGTGCATCCTTGAGCGTGAGCCAAGCTCAAGCGTTATGTGGTGTTTTGAGAAAGCACCAAGGTGCTTTGGAATACACAATTGATGATCTTAAAGGTATAAGCCCCGCCTTGTGCCAACATCACATAACACTTGAGGAAGGCGCCCTTCCTTCTATTGAACGACAAAGAAAACTACATCCCCAAACGGGAGAGGTAGTGAAGAAGGAGATCACCAAGCTATTGGATGCAGGAATCATATTCCCCATCTCTAGATCAAGGTGGGTCTCCCCCGTGCATGTCGTTCCAAAGAAGGGGGGCATGACCGTGGTTGAGAATGAGAAGGGTGAGCTCATTCCAACTAGGACGGTCACGGGTTGGCGGATGTGTATAGACTATAGACGTCTAAACACATCCACCAAGAAGGATCACTTCCCTCTTCCATTTATTGATCAAATGCTTGAAAGACTAACAAGGCACAAGTTTTATTGTTTCCTCGATGGATAGTCGGGATTCTTCCAAATCCCCATCCACCCCGATGATCAAGAGAAAACTACCTTCATATGTCCTTATGGGACCTTTGCCTATCGAAGAATGCCCTTTGGGTTATGCAATGCACCCGCTACATTCCAAAGGTGCATGATGAGTATTTTCGAGGACATGTTGGAGGAGGAAATGGAGGTCTTCATGGATGACTTTTTGGTGGGGGGGTGTTTCATTTGAGGAGTGCCTTGTGAACCTTGAGAAGTGTTTGGAAAGATGTGTTAAGGTCAATCTTGTTTTGAATTGGGAGAAATGCCACTTCATGGTGGAGGAGGGTATAGTGCTTGGGCACAAGATTTCAAATAGAGGCATTAAGGTGGATAAGGCAAAAATAGAAGTGATTGAGAAACTTCCACCTCCGGTGAATGTCAAGGGTGTGAGATCGTTCCTTGGTCATGCGGGTTTTTACAGGAGATTCATCAAGGATTTTTCACTTATTGCTAAGCCCCTAAATGACCTTCTTCAAAAGGATGTTGAGTTCATTTTTGATGACAAATGCTTGAAAGCATTTGATAGATTGAAGAAGGCCCTAATCTCCATTCCTATTGTTCAATCCCCAAGGTGGGATCTTCCTTTTGAATTGATGTGTGATGCGAGTGATTGGGCGATTGGAGGTGTTTTGGGACAACGTGTAGAAAAGAAGCTTCATGTGATTTATTATATGTCCAAGACACTCAATGGGGCTCAAAAGAACTACACAACAACGGAAAAGGAATTTTTAGCAATTGTGCACTCTTTTGAGAAATTCCGTTGTTACTTGTTGGGTTCCAAGACCATAGTTTTCACGGATAACGCGGCCCTCAAGTATCTCTTTGCCAAGAACGAGTCCAAGCCTAGGTTGATTCGATGGGTGCTTGAATTGCAAACTTTTGAGATTGAGATTAGGGACAAGAAGGGTGCGGAGAATGTTGTGGCGGACCATCTTTCTCGCCTTGAGGGTGATCACATTCATGATGATGGTTCACCAATTGAGGATAGAATGCTTGATGACTTCTTATATGCCATAGAGGTGAAGGAACTCCCATGGTATGCCGACTTGGTGAATTTTCTAGCATGTGGGGAGTTTTCACCCTCTTTCTCAAAGAACCAAAGGAAGAAAATCAAAAGGGAGGCAAGACATTACTTGTGGGATGATCCCATCCTATAAAAACGAGGGGTTGATGGCTTACTTAGGTTGTGTTCCAAATGAAGAGGTGCCTAGTGTTTTAAGGATGTGCCACTCGGACCCTAGTGGTGGGCATATGGGTGTTTCCAAGACCGCTACCAAGGTTCTTCAATGTGGTTTGTGGTGGCCGCATCTCTTCAAGGACTCATGGGTCTTTGTGAAGTCATGTGACCGATGTCAAAGGGTTGGGAATATCTCCAAGAGGAATGAGATGCCTCAACAGCCCATTCTTGAGTTAGAGGTGTTCGATGTTTAGGGGATTGACTTCATGGGACCATTCCATCTTCATATGGTAAACAATTCATACTTGTGGCCGTGGAATATGTTTCTAAATGTGTTGAGGCCATTGCCTCCCCTACTAATGACCACAAAGTAGTGTTGAAGTTGTTCAATAAAATCATCTTCCCAAGGTTTGGCGTGCCTAAGGCTGTGATAAGCGATAACGGATCTCATTTTGTTCACAACGCCTTCCAAAAGATGTTGAGGAAACATGGAGTGCATCAATGGTTCGACCTTCCATATCATCCTCAATCGGGTGGCCAAGTCGAGGTCTCCAATTGTCAAATAAAGCTCATTATTGAGAAGACGGTTGCAAGGAATAGAAAGGATTGGTCGGACAAGTTAGATGATGCTCTTTGGGCTTATCGGACGGCTTTCAAGACGCCTATTGGTACCACTCCATATCGCCTTGTCTATGGAAAATAATGCCATCTCCCGGTAGAGCTTGAACATCGTGCCTTGTGGGCCATCAAGAAGATAAATTTTGACTTAGCTAGTGCGGGGGAGAAGAGGTGGTTGGATCTTCATAAGCTAGAGGAACTTCGACTTGATGCTTACGATTGTGCTAGCACCTACAAAGCTCGCTCCAAGGAGGTTCATGACAAGTTGATTGAGAAAAAGGAGTTTGGTGTAGGTGACAAAGTCCTCCTCTACAATTCAAGGATGAAGTTGTTCCCCGGAAAGATCATGTCAAGATGGAGTGGACCATTCTTGGTGAAAGATGTTTTTGATAATGGTGCCGTGGAGATTTCTCCTTTGAACTCCTCATCTTCATTTAAGGTTAATGGTCATCGGCTCAAGAAGTACTATGATGGAGTGTTTGTTGGACTTGTTCACAAAATGATTCTTTTTAGGCCACCTTGAGATGGTGGTGCACGTCGAGCTAACGACGTTAACCAAAAGCGCTTACGGGAGGCAACCCGGATTCTCATCTCATCTCACTTTCTTTTCTTTTCTTTTATTTTTCCTTGATTGGTTTTTGATTTTATTTTGAGTTGGTTTTGTGTTTGTTTTGTAGGTCGCCTATTATCATCACTTTTTGGAAAGAAGGGGTTTGATGAAGAGTTTAGAGTGCAGGGGAGAGGGCTCCCCGAGGGCTTGGAGAGACCTCGGGGGCCTCTTCACCTTTTTGAAGCATATCATTCCAGGGACTTCCCGCGGTTGCCCCGCGATCTCTCCGCGGGCGCGGGAAGTTTTGGAGAGGCTTCGGAAGATTTGGAGAGGGCGCGACCCTCATATCAAGCAAAATTAAATTCCATTCCAGGGACTTCCCGCGGTTGCCCCGCGATCTCTCCGCGGGCGCGTCATGTTCGGAGAGGGCGCGGCCTAAATTCAAGCTCATTTGGAAATCCATTCCAGGGACTTCCAGCGGTTGCCCCACGGTCTCTCCGCGGGCGCGGGAGGTTTTGGAGAGGGCGCGGAAAATTTGGAGTGGGCGCGGCCCCCGTCAGGTATAAAAATCCCAAAATTTCCAAGAGCTCCCCACGGTTGCCCCGCGGTCTCTCCGCGGGCGCGGGAGATTTGCCGCGGGCGCGGCAGAATCGGGAGAGGGCGCGGCGATCTGGGTTTGTTATACTGGGGCGCGCCCCTCTTCTCTCTCTCTCCTCTCTTATTTTCTCTTCTTCTCCTTAATTTTCCCCTTTCTCTCTCTACCTCCTCTCAAACCCTAACCCCAAAACATTAATTTCTTACTTATTTCTTCAACTTTTGCCCAAATTTTTCATAAATTGTTCCATATTCCTCCATTTTCAACACTCCTACTCTTCTTTCTCGTGCTTTTTCGGGAAATTTCGGGTCTTTGAAGTGCTTTGAGTTTAATTTGAGTCTCTAATCTTAGTATACTTCTAACCTTTGTAATATTTTTGTCAATTTCAATTGATTTCTTTACATTGGTTTGTTTACCTTGATTTTGAGCATGATTTTTGTGTTTTATGGTTGATTTATGGGAAATTTGGTATATTTGGGTGATTGTTACTTTTTCTTGTTGTCATGATTATATTGATGATTGATTGTTGATATTGTTGTTTGTTGTTGGATTTTGGTTGTTGTGATGATTGGAACAGGTACCTTGTAGTTTGTGGTGGTTTGGTTGGATTTTTAAGGAGGTTTGTGAGTAATTTTGGTGGTAGTTGTTTTGTTTGAGGGAGTTTGTGGTGTTCTTGTGAATTATGTGAATTTTGTCAAAATGGATTTGATTAGAAGAGTGAAAAGTAGCAAGAAGCGCTCAAACCAATCCCCCGACCAATCTTCTCAAGGCCAATCCTCAAACCCTCAACCCCAACCGCATTCCACAACTCAAGATGATGCTCCTCCTCCTCCTCTTCCCCCTCTCAAGTTTTGGAACCGATCTAAACAAACCCCCATCTATAACAAAATGAAAGACCGGAAGTTTAGACCTTCCCGCCATTACTTTCGTGAGGACATGGCCAAGCTAGGAATTGAAAATGACCTTGACATCCTTCTATATAACCTAAGCTTGGGTGAGTTTCTTAAGTCTTCCCCTAGAACCTATTTGGAGCCTTCCATTGAGTTTTTCTCCACATTTGAGTTCAATAAGGTGGGGGAAACCGACTTTGTTATTTCCTTCCAACTCTTCAATGTCAAACACACCATGAACCTAGCCGAGTTCAATGTAGCCCTTGATTTCAACCCCAATGGTGATATCTTCGAGCCCCTTATCTCCCTAGTCCAAACTGAGTATAATGAGGTTTCTTGGTGGAAAACCATAGCCAACAGGAGGGAGTTTGATTCGAAGAAGTCCCTTGCTAGTGAGATTATCCATCCGACCCTTAGGATCCTTCATAGAATTCTTGGGTATTCGGTCTTTAATAAGAAAGATTTGGGGAAGTTATCTTGGGAAGAGATTATGGTGTTATGGATGGCTACCAAGCCAGAGTTAGGGTCAAGGATTAATTTTGGCTATATCTTCATGAATTGTTGTAAGGACATAATGCATGGGGTCAAAACGGGGGAAATTCATTGTGGGGGCATGGTGACACGTCTTGTGTCATATTTTAAGCAAGAGGGGTTCTTGAAGTCTTGCACTCCGGTTGGAAGGAGTGAAGACGTGTGGATTAGTTTGAAACAAGTTAACACTTTGCGTTTCATAACTAGAACTATGAGAGCCGGTACTTACTCTTGGCTAGTGAGAAATACCAACCATTGCCTACTCCCTAACCCAGCCGCCACCTCCATCCTTCGTGAGGCTAAAAACATTTGGATGGTCCCTAGGGACAATGGGAGGATTGATGATGAGATGGAGGATTGATGATGAGATTGATGAGAATGATGAGGAAGAGGAGGAAGGAGGAGGAGAAGAATATGATGAAGAGCAACAACAACCGCCACTACAACAACTGATTAGGGGATTTTTATCCACCAATCACCGTCTGACAAGTGGACCAACCAGGTTCCGCCACGTGTCCTTCACGAAGGCCAATAGGAGCCTGCCACGTGTCAATCACAGATACGTCCTCTACGGACCAATCGAGGCACGCCACGTGTCCACCCATGCCAAATGGGAAAACCGGCCAACAAGGCCCAATCCTGTCTAGAGGCCCGGTCAGCCCTAGGTTTACCCTAAACCTAGAGAGTGGCACGCTTCTCAAGACTATAAATACTTAATTAATCCTCATTAATTGAGCAATCAAGAAATCAAGCAATTGAGAGCAAACATCAAGCAATTAATCTCACCTGAAGAACAGAGAAGAACAGAAACATTACGGAACACTAATAACCGGCTAATCTCGCTAACAAAGCAGATTACCAACATTAAACACTCTCACCTAGAGAGGTCTTATTACTTTAATTTCCGTATTAATTACTCCTTAATCAGGTACTAACTTGACCGTTGGAGGCGGAGCTCTCAGGAGTCTCCGTTATTTTGCAGGTACAAGCGTCCGGTTCCAGTCTCGGAATTGTAACTCTTGGCGCCGTCTGTGGGGAGAGTACTTCAGAGATGGCATCCAAGTCTGTACCGACTCCTGAAGAGAGGCGTCCCCTAAACGACCCTCAAGTTCAGTCGGACCATGACACCGAAAGTGAATTTGAAGTGGAAACTCATACAGCTCCAGACGGGACCCTAAGGGCCCGACGTACCCGTCATACCGAAAGGAGGGAACGGGAGCATCTTCAAACAGGAAGCGAGCCAGCAGGCGCACCGCCTGCTCGGCAACAGCCGACTGATGGGTCTGCTCCCATCACAAGGAACGAACTCATGACCTTCATGAGGGACTTCAAGGGAGAGATTCAAGAGTTGATCAACAAAAAGCCGCCTGCTTCAGTCAAAGAGCAGTCGGCCAAAAAACCTTCCACTTCACTGAAGAGGAAGCCAGTTCAAGGGCGAGAGGCGACTCCTCATCCTAAATCCAAGAAGCGGGAGCCACCTGCTCTTGATTTCACAAAATTCCGTTATCCTACGGGAAATAGGAAACCGGTTCGTCATATTCTGGCGGACGGGTCAAAGCAAACGTTCACAGATGCTCGGCTACTGCTAGAGCAGAAGAAGAGTGACCGATTGTCAGAGTCGGCTTCTACTTCAAATTTTCAAGACAGTTTGCGAAATGCCTCGATGAGGCATACTCAGTCGTACCATGAGAGTCAGTCAGGCGGCACCTCCCGTCAGTCCGGCTTTCATAGTGCCCAGGCGGTACCAAACTTACCATTTGTGCCGCAACAACAGTATTTTATGCAGCCACCTCCATTTGGTGGACCTGCAGCAAAAAACGTCCAACCTATGGACTGGCAGCTACGGTTGCTTAGACTTGGTGAACAGCCGTCGGCCTTCTCCAAGGAAATTACTGAAGCCGCTCAGCCGGCCAAAGTAAAAAATGTACTAGTAGGCGCCTATGACGGCACTACTAACCCAGAAGACCATCTGATGGCATTCACCAACCTGATGTACCTTCAAGGGTTGGATGATCCCACTTGGTGCAAGTGTTTCCCAGCGACTCTCAAGGGAATCGCACAGCAATGGTTCGGCAACCTGCCGACTGGTTGTGTAAACAGCTTCAGGACGCTTGCTTACTTATTTGCCTCCAAATTCGCCATGAACATCCCTGCGAAGAAAACGACCCTTGATTTGGGAACAATTCAGCAGGGCGAGAAGGAGGGGCTTTGTTCTTACATCAGGCGGTTCAACCTGATGAGAATACAGATTCAAGGGTTACCGGATGAGGTAGCTTATACTGACTTTTTTAGAGGTCTCAAAGACGGGTCTACCTTCAAATTTGATTTAGTTCGAAAAAGGGTGGCGACTCTTCAAGAGGCCTTGATTGAAGCAGAAGCCTATATACAGGCGACTGATCTGTGTACGATAAAACAGTCGGACGGGAAAAGGTTCGACAAAAGAGAAGGACGACAGAAACAGTCGTCTAACAAAGATGAGAAAAGAAAAGAGGTCTGGGCGGTTGATTCCTCTAAACAGTCGGCCCAGAAAAAGAAAAAAGAATTCAAACCATACTCCCCAAAGTATGTGTTTAACAAGGATAACCAGTTTATCCTAAAAGAAATAAAGGGACGATTCTCAATTGAGAAGCCGGTCCCCATGAAGGGTTCTGCAAACAACCGGAACCAAGACAAAATCTGTGCTTATCATGATGACGTTGGTCATCACACCAATGACTGCATCAGTCTCATGCAGTACCTAGACCGCTTGGCTGAGCAAGGTGATCTTGACACTTATGTCAAGAAATCTACGGGGAACACTTCCTCAAAAAAGCAGTCGGCCAAAAAGAATCAACAGGCCGACAGTTCCGATACAGATGATGCAGTCGTCTACACCATTGCAGGCGGCTTCTCAGGAGGCGGCCCCACTATTAGGGGCAACAAAGATAATATAAGGCGGTTAGATGTAAATTCCGTTCACCAAGAACGGCCGTCCAAATATACATTTCCTGAGATTGTCATCACTGAAGAGGATCTAGGAGGGGTAAGGGGGCCGCATGACGACCCTCTCGTTATTGAATGTAAAGTGGCCAACCAGAGAGTTGGCCGAATCCTCATAGATACCGGGAGCTCCTCAGATCTCATCAGCAGCAAATGTCTGTCAAAACTGAAATATCAGACGGACTGCATACATCCGGCCTCCCACCCTTTAATAGGGTTTGGAGGAGGAGTCGTCCACCCACTGGGACGAGTAGATTTACCCATTCGCCTGGGCGAAAAAGGGGAAGGACGACACATGGTAGTCCGGTTCCTAGTAGTAGAGGAACTCTCGGCCTACAACATGATTCTGGGTCGACCAACCCTGAATAATTCCAAGGCTGTTATAATCCCGTCTCTTATGCTGCTTAAGTTTGAGAGGGATAATGGAACAGTCGGCTCCCTAAGGGGAGATCAGAGGATGGCCCGAGAGTGCTATCTCTCGGATGTCAAGCCCACTGTTATGGCCACTGGGTCAAGTGGAGAAAAAACAGACCTTGACAATGTCAAGGAGAGTGCGCCTGTTCAAGAAACAGGCGACAAAAAGAGAAAGGCGTCCCAGACAGAGTCCGCAAGAAAAGCAAGAAAATAGCAATCATTGGCAGAGGAGCGGCCGGATGAGTTCCGCCCTCAGCCGGCTGGTGAGCATGCGGACCTGATCTTAGACGACTCACGTCCTGACCGAACAGTCAAAGTTGGGACGACGGCTCTGAGAAACCTTGGTGACGACTTTCACAACCTATTGAAAGAATACAAGGACATCTTTGCATTTGAAGTCCATGAAATGCCAGGCATTAGTCCTGATCTGGCAGTACATAAACTCGCTGTGGATCCGAAAAAGAAGCCGGTACGGCAAAAGAAGCGGAACCATGGCGAAGAAAGAAGTCAGGCGGCAGCCGCCGAAGTTAAAAAATTACTTGATGCAGGGTTCATTCGGCAATGTTACTTCCTAGACTGGGTTGCAAATGTGGTGCTTGTTAAAAAGCCGAATGGCGCCTGGCGAATGTGTGTAGACTACACAGACTTAAACAAGGCGTGCCCCAAAGACAGTTACCCTCTGCCTAAAATTAATAACCTGGTCGACTCAACAGCCGGCCATGCTTTGATGAGCTTTATGGACGCCTACTCTGGTTTCCATCAAATTCCTTTATGGGAGAAAGATCAGGAGAAGACGGCCTTCGTCACTGATCAGGGGTTATACTGTTACACGGTCATGCCGTTTGGTCTTAAGAATGCCCCGGCTACCTTCCAACGAATGATAAACACAATGTTCTTTGATCAGATTGGGAGAAACGTCGAGGCATATATTGATGATATGATTGTCAAGACTAAACTTCAGAAAGATCATCTGACGGACCTCCGAGAAACTTTCGCCACACTCAGGCGGCACCATGTCATGCTCAATCCCAAGAAATGTGTATTTGGAGTTGAGTCTGGGAAATTTCTCGGATTCCTTATCAATCAGAGAGGAATAGAGGCGAACCCTGAGAAGGTGCAGGTGGTCATTGACATGCAGTCGCCTCGTACCATCCGAGAGGTTCAGAAGTTAACAGGTTGTCTGGCGGCCTTGGGGAGATTCCTAAGCCGATCAGGCGACAAATGCCTATACTTTTTCCAGGCAATTAAGAAAAAGGCAAGGTTTGAATGGGGGCCGGATGCTGAGGCCGCCTTCCAGAAATTAAAAGTTCACTTGCATTCCTTGCCGAGGCTGGTCAGCCCTTTGCCCAAAGAGGATCTCTACATGTACCTGGCCGTCTCTGATCATGCGTTAAGCGCTGTGCTCCTTGCTGAAAGGGACGGCTGTCAGCTCCCGGTCTACTTTGTCAGTCACGTACTGAAAAATGCCGAGTTGAGGTATCCCCTAGTGGAGAAATTTGGTCTTGCACTCTTCATGGCTGTTAAAAAATTGAAGCCCTACTTTTTGGCACATGCAGTCGTCGTGTATACCGACCAACCAATCAAGCGGCCCCTTACCATCATGGAGTCGTCAGGACGAATGATCAAATGGGCCATAGAAATACAGAGCCTCGAAGTTACTTTCGAGCCTAGAAAAGCAGTGAAGGGGCAAGCCTTTGCTGACTTTATTGTAGAGATGACTCGTCCTCCTGACTCTCAAGTTCCAGACCAAGTCTGGAAGGTATATGTGGACGGAAGCTCTACTTCAAATGGTTGTGGAGCAGGCGTCGTATGTCAATCTCCAGAGGGCGACAGGTTCGAGTATGCTCTACGCTTCAGTTTTCAGGCTTCAAACAATGAGGCAGAATATGAAGCTTTACTAGCCGGGATCCGCATGTGCAAGGCGGCAGGGGCAAGAAAAATAGACGCCTGTTCTGATTCACAATTGATAGTGAGTCAGTACAATGGCGAATACGAAGCAACCCATCCGGCCATGATCAAGTATTTACAGGCGGTCCGACAAGCAGTCGGCTCCCTTGAGGATTTCCATCTGATCCAAGTGCCGAGATCAGAAAACAACCAGGCAGATGCACTGTCAAAATTAGCATCATCCGCCTCCTCCGATACTCCTCGAACTAGTTTTTGGGAAGTAATGGAGAAGAGAAGCATCGAGGAAAACCCTATTGGAATCCTAGACAGAAGCTCAACCTGGATGGATTCAATCAGGGCATATCTGACAAACGGTACACTGCCGGATGATCCTCAACAGGCGGCAACACTGAAAAAACGAGCCTCCTGTTTTGAAATGATACAGGGAGAACTTCACAAGAGGGGGTACCTTCAACCCTTCTTAAAGTGTGTTACTCCTGAAAAGGGACGAGAGATACTAGATGATCTTCACTCTGGTTACTGTGCTTCTCATATAGGTGGTAGGATGCTTGCTCAAAGGGCAAGGCGGCAGGGCTACTTTTGGCCTACTTTGGAAGCAGATGCAATGGAGATGGTGAAAAAATGTGACAAGTGCCAAAGGTTTGGCAAATTAATTCACCGTCCGGCTACTGACCTCACTACCATTCACAGCCCACTACCGTTTGCTAAGTGGGGCATGGACATTCTGGGTCCATATACGCCTGCTACAGGCGGCAGAAGGTATATACTTGTTGCCGTTGACTACTTCACTAAATGGGTAGAGGCGGAGGCTGTAAAGGGAATCAAGACGAAAGATGTAATTTCATTCATTTGGAAAAACGTCATCACTCGGTTCGGGGTTCCCATGTCTATGGTTTTTGATAATGGTCCCCAATTTGAGACGCCTGTTCTCAAAAGCTGGTTGGGAGACCAAGGAATTGCACACTACTTTGCATCTGTCGGCCGTCCACAAGCAAACGGCCAGGTAGAAGCCTTTAATAAAATCATCTCAGACGGTCTCAAGAAAAAGATTGAACGAGCAGGCGGCCTATGGGCGGATGAACTACCACATGTTCTCTGGGCCATTAGGACGACTGAAAAAGGGGCGACTGGAGAAACTCCATTCCTCCTAACTTACGGTGCGGAAGCTGTTCTTCCAATAGAACACTACGAGCCGACTCTTCGAGTAATGCTATATGACGAAGAGGCAAACTGGGAAGCCATGCGCCTGGCATTAGACTCACTTCCTGAAAAGAGGGGCAATGCTGTCTTGCGCCATGAAATCTATCGCCTGAGAATGACTAGATCATACAACAAAAAAGTACACAGGCGTCCACTCAAAGTAGGGGACTTTGTACTTAGAAAAATGGAATCAGTTGGTAGGGCTAATGAGTCTGGCAAACTAACTCCCAACTGGGAAGGACCCTACCGAATCTGTGAGGAAGTCAGGGACGGTACCTACCGTCTGGAAACACCAGACGGACGACCGTTGCCTCGAACTTGGAATGTAGATAATCTTAAGAAATATTTCTTTTGAATGATGTAAATAGTCAAGAGCTACTTAATAAAAGTTTGCACTTACTATTCAATTTTGTATTACGAAGGGCATGCCGTCTGTACCTTTACAGTCGGCTACTCTCCATTGAGTTTTTTCACTCTATCTTCAGAGGGGCATGCCGTCTGTACCTTTACAGTCGGCTACTCTCCATTTGAGTTTTTCACTCTATCTTCAGAGGGGCATGCCGTCTGTTCCTTTACAGTCGGCTACTCTCCATTGAGTATTTTACTCACAATACTTAGCTAAAAAGATTAGGGCCTGGCCGACCCTGTGCCTAACAGGCGGCTACCCTTCTTTTACTTAGCACCTACGTTCACCAAGAACTTACCAAGGCCACCGGCCGAATGATCAGACCAGGCGCCAAGCCACCTGATCAACTCTACAAAACTAATACGACCTGTCCCAACATCATAGCAGGCGTCCGACGGCATCCCTCCGGATGAAATTCGTCGCAGAGAGCAGCTCCCTTTTGGGTGGAACATTGTTCTATAAACTAATTACACGGCACCTATACGACTGTCCCCAAGGGCAACCACGTAGCCGTTTTTGAGACAAGGATAACTCTATCACTAACCAAACCAGTGGTAGCAGTTGACATCTGAGTCAGATGACCGCCTGTATTACTTGGGATAAATGCAGGGGGTACCTATTGAGTTAATAGCCAACAAACATTGGCGAATCAAGGGGTCTAGCCGGCCTACGCCGCCTGGTACCTCTACTTCTCAAACAAAAGTGACGGCGACTGAGTAACTCCAACGTTAACTCATAGTCACTCCTTCAAATTTGGTATGGAACCTAAAAAGTTTGAGTCGTCCGCCTGTTTTAAACAAACAAGGGCACTCAAACCCCTATTCCTACTAGGTAACCTATTGAGTTAATAGCCAACAAACATTGGCAAATCAAGAGGATCAGCCGACCTCCGCTGCCTGGTACCTCTACTATTCAATCTAGAGTGTGACGAAGACTAAGTAACTCCTATGTTAACTTAATAGTCACTCAAACTTAGTATGGAGCCTAAAAGGTATGAGTCGTCCGCCTGTTTTTAACAAACAGGGGCTCTCAACCACTACTCTTGCTAGGTTAACAAATTACGAGTTAAAAGCCAACATTGGCAATAAAGGGAAACAACCGGTACCCGCCGCTTGTTATCCTACTGAATTCCTTGGCGACTAGGTAATACTATTTACTTGGTCAGACCGATTGAATAAATAGTTCGAATACCGATTGAATAAATGGCCGACTGATCGTCTATCCTGGAAACAGACAACCAGTCGTCCAGGGGCATAGGCGGCGTACTTACTATTTGTACCTGTCTGCAACGTTCGGCCATACACAACAGTCGGTCTAGTGAACAATGGGATATTAGATATGGAATACTTAGACAAATTTGAATCAAAACAAAAATTTGATTAAAAATAAGCCGGTCATTAAAGACCAGCAAAATATTCAAAACCCCGGCCCCCTGGCCGGGTAAATACAAAGCAAACGGCACGCAGGCCGTGGAAAAAATACATTAAGCTTAAGAAGGGGGCAGTTCAGTATTAGCAGCTGCCGCCTGGTCAGCACTCTTCTTGCTGGACTCGGCTTCAGCTGCATCCTCTTTTGATGCCTTACCCCCAAGTGGCACAAGCGCCACAACCGGCTCTTCCTCCTCCTCCAACGCATCTCCCAACGCCTCTTCTTCAGCAGCCGCCAGGATCTCTTGATTATATGTTTCCGAACACTGGCGGTACGTTCTTTCCCATGAGGCAAAGTCGGCATTGGGGAACAGGCGGCCCCAGGTCATGCGCTGGATTTGAGCGGAGTCTTCCACCATCTCCCGGACGAGCTCTTTCTTCTCTTGCTCGGCCTTTTCCGAGAGCTCTTGGGTAAGACTCTTCTCTTGGCTCACCAGGCGTTCTTTTACGTTGGCCAAAGATTTCTCCATGGCTTCGTAAGAGTGCATTTTTTGGCGAAGAGGTTTCAGCTCGGCCTTAAGATTTGTGACGGTCGCCTCCAGCTCGTCATTCTTCTTCTGGGCCGCCTCTAACTGAGCCCGAACAACGGCGGTAGCCTGCGCCTGATAATAAAGAATATCAATGGTCAGTACTTCATTTTGGGCAATTTGAAACATTGCCTTATCACAGTTGGAGGCGGCCATAGCTTTTGCGGCCTTTACCTCTTTGTTTTTCCGATCAATCGGCTTGCGAAGGCTGTTAACTCGGAGCAGGGCCTAAGTACAAAAAAAACAGGCGTCAGTTTCCAAACAAAAAAGATAACAGGCGTCCTGGAACTCAAATACTCAAAAATATGCTAAGTATACCTCAGCAAGGACCCCTGCAATCCCATCAAGGTCAAGGGTGCCGGCACCCCTGACCGCCTCCCTTTCAGATGGAGGAACTGCTTTAATCATGGACTTGGCTACCTCAACCAAGTCAAGCCCCTGAGGGCCGGCTGCATCAAGCGTAAAAAAAGCAAGTTAGACCTAGTCAAGAAGGAAGCAAGTGTGAAAGTTTTTACAAGTGATTGTCCATACTTCTAGGCGGCCCCGCCGGGGTTTTAGAAGAAGTGGCCGGCTGCTTCTCAGCCGCCACTGTTTTCCTGGAAGACCCAGGAGAGCTTGCAACAGTCGTCCTCCGGGCCTTGGGGTCCGGCTGTTGCGAGGAAGAAGCTCTTGGAGTGCCAGACTGAAAACAAAAAGAGTTAGTATATGCATAAGACAACTCCTAAAAGAGGAAGAGTTTTCGAAGCCTACCAAGGGTGCCCCCTTGTTGGGGGAGTCGGCACAAGACTGTTGCATGAGAGAGGCCCGCAACATGGCCGCCGCAGTCTTGGATGCTGTTATTTTACTCATGGCGTCAGCTGCAAAAAATAAACAGCAAAGTTAGTAAAGATCCCAAGTAAACAAGGCGTGAAAAAAACAGAGTATTTGTCAGGCCGGCTACCTCTAGAGCACCGACTGCTGAGGCCACAGGCGGCCAAAAAGCACTCGTCATAGAGCCACTTGAAGCTCGGGACGCAGTGTAGGGGTACTTGCTCTCGTACCCCTGAAGTAGAGTTCACCCTAGTCTCTACTTTGAAGAGTCCTTTGTCTAGGATCTCTCTTTTAGCCTTTGGGGGAACAGGCGGCATGCTGCGGCCGCCTGCGAGAAGAGGCGGATCCCTATTCCACTTGTTAAAACGTTGGTTCAGCTCCGTGTCTGAACCCTCAATGATAAGGAAGGTGTTCCGCCAATCCTTCCATTTGTTCGCCTTACCTCTCGTCATGAGGTAACCCCTATGGCTTGTTAATTGATACCAGCCGGTACCTCCCGACTTAGGGGTCCGGCTGAGATAGTTCATGTGGGCGAAAGCCTCAAAGCTTGGCTCCACCCCGTACATTTCGCACCCGGCCACATAGCCGAGTACGTTTACCCAAGAGTTGGGGGCTAACTGCCATAACCCCAAATCATACCCATCTAAAATCCGCTGAACAGCCGGATGTAATGGGAAGCGCAGTCCAGCTTTGATGGCCGCCACATAGCAGCCAAAGCAGCCGTCATCATAACTGGTACCAGCCGGCCAGACGACAGTGTCTTCTGGATCCGGCACGAACAGTAAAAATTCCGGGCCCATTCTGTGGTTAGCAATAAAGCTCTCCACTTTGTCTTGCATGGTTGCGATCCGGCCCCGGGGTACCATGCAGTAGTAGGGGGCGTTTTCCTCTCTGTAAGAGGCGGACGGCTCCGCCCAATTGTCCCCCTTCTCAACTGCATGAGAAAGTCTCGCCTCTTGTAGGCGGCTATGTCTTTCTTCTGAGCCTGGAGAACTGTGGCCAGAAGAGCTGGACTCGGACTCGTCCTCTGACGAGTCCGAAGAGGACGACTCCTCCCCTCTCCCAGAGGGGCCCGCCTCCTCTCCCTTAGAAGGAGCAGGAGGAAAATTAGACATGTCAACGGTAAGATGGGAAGGGACCACCTTGGCCCCTCTCTCAGAACTGTCGGCTTGGCAGCCGCCTCGTTTCAAGTCTACATCTGGCGCCTGGTCAGATGTTTCACTAAGGAGCACCCTTTGGGAGGAGCCGTCTGAGTTTGATATCATAGCAGTCTTTTTTGTTCTGGCCATCACGTTCTGCATAGACACAGATACAGTCGGACTTTGTATAAAGGGCAAAGATGGGTCCAGAAAAGGGCAGGCGGCACTCCTAGTCCTAGATTCAGCCGTCCCCGGTGACCGGCTGATCACTAACTTAGGTCGTGTCGTGTGCTTCCGTGGTGCCATTTCAAAAAATAAAAATAAAATTAAGAGTAAGAGAACTGAGTTACCTGAACGAGTGACGGTTGATGAAGTTCTGGAAATCCGGTACAGTCGGCTTGTCAGAACAGGCGGTAGGCAGAAAAGGTCCGAAATGTCAGAGCAAGTTCAGGGGTCCGAATGTTCTCGCAAAGTTCTCAAATGTGAAAATGACCGAAGTCAGCACTTCCTTATATAGGCAAAGTGAGAAGGCGAAAGGTCGCTTCCAAATTCAAAATTTGGGCGGGAAAATCTCTCGGCCGTTTGCAAGGTGACACCTGTAGCAGGCCGTCGCCTGTCACCGTGCGACACCTGTCACAGGCGACACGTGACCAGTCACGTGCCACCTGTGAGGGGCAAATGATTAGGGGATTTTTATCCACCAATCACCGTCTGACAATTGGACCAACCAGGTTCCGCCACGTGTCCTTCACGAAGGCCAATAGGAGCCTGCCACGTGTCAATCACAGATACGTCCTCTACGGACCAATCGAGGCACGCCACGTGTCCACCCATGCCAAATGGGAAAACCGGCCAACAAGGCCCAATCCTGTCTAGAGGCCCGGTCAGCCCTAGGTTTACCCTAAACCTAGAGAGTGGCACGCTTCTCAAGACTATAAATACTTAATTAATCCTCATTAATTGAGCAATCAAGAAATCAAGCAATTGAGAGCAAACATCAAGCAATTAATCTCACCTGAAGAACAGAGAAGAACAGAAACATTACGGAACACTAATAACCGGCTAATCTCGCTAACAAAGCAGATTACCAACATTAAACACTCTCACCTAGAGAGGTCTTATTACTTTAATTTCCGTATTAATTACTCCTTAATCAGGTACTAACTTGACCGTTGGAGGCGGAGCTCTCAGGAGTCTCCGTTATTTTGCAGGTACAGGCGTCCGGTTCCAGTCTCGGAATTGTAACTCTCCCGCAGGACATCAGAAAACCCCGAAACAACAACAACATGAGCATTTTCATGATGATGCTCAAAGAAGAAGAAGAGAAAGAAGACAACAACGACAACAACAACAACAAGATTTCCAAGGAGATGCTTATCTCCGAGAGATGGAGGCCATGAGAGTCAACATGGAGCGCATGCAATTGAGCATGCAAGGTATGTACTCGGACCACCAAACTTTGTCTTATCAAACTAGCGCCTTGTATGACGCTAGTGTGCGTAGGGGGGAGGTCACACCTCCGGTCAACTACCCTTATGTACCGCCCCAACAAGGGCCGATACCTTCATGGGGTGGTGACAGCCTCCCTACGTACCCATATTGGCTCGGGGTTGAGGACCCCGATGTGCCAAGGCGCGACTTCGCACCTTATGATTATAGGGTCTCGGGGGGGAGTGATTATCGGGGTGATCCCGCGTACTACTATGTTCACCCCATCACCCTGAGCCCCTTGTTCAGCGTGAGCCCTATGACCAATTGACCCAATCCCAACTTGACCTATTCAAGGGTCACTATGGATTTCCTCCCGGCTACACCGGAGGTTGGGATACGGGTGATGATGGTGCCGGCCCTAGTGGCCAATAGTCCCCTTATGCATGTTTGTTTCCCTTTTTTGTTCTCCCCCTTCCCTATTTTGCATGTTTGTAGGCATCGCGGTCGATGCCTTCATTTTGTGAGGGGGGAAGGTCAAAAATGATGTTTTATGTTGGTTTGGGAGAGGCACCTAGGGCTCGGTGGGAAGTCTTTGATAGGGCTTTTGGTGGAGTTTTGCTAATGGTCTCGTTGGTTTGTTGCTTGTTGTTGTTTTGTTTCACTTCATGATGTTTTTGGGAGTTTCTTGAGAAAAATAAAAATTTTTATGATGTTGGTTTTTCTAGGTTTTTGTATATAGCTTGTGTCTTAGTGTTTTATCGTTTGCTTTTGTTTGGAAGTTACTAACAATTTCATTTTGTATATATATCCTTTTTCTTTAACTCACCTTGCTCATAGCCTATGCTTTGGATTGCGGAGCCTTTTGGAGAAGCACGTTCCTACTCCTTGGGTACTTTAGTTTAGCACGGACGCTTGGTGAGGCCTTTCTTATTTTACCTCTTTATTTTAACTTCTATATTTTCTTGGTTGTTTAGATTAGGATTGGATTTAGGGGAAGTTGAACGATTCGAGGATGTATGAATTTAACACCTAGTGTGTTTGGGGTCTTTGGCGATGTGGCCATTAGACCGCTTGTATGTCGATTGGGATAAACGTGTTATGATTGCATCTTTGCCCTTTTCCTCGTTCCCTTTCTTGTCCTTGTCTAAGTTTTCCATCTTCTCTTTTTTTTTTCTTTCCCTTTGTTTTATTCTTGTTTGTGTGCATAACTTTTTGAGGCTTTATTTTCACTCTTTCTCTTTTTGAAAATTGGACTTGTATGCAATGGACTTTTGCTTTTGAATAATAGTCTTCCTAGGTAATAATGGTATGCACGGTTTGAGATTACGTTTGGTTGATTCTAGGATAAAGCATGCTAAGATAGTTGTCTAGAACTAGGGGGATCATGAAACCGGATTCTACTCGTTTGTGGCATGTTGGTAGTTGCTCCCTATCTTTGATTTGACAACCTTAGTGAGTTTTTGCTACAACCATGTGAGATGTATATTTGTTCAAGATTTCATCAAATTCTTGCATGAGCGACATGGATCCTTGATTTTCGCAAACCTAATCTAGAATCTTAGCGTATGATTCCTAAGACAGTGACCGAACTACCTAGGGAGGACAAAGGCAACTTTTCGGGGAGGTATTTTCTTTTTCTAGGATAGTCCCTTTATGTTTACTTTTTTTTTTTTTTTTTTTTTTTTTTTGGTTTGGGATACATTTGCCTACTTGTTACCCCTTTGAACCTTTTTCCCTCTTTTCAAGCCGCATAATTAGATATCTTGAGCCTTTTGTTTCGTTCTCCTTCTTTTTGGTTTTTGTGAAGCAAGGGTCAATGTTTGGTGATTGTGGTCTATGAAGTTGGAATTTGGTTCGAATTGGTACACATAATTGAGTTGTTTATATTTGGTAAATAATGGCAAATGCTTATGTAAAAGCCGTCCTTAGTAAAAGAGGCAAGGATGTTAATAAATTCATATTTGAAAAAGCCACCCGAATTGAAAAAAGGCAAGGACTAATGCTTTTAAGGAGTTCAAGTAAATACAAACAAATTTATAAATGAGAAAATGCAAAAAAAAAAAAAAAAAAAAGAAGAAAAACCATAAAAATTCAAGTGTCTTTCTCCTCTCTATGCATTGAGGACAATGTTTCTTTTAGCTCGGGGGGAAAGCGCTTACGCTTTTTGTTCTAATGATTGTAGATTGTTGCTTTGAATAAGCTTGGGGGTGTTAATACGTTTTTGTTTGGTGATTAATTAAGTTTGGTGTTGAGATTTGGCTGGTCTTTGCTTCACAATTTAGGATAACCACCAAATTTTAAATTTTAGCCTACCTTAGCTTAACCCTTCTCGCCTTACGTTACAACCTTTGGGAAGACCTTTGGACCTAGGAGTTGAGTCTTTCATCGGTGGAGGGAATCATAGGTTGTATACTAAGGAAGGGATGCGAAATCAAGATGTCGAGTAGCCCAAAATGTTGATCTTTTTCCGGTTCCTTCGCGGAATCTATGAGATGCTCACTAAGGGGAGACATGAGATTAGTAGGGGGAACGCGGTAAGACCGTTTGGGGTGAAAGTGGAATGTGATAACTAGTTCCTATGCTTAGCATATTTATGTTTCAATCAACCTTAGGTATCTTATAACGTGCATACCATAATTCACTTTAGAAAGGTTGTTATTCATTTGAATTTAGTCTCTTTGTAAAGTCCATTTCGTAAAGATTTTGTTTCCTTTTTCCTTTTTCTTTCCCTAGTCTGGTTTGCCTCTTGGGGGTTTGGTGGAGAGTTATGGGTAAACTCTTAGGAAACCCTTACGAGAGCATCACTCCTCCTCTAGGGCGATCTAAGGGTTTAAATGGCTTGTTGTAGCTAAAAACAACCGTGATTCCTACGACAATGAGTCTTAGTGTAAATTCTCGCCCCTCTTTTTCTTTTTGCTTTGAATAAGCCCTTCTTATTCCTTTTTATGGCACTCATAGGGTAGTCTTTTAGGGTTATTTCTTTCCCTTTTTCATGCTTTCTTCTCTTATTTTTGGTCCTTTTTTCCTTTAGTTTCTCTTTCTCCTTTTTTCTTTATGGTTCTCGTGTTTTTCTCGTGTTTTCCTTTTATTTGGCTCTTTTTCCCTTTTATTTCCTTTCTTTGTTTTCTTGTGTAGGTATTTGGAGAATCACCTTTGCAAAGGAATCAAGTTGGGACCTTAATGACCAAGTAAGGAAGAAGCATTTGGCTAGAGAGGGCTTAGAGAGGCCTTAGAGAGGCCTTAGAGAGACCTCGGAGAGGTCTCCAAGGTATTTCCAGCAGGCTGCGGGCGCAGGTAAGTGGAGCCGCGGGCGCGGGCTTAAGAAGAGCAAATTACAAGATTTTGGCAGGAGCTTCCCGCGGTAGCCCCGCGGGCTCTCCGCGGGCGCGGGAAATCTGGAGAGGGCGCTCCATCTCAGAGAGACCGCGACCCCCTGATTGAGTTTTAGGAGCAGGGGATTAGCCGCGGGCGCGGGTTTATCTTTCCACAGGCGCGGGTGTTGCCTAGAAAGCCCAAGTAGGGTTCCGTACCCATTTCTCTGCGGCCGCGGATTCATCGAGAGAGGCCGCGGGAATTGCCGGTTTCTTCTTTACTTGTAAATAGAATTGTAATTCCTTTTTGAAAAGAACTTTTTGATAATATTTCATTAGCTTAGTTTTAGAGAGAGAATTTAGAGAGAAGTTAGAGAGAAGTTCTTGGTTTTGGATTTGTAACTCAACATTTGATCAATTAAGTTTGGATTTCTTCATTTCTAATCATCAATATTAGTGAGAATCTCTTCCTTCTTTCATCTCTTACTTACTTGCTATTTGATTTATGCTTATTGCTTGTTTTCCTTTGGATTTGAATTAGATATTATTGAATATTTTGATTTCTCTTAGATTTTGATATAGAATGATGATTAATGCAATTTCTAGTTATTTGTTCTTGAATTTCACCATGATTAGTGAGTAGATTATTTGCTAGGGAAAGGGGGAAGCATGTTTGATTAATGAAATTGCTAGTTGATGCTCTTTGATTGATTGATTTGTTGCAATTAAATTGGTTGACATAGTTTTGCATGTGATTGATTAGACTAGGAGTGATCAACCTATAAGATTAATCTATATTGCATTGCAACTCTTAATGACATGAGCAATTGATTTGAAAGTTGCTCTAATTGATTGGGTTTGCTTGTGATTCTTCTTGATTTGCCTTTCATAGTGACTCCTAGACTGGCCTATAGGAGATAGCATTTGAACTCTCTTGATTGCTACTATTGTTTGTCCATTGCAATACTTGAATTAATTGATTGAGCTCTAAACTAGCATTATAATTGAACTTGCATGTGGAACCCATATCCCTAGTGTTTAGACCTTTGTTTTACTTGATTAGACTTGTTTTAGTTTACCATAGTGCCAACCATAATCTCAACTCCATCTTTGAGGTAGCTTGACTTAGACTCTAGTTTTCATCATTGCATTCCCTAGGGATCGACCCTTAACTTGCCCTATATTCATATAAGGTTGGTTAGGTGTTTACAAATTTAGTTTGACTTGGGGAAGGGTAGATAACGACATACATTTTCCTCTCGTCACAGGCACATTCTGACCTAATGGCCCACATTTAACTGAGTATAAAGCTTTATTCGATCTGATAATACGCTCGGAAACAACTTCTTTAGATACAGAAACATTTTCACTAACTTCTCGCTGATCCTCATTAACATCACGATCAGAAACATTTTCAATAACTCTACCATCAACATCAGCATTAACTTCAGGAACAACTTCATCAGCATTTTCATCCTTATTATGTTGTTTACCACCACACGCTTCATGAAACAACTCATGTGCAGACTTCAGCTTAATACATGCACTCTTCAATAAGACCATATATAAGCTTAAGATAATGAGGATCAGAGGGTAACTGTTGAGTTTGAGAAACTGGAACAGGATCCTCTCAAGATAATGAAACAATTCTTTCAGAAAGAACATTGGAAACCAAATCACCCAAGGTTTTAGAACCATTTGCCAGAACACTTGATAGAACATCCATATTTCTTTTAAGCAAAATAAATGATTCATGAATTGCCTACAAACCATAGAAACAAAGAAAGAAATAAACAAATATGATAAAGAAAAATAATAAAAAAAAAGTAACCGAAACTGAATATTTAGGGTAACTTTAGTGCAAAAAAAGAGTAACTTTAATGCACAGAAAAGGTAACTTTAGTGCACAAAAAGGGTAACTTTTGATCACATAAAAGGTTACTTTTGTAAACATAGAACGAAACTTTTATGCACATAAACGGTAACTTTTACACATAAAAAACACACTTACATCAGTTGAAATTTCTTTTATTTTTTCATCAGTCATCACACCTTTTGGAAGCTCAAATTGAACAAAGCGGCCAATTGTACCACTTGAAGAACCTCCACCAATTCTTACACCACCCTGAGCAATCCCAAAGTAATAGGTCGCTTAACATCAGCAGATTGACTAACAGGAGCATGTGACACAGGATACGTAGTAGTATCCAAGGGTCCCTGTCCAAAAACACCAGCTTTAATCTCCAAATTAATCCAAATTTTAATCTTAGCATCTGTCCAATGCTGAATCAAAGGAATGCTACTACTCTCCTTTACTCCTTAAAAATTTAATCGATGAAAGTACAGAATTTGCAAAAGCACCAAACATCCACTAACATTGTGAGCAGCTGGATCATTGTTATAGTTATAAACAGATTTCTTTAACTTCTTCAAAACATAAGAACACCAAGAAAAAGTTTTGATTTCATCTACTTCTTCAACATCCATTAGCAACTTCAACGAAGCAATCCTATTAGTATTAGGAGCTAAAAAGCTAGACATAGCATGAATGACAAAATACCTTTTAAATTCCTCCCCTCCACCAACCAAACCTCTAATTTTGGCAAAGGAATAGGTTGCTTATCAGAAATATCAAAATCAGATCTCCATGCCTGAATAATACAAAAGTCTACACTTGCATCTTCAGCATTTTTTTTTCAGTTTAGTGATGTGTCAAATTTATATAGTGTTTTTCCCCTGTCCCTTGGTCATAATTAGTAGTGTTTTTGGTTCTTTAGAGCCACTTTTATTACTAATTGGTGTTTTCTAGTGTTTTTGTAGTTTTGCTTGAGTTTTGTAGGAAATTTCACATTTGGAGCGTTTTACGGGTTTTTCATGGAGCAACTACGAGCATTGGGAGGACACGACCATCTTTGAAGCCCAGGACCGGTTAGAGCCGGTGATTAAGGGAACGGTGTATGATACCGGGGCATTTGGACCGAGTATTCAAGACCCGAATAGGAAATTCGGATTGGGCCGAAGAATCAAGCCCAATCAAAGTCCAAGCCTCGAGGAGAAGACCGTGCCCGATCCCAAGCTTGCGCCCGATCGGGCTGGCGCGCAGAAGAGGGCACCTGCAAAAGGCGCGCCCGATCGGGTGAGCATTAGCTCGATCGGGCGCGGCTGCCCAGGAAGACCTTGAAGAAAAAGGCGGGCCCGATCGGGCGGCCCTTCGCCCGACCGGGCGCGTGTTTTTGGAGGCATCTGATTGTCGAGATTTTAGTTTTCAATTAGGATTTGTTTTAGGGATGTTTAAGTACGATTTTTGTACGTAATTTTGATTTACCTTCTCTTTTAGACTTTCTCTCTCTACTTAGAATATTTTCTCTCTCTAAAATTCTCTCAACTTTGTTCTTAATTCCATTCCTTAATCCAGATTACTTTTGGTAACAATTTTTCTCTTTAATTTCAGTTATTTTCTTTAATTCTTTCATCATGTCTTATTTTATTGTTTTGATTAGTTTAGATTTAATTATGCGTGAGTAGTTTTATTTCTAGGGTTTATGGGGATCTAACAAATAATATGAAGGGGTAATTTGTGATTGTTGATTATCAATGCTTGATTATTTTCCTATTGATTGATTTAATGCTATGTAATTAGGTTTGGCCAGATTTAATTGTATGAGTTTAGCAATATTGATTCGAGATTCGAGAGATGATAATTGATGTTTAGGCTTAGTTTCAATAGGCGGGCTAATTTATAAATGGTTAAGTCGAGATTCGAGAGATGAGATTTAATACCGGTAAACTAACCCTGTGATTGTTATACGTAGCGAAAGCCCTTTATAATCTGTCTAATTGATACATTGATGATTGCTTATTATGATTTGCCCTGGAGTATTGTTTATTGGTGAACCTATGCCCTAGGTTTTTCCTTCATTGATTTACCTCTTATTTTACTCCCTTCATACTCTTACCTTTAGTAGTTTAATTACCTTTTTATAATAATTTGGTTACTCGATAATTTAGATTGTTTCTAATTAATTAGGAATAAATTGACTTGTTTCCCTGTGGTTTGACCCTTCTTCCCTATCTACATAATTAGTGTATTTAAGTTTTATTTTTGCTTAGCTGAATACGACTTGAGCTTGTAAAAATTTGGCGCCGATGCCGGGGAAACGGTTTTATATTTATTTTCTGATTATTTTTTGTAGTCTAGATTATCCCCTCTTGTCTCAGAGAACGTTAGTTCTTTGAGGAAATTCTCATATTTGTCTTTTAGTTCCTTGTTTATGCCTAGGTGTTCCTGATCAGGTTACATCCCATTCGATCCTGAGATCGAGCGCTCGTTTCATAGGCAAAGGAATCTTTATAGACAAATCCTTGCGGGTTCTGAGGAAAACAATAATCGAAGAGACCCTCCAACTGATTCTAGTGACTCAGAAATTCCTTCAAGTACAGAATCAGAGATGACGGCTCAAAAGAAGCTCAATGACTACTCGCAGCCAAAGCTCATAGATTTTCCACACCTTACTCCCACTCCGGCCCTAGATGGAGTACAATTTGAAATCAAACCCCAATTTATCACAATGATAGAGAGGAAGAAATTTAGTGGAGCTAAGGGTGAAGATCCTAATCTTCACATTGCAGATTTCTGCCAATATTACAACACCATTAGACAAGCCGGGGTCACGCAGGACCAAATCAGGGAGATTCTTTTTCCCTTTTCATTATGTGGCAAAGCTAAATTATGGTTTAATGGTTTGAATAGAACTGCACTTGGTATTACTGACTAGGAAACTCTTGCCTTGAATTTTTATAATAAATATTACCCTGCAGAGAGAACAGTTGTACTAAGGAGTGCTATTCAGAAATTCGCTCAAGAGGCCGATGAAATTTTATATGAGGCTTGGGAGAGGTTCAAGGATCTACAGAGAGAATTCCCCCACCATAATCTGGCACAATGGCAACTGATACAAGCTTTCTATAATGGACTTGGAAATTCATCTAGATCAGTTCTAGATTCTGCAGCTAGTGGGAGATTCATGAATTTAAATGTGGACGATGCCGGACAGGTTATCGAAGATATGACAGTACACAATTCCTAATACGGGAATCCGAGAGGGTTTGCAAATAAAGGAAAACACAATGTTGATTTCGTATCCTTTTTGCAAGCTCAATTAACATCTATTTGTCAGAAACTAGATAATCTTACTGGTACTCCTAACTCTGTAACTAATGTTTCTGCTGTTGCTAACAATGAAGCTTTTTTATGAAAATTGTGGAATTGTAGGGCATTGGGAGCAAGATTGTAGGAGTTCCGTGGAACAAGTTAATGCCTTCCAAACCTATAGGCAAAATAACCTATATTTCAACTCTTATAATCCTGGTTTCCGGAATCATCCATATCTTTCTTACCGGAGTACCAATGTACAAAACCCTCCACCTTCACAACAACCACAACAGCAACCTCCACCACAGTAGAAATATTACCATCCTAATTCTGGCCAAAAAAACCAAGCACAACCCTCATCATCTTCTGACCCTGCTATGACAGAAATTAAAGCAATGCTTACCAACATGCAAAAGCATATGGAGAGTAGGGATGCACAAATTGATTCAATTTTAGCTCATAATAAAATCATGGATAATCAAATTGCACAACTTTCATCTACCCTACAAACCCGTCAGCAGGGAGCTCTACCATCACAACCAATCCATCCCACAGATCATGCCAATGCAATCACTCTAAGGAGTGGTTCACATTATGGTGGACCTCCTATGCCAAAGGAAAATGGACCAGTTCCTGATCCAGATTCCTCTATACCAAACGCTCATCCTGCTAACCCTGCAGGGCTACAAACAGATACTAACCCTTCTAATGTTTCTTTGCAGGGTAAATCTCTGAATAAGGGAGGAGATGTGCAGAGCCCAGTTATCAAACTACCGTTCCCTAATAGACAATTGAAGAGTAAGTTTGATAAACAATTCGGTAAGCTCTTGGAGGTTGTGAAAAACTTGCAGGTAAAAGTTCCTTTCACTGATTTAATCACTCAGATTCCTGCATATGCTAAATTTATGAAAGACATTCTGACTAGGAAAAGGGCCTTTAATGAGGTAGAAACTGTAGCTTTTACAGAGGAATGTAGTGCCTTATTGCAAAATAAATCCCCTCCTAAATTAAAGGATCTGGGTAGTTTTTCTATTCCTTGTCATATAGGGAATGTTTTTATTGATAAAGCTTTGTGTGATTTTGGTGCCAGTGTCAGTGTGATGCCATCGTCTGTTTGTACTAAACTTAATATGGGTGATTTAAAAGTTACTAATATAACTTTGCAAATGGCAGATCGTTCTGTAAAATACCCTCTAGATATTTTAGAGGATGTCCCTGTCAGAGCTGGTAAATTTTTTATTTTCTGTTGATTTTATTATTTTAGATATGGCTGAGGATACACAAATTCCCATTATATTAGGTAGGCCTTTCCTCCATACTGCAGGAGCCATTATTGATGTAAAAAATGGTAAACTAACCCTTTCTGTTGGTGATGATAATGTTACTTTTAATTTAGAGAAAGTTTTGAAAGGACCTATGATATAGTAAAATTATTGTCTTATTGATGTAACTGATATAATGGATGATATTTGTGAAGATAACTTGCCACAGGTTGTTGTAAGGGATCCCCTAGAGGAAATTCTTTCTGGGAATTTATCTGCAGATAATGCAAGCGTCTGGGGTAATGAAGTACATGATATTGAAAGAGCTCTTTCCCTAAAAAAGTTAGACCCCAAAGAGACAATGAAGGTAGTAAATTTAGTTCAGGAATCGAAACCTGCAGAGGTCAAGAAACCTGAACTAAAACCTCTCCCTTCTCACTTAAAATATATTTTTCTAGATGAGCAGGAACTATACCCCGTTATCATCAGTACTGCACTTGATGAACTACAAACTTCCCAACTTCTAGGGGTTCTTCAAACCCATAAGAAAGCAATTGGGTACAGTATTGATGATCTCAAGGGTATTAGCCCTGACTTTTGTATTCACATGATACATTTAGAGGATAACTATAAGTCCTGCATTCAACCCCAGAGAAGATTGAATCCTAATACGCAGGAAGTAGTCAAGAAAGAGATTATGAAATTACTCGATACATGTATTATCTACTCCCTCTGTCCCAGTTTACTTGCAACATTTTGACTGGACACGCTTGCCGATGCACGTGTTTGACCGTTGATATCTTTTATTATATATTTATATAAGTTATAAAAAGTTTATATTAAGAAATTATACATTAAAATAGACCCAACAACATCTTACATGATTACATTGACTTTCATATACTAGTTAAAAAAGATGGTCAAAGGGAGATGTATGAATAGTGCAAAAAGTCAAACCGTTGCGAGTAATTTGGGACGAAGGGAGTATCCTATTTTTGACTCCAAGTGGGTAAGTCCTGTGCAGGTAGTGCCTAAAAAAGGTGGGATGACTGTGATTACAAATGAGAAAAATGAATTAAGTGGCGTATGTGCATTGATTATCGTAGATTAAATACCGCCACTAAAAAGGTCCACTTCCCCCTCCCCTTTATAGATCAAATGCTTGAGAGGTTAGCTAACCATAAGTTCTTTTGCTATTTGGATGGGTATTCGGGATTTTTCTAAATTGCAATTCACCCTGAAGATCAGGAAAAGACTACCTTTACATGCCCTTATGGTACTTTTGCATATCGTAGGATGCCCTTTGGTTTATGTAATGCCCGCGCTACCTTTCAACCCCATGATGAGCATTTTTTCTGATTTCATAGAGTCTATTATGGAAGTCTTTATGGATGATTTTAGCGTGTATGGTTCTTCATTTGATTCATGTTTAATAAATCTCGCTAAAATTTTGAAACGATGTGAAGAATGCAATTTGGTGCTAAACTGGGAGAAATGTCACTTTATGGTGACAGAGGGAGTAGTTCTAGGTCACATTGTATCTGATAAGGGCATACAAGTAGGTAAAGCTAAGATTTCAGTGATTGAGCAACTACCTCCCCCAGTTAATGTTAAGGGAGTTAGAAGTTTCTTAGGTCATGCGGGGTTTTATCGTCGCTTTATCAAAGACTTTTCTAAAATTGCTAAACCACTGACTCAACTTTTACTCAAGGATGCCCCTTTTATTTTTACTGACGAGTGTCTTGAGGCTTTTACTAGGACTAAGCAGGCTTTGATATCGGCACCCATCATATGTGCTCCCGATTGGAATCTACCTTTCGAGATTATATGTGATGCAAGTGACTTTGCACTAGGAGCCATGCTCGAACAAAGAAAGAACAAAGTTTTGCATGCTATTTATTATGCAAGCAAAACTTTGGATGAAGCCCAAGTTAATTATGCCACTACGGAGGAGTTTCTTGCTGTCATATATGCTTTAGAAAAATTTAAATCATATCTTGTTGGTTCTAAAGTCATTGTTTTTACTGACCATGCATCTTTGAAGTACTTGATAGCTAAGGCGGAATCAAAGCCTAGGCTACCCCGTTGGGTTCTTTTGCTCCAAGATTTCAATATTGAGATAAAAGATAAAAAGGGAGCAGAGAACGTAGTGGCAGACCACTTGTCACGTATCAAGTATGATGAGGGTAAGGATTCTCTTCCTATAGATGATTCTTTCCCCCGATGACAACCTATATGCAGTTGTAGAGCAACACCCTTGGTATGCTGACTTTGCTAATTATTTAGTGGGTGGTACTCTACCTCCTGACTTGTCCTACCAATAGAAAAAGAAATTCCTTTTTGATGTTAAACATTATATTTGGGATGATCCTTTTTTGTTTCGTGAGTGTGCAGATGGATTATTTCGCAGGTGTGTTCTCGAATGGGAAGTTCACGGTGTGCTTACTAGTTACCACACCTCACCATATGGAGGACATCATGGCCCCACCAAAACAGTGGCCAAGATTAATGAGTCAGGTTTCTATTGTCCTACTATGTTTAAGGATGCTAACATTTTTGTGCAGGCTTGTGACTCTCGCCAGAGGACTGGCAACATCTCGCGGCGGCATGAGATGCCTCAAACTGGAATCTTGGAAGTTGAAATTTTTGATGTTTGGGGTGTTGATTACATGGGACCGTTCCCTTCTTCAAACGGGAACCGCTATATACTTGTCGCCATTGATTACGTATCCAAGTGGGTTGAGGCCATTGCTACTCCTACTAATGATGCCAAGGTGGTCCACATACTTTTCAAGAAGACTATCTTTCCAAGATTTGGAGTGCCTAGAGCTATAATCAGTGACGGAGGATCTTACTTTCGTGACGGAATTAGACACCCTCCTCAAAAAGTATAGTGTCTACCGTAGGACAGGTTTAGCCTACCATCCCCAAACTAGTGGCCAAGTTGAAGTTTCCATATATACTCGTGTACGGTAAAGCATGTCATCTTCTGGTGGAATTAGAATACAAGGCATATTGGGCTATTAAGGAGCTCAATTTGGATGCCAAATTAGCGGGAGAAAAGAGGTTACTTCAACTTAACCATCTCGATGAGTTTAGGTTGACGACCTATGATAGTGCTCGTGTCTACAAGGAGAAGACAAAGAGATGGTACGACAAGATGATCCTTCCGAGAGAATTCAAAGAAGGTGATAAAGTGTTGTTGTTCAACTCTAGACTTAAGCTTTTCCCAGGAAAGTTGAAGTCAAGGTGGTCGGGTCCTTTTACTGTCAAAAGGGCTAACATATTTGGTTCTGTGGAGGTATTCGATGAACATGGTAACGAGTTCAAGGTTAATGGCCAAAGACTCAAGCTATATCACGAGGGGGCTACGATTGGTGCAGTTGAACTACTTCACCTAAGCGGTTCCGGTTCATTTTAAGCTTCAATGTGGTAATAGGGTCGTGCGGGACCTAGATAAACCAGCGCTTTGCGTGAGGTAACCCGTATTTCTTGCTTTCTAGACTAGTATTTTCTTTATTTTATTTTTTTAGAGAGGTGAGGAGAGTGCAGTTTTACCTTTCATAAGTGTTTTTGTACAGGTATTAGATCATAAAGTAAGGAGTTTTAAAGAGAAAAAGTTCGAAGAAAAGAACCATCCGATTTGGGTACGGGCCCAATCGGGCGCACACCTAAGGGTCAATATCAAGCGAAAATGTGCCCGATCGGGCAAGGAGTCCCGATCGGGCGCGCAATTTGAGTTTTATCGGAGCTTTAATTTGCCTGATCGGGAGAGGCTCCCGCCGATCGGGCGCGCAAGGAAGGAAGAAAAATGAAGAGAAATCGAGTGAAATAGAAAGAAATGTCGGGCGAAGCTCGCCCGATCGGTCGAGCAAAATAGCAAAAATTTTGTTCGAGTTTGCGCCCGATCGGGCGAGGCTCACAACTTCAGAAATCTGCAAACATATGTTCGCCCGATCGGGCGCGCCTATTTCTTAGGCCGGGCTTAAATTCTTTTCTCCCCCTTTGTTTTCTTTTTCCTTCTTACTTATTCTTCTTCATTCATACTTTCTCTCTCTAAAACCTCCATTTTCAAACCTTCAAACTCACTTTCCTTTCAAGATCTCCTCAAATTCATCCATCAAAATTCTAAAATTTTCACATATTTTCTTCATCCTTACACCTTCCTCTACATTCTCCACTAAATTTCTACCACTTTCTTTCAAGATTTCTCAAAACCCTTAGAGAGAGAAAGCTTCAAATCCTACCTTTTACACATAAAATGGCTTCAAAGAGATCAAGACAACAAAGAGGTGAAGGTTTGAGGCAACAACAACAACCTATGGTCGACTCGGAGCTTCAAATTTTGGGATGGGAGGGAGTTTTCATAACCTCAACCGAACAACGAGCTAGGATGCTTAACCTCATCCAGAGGCAGGTAATTTCTACTCTATTTGTACATCATCCTACTTTGTCTAGGCTAGGAATTGATAAACCGGTAGAGAAATTGTTCAAAGGTATAGGAATGAGTGGATTCTTTCAAATTCATTATGATACCTATAACTATTTTGATTATAGAATTTCTTTCTAGTTTCAATGTTATTAAAACTAATGCTTTGATCACTCATGTCCAATTCCGATTGCTAAACAATGATGTGCGTTTAACTTTAAAAGAATTTGGTAAATTGTTTGAGCTTAAATCGGATAAACCTATTGAACCCTCCCAAGACCACATTGTCGTGGTCTATAAAAGACTTACAGGGGAGGGTTTACTTAACCTCCAACATGCCAAAGGGACGTGGATTCAACATCCCGTCCCAAAGTTTTGGCAAAGGTTTGCCGGCCTCACCATCTTTAGGAGGCATGAACCGGCAAACGTTAGGAGGGATGAACTTGAATTGTTGGCTTCCTATATGATCCCCAATGCTGAAAAACTGAACATACCACATAGGATAGCCCAACATTTTCAAAGGGCGGCCAATGCGGCCGAGGGGGGTAGGTCTAGGGCGCCTATCTATTTTGGGGGGTTGGTTACCCATATAGCAGTGAAACACCTAGGATGGAACCCAACCGGGCATAAGGAAGTGGAGGGTTCTACCCTCATGGACCTAGCATACTTAGGGGGCCTTAACTGGGTGTAACCTATGGGAGGTGAGACATGGTGGATAGTCCACCGGGAATCGGGTAGGAGAGACCAAGCTTTCAAACTACCCAACCCCACCTTGACCAAATTTGAGAACGGGAAGCCTTCCTACACTTTTGGGTTAAATGATCAAGGCAAGGTTCAAGAGCCTCACCATTCACCAAAACCCCACTATTCACCCCAATACCATCCACCACCCCAATACCAACCACCACCCCAACCCTACTCATATGGCATACCCACCTCCTCCGTCGATTATAACATTGACCCCCATGCCCCTTATGACTTTTCGGCTTTTAGGAGCCAACTAGACCGTATTGAGAGAGGGCAAGGGAGAGTGGAGAGCATTGCGCAAAACCTAGACTCTAGGTTAGGCACCCTAGATAGGAGGGTTGGCCATGTTGAGAGGAACCTCGGGAGGGGTTTATACCCCATGTAATTCGATTATGCACGCCGAGGGGCTATTCCCCCTGAGGCATTAGTTCTTGATTGGTTCCAATACCCCCAAGGAGGGTATTCGACCCCCGGAGCCTATGGTACTTATGTGGACTACTCTTCAGTCCATGGTTATAGTATAGGGCCGATGCTCCTTTTGGGGGGATGGAGGAAATGTAGACCCTAACTACTTTGCAGGTGGTTCGAGCTATGGTGGTGCTGGTACGAGCTAGGGTGGTGCCGGCTCAAGCTTTGGAGGAGGCTACCAGAGGATGGATGAGGATGATGATGAGGAGTAGCTTCTCCTAGCTACACCCCTAAGTCAATGAGGGCATTTCTTGATTTGGCTTGAGGGGAGATATCTTGTACATATGATAACTCTTTCTCTCTTTTCTCTATTCATCGCTTTCTAGTGTAGTTTTTATTTCTTTCCTATAAAAAAAATACAAAAAAAATTCAAAAATACATTCCAATGAATTGTAGATCATGCTTCCCTGTGTCCCATACTTGGAAAATATTGTTTTGATTCTTGGTATATGATAATGAGCTTTGTGAATTTGTTGATCATGATTTGAAGTTTTATTGTTTGGATGCCTAAACATGCGTCAATTTTGCCAACTATTTGTGAATATAGTGCTTGACTAGTTGATTTGGTTAGGAATTATGTGATAGTTCCTGGTATGTCAAGGAATTTGAGTATTGGTTTGCAACTATTAGTAATGTTTGTATGGCTCAATATTATGCACATTGAGGAGGACGAAGGCATTTGTTCTCTTAGGTAGCCTTCAGACGATATTAGATACATTTGTTCCCTTCTTGCTACCCATGTTGTTGCTTGTACCCTTTTTATTGATTATTAAACCGCATTACAAGCCTATATGAGCCCCATTGGTTACTAGTCCCAAGCTTGGCTTGGGGGAGCTATTAGTTGGTGAGGTGAGGGAGTTGTGGTGTGCACTCTATTTGCACAATGTGTGAATAAAAATAGAGTGATTGTTCTTTTGATATTATGATTGGAAAAATATTGATGGTTTGTGTTTCAAAGTTGAAATTTTCTAACGTGAGATAAAAAGAAAAAAAAAAGAGCAAATAATTTTTTTTTTCAAATGTTCGAATGTTCTATGTGAAGGTTTCTCAAGAAAAAAAAAAGAAAAAAATTCAGAAAAAAAGAAAAAAGTTCAAGTTTGAAAAAAGAAAGAAAAGAAAAAGAATAAGTAGTTCAAAGTTTGTTTTAATTCACTCTATTTCTTATTATCATACTTTGTGAGTGAATACGTAAGTGTTGGGATTGTTGTTATGTATGGGATTGCTTAGTAAGTTTTTGTGGAGTTAAGTTGTGATTGGAGATGTTTTGGTCATTACTTGTTTTTGACCTTGGGTTTTGTTAGGATATGGCTCCCTTAAGCATGGCTTTTCTCTCACATTTTCCTAAATTTATCCTACCCTTTACCCTAGCCTTACATTACAAGCTTTAAAGACCTTCCGACCTTTGTGCATAAGAGTTGTATGAATGTGAAAGTGTTGTTTATCAATGCAAGTTATGATTTGACATATTTCGAGTCGACTAGTAGGTTGAGTGTATATCTTTTTAAACACACGAGAGTGTGAGTTGGGAGGGCATTGTTCACATATAAAAGGGTTGGTTGGAGAGCGATCGAGTACATCTTTTACTTGCCACATAAATGAGAGTTGAGTATGTGAGCACTAGTCTTGAATTCTATATGCTCATGTGGTTTGCTCTACTTGACAATTGTTAGGGAGGAAGAATGATTAGATGAATGAGATTGATTGACATTGAAGCATGTTCATTAGATTTTCCTTGAATCGTTTGTGCTTGATTTTATTTACTTAGGATGAAGCGTGTTTTATATGTTCATTGATGAGCTCTTTGCTTAGGGACAAGCAAAGGTTTGGCTTGGGGGAGTTTGATGTGTCCAATTTATATAGTGTTTTACCCCCGTCCCTTGGTCATAATTAGTACTGTTTTTGGCTCTTTAGAGCCACTTTTTATTACTAATTGGTGTTTTCTAGTGTTTTTGTATTTTTGCTTGAGTTTTGTAGGAAATTGCACATTTGGAGCGTTTTCCGGGTTTTTTCATGGAGCAACTACGAGCATTGGGAGGACACGACCATCTTTGAAGCCCAAGACCAGTTAGAGCCGGTGATTAAGGGCTCCGTGTGTAATACCGGGGCATTTGGACCGAGTATCCAAGACCCGAAGAGGAAATCCGGATTAGGCTGAAGAATCAAGCCCAATCGAAGTCCAAGCCTCAAGGAGAAGACTACACCCGATCGGGCAAGCTTGCGCCCGATCTGGCGGGCGCACAGAAGAGGGCACCAGCAAAAGGCGCGCCCGATCGGGTGAGCATTAGCTCGATCGGGCGCGGCTGCCCAGGAAGACCTTGAAGAAAAAGGCGGGCCTGATCGGGGGGCCCTTCGCTCGATCGGACGCGTGTTTTTGGAGGCACCTTATTGCCGAGATTTTAGTTTTCAATTAGGATTTGTTTTAGGGATGTTTAAGTACGATTTTTGTACGTAATTTTGATTTACCTTCTCTTTTAGACTTTCTCTCTCTACTTAGAATATTTTCTCTCTCTAAAATTCTCTCAACTTTGTTCTTAATTCCATTCCTTAATCCAGATTACTTTTGGTAACAATTTCTTCTCTTTTAATTTCAGTTATTTTCTTTAATTCTTTCATCATGTCTTATTTTATTGTTTTGATTAGTTTAGATTTAATTATGCATGAGTAGTTTTATTTCTAGGGTTTATGGGGATCTAATAAATAATATGAAGGGTTATTTATGATTGTTGATTATCAATGCTTGATAATTTTACTATTGATTGATTTAATTCTATGGAATTAGGTTTGACCAGATTTAATTGTATGAGTTTAGCAATATTGATTCGAGATTCAAGAGATGAGAATTGATGTTTAGGCTTAGTTTCAATAGGCGGACTAATTTATAAATGGTTAAGTCGAGATTCGAGAGATGAGATTTAATACCGGTAAATTAACTCTGAGATTGTAATACGTAGCGAAAGCCCTTTATAATCTGTCTAATTGATGCATTGATTATTGCTTATTATGATTTACCCTGGAATATTGTTTATTGGTGAACCTATGCCCTAGGTTTTTCCTTCATTGATTTACCTCTTATTTTACTCCCTTCCTACTCTTACCTTTAGTAGTTTAATTACCTTTTTATAACAATTTGGTTACTTGATAATTTAGATTGCTTCTAATTAATTAGGAATAAATTGACTTGTTTCCCTGTGGTTCGACCCTTCTTCCCTATCTATATTAGGGGTGAACATGGTTTGGTTTGGTAAATTTTTCAAACCAAACCAAACCATATTAGTATTGAAACCAAACCAAACCAAACCGTAATAATACGGTTTGGTGCGGTTTGGTTTGCGGTTTATGATGAGATAATATTTTTTTTTCCAAAAATTGTCAAATAATACTTCACTAATTTATAATAATGTTTAAATAAGTAGCCCAAACGGATTAAATTGTACTACAAAGTTACAATAAAAATATCAAGTGCTAACACATAATAAAAATAATACATAACAATAAAAGATATTCATATGAGTACTACATTATAGTCATTAATTATAGAGGATTGACGGTATAGTTTTTATCTATTTTTCATGGTTTTTTATTTATTCTTTAATTTTTTTATATAATATAAAAAAATTATTGAAAAATTATATAAATATTAAAATATGATTTATTGGTTTACGGTTTGGTTTGATTTATAATTTTTGTAAAACCAAACCAAACCGTAAACCATATTTACAAAAAAATCGAGACCAAACCGTAATTTTATAAACCGTAAACCAAACCAAACCGCCAAAATACAGTTTGGTCTGGTTTGGTTACGGTCCAGACCAAACTTTGTACAGCCCTAATCTACATAGTTAGTGGATTAAGGTTTTATTTTTGATTAGGTAAATACGACTTGAGCCTGTCATTTAGGAACAGCAATATCACTCATAGGCGAACAAAACACGTCACGTATATCATTCATAGTAACTATGAATTCTTTACCACTACCAATAGTCACTAGTACAAAATTGAGCTTAAGTAACACCTATAAGTAACACTTTAAAAATTTTAAGACTGTTTGATTTTTACGTAAATCTTATGTAATATTGTCGTATTAAGTAACATTTTTTGAAGTACCCTAATATTACGTAACACTTTATGGTAACACTTTGATATTAGGATCACTTTGTTGTAAGTCTTGTAACACTTAATTTGATATGTTTAATCCTCTTTTTCTTATTAAATATTTTTTCTTTTAATCTCATTGTAGAAAAAACTTATCGGTACCCTAGCTTTATTTTTTGTTTTCATTCTAATCTATCTCCTCCTCTCATTTTCGCTCAAATATCTGTTCTCTCTATGAATGAGTTTAGATTCTACAATTAATGGAGTCACCATCATCATCATCCTCTGAGTTATCATCATCAATACCATCATCTGAATCACAATCAACAACATCAAATGAATCGAGAGTGAAGGAATCGACCATATGGAACTACTACGGTGTTCATTACTTCATTAGCCTTAGGGTTTATGTACATCTTCATAATTTCTCCCTCCTATACTTTCAACTTCTGCGCTTTACTGTTCTCCAATATCTCAATTCCTCCTCCTATTTTTGTACCTTCTTAATGCAAAATCGTTTCCACTAGTAAGTTTTCACTTCCCCCTCTTCTTTTTTTTTTCTCTAATTTAGGGTTTTCATGATGTTTGTTTTAGTAATTTTATCTTTAATTTGTGTATGAGTGTGTATAATTCATCCTCAATTTTCATAAATTAGGTTATCTTTCGGTTGCTAGTGATTTGCTGAAATATGAAGTTTTAGTGATTTTAGCTTGAAGTAGTATGTTAATTATGAGTATAATTCGTTGGCATGTTTGAAATTTATGTACATTTCTATAATATAGATGTGTACTATTAGTTAGGATTTGGATTGTTGGTGAAATTGCTGAAATTGGCTTGACTATGTTTTTTGCAAATATGATATTGAGGATTTTAGTTGTTGTGGAGTTTCAAATTGGCTGGTTTTTTTTCGATTAAGGTGGTGTTGGTGCTTGTTGGAAGTTAAGGCCATATTCTATTCACATTGTAAGTGGACTAAATTCATTTCGAGGCCTATAAGTTTGGATAAGAATAAGTTCAATTGAGGACATATACGAGTAGACAAGTTAATTATTAGACAAGTTTGTTCTGAAAAGGACCAATTCAGGGCTAACTAGTAAATATAAGCTCAAGAATTTTCTATAAAAAAAAAATCTAGGTTGAGTGACTTTTGCATTACTGAAAATCTAAAGATTATGTGTGTGAAGTTACAGGTTGATGAGGTGGAATCAGGATCATATATACTTGATATTGCTCTCTGTGATCGTTCTTTGTTGGTTGTTATATAATGATTTGGGATTTGGGGGTTAGTCTATAATAAAGGATAAATAACTCGGATATGTCAAGAAATAATCAAAATATAATATGTCAAATTGGTTGTAGCGGTAACATTAGTTTAGACATCTTATGGGGGTATTGAGGTTATGGATCAAGCATTTGTAGCTGTAATTTTTTATTTTTTTTTATTTTTAATGTTCAAAAAAGCTATATTCTATTAATCATTCATAAACTAAATTCTGTCAATACGGAATAATAAGAGTGTAAGTATTACAAAATACATGTTAATAATTTAGTTAACTTTGAAAAAATTGATATGCTATCAACATCGTAAACTAAATAATACTACATTTTTCATTCTTCTTCTTCTTCAAAAAAAAAAAAAAAAAAAAAAAAAAAAAAAAACTGAATAATACAAGTATGAATTTCTATATTTTAGCATGTTAAAAAGATCAAGTAGCATAATTTCATACGAAGAATTTGTGTAGCTTTTAAGCTTCGAGGGCCTATAATTATTACTAGCACAGGGTCCCTAAATTGTTTAAGACGACCCTAATTATTGTGTTGCTTGGTGTGCGTGGTGCCATTGTTTTGGTCATCTTGTGTGCTTTACACTTGTCAAGCGTATGAAATGTAATTGATCATTGGCTAGCGGTTTCTATTATGATTATTTATGTCAAAAAAAATATTATGATTATTTATTAGCTATTGTAAAATTTCATACTTGATAGTATAGTTAGTCTATAGTTTGAATCTACATTGTACTAGTAGAAAAAGTAACTTTTATGTTTGATGTGAATTGTAATTATTTTGAGCTTTTAGCAGAGTTGCCATATAGTTTGGGTTTATTTTGGTTTTAATCAAATTGCATATTTTTTTTTGTATGCATAGATAAATGGTGATAAATTTGATTGGTACACTTTATTTGTTTGTGCTTTAAGTAAATTGCCATACCAAGAGAAGCATGTCCACCAATAGCTGTCGATACTTGGCAATTAAGAGGATTTTGGGCAACACTTTGAATTTGATCTCTTTGCTGTTGTTGAGTTTGGAGCTGGCAGGGGTTACTACTTAACCCAGATATCAAAGGCATGAGTGAAATTTGAACCTGAATAATTGCTCCAAGCTTATAGCTTTATTACCTATCTTCCCCCAAATCTTCTAATTCTCATACTTTGTGAATACTATGACACCCTTCATTGTCTCACTTTAGTCTGCTCCGCTTCCTGCTTGGCCGACTGTAAGGCTGCAACAAGGTCTTGTAAACTTGAAGTCACATATGCAGAAGCTGTCTTAGGCATTAATTTTTTTAGCAATATCATCAGGAGTCATCTGAATCTCATTCTTGGCCAAAATCTTGAAGGTTTTATACCCACAATGTGACAGTTCAAATGATTGTCCGTCCTTTGTTTACGGATTAATGCAGATCAAGTTTATCAACATGGTTAGCTGTGAACACGATAAGTCTCTGGTCTCCACAAGCTGAGCACAAAGGCATAAAACATCAATAAAATTTAATAGCCCTGACAGTGTTATGCTGCTACTACTATTTTCTGCTGCTACTGCGTGCTGTCTGCTTCTGCTATATGTTGGTGTCTGGTCTGTTGTACATTATGATAGCTGATGTTACTGCTGCTGCTATTACCGTTAGCTAGCTACTGCTATATGCTATCATTACTTATGTTTACTGCTATTGCACTGATTGTTTTTTTTTGGATTTCGGAGGTTTAAAGTCCGAAGTTGACTTTCTTTTTTTGTTTTGATTATTATATTGTTTTTTTTGAAAGATTAGTAGATTGTTTGGCCAGACAAAAAAATTGGTGCTTATTGATGTACTTTGTAAGAATTATATATGAATAATTTCATTCAAATTATTGTCATGTATATGTTAATTTCTCATTCGTGGTTGTACATATTGATATTATTACTATTTGAATAATAATAATAATAATAATAATAATAATAATAATAATAATAATAATAATAATAATAATAATAATAATTTTTTGAAAGAAAATGTTACCTATTAATTAATAAGGTGTTATATTAGTTTGTAAAAAGTGATACATAATGTTGAATATAGTGTTACTAGATGATTTTAAAATGTTACCTATTAATCAACAAGGTGTTACGTTAGTTCGTAAAAGTGATACACAATGTCGGATATAGTGTTACTATATATTAAAAAGTAACACTTCAAAAATGATACTAATAATACGAAAAAGTAGTTACATAAGATGGTTTATAGTACCATTTTTAAAAGTTACCATATGTTACCTAAAGTGTTACCATATGTTACCTAAAGTGTTACATAAGACCTTAGGTAACAAGGGCGGATGTATCACCCATTAAAGTGTTACCTATTGTCTATAATAACACTTTTATCGCTTTATGTAACACATTTTGGGTGTTACTTAAGGTTAATTATGTACTAGTGAGTAACACGTGCAGCTACCACTATTAAAGTTTTTAACGAGCCAAGGAAGCATTTTACGACAGAGATTTTTCACCTTTAAATCTAATAAACCACCAAAACCAACTTCTTGAACATCTTGTTTTTTTATCAACACTAAAATCCTGCATCAAGCTTTCCAAAGTATATGGTCTACACCTTGTAATCAAACGTCTCTAGTCCCTATATAATTAAAAAAAAAAAAACAGAATCAGAACCAATCAAGTATCAGTCAAATCAAGTATAAACAAATCCAAAACAAGTTCACTTACAACGAAGTATCAGTGTCAATTGCAGAATCCAATTCCAGTTGAGAACTCATCTTTCTCTTCTTACGTACAATTTTTTCCTTAACAGACTCTTCAGACACTGCTTTACCCTTCTTAGGCACTGTTTTACCTTTAGGAGCTTCTTCGGTCAAAGTTTTGGCCTTCTTAGGCACCACTTTACCATTAAGAGACTCTTTAGGCACTTTATTAGCTTTCTTAGGGACTGCTTTCTGTAGGCGTCGCTCGAAGTGCGCCTACGTTAAAGCATGTGGTGAATATGCTTGACACTCATAGGAAGTGGGAATTGACATATATGATTAGGGACAAAGAAAGTAGGGAGCCGCCAACAAGTTTTTAAGGAACTTGTAAACCGTTCACAGATCATAAAAGGCAACCACAATAAAGAGACAACGATTGACCCGTGAAGGTTACACCCCATTCATAATCCATGCGATTACTAACTCCATATGGTTCGGAACCACGAAAGGAGGATCGGGGATGATGGTACGAAGTGAGTCATGGAGTCACATTCACCCGTATTGGCCTCTACTCGATTCTTATAGTGAAAAGCGATTCCTGCGATCTCAAAGGCATACAAACAGATATTCAATTTGCTCCAAACTATTATTAAGCTAAATTGGTTTAATATTAATGCAATACATAATTCTAAAATATTGTGATCACTTGCTTTAATAACAAGATCAAAAAGGAACCTAAACCGGTTGTCCAAATTATATTATTAGGCGTGATTTTCAATTACATATTCCCTTTAAACATGCAATATGGTGATCATTAAAAACAATAGAATAAACGTTAATATTGGAAGCAATTTAACAATAATTCTAACAATACAAAATCGTTAGAAAAATAATAGAAATAAAAGGAACATAATTCTTACTTTGATTCTGTTTGCTTGCAACTACAAAATAATAAACGAGTTAGTAACTTTAAGGAAATAATAATAAAACAATAATTAAATTAAATTAAATTAAATAAAGTAGGATTGATTTGGGGCCAAACCCTCAAACAGTTCTACCTTTCACGCCTTGGCTTAAGGACAGAACCACGAGTAAAGTATGGATTTCTTGGAGTACTTGAAGAAGGAATTTTTAAATAGGAAGGGTAGGCTAGTGTTTAGGCTAGAGCATAGAAGAGATAAAAAACTAAAGAATTAATTGATGCCCCGTACATCAGAAATACGGGGGTATTTATAGAGAAAATGGGTTGTGGGAACACACGGAACCCTAAAATGATAAAAACCCTAAAAAAGTATCCCGTGACACGGAAAGTCCCATCGTTAGACGGGAAACATTCCCGTGACACGGTGCAATTTTTGAGTGACGCGGGAAATATTTAGTAAACGGGGAAGAAAACGCGTTAAGGGTTTATGCGGAAAGGACACGGAAATTCCCGTGTCACGGCAGGTTTCCCGTGTCATGGGAAATCCCACCGTCAGATGGGAAAGATTCCCGTGACACTGTGGACTCCTGCCGTGGCGCAGGAATTTTCAGTCCGCTTTTCCGTCTAAATACATTTTTAACCCTAATTTCGTTCAGCATTTTAAGTGCCGATTGATAATTTCGGGCCTTTTTCTGATTTATTATTATTTGGGCTAAAATAAGAAAATAAAATAAATAAAAGGTTTGGGCCGAAAATAAATAATAAAACAATAAAAAAAAAAAGGTTTGGGCTAAAATTAAATAATAAGTTTGGGCTGAAATTAAAAACTATGCTTTTACCAAACATCAAGACTAATCCATGGACTATTCAAAAATACGAATTTAATCAAATACAATTTTTTAAACACTCTCGGGATTAAATACTGAACCCGACCAATAGTGGAGGTGAAAGGTTGTTTATCATCGGGTTTGGTTTTGGGGAGACATTTTTAGGTGTCTACAGAAGCCCCCACTTTGACTGAGTTTGTAGAAACGTCAGTTTCGAAAACGATAGTCAAAGTAGTCAATAGGGACGGAGTATGATTTAAGACGTTATGCGATCCTAAATCACTAAGTATACGCCGATACCTGCAAAAAAATGTTAATTCTACAGATAAAAGAGTAAAAGGATAGAATACGCATCTGGCACCAGTGTATCGGTGACAAATGAGTTTGGCAGCTTCTTATGCTTGAAGGAATCCACCAGATGACGTTTGTTGAAATGCTTTCCACGCCAGAGGAAAGCCGACTGATGAATTTGGTAGCTTTCTAAGCCTTAAGAAATCTACCTGATGATACTTTCCATGCCTGAGGAAAGTCGAAGTATGAATTTTGCATTTTTCTATGCTTGAAGAAATCCACCGATAATGCTTTCTATGCTTGAGGAAAGCCGACAAAAGAATTTGGCGGTTTTCTATGCTCGAAGAAATCCACCGGATAATACTTTCCATGCTTGAGGAAAGTCGACAGATGATGAGATTGCAAGTCTCTCTATATCGAGAACCTTGCGTCATGAAATGATGGTGGTTCGATTGTCCTCGAACGTGGGTTGTGGATGGTCCGCTTGTCCCCGGACGTGGGCTGTAGATGGTCCACTTGTCCCCGGACGTGGGCTGTAGATGGTCCGCTTGTCCCCGGACGTGGGCTGTAAAAGGTCCGCTTGTCCCCGAACGTGGGTTGTAGACGGTCCGCTTGTACCCCAGACGTGGGCTGTAGACGGCCCGCTTGTCCCCGGACGTGGGTTGTAGACGGTCCGCTTGTCCCCGGACGTGGGCTGTAGACGGTCCGCTTGTCCCCAAATGTGGGCTGTAGACGGTTCGCTTGTCCCCGGACGTGGGCTGTAGATGGTCCGCTTGTCTCCGGACGTAGGTTGTAGATGGTCCGCTTATCCCCGGACGTGGGCTGTAGATGGTCCGCTTATCCCCGGACGTGGGATGTAGATGGTCCGTTTGTCCCCGGACGTGGGCTGTAGATGGTCCGCTTGTCCCCGGTCGTGGGTTGTAATTGAGACCTGCAAAATAAAATTTGCCAGGGGACTCGTATGGACTATGATTGACTTGACCAACTGACTTGACCAAGTTTGACATGACATGACATGAGTATGACTTGTGATTGTTTGTGTATTGAGTGAGTGTGTGCACTGACACAAGCAATTAAAAATGCAAAAGCAAAAATTTTCCGTCATTTTTGTCATGAGTGGAGGGTACCGACTTTCTCCCGAAATAGAAAGACATGAAAAATGAGGTTTTGTTTTTAAACTTCCCTAAAATAAAAGTCATGATAAAAAAGGGAAGAAGTTTTGTACTTCCTTGTTGAGCAACACGAAATTGACTCGTATGGATTTAATTGCTTCTCCTGAAAATAATGTATGCATGATGCATGTTCTTAGGCCAGGAGGCTAAGGACAATTACATCATGTGACACGATAGATGAATGAACTTAAGTCATGGAGCTAAGCATCATATATGGTGTAAAGAAATAATCTTGAATGTCACTTAGGTCTGGAAGCTAAGCATGTATATAGATGAAGTGATTATTGAGTATTACATAATGAATGTTGCTTAGGTCAAGGAGCTAAGCACGATATGTGATGCATGAAACAATGAATTTTTGCTCAGGTCAGGAAGCTAAGCAAGTATACAATATTTCTTCTAATGAATGTTGTCTTGAAAGATGATGAAGCATGCACAGTGTTGAAATAAGATTTCATGAAATAGGGTTCTTAAAGGGAAAGATCATATGGATATGGATATGGATGTGTGAGTGAAGTGTGTGAATGTGATACTAAGGCTGGCTGCAAAGGCTATGGTGTTGGAAATTTATGTGAGAAGAGTCAAAATGGTGACTCTTTAGGCTGGGTAGGCTAAATGATGTGGGATCAAGCCCCCAAGTCTAGCTCTAGATGGATAAGGTCATAGGATTAAGCATTGGATATTCTTTGACTCAATCAAGCATATGAATGTGGCCGCACCTCGATGTGAGGTTGCCTACGTATCCGTTAGGAATCAGGCCAATCGTAGCTCTAACCGAACTTTGCACAAGTGTATGTACACCTCAAAGAGTTTTTCAAGGGTTGTAATATGGTTAAGTTGATGGTTTAAAGAAGAAAAGGGTACAAGGCTCAAGACCCGAGAGAAGCCCCCAAGATGTGTAATTGTGAATTTGAAAATTTTGAATTTTGCAAGTTTATTTTCAACACATTTTTTTTTTGCTTTGATATTTTTTTTTCTTTTGAATCAATGTAGGCAATCTCAGATCATGCGGTCCATCACTCACTTAGCATTCATGTTTCTCAGGCACGGTACCGAGCACTCGATGAGAGACGCAATTTGAGACGTGTTCGTATCAAAGACATTGGAACACTTGCCTTTAGACATTGTTTTATTGTTGCTTTGCTGCTTTTTTTTTTCTTTTCCTACTTGCTTTTTGAATGTTATACAATTACACATCTTCCAATCCCACGGTTAAGTGAATGTGGGTTGAAGAAATGAAGGCCAAACGTTAGACGAGGCTCAAAATGGTTAATGAAGAAATGGAATGTGATTGAACGGTTAATAGGGAATGACAGGGTTGCAAAGGTGCCTCAAGTCGTTGGTGTACCTTGGATTTAGTTCGGTAATTGATTTTTTTTTTTTGAGAATGAATGAATGAAAAATTCTATGATCGAGATGTAAAGGAAATTTGCTCATTTTATTAATGGAAAAGGTGAACGAAACACATGAAACATATAAAAATTCAAAGTGGAAAACCTATGCTAGACATGAATAGGGGAATGGAGATGAATGATAAAGAAATAAATCATGAAATCTTGTACGAAGGATCTGATGTGCGCCTTGTGTTCATTACTTCTTGCCGCCTGGAGGGACAGGAAGTTTGTTTGCATCCACCAAGTCTTGAATGACGTCCTTCAAATTCCAACATTGCTCCGTAGTGTGGCCCCTTCCTTGATGGTACTTGCAATGGGCATTGAGATTCCATTTGGTGTTCCTTTCATCAGGTTTTGGCTCTGGAAATGGCCAAATAGGTGTGATCAAGCCTTGACCGTAAAGGCGATCAAAGGCCGCATCATAAGTCATTCCTAAAGGAGTGTAAATTATTTTCTTCTTGGGCAATGGAGCATCAAGAGCTAACACTTCATTGATATTAACTTGGCTTATATTGTTGGTAGTATTTTCGTGCTTAGAAGACGAAGAAGAAGAATGGTCGTTCTTCTTGTTTTTCCAAGTGTTATTATTGTTACTACCAACAGTCTTTATTAGCTCATCCTCGATATTGATGCCGATGTCGTATACAGCTTCGAAAGTGATCAGTGGAAGAAATTTGAGATGTTCCCTATATTTATGAGTCAGATTTTGAATAAAGAGGCGAATCATCTCTCTTTCTTTGGGAGGATCTACCAAGAGTGAAGCTGTTTCCCTCCACCTGTTCAGGTAAGCGGTGAAGCCCTCATTCTCTTTCTGTTTGAGAATGGAGAGTTCACGTTCAGAAGTTTTAGTTTGAATGTTACACTTGTAACGATTCATGAAACTGTCGGTGACATCTTAATAAGTCGCAGTATGCTTGGCATCTAAGGAATAAAACCATTGTTGGCAAGCATGTTCTAAGGAGAGAGGGAACACCGTAGGGAAGAGTGTTACGTCCAATCCCTTAAGAGCCATGGTTGCAGAGAACGCCTTCAAATGGAATATTGGATTGTCAGTAGGCTTGAACTTTGGAATATCAGCAGTGGAGAACTTTTCAGGGAGTCTTTCCTTCACATCCAAAGGAGTGGGAGGCCGTTCCACATAAGTGAAATCCTCAGAAATCTTACTCATTTGTTCTTTCAATTTGTCAAGGGTGGAAACAGTGACCTTGTTTTGTTCCATGGTAGTGACCCTAGTGGTAAGGGTTTGCATCATGGCAGACAGTGCCTCGATGGATTTGTTGATGTTGTCAATATCTTCTTTAGTGGGCATTGAAAGGTGATAAGTAATGTGGAGATGGAAAAGTTCTCTTTGAACGCCTATTAGGTCTGATAGATTGTTGCGATAATTACTCGAACCGTATTAATCTATCCCTGTTCCTTGACCAAGTACTGTGAAATAAAATAATTAACTTAATTGTTTGACTCATTGCTCAAGATAGGAAAGGAAGGAAAAAAAAATAAATAAATAAAAAATAGACATTTGAAAACAGGTGAGAACCTAGTATACGATCATAAACGACCTGGTGCACGACTCGAGTCGGAACATAAAGAAAGTGTGTGGACTATACTTGACTCGCGTGTGACTAAGTGATGTTATAAGACTCGTGGTATGATCGTATGGCTAGACATGTGAACAATAACCAAAATGACTAAGAGGACCAAATTAACACGGAAGACTTGTCTGGACTTATTTCAAAGGCATCGTGACACGGAAAACTGTTCCGTGTCACGGTACAAGCTGTCGTGACACGGTGGTTTTTTTATTTTTTTTGGGAAATCCACCGTGCCACGGTGGAAATTTCCGTGACACGGTGAACTTTCCCGTGCCACGGTAAACATTCCTGTGCCACGGTGGATGCTGACGTGGCACGAGAATTTTTTTATTTTTTTTTAAAATCCACCGTGCCACGGTAAACTTTCCCGTGCCACGGTGGATGCTGACGTGGCACATGATTATTATTTTTTTTGGAAATCCACCGTGTTACGGTGGAAATTTTCCGTGACACGGTAGAGTTTCCCGTGGCGCAGCAGAATTTTTTTTTTTTTTTTTTTTTTTTTTTTTTTGCTGCAAGTGCACCACACCACGATGGATTGTGCCGTGACACGGTGGACAGTCCCGGGTCGCGGCAACCCTTCTCCCCTCCCCCTTTTTTTTTTTAAAACCTAATTACTAAGTGAGTACGGTCCATTGGCAATCATTATTCATAAAATAATCCACCATAGATAAAGAAAGATCATTAAGGTTAGGATCAAAACGACCAAACAATGATGCAAAGAATAGTTCGCAACCTAAGGTCAAGTTCTATGTTCGACTATGGTCAATTTTATTTGGTGTCAATAGGGTACCATGGTTAAGAGTTTGGACGCGTTAGCAAGGCAACCTCCCTTGAGGGTGTATGCCAACGGGCGGCTCCGCGAGTTTGTGATGAAATCGAACTCGACTCCATGGTTTGGGTGGATTTAATAACTCGGATGAACCCTTATTGCCATGAGCGTTTTTGGGTTGATAGAGCTTAAATCCCCTGGGCAAAGACGTATGTAGAACACACACGTTTTTTCAGAAAAATCGAAGGAAGTTGACTGTGAGAAGAGAAAATAAGCCACCAGAATGATTTTAGAACTGCCGTGACACGGCAAAAATTCCCATGCAACGGTACGGCACACCGTCAGACGGTGCATTGTACCGTGAGACGTCAGATTTTGCCATGGCCCGATAGTCAGAAAATCTGACTGGTGCCCTGTTTTCCTTCGTACGCAATCAAGTTATTCAATTTTTCCTACTAGACAGACCTAAATGCGACATTAAAACGTCTATGCATATGCAAAAATGCCACATTAATCATAGGAATATTTTTCAAGAATCTTTCAAGTCTCATCCACTCATCTTAATTAAATACCGATCACTTAAATCGATAAATAACCAAGAATCCTCCCCAGTGGAGTCGCCAAATTGTAGGCGTCGCTCGAAGTGCGCCTACGTTAAAGCATGTGGTGAATATGCTTGGCAATCATAGGAAGTGGGAATTGACATATACGATTTGGGACAAAGAAAGTAGGGAGCCCCCAACAAGTTTTTAAGGAACTTGTAAACCGTTCACGCATCATAAGGCAACCACGATAAAGGGACAACGATAGGGAACAATGATTGACCCGTGAAGGTTACACTCCATTCATAATCCATGAGATTACTAACTCCATATAGTTCGGAACCACGAAAGGAGGATCGGGGATGATGGTACGAAGTGAGTCATGGAGTCACATTCGCCCGTATTGGCCTCTACTCGATTCTTATAGTGAAAAGCGATTCCTGCGATCTCAAAGGCATACAAACAGATATTCAATTTGCTCCAAAGTATTATTAAGCTAAATTGGTTTAATATTAATGCAACACATAATTCTAAAATATTGTGATCGCTTGCTTTAATAACAAGATTAAATAGGAACCTAAACCGGTTGTCGAAATTATATTATTAGGCGTGATTTTCAATTACATATTCCCTTTAAACATGCAATATGGTGATCATAAAAAAAACAATAGAATAAACGTTAATATTGGAAGCAATTTAACAATAATTCTAACAATACAAAATCGTTAGAAAAATAATAGAAATAAAAGGAACATAATTCTTACTTTGATTCTGTTTGCTTGCAACTACAAAATAATAAACGAGTTAGTAACTTCAAGGAAATAATAATAAAATAATAATTAAATTAAATTAAATAAAGTAGGATTGATTTGGGGCCAAACCCTCAAACAATTCTACCTTTCACGCCTTGGCTTAACGACGGAACCACGAGTAAAGTATGGATTCCTTGGAGTACTTGAAGAAGGAATTTTGAAATAAGAAGGGTAGGCTAGTGTTTAGGCTAGAGCATAGAAGAGAGAAAAAACTAAAGAATTAATTGATGCCCCGTACATCAGAAATAAGGGGGTATTTATAGAGAAAATGGGCTGAGGGAACACACGGAACCCTAAAATGATAAAAACCCTAAAAAAGTATCCCGTGACACGGCAAACTGTACCGTGACACGGAAAGTCCCACCGTTAGACGGGAAACATTCCCGTGACATGGTGCAATTTTTGAGTGACGCGGGAAATATTTAGTAAACGGGGAAGAAAACACGTTAAGGGTTTACGCGGAAAGGACACGGAAATTCCCGTGTCACGGCAGGTTTCCCGTGTCATGGGAAATCCCACCGTCAGATGGGAAAGATTCCCGTGACACGGTGGACTCCTGCCGTGGCGCGGGAATTTTCAGTCCGCTTTTCCGTCTAAATACATTTTTAACCCTAATTTCGTTTAGCATTTTAAGTGTCGATTGATAATTTCGGGCCTTTTTCTGATTTATTATTATTTGGGCTAAAATAAGAAAATAAAATAAATTAAAGGTTTGGGCCGAAAATAAATAATAAAACAATAAAATAAAAAAGGTTTGGGCTAAAATTAAATGATAAGTTTGGGCTGAAATTAAAACTATGCTTTTACCAAACATCAAGACTAATACATGGACTATTCAAAAATACGAATTTAATCAAATACAATTTTAAAAGCACTCTCGGGATTAAATACTGAACCCGACCAATAGTGGCGGTGAAAGGTTGTTCATCATCGGGTTTGGTTTTGGGGAGACATTTTTAGGTGTCTACACTTTCACTTTCTTAGGTACTGCTTTTGCCTTCACAACAATCTCTTTATACCGATGTCCACCTATAGAACCAAAACCACCTACATCTGATTAATACAAAAAAATTAACAATTCATAAGCTAATCTAGCAAAAATATATACTGCAAAAGTGACCCTTTTAACAGAAAAAAGTGACCCTTTTGATAGCACAACGCGACACTTTTGACATCACAAAGTGACCCTTTTCACAGCACAAAGTGACCCTTTTCACAACACAAAGTGATCCTTTTCACAACAAAAAATAACCTTATTCACAACAAAAAATATGCATAAACTGACCCTTCTAAACACAATGACATACTGCCTATTAGCATGCTCAACCTAAAACCAAGATCAATTCCAATTAGCATACTCTACCAAAAATCTAAGCATTGATAAATAAAAATGAAGCAAATTTTGAAATAACATGCACTATTTAATGCACAAAAATAAAAGAGCAAAAAAGCAAAAAAAAAAAAAATCAAATGGAGGCAAATTCATAACATGGAACAAATCTTCATTTAAAAAAAAGCAAAAAAATTAAAGAGTAAATTCACAAAAAAAACATGCAAAAACTGTTTAACACATAACAACACATGAATAAACAATTTTTAGCCAATTAAATACAATAAACAAAAAATTAAAACAAAAATAAACGCGTTAAAGGTGTCTTTGAAACCGAGATAGATTTAAAAAGGGTTCAACATTAAATATTACGTGGTCACTTATTATTTAAGTGTTAAATTGGTATGTTTAATTGTTTGAATAATTATAATGTTTGATTGTGTTATGGTTTGAGAGTCATCACCAAGTCAATGATATGTAAATAACGTAAAGTGAAAGAGATTACGCATCAAAACTCTTGGAACGTATATACCTTGAGTATGAACATATGGGGGGAGTTATGGGATTTTATATTTAACCATAACTTCTACTGGGAGTACAGGACGATGTATTTTCTTTTTATTATTATGCGCAGGAATTCCGCCACTTACGAGTGGTTCTTTTATACTTGCACGGTTTGCTCCTGTGTTAGTACCCCTATATTGGGGCAAGTTAGGGGGGAATTCGTTCAATGCGTAACCAATGCTAAATGAATAAATTAGTTATTTATTTGTGGGTCATGTTGTATGTTGTATGCTTGTAAACAGGTTGATATGTCTATTTTATATAGAGTTTTACCCCAGTCCCTTGATCGTAATTAGTAGTGTTTTTGGCTCTTTAGAGCAACTTTAATTACCAATTGGTGTTTTCTAGTGTTTTCGTAGTTTGGTAGAGTTTTATAGGGAATTGCACATTTGGAGCATTTTCCGGGATTTTATGAAGCGACTACGAGCATTGGAGGAGCACGACCACTACACCGAGACATTTGGACCAAGTATTCAGGCCCCAAGGAGGAAATTAGCTCTTGGACCGAAGTTAATGGACCAAACGAGAGATCCAAGATGCCCAAGTGGCCTTGCCCGGCCAAGGTGGCCTCGCCCGAAGGCGCGCCCTGCCGGGCGGGGTAGAAGAACGCAAGGCGCCCGATCTCGCGCCCAACCGGGCGTGAGAGAAGACCTGATGAAGAAATAGGCGCGCCCGACCCGGCGGTGTGGCGCCCGACCGGGCGTGTTTTTGGAAGATAATTAAGCTCGATTTTAGTTCATTTACGTTGAGGATTTTCGAGTTTAATATAAATACGTTTTTGTTAAGTAAATTTAGTACCTTTTTATCTTAGCTTTCTCTCTCTATTTAGTTTTCAGATTAGTTTCCTCTCATTGTTTCTCTCTCTACAACTCTACGACCTTGTTCTTAATTCAATCGATTAATTCCGTTTACTTTGGTAACGATTTCTTCTATATTATTTTCTATAAAATTATTTCTTTATTTTATCATGTCTTGTTTAAATGCTTTGATTAGTTTAGATTTAATTATGCTTGAGTAGTTTTCTTTCTAGGGTTTATAGGGATCCATAAATAATATGAAGGGGTAATTTATTACTATTGATTGTTAATGCTTGATTAATTTCCTATTGATTGATTTAATGTTATGCATTTAGATTAGGCCTGGTTTAATTGTATGAGTTATACAATATTGATTCGAGATTTGAGAGAAGAGAATTGATATTTAGACTTAGTTTCAATAGGCTGACTAATTTATAAATGGTTAAGTCAAGATTCGAGAAATGAGATTTAATACCGGTAAATAAACTCTGTGATTGTAATACATAGCGAAAGCCCTTTATGATCTGATTAATTGATGCATTGATGATTGAATATTATGTTTTACCCTGAAATATTATTTATTTTTGAACCTATGCCCTAGGCTTTTATTAATTGATTTCTCCCTATTTTTATCTCCTTTAGTTTAATTCCTTATATCTAAAATTTAGTTACTTTATAATTTAGATTATTTTAATTAATTAGGAATAGGAAGACTTGTTTTCCTATGGTTCGACCCTTCTTCCCTATCTACATAGTTAGAGAAACTTAGGAATTATTTTTGACTAGGTGATACGACTTCATCCTGTTAAAATTTGGCGCCGTTGCCGAGAAACGGTTTTATTTTTATTTCTGATTATTTTTGTAGTCTAAATTATTTTCTCATGTCTCATAGAACGCAAGTTCTTTAAGGCAACTTTCTCATATTTGTTTGTTTAATTCTGAGTTTATGCCCAGGAGTTCTAGATCAGGTTACATTCTATTCGACCCTGAAATCGAACGTTCTTTTCATAGACAGAAGAATTTATACAAGCAGATACGAGACACTTCTGGAGGTAATCCACCTTCGGAACCCATATCTGATTCTAGTGATTCGGAAGCCTTTTCAGAACCTGAATCAGAGATGACAGCACCACCACCTCCTCCACCTCTCAAGCTCAATGATTATTTACAACCGTCGCTGGCAGATTTCCACACCTTACTCCAACGTACTCCGACCCTTGATAGAGTGAAATTTAAGATCAAACCCTAATTAATTTATCACGATGATAGAGAGGAAGCAATTCAGTGGAGCTAAGGGTGAAGATCCTAATCTTCACATTGCAGATTTCTGCTGATATTGCAATACCATTAGGCAAGCTGGGGTCACGCAAGACCAAATCAGGGAGATTTTTTTTCCCTTTTCTTTATTTGGAAAAGCTAAATTATGGTTTAATTGTTTGAATAGAACTACACTTGGTATTACTGACTGGGAAACTCTTGCTTTGAATTTTTATAATAAATATTACCCCGCAGAGAGATCAACTTTACTAAGGAGTGCTATTCAGAACTTTTCCCAAGAGCCAGATAAAACTATATATTAGGCTTGGGAAAGGTTTAAGGATCTACAGAGAGAATTCCCCCACCATAATCTTGCATAATGACAGTTGATCCAAGCCTTTTAAAATGGACTTGGAAACTCATCTAGATCAATTTTGCAGCTAGTGGGAGATTAATGAATCTTAATGTTGAAAATGTAGGTCAAGTTATCAAAGACATGACATTTCAAAATTCCCAATATGGGAATCCGAGAGGGTTTGCTAACAAAGGAAAACATAATGTCGATTCTGTATCCTTTTTGCAGGCTCAGTTAACATCTATTTGTCAGAAACTAGATAATCTTATTGTTGTTCCTAACTCTGTAGCTAATGTTTCTGCTGTTGCTAACAATGAAGCTTTTTGTGAAAATTGTGGAATTGTAGGACATTGTAGGATTTTCGTAGAGCAAGTTAATGCCTTCCAATCCTATATGCAAAGTAACCCATACTCCAACTCTTATAATCCTGGCCTCCGGAACCACCCTTATCTTTCCTACCGGAGTACCAATGTATAAAACCCTCCACCTCCACAACAAACACAACAACAATCACCACCACAACAAAAATATTACCATCCTAATTCCAGCCAGAAAAACCGGTCACAACCCTCCTCATCTTCTGACCCTGCTATGTCAGAAATTAGAGCAATGCTTTCAAGCATTCAAAAGCACATGACTGGGATTCACAAATTGATTCGATTATAGCTCATAATAAAATTATAGACAATCAAATTGCAACGATTTCATCTACCTTACAAACCCATCAACAGGGAGCTCTACCATCGCAACCAATCTATCCTACAGATCATGCTAATGCAATCACTCTAAGGAGTGGTTCACATTATGATGGGCCTCCTAAGCCCAAGGATGATGGACATATTGCTAATCTAGATTACCCTGTACCGAATGCTAATCTTACTAACCCCGCAAGGCTACAATAGGAAACTAACCCTTCTAATGTTTCTTTGCAGGGTAAATCTCAGGAAAAGGGTAGAGATGTGCATAGCCTAGTTATCAAACTTCCATTCCCTTATAAACATTTGAAGGGTAAGTTTGATAAGCAATTCGGTAAGTTTTTGGAGGTTGTGAAAAATTTGCAGGTAACAGTTCCTTTCACTGATTTAATCACTCAGGTTCCGGCATATGCTAAATTTATGAAAGATATTTTAACTCGGAAAAGGGCCTTTGACGAGGTAGAAACTATAGCTTTTACAGAGGAATGTAGTGCTTTATTGGAAAATAAATCCCCTCCTAAATTAAAGGATCATGGTAGTTTTTCTATCCCTTGTCATATTGGTAATGTCTTCATTGATAAAGCATTATGTGATTTGGGTTCTAGTGTCAGTGTTATGCCATCGTCTTTGTGTGCTAAACTTAATATGGGTGATTTGAAAGTTACTAACATTACTTTACATATGGCAGACCATTCTGTTAAATACCCCTTAGGTATTTTAGAGGATGTTCCTGTCAGAGTTGATAAAGTTTTTATCCCTGTTGATTTTGTTGTGTTAGACAAGACTAAGGATACACAAATTCCCATTATATTAGGTAGGCCTTCTCTCCATACTGCAGGAGCCATTATTGATGTTAAAAATGGAAAACTAACCCTTTCTGTAGGAGATGATAATATCACTTTTAATTTGGGGAAGGTTTGGAAAGGACCTATGCTAGAAGAAAATTGTTGTTTAATTGATGTAATTGATATAATGGATGATATTTGTGAAGAACGCTTACCATATGTAACACCCTAGAAATTCCTTTCTTTTAAAATACCTGTTTTGCCCTGTTTAAAACTTTAAATAGGAATATCTAAGACATTACTGCCACCGTGAAAACGGTTAAGGCAATTATCAAAGACACACATTGAAAGACTAATTTCAAAACCATTCAATACAAGTCAACTTAAACAGTCAACCAACGAAAGTAAAGTCAAATTAAAGTCAAACAATATAAAATAAAATAACCTACAACTTGAACCATTATAGGCCCTTATTAAAACCAACTTCAAAACTTTTGCGTTAGGAATACCTAATAATAATATCATAAATAATTAAAGCATTAAACGCATCATATACTTATAGAAACTAGCATGATTCGCTCTTCACTCATGCCCATTCATGAATATGCTTCAACACCTGAAAAGCTTCTCTCTACTTGTTTCCAATACTCTCCATTAAAAATGGGTCATCATAGGGCCAAGATATAGACAAGGCCAACAAACACACAAAGCACACAATCAGCAAAGCTGAGTACATAAGCGTAATAAACACACATGCATGCAATTACCTATCAACACATAACTTACCTTGTTGCACCTGTTTTTCAAGCATACAACATTCAACAAAACTTGTCACTAGACAACTGTATAATTTATTAAGCGTTGATTACGCATCGAACGGTTTTCCCCACTAACCTCACCCAATAAATTGAGGTTACTGACACGGGAGCTAACCATGCCAGCATCAATAACCACTCGTAAGTGGCGGAATTCCTGCGCATAATAATAATAATAATAATAATAATAATAATAATAATAATAATAATAATAATAATAATAATAATAATAATAATAATAATAATAATAATAATAATAATAATAATAATAATAATAATAATAATAATAATAATAATAATAATAATAATAATAATAATAATAATAATAATAATAATAATAATAATAATAATAATAATAAAAGGAATGTACAACGTTATGTACTCCAATAGAAGTTATGATCAAATATAAAGTCACATAGATCCCCCCATATGTTCATACTCAAGGTATATGCGTTTCAAGAGTTTTGGTGCGTAATCTCTTTCACTTTACGTTATATACAAATTATTAGACTTGGTGATGACTCTCAAACCATAATTATTCAATCACAATAATTATTCAAAAAATCAAACATACCAATTTAATTCTTGAATAATTAGTGACCACATAATATATAATGTTGAACCCTTTTTAATTCTACCTCGGTGCCAATGACACCTTAAACGCATAAAACGCCACAAATCCTATCCCTTGGTGTTAAAAACACCTTAAGTGCACTAAGGCACCAACATATAATTTATTCCTCGTGTACTTAGACACTTACATAGCTCCTTTCCCATGCTTAAAGCATCAATAAAAATTATACTAATACTTCATATGAATCATAACAAAATCCCTGTTTAATATTCCAAACCAAGTTAAACATTTAGTTTAATTAAACATGCTCTCTAACATGCCATAAATAAAAGTGTGGTTCATAAACAATATTCCAAACTATAATTTTCCATCCATTAATCCATCACAAATAAATCATGCTTTATAATTCAATCACTAATAACATCCAAATCTAGCATGATACTACTTGTAATCAATTAAACACATTTAGCATGCTACTACATCAATAAAATTATGCTAAGTACGCGAACGTACCTTGTATACGATCTTAAAATCACCACAACTAATATAAATCACTCAGTTCGAAGTCTCCTATAATTTAAAATCATAGAAGAGTATTAAAATCCTCTCTACACAAATTTTCAGCAATACATACTACTATGATACCCCTCATAATTTAATTAAAATAAGCTGAAATTATATTTAAAACATGATACTTTACTCCCAATTAATGGGTAATTGAAATTCCTTAAAGAAACTTGATTTTTTAATGCACTACCAAAAACTCCAGCATTATATTTTAATGAAAAGTTGCTGTAATTAGGCCTTAAAACACTTAAATCAAAGGTTTAAACCATTGTATATCATAATCCTTTGATAATTCATAATTTAAGAACCTACGGTTTCAAAAATTGGGGTTTTTAAATTAAAAATAAAATCTGAAAATTAATTTACATGATACTCATAATCAAACATCATAATTAAATCACAAAACTCATAATTAATAATTAGATCTAGGATTAAACTAGTTTTAAAACAAAAAGATTTAATTTTTTTTGTTCGAAAAAAGAGGGCAGCCAACAGTCACCACGGCTGCTGCCAGCGCCGGTGGCTGCCTGCTGCCGGCGACTGGTGTTGCTGGCGGCCGGCGGCCCACCGGTGGTGGTAGTGGACGGCGGTGAGGGTGAGGCCGAGAAGGGTAAGGGGAAAAAGAGAAAGAGAAAGAAAAAGAAAAATAAAGAGAAAAGGAGAGAAGTTTACCTTGGGTTTTCTCCACTCCGGGCAAAGTTTGATTTGCCTCAAGTGTTGAATATTTATACCCCTTCTCTAGAAACCCTTCTCCCTAAACTTTCCTTTTTTTAATCTTTCCTAAGCCCTTTTCCCTAATAAAACTTTACTAAAATAAAACTTTCTTAAATTAAACCCCAACTTAAATAAAATAATTAATCAAATAAACTTTTCTTTTATAAAATATTTCTAAACTTATTAAAATGAATAATTAAAATACTTTAAATAAAACATTTCAATTTAATTAAATACTTCTCAAAGTACTTATTTTAAATAAAATACATATAAAAATACGAGGTATTACACCACAGGTTCTTGCAAGGGATCCCTTGGAGGAAGTTCTTTGTGGATATTTATCTGCAGGTGATGCAAACATTTGGAGTACTGAGGTGGATGGTTTTTAAAAAGCTGTTTCAGTAGAAGAGCTTGATGCCGAAGAGACCATGAAGGTAGTGAAATTAGTTTAGGAATCAAAACCTGCATTTGGAGTCCTGAACTAAAACCTCTCCCTCCTCATTTGAAATATGTTTTTCTTGATGATCAGGAACTATACCCTGTGATCATTAGTATTGCACTTGATGACCCACAAACTTCCCAAATTCTAGAGGTTCTTCGAACCCACAAAAGGGAAATTGGGTACAGTATTGATGATCTCAAGGGTATTAGCCCTGATTTTTGTATGCACAGGATACATTCAGAGGACAACTACAAGCCATGTATTCAATCCTAGAGGAGGTTGAATCCTAATATGCAATAAGTAGTCAAGAAAGAGGTGATGAAATTACTTGATGCAAATATTATCCATCATATTTCTAAATCAAAGTGGGTAAGTCCTGTTCAGGTGGTTCCTAAAAAGGGTGGGATGACTGTGATTAAGAATGATAAAAATGAATTGATTCCCACTTGAACTGTTACAGGGTAGCGTATGTGCATTGATTTTCTTAGACTAAATATCTCCACTAAAAAGGACCACTTCCCTCTCCCTTTTATTGATCAAATGATTGAGAGGTTGGCTATCATAAGTTCTTTTGTTATTTGGATGGGTATTCAAGATTTTTCCAAATTCCGATTCACCCTAAAGATTAAGAAAAGACTACATTTACATGTCCTTATGGTACTTTTGCTTATCGTAGAATGCCTTTTGGTTTATATAATGCCCCTGCTACCTTTCATCGTTGCATGATGAGTATCTTTTCTGATTTCATAGAGTCTATCATGGAAGTATTTATGGATTCTTTTAGTGTGTATGGGTCTTCATTTGATCCATGCCTTGTAAATCTCGCTAAAATATTTAAAAGATGTGAGGAATGCAACTTAGTATTAAATTGGGAAAAGTGTCACTTTATGGTGACAGAGGGAGTAGTCCTTGGTCATATCATATCTGATAAGGGTATACAAGTAGATAAGGCTAAGATTTATGTGATTGAAAAATTGCCTCCTCCAGTCAATGTTAAGAGGGTTAGAAGTTTCTTAGGTCATGCGGGGTTTTATCGTCGCTTTATTAAAGATTTTTCTAAAATTGCTAAACCACTACTCAGCTTTTACTCAAGGATGCCCCATTTGATTTTACTGACGAGTGACTTAAGGATTTTCATAGGTTAAAGCAGGCATTGATATCATCGCCCATCATATGTGCACCCGATTGGACTCTCCCTTCTGAGATCATGTGTGATGCAAGTGATTTCGCATTAGGTGTCGTGCTAGGACAGAGAAAGAACTTTGCATGCTATTTACTACGCAAGTAAAACTTTGGATGAAGCCCAAGTCAACTATGCCACCACAGAGAAGGAGTTTCTTGCTGTTATTTATGCTTTAGAAAAATTTAGATCATATCTAGTTGGTTCTAAAGTCATTGTTTTTACTGACCATATAGCTTTGAAGTATTTAATTGCCAAGGCAGAATCAAAGCCTAGGCTCCTTCGTTGGGTTCTCTTGCTCTAAGATTTTGATGTGGAGATCAAGGGTAAGAAAGGTGCAGAGAACGTTGTGGCAGATCAATTGTCATGTATCAGGTATGATGAGGGTAAGAATTCTCTCCCTATAGATGATTCTTTCCCTGATGACTACTTGTATGCATTTGTAGAGAAACACCCTTGGTATGAAGATTATGAAAATTATTTGGTGGGTGGTACTCTACCCCCTGACTTGTCCTACAAACAGAAAAAGAAGTTCCTTTATGATGTTAAACATTATTTTTGGGATGATCCTTTTTTGTTTCGTGAGTGTGCAAATGGATTATTTCGAAGGAGTGTTCCCGAATGGGAAGTTCACGGTGTTCTTGCCAGTTGTCATAACTCACCATATGGAGGACATCATGGTCCTATGGGTGTCCGTTCGGTTTTCGGTTTGGATTTAGTCCAAATCCGATCCAATTCGAAATATAATTCGGTTTTCAATTTTCCAATCCGATCCGATCCGAATTTCTCTCTTGATCCAATCCGATCCAATCCGAATTAAAATTCGGTTATTTGGATCTGATCCGAAAATCCGAATTATAATTACATTATTTTTTTAGCGCCTAATACAATTATAAAAATAAAGCTTTACTATAAATAAAAGTCTTCAAAATCATGATTAAAATACACAGTTCAACGTTAAGTCATTAATTAATTAATACAAAGTCTCTCTAATTTATTTTATGTAGTATTATGTATTTGAGCTAAACTTCAAAATATACATAATATACAAGCTTAATTTTACAATTCAGTTTTTGGTTTGGATTGAATCCGATCCAATCCGAAAATCCGAATTTCCAAAAAATCTCAATCCGATTTAAAGTTCGGATCCGATCCGAATTGATAATTCGGTTTGGATTTGATTGGATTTCAGTTTTTATCCGAATTATGGACACCCCTACATGGTCCCACCAAAACGGTGGCCAAGATTAATGAGTCGGGTTTTTATTGGCCCACTATGTTTAAGGATGCTAACACTTTTGTGAAGGCTTGTGACTCTTGCTAGAGGACTGGCAATATTTCGCGGCGGCATGAGATGCCTTAAACTGGAATATTAGAAGTTGAAATTTTTTATGTTTGGGGTGTTGATTACATGGGACCTTTCCCTCTTCAAGAGGGAATCACTATATACTTGTCGCCGTTGATTATGTATCCAAGTGGGTTGAGGCCATTGCCGCTCCTACCAATGATGCCAAGGTGGTCCATAGGCTTTTTAAAAAAAAACTATTTTTCTAGGATTTGGTGTGCTTAGAGCTATAACTAGTGATGGAGGATCTCACTTTCATGAGCGAAAGTTGGACACCCTCCTCTAAAAGTATGGTGTATACCATAGGACAGGTCTAGCCTATCATCCCCAAACGAGTGGTCAGGTTGAAGTTTCTAACCGTGAGATCAAGGCCATTCTAGAGAAGGTGGTTGCAAAATCAAGGAAAGATTGGAGTGACAAGTTGGGTGACACCATTTGGGCGTACATAACTGCTTTTAAGACCCCGATTGGTGCTACTCCCTATAGGCTTGTTTATGGTAAAACATGTCACCTCCCGGTGGAATTGGAATACAAGGCATATTGGGCTATTAAAGAGCTAAATTTGGATGCTAAGCTAGCAGGAGAAAAAAGGCTTCTTGAACTTAATCAACTTGATGAGTTTAGGTTGACGGCCTATGATAGTACACGTGTCTACAAGGAGAAGACCAAGAGGTGGAACGACAAGTTGATCCTTCTGAGAGAATTCAAAGAGGGTGATAAGGTATTGTTGTTCAACTCTAGACTTAAACTTTTCCTAGGAAATTTAAAGTAAAGGTGGTCGGGTCCTTTTACTGTTAAAAGAGAAAATAAATATGGTTATGTGGAATTGGTCGATGAGCATGGTAACGAGTTCAAGGTTAATGGCCAATGACTTAAGCAATACCATGAAGGAGCTACGATTGGTGCAGTTGAACTACTTCACCTAATCGATTCCAGTTCAACTTGAATAACATGTGGTAAGAGGGTCATGCGGGACCTAGATAAATCAGCGCTTTGCGGGAGGCAACTTGTATTTTCTTGCTTATTAGTTTAGTCTTCTTTGTTTTTCTTAGTGTGAGGAGAGAGGAGAGAATTTAATGAGTTTTATGAGGTTTTGTACATGCTTGATGGGAAAAAGTTAGTTAAATTTGGGGACAAGAAAAGAAGAAAAAAAAATCGGACTCAGTGTTGTAGCGCTCCCGACCGAGAGCGAGAGCGAAGATAGAAAATAGACAATTCTCACCAACTGGGCGCGAGAGTTGATGAGGCGCCCGATCGGGCGCGAGAGAAGAAGAAGAAAATTTAAAAGAGGAGCTCGCCCATGGATTTTGGTATATTTCTTATTCTCTTTCTCTTATTTTTGGTGTGTTTTAGTATAGATTTATTGCTTTCTAGTGTAGTTTTATTGCTTTGATAAAAATGGAAAAAAAATTACAAAGATATGTTCCAATGAATTGTAAATCATGCTTCCTTGTGCCCCATACTTGAAAATTATTTTGATTCTTGGTATATGATAATGAGCATTGTGAATAGGTTAGCCATGATTTGATATTTGATTGCTTGGATACCTTAACATGCGTCAATTTTGCCTAACTACTTGTGAATATAGTGCTTGACTAGTTGATTTGGTCAGGAATGTGTGTTAGTTCCTAGTATGTCAATGAAGTTGAGTATTGATTTTAAACTTTGAGTAATGTTTGTATGACTCATTATTATGCACATTGAGGAGGATGAAGGCATTTGTTCTTTAAGGTGACCTTCAGATGATTGTAGATACATTTGGTCCCTTCTTGCTACCCATGTTGTTGCCTTGACTTTTTGTTGTTTATTAGCCACATTACAAGTCAATTTGCCCCGTTGGTTACTAGTCCCAGGCTTAGCTTGGGGGGGCTAATAGTGAGTGAGGTGAGGGAGTTTTGTGGTGTGCATATTATTTGCACAATTTGGGTGGATATGAGGAGTTGATTTTGTTCTTGATTGTATTTTATTTTTGATGATCTTGAAAGTTAAATTTCTTTACAAAAAAAGTAAAGTGCGATGATATGAAAAAAAAGAAGTTCAAAAAAAAAATAGAAAAAAAGAAAAAGAGTGAACTTGAAAAGAAAAAAGGAAAAGAAAAAAAAAAGAGGAAAATTTGTTATATGTTCATATGTTCTAAGTAAAGGTTGATCAAAAGAAAAAAAAATATTGAAAGTTGAGTTTCAATGGAAAATAAAGTTTGTTATTCACTCAAGTTTTACTTTGTTATATTTTTGTGAGTGAAATTGTAAGTTTTGGGATTTGTTTGTTATGATTGGAATTGTATTTGGTGAATTTTTTGTGGAGTTCGGTTATGTTGGAGATGATATGGTCATTACTTGTTTTTTACCTTGGGTTTTATTAGGATTTGGCTCCCTTAAGAATGGCTTTACTCTCACATTTTTCCAAATTTATCCTACCTTTTACCCTAGCCTTACATTACAAGCTTTAAACACCTTCCAACCTTTGTGCATAGAGTTGTGTGAATGTGAAATTAGTTGTTTATCAATGCAAAGAATGACTTGACATATTCTGAGTCGACTATTAGGTTGAGTGCATGTTTTCTTAAACACACGAGAGTGTGAGTTGGGAGGGCATTGTTCACATAAAGGGGTTGGGATGAAGAGTGATCGAGTACATTTTTTACTTGCCACATAAATGAGAGTTGAGTGTGTGAGCATTAGTCATGAATTCTATATGCTCTTATGGTTTGCTCTATTTGACAATTGTTAGGGAGGATGAGTGATTGGATGGATTAGATTGGTTGATGTTGATGCATGCTTGTTGGATTTTCCTGGAATAGGTCGCTCTTGATTTTGATTATATAGGGTGAGGCATGTTTTATGTATTCATTGATGAGCTCTTTACTTAGGGACAAGCGAAGGTTTAGCTTGGGGGAGTTTGATATGTCTATTTTATATAGTGTTTTACCTCCGTCCCTTGGTGTGGTATCTGGGTTTTAGTGGACAAAGATTAGTCTATAAAGGTTCCACTTAAGTGTCTGATAAGACTTATAAACAAAACTTAGAGTCGCCACCTTATTTTTTATCCGAATAAGGACGGATTTTAAAACAGTCAATTTTAAGAAATAAAACTAAAAAAAATCAACTGTTAACTCCATAAAGATAAAAAAGGCATAGGGTTCGGGGTTTAGGTTAAGAAAATCGAACGTTTAGAACTCGTCTTCCCTTCCATTCTAAGAAATGGGCTCTTACTATTACGTTGTTAAAAAAATCAAGTTTTAAGACATATTAATCACAACAAAATGATAAATAGTTAATATAAGGTAGGTTTGAGCACCAAAGTTGCACTACGTACCGATCATAGTGAGATTTTGAATTCACTCACGGGTTCGGACGAATTTCATGTTTTAAATAACCAATTCCATTGGGTTTTTAGTTTGGGTAGTTGACATAAACGTCATTTTTGTAAGTGGGATTTTAGTGATATTTGACGAATTCACTCATTAAAGTAAAATGAACAACCTTGGTTGAGGAAAATCACCCCGATTGGTGATTACCAAAAATGTCTTTTGAATAAGACAATTCAACAAATGCGTCCTAATTGACGACTTTTTATGTGGGTCAAGGTATTTTTTGGAGTGAAACTGTAGGGGTTCACTATATAATCTCACTTTGGGTTTAAATTCACTCAAGGATAATTTTTTGTAAGGTTTAAAGGTTATGTCTTTAGGCTTAATGGAATTGACCAAGTGAACCACGACACCTGTCAAGCCCTTACTTCCAAATAAAAGGGAACAATGAACTATTTAATCATATTCGATTGTCAATTAATCCATCGGGTAAATATAATGGGATATAAGCTTATTTTATGGTGATGGACAATTGTTATAATCTTATAATAATTAATCTTAACCTCATGTTTGGAAATGAGGCCATAACCTTATATTAACTATCATTAATTATTAGAAATAAACAGGAAAAGTTATGATTCACTCTTGTGTTACAAAAGGGTTTGAAATAAGAAGGTTCACAAAATTATACGTAGTAAAAGAAAATAATGTTTGTTAAAACTTTTATTTCCGAAGCCATCTTAAAATAAAATTAAAGTCCTTAAGACATCACTTATTTCGAAAGTCATCTTTGAAATAGGATTAAAGATTTTTAAAACAACAAAATTTAGAATTAAAATGTGTCAAAAGCTCTTATTTCAAAAGTCATCTTTGAAATAAGATTAAGGTTTCTCAAAACAACACTTAGAATTAAAACTCTTACTTGTATTTCTTAAGTCATCTCTAGATAAAGGAAGACATCTTAATTTAAACTCCATAATTTAAGAAGTATATATATAATATAAACTAACATGGGTTTCATACCACCATTAGCTTCTTAAAACTAAATTAATACAATTTTTTTAAAAAACAAATTAAGAGAAAAATGTGCATATTTCATCTCTTTGATAGTTTGAACTAAAAAAATCATCAAAAATCATAGAAAAATCGAAAAAATTACTGTGAGATACGGTTGGAAAGCTCTTGAAAAGTTCTATCACTTGAGCTAAATAAATGGAACTTCTTCTGATTGTAAGGGTTGTTTCATAGGCCATCTTTGGAACATGGTAAGTAATTCTTTACTCTTGAATATCCTTTATATAAACTCTTAATTCGTTAGGTCTTTAATCTCACTTTAAGAAGTAAATCATTCTTACAGATATACTTTAGTCAGACACATGAATGTATTAACCTTTTAAATTTAAATGCATTAGAAAAAGATGCAATGCAAAAATGCAATTACTCCCCTATTTATAACCTATCACCTCACCAATAGGCTTCACTTTCTAATGTGGAGTAATGAAAGATTTAGGGCTAATTTAGCACCTAATATCGTCATTACCCTATTGGTATCATCACATGGAAACAAACACGTTAGTTAGCATAATAATAATAATAATAATAATAATAATAATAATAATAATTATAATAATAATAATAATAATAATAATAATAATAATAATAATAATAATAATAATAATGATAATAATAATAAAGGAAATTAAAAAAGGAATAAAGATAATACCTTAAGCTAGATGTAGCAATTTTTTGATAACCCTTCTTACTTATCAAAGATGAAAAGATGATCACTCCTTAATTAAAGTGCAATAAAAAAGACTAAGTGATTTCTTTTTTGAGTTTTGAGATATTAAAAGAAATTAATGCAAAAATAAAGAAGCTAAGGAACTTTTTTTATTTGATTTTTTATTAGGGAAAATAATCTTGAAAAATAAAGCTAAACCTTGAGAAACAAACCTTTTTTTTTTTTGGTTTTTAATATAGACTAGGAATACTTAATCAATTAAACTAATATTTTTTAACAAGGATAATAAAGAAGTATAATGCTTGAACTTAAAATATTTTGTGTTTTTTTATAGGAATTAAAGATAATAACAATACTTAAATAAAAATAACAATAACAACCTAATTATAAGATGCTTTTTATAAGCTAATAACAAAAAAATAAAGCTAAATTAGAGAGATTTTAACTAAAGTAAAGATTAAAGGAGAAAATTTTTTAGAGAGAATTTGTAGAAAATTTTGGTGTGTCTAAAACTTGAAAATTAGGGGGGTATTTATAGGAAAATAAAGGGTTTTGTAAATAAAAAAAGTAAAAAATTAAAATTCAAGGATTATTTTGGTAAATATCAAGAATTTGGTAATAATGAGAATCTTTATATTAAATTATTTCGTGTTATATGTAACAAATTTACTTAATCTGTTTTGCAACACTTAAACTGATAAAATAAAGAAAACCGTGATAAAATCAACTCTAATATTCATTAAATAAAAAGGTTCTAAAATGCCATGGTATTACAACAAAAAAAATGAACATATATGACCAAGTCATGTCACAACACAAAAATAATTCTCAACTAGTATACAATAACAGGGTGCTTAAATTTACTTAGTGACTATTATACTCACCAAGTTACTAAAACAACACTTATTAAATAAATATCAGCTCTGAGATGTCAGCTCTAAAAGTTACACAAAGACATTAAGTTACAATACTAATAGGGTTGGACAAAATACTTTAGAGTTTATATAAAAAAAGTTAAAAAAAAAATCCCTGCCCTTATTAGATAGTACATATATAACCCAAGAACATCTAAACATATGACAAAACCTTATAAATACGAGCATTTCAAATAATAACCCTTACTAAAAGTATAAAGTAAGGTAAATTATTTAAAATCATAAGATTGACATGGTCAAAGTGAAAATACACCATGTAAAATCATACAACATTAAGTCATACAACATTAATTTAAAATAGTTAAGAGTAAAATATATTCCCTTAACTGAATGACCTTTTAAAAAAAATGAACTCTTATCTTGCATCACTCTACTAAAACACACATTTATACTTATCATAGTCGTAAAAAAAAAGATAAAAGATATTCCCTCTGTTTCATAATGTTAGTCCCATATGGAATCAATCACATAAAATAAGAAAAGAAATATATTTGGAATCAAATATTATAGTACAACATAATTCATAATTAGTTTACCTTATTTAACTTTTTTAATTTTTATTAGGAAAACACAAGTCATAATTGCATAATTTAAGGTAAAGATTTCCTTAATTAGAGTCATGTCATCAATCCACAAGTTATTAATTCCGAAAAAAAATCAAGTTATAAATTAAATATATTCAATATGGGTATATCTTTTTGAAACACCTAAAATAGTATATGGGACTAACATTATGAAATGGAGGGAGTAAAAAACTAGATCAAAACAATAGGAAAACAAATAAACCAGAAGACCAGATTCACGTCGGCAACACAAATTAACGTAACAGAAAATACTATTTAAATAGTGTCAAATAGTGTTTGAATAGTGCCAAATAGTGTGTTAAATAGTGATATACAATATATAATGCATATGAAATCCAGCCGTCCCAATTTGTGTCAGATAAATATTGATACAATTGATCCAAATTGAAATTTATTGGATATAATATTAACCGCGGAGATAAAAAAAGGTAGCATTATTTTGCTATTGACAATTGTTCATGAAAATTAACGAAAGAAAACACAAACTAGATTGAATAAACAAATCATAAAAAAAAGATAAAGAAGAAAAGAAAAGAGAAAAAAAAGTAATACAAAGCAATAAACGAAGTGGCCAAAAAAATGTCAGAAAGGCCATGCATTAATCAGAAAAGAAGGATGAAAACATGATCCTAAAATTACGCGGAAATCATACTATTCATGTAACGAACATACACAATTATACATAATTATACATACATATCCCTCTTTTTACTCTCGTCCATACAACACCTAGATAAATATCGACGGGTTTGATCCGAACTTGTATTTATCGGAACAAGTATAGACTGTGGAATAAAATGACAATGACTTTTAACAAGTGTATATAAAAGGAGGTTCCTTTAGCACTACAACATGTAGTACCTATTTAGGTGTGGTAATGTTTGTCATTTCCCTACATTGGTTGGGAATGAGCCTTTAGAGCAATGGACTTTTATAGGTAAACTGGTCATATAATAGGGTATTGCACAAATCGCAAAAATCACTAGATAAAAAATATAATAATAAAAAATTCTCTAACAATCTAAGTGAAAATACTAATATAATTTTTTTTTTGGAAGAAACATACTAATATACTTAATTTACTCTAAAGAAGTAAATAATGCTTGTTTATAATGAAAATGACATATTCCCTCTGGAGAGACAAAAAATATTGTACTTTATCTATATGATTATTATACATATATGTATAAAAATACGACATAAAATACCTACTTTTTACTATAAAAAGAAATTACCCTTATCCAAAATCTCCACTCACCACTTAATTCTTATCTTCTTCCATCTTCTTCCTTACCAGAAAAAACCAAACAAAAACCACCATTAAACTCGGCCACCATTTTTCAAGGAAACCAGGAAAATCAGCTTGTCTTCACTTTTGAGGAAGACATGAGGATGATAAGGGTGTACTACATGTACATTGTGGGGCTAGTGGTCCTCCTAATGGCTGTATTAATTTTCTTGCTAATCCACAAGTAAAAGCTCAAAAATTACTTCGCTGGAGCAAGGTAAAAATACATGTAGTGTTAGCCATACTTCAATATTTTGTAATTTAGTAGTTAAGTACAAATTGTAACATGTATTTTGGAAATTATAAATAAAAATCATTATTATTACTTGTTTTCTTCGTTTTAAATAATAAAACAAACGTTATTAAGTGTATAAAAATATTGAGCAAAATAATAATAATTATTTGCAAAAAACGATAACTATAACAATAAAAGATAATTAATAGTGATAATTACAAAAGTAGGATCAAAATTTGGTGTCTAGCCTTTGCCGTAATTAGTAGTGTTTTTGGCTCTTTAGAGCCACTTTTATTACCAATTGGTGTTTTCTAGTATTTTCGTAGTTTGGTAGAGTTTTATAGGGAATTGCACATTTGGAGCATTTTTCCGGGATTTTATGAAGCGACTACGAGCATTGGAGGAGCACGACCACTACACCGAGACATCTGGACCAAGTATTCAAGCCCCAAGGAGGAAATTAGCGCTTGGGCCGAAGTTAATGGCCCAAACGAGAGATCCAAGATGCCCAAGTGGCCTTGCCTGGCTAAGGTGGCCTCGCCCGAAGGCGCGCCCGGCCGGGCGGGGAAGAAGAACGCATGATGCCCGATATCGCGCCCAACCGGGCGCGAGAGAAGACCTGATGAAGAAAAAGGCGCGCCCTACCGGGCGGTGTGGCGCCCGATCGGGCGCGTGTTTTTGGAAGATAATTAAGCTCGATTTTAGTTCGCTAAAGTTGAGGATTTTCGAATTTAATATAAATATGTTTTTGTTAAGTAAATTTAGTACCTTTTTATCTTAGCTTTCTCTCTCTACTTAGTTTTCAGATTAGTTTCCTCTCATTGTTTCTCTCTTTACAACTCTACAACCTTGTTCTTAAGTCAATCGATTATTTCCGTTTATTTTGGTAACGATTTCTTCTCTATTATTTTCAATAATTTTATTCCTTTATTTCATCATGTATTGTTTAATTACTTTGATTAGTTTAGATTTAATTATGCATGAGTGTAGGAAATATTTCAAGCATTACCCCAAACTTGAACCCTACTGGTGACTATACACTTAAGCATGGTGGCGTCCAAAGGGAAGCAAGTTAGAGCAAAAGAGTCGCCAACAAGTTTTAGGAACTTGTAAATCATTCACAGGGTGAAGGTTACACCCCTTAACGATCCATGAGATCGTCAACTCCAATAGGTCTAGAACCAACACTGGAAGTTCGGGGATGAAGGTACAAATCCAATTAAACCTACCCTAATAATAGACCTCTACTTTATTCTTCTCGTATTCATGTGCGCTTTCTGACTAACATACAATCATTAGGTTTACCCTAAACATGTTTATCTATGTTGGTTGAATATTAATGCACAAATAAATCTATTATTGGCAATCACTTGAATTATAATCAAATTAACCCTAAAAAAGATTATTAATTATCTTATTAAGAGTGATTACACGTACAAATTCCCTTTAAACATGCATAAAAGGTGTGATCAAGCAATAACAATAAAAATAAGCATCAAGCAACATAATAATCAGAATAACAATCATAATCGTAATAATAATCATTATAACAAACATAATAATCATAAAAATAATCATGTTAACAATAAAGCATAATAATAGTAAGATCCTAGGCATGATACTAACAAGATTAATAGCAAACCCTAGCATGTCACTAAACAATAAATATCGAATGTTTAGCCCTAACATGATACTGTTAGGAAAGACAATAAAAGGCATCATAGAAATCATAATTGATATAAGAAACTTATTGTTGTCACCCTAAACATCATACTAAGAAAAACATCTTAACATGATACTAGGAAAAACATCCTAACATGATACTAGGAATCAAAATAACAACCTAAACATGATTTCTATATCAAAATATCAATAAAACAATTAAAGCACTTACTTGGATGCCTTATACCTCTTTCTAATAATAAAATACACGCGTTAGTAACTTCAAGGAAAAAATTAAAATTAAAAAATTAAATTAAATAATTGAAATAGAGAATCTAAAGAAAGTTTAGACTAGATTTGAGACCAAACCCTCAAAAATTAAACCTTTCACGTCTAGGGCGAAGACAACTTCGAACTATGCTAGGTGTGTCTAGATCTTGTGAATGCGGAATTTTGTATTTGAGAAAAGGCTAGTTTAGAAAAGAGAGAGAGAGAGAGAGAGAGAAAGAGAGAGAGAGTTGGTGGTTGAAAAGAGAGGTTTTAGGAGGCTATTTATAACGAAAATCAGCCGGATTATGATAAAAAAGAATCAGAGTTTCGAAAAGAATAAGACACGACGCTGTCGCCACACATGCCCCTGTCGCCAAACGACAGAGCCTGTTGCCAAGCGACAGATGTGTCGCCGCGACGCCAGGCCTGTCGCCAGGCGACAACCTGTAGTACATCGCTGCAAATAGTTTTTCCACGCGTTTTCATATTTTGATAAAATTTAAGCGTACGAAGGGTAAAACTGTAATTTCCTTAAAAACTCTTCTTTTATTTTAAATAAAACTCTTAAAACTCAATTATCAATGCTAATCACATTAGGATTCAAAAGAACCTTCTAGAAGATTCTAGAACACCATAATCAATCCTAATTGCACTAGGAATGATAAGTCATAATAGGCCCCCCTCTAGATCAATGGGCCGCATATAAAAATCAAACCGGACCTAGTCTAGTAATTTGGCCATAACTTCCTCATTATTCATCGGAATTGGGCTTATAATATATCATTGGAAAGATCTTTTCGAACCCGATCCAACTACACCAATATTGGACCCTTGACATGGACCAAACTAAAATGGATTGACTATTTTCATAAAATAGGTTTTCAAAAACAAAGAGAAAGAAGAGAAATAAAAACCAACCTAACACTAGACTTTCCAGACTTTCACTTCTTTCGATTATGATTCGACGTGAAAGGTACTCATCATTGGGTTTGTTTTTGGGGAGACATAAATGGGTGTCTTCAGAAGCCCCCACTTTGACTGAGTTTGGAGAAACACGAGTTTTGAAAACTAAAGTCAAAGTAGTGATAGGGACGGAGAATGATTCTGAACGTTCTGCGATCCTAAATCATTCTTGTAAGATACCTGCAAACTATCTTCAGTTAAAACAGATAAAAGAGTTAAGAAACTCGTATCTTGCACCGTCGAGTACACGTCTCTGAAGGTAATCGATTTGTTGTGTTTTATTGCTATCGACAACCTTCCACAAGCTAGGGAACACCATTTTGCTGTTTTGATGTTGATATGTCCACGCGTCTCTGAACAAAGAGCTTCTTTTGTTTGACGATCTTCCTCAAGCTAGGGGATACCGTCTGAAGACTGCTACGCTTGTAACTGCCTCCAATTCTGCTGTGATAGACTTCTTCAAGCTAGAGAACCCTATCAAAGATTGTTTTGCCTGAAACGATCTTCTACCGCTTCGTGACCATTTTTCGCAAGCCAGGGAACATGATCGAAGATTGCTTCGCCTGAAGCCATCCTCATTTGTTGCGATAATACTCTGACGAGTATCACCGAAGACCAATGCATGTCGATCCTTTAAAGTTTGCTTGAACTTTGCTTCTGCTATGTTAGTGTGTCGGCGCATTTGCTGCTTGTGAACCAGTATGTTGGTGCTTTTGAATTGTGAACCAGTATGTCGGTGCTTCTGTTGTTTATGAACCATTATGTCGGTGCCTTTGCAATGAGCCAATGTTTAGGCGCTTTAAGCTAAGTGAGAAGATCATTTATCAGGTCGATCACTTAATGTAATTATAACCGAGCCGATTACTAAATCATGTCAACTTGCTTATAGGGGCTAACTGGCGTACCAAGGAACCCAAAATTGCTGTACGAGGTCTAAATAATCATTCTGAGAGGCTTTGCGCTCTGTCGCCGTTGCAACGTCTCTGGCGCCGATTTTTCTCTGTCGCTAGACGCAACGACAGAGATGTCGTGCGACGCTGCAATCGGGATTTTCGTATAAATCCCCTTTCTTCCTCGTGTTGCTGCTACTGCTTCATTTTTTTTCGAGTTCACCGTGAAAAACTTCGAATTGCTCATTCTCGCTCGTTTCTCAACAAATTCGCTCAAATTCGTTGCAAATCAAAGCTTCGTTCATCTAGTTTTCTGATCTATGTAAGTTTTTTCCCAACTCACTCGAATTTTGATGAATTTCGTTCATGTTTATTCACGAATTTCATGAAAATTCAGAACTTATATTGCCTAATTTGCTTTATTTGTCAAATTTCATGCCATAAAAGTGCTTGATTATATTCATTTATTGCCTTGGGAGTATTTTGAGACTTGTTTGACTCAATTTAGTGAAGAAACGAACGATTCACCATTGTTGAACATATTAAGATCTGGAAAACAATGTGGCTCGTTCTTGATATTTTTGCTAGCAATTCTTGTTCAATTTGTCACAATAATTATCTGCAAGAAATTGTTTGGCTGCATGAAAAATGCCATATATGCTTGAATTGAAATCGTGTTCTTTTTTTGCGAACATAGTATCATGCGGATAGGCGAACCTTAGATACTATAGAACCTTAAATTTTGTCAATTTTGCACAATGTAGTATGGCTAGACAGCGAGGTATCGATTCCCGGTCCCGAGACACACGACGGGAGCATGAGCCCATCCAGGAGGACGCCGACCCGTCCACTTCTCTCGGTCCCTTCCCTGAGTGGGATGAGCGGTCACTGTTCTTTGCTCCCGAGCACCACATTTCAGAGAGGGTGCGTCGTGGGATCACTAGCTGTAGGACGCGCGGCCACAGTTCGGGCAATGACACCCTGGGAAAGCTGTACGACAAGTATTTCAGCGGCGATGAGGGGCTGCGACTTCCTTGGGAGTCTTGTGGGCTGACTGCCCTGTTTCAGGCCACGCAGGCCATGTACTCATTTGACGCGAGCCACCACGTGGTTCGCGCTTTGGTGGCGGGACACCACCAACACTTTCCACTTCCCTTGGGGTGAGATGACTGTCACCCCGGCCGACTTCAATCTCATCTCAAGATTGGAGTTTAGTTCGACCGCGATGCCGTTCGACAACTCCACCGGCGTTTTCTCTCCTGAGGTCGATGAGCTGTTGGGTCCGATTGTTGTTCGTGCCCGTGCTGAGGTGGAGCCATCACGATTTAGCTCCAGGTGCATTCGCCGGTCGACTCTGGTGATGGCTTTTGAGGATGATGCGACCACCCGAGAGCAGCGGGTGCGCATCTTTGCAATTATTCTGCTGTCAGGGACCTTTTTACTAATAAGGGTAGTAGGTTGCTGCTAAACTACCTTCATGTTGTCTGCGATCTTCAGCTGATCGGGACTTATGATTGGGCCAGCTTGGCCTATGCTGACCTTCTGCGAAGATTGCGAGACTCCTGTCGACACCGGTCTTACATAGGAGACATCACTCTGTCCAGCTTCTGGAGAGTCGTAGAGGTATACTTCATCTCTTACAAAGTTAGCTCCAAGTTCTTATTAACACTTGCTGATATCTTTTATCTTTGTAGAATTGGTTCTACAAGTACTTTCCTTCGCTTGCGCCGGCGAGGCCATCTCCACGCGAGTTCCCCGTTGGCGCCTGTTGGGGAGGTCGCTATAGTAACTAGACGACTACTGCTCGCGTTCGAGAGCTGATCCTCTCGGTATGTTCTTTTTCATAGTTGACATCTTTGTATAACTTTTGGTAGAGCTTTATCTTATAAGTATTCTTTGCAGGAGCCTGACGTGCTATACCGACCATGGGGCGGTTTGGTTATTCCTGCGTTGGCTGCGTAGTACACTGCTGAGCGTCGCTACTTCCAGGGGACGTATGAGGCGTCGGTGTACCTAGGAGAGAGAGTTGCTATTCAACACTCCTCAGAGATTTTTGTCGTCCCTGCTCCTCCGCCACGTCATATGTTCCATGACGCGAGGCTGCTCAACTTATCGGAGAGGTTGCCTGCTGGTACCTCTTGGCGATCTCATGCTAGCTCAGGGCGGTGCTACGAGGAGGACCTTCTGCCGTTGTTAGCTTCGGCCCCGGTTCTGTAAGAGGAGGCGGCGGTACGATTTTTATCTTTTATTTTTTTGCTAAGTAGCCCCCTAAGTGATATTTTATTCACTTTGGTTTGCTTTTTTCCAGACCGAGCCTACTGAGTTCGTTCCCCCTCGTATGTCCATCCACTATCAGGGGATATATGGGCCTTTGAGGAGATGATCCATCTGGCTCCCGAGGATCAACGTTTTGTTGAGCGATCTATCCCTCGCCACCAGACTCGGGTGAGTTATTTACTAGCTATTTGTTTATATCTGTCTAGTATTGTTACTGATTTTATTTCTTAGACAGTTCTCACGCGAGGTGGTTACGGCGATGGTGTGGTGTATAGACGCCTTTCGGAGCTAGCTCGTGCGGATGAGGAACGTGGCTTCCTTTCGTCGTGACGACACTATTCGGGAGGTAGCTTTTTTCTCTTTATTCCTGCATTATTTATATATCTATTCTCTTTGCCTCTGACTTGATTTCTTCTTGCAGGGACAGCCTATTCCTTCCCGTACTCGGACGAGACCTGAGGTTCAGAGAGAGTCGGCTAGGTCTAGTTTGAGGCGTCGCCGCACTACGTCTGGTGGTCGGGGTGGCCGATCTGATGTTGCCCGGACCGAGGCGGTGGAGGGCTCGGGCTCTTCATCTCAGAGTGCACCGAATGGGTCGATAGGCTAGGGAGAGACGACTTCAGCTCCGAGAGGTGGTGGGACGTACGAGGTCGGCTCGTTGTCGCAGCAGCCTCCGTAACCTCAGCCTCTGCTGATTCATCACCAGGGCAACCATGGGTGGACGGGTACTGAGTTAAGTTTCCCTCATCCTAAAGAGATCGGAGCTGGTGGGGAGCATACTCCTCGATCTACGCAATTCTTTGACATGATGAACATTCCTCATCATCTGTGTCCTCCAGCGTCGTAGTTGTACATGTGTTGTTATTTATTTTGACTTTTACAGGACTTTGTCTGACTGACACATTTGTTAGACATATTTTGTATATACACATTATACCTAATATGACTGTATTATTTTTGCATTTGCATTTATTTTTCATTTTTTATGTGCATAGTGTGTGTGCAAAAACAAATTGTGATAAAATTGTGATTAATTTTGCGCCAAAAATTTTGCCGTCATTTTTATTACTAATGGAGGGTATCCGACTTTCTCCCCCAAAAAGAAAAAAATGACAAATAAATTGGAGTTAAAACAAACCTAAATTTAATTAAGTCTGAATAAATCCAAAAAGAAGATAGAAGGAAAATATATTAATATATGTGGGATTTTTGAACAAGGGGCGAAATTGTAAAGTCACTGTACAAATTCGAATCATAGCCAGAAAAACGCGGTTTTCATAGCACATTGAGGAAGCGTTGCAGCGCCGCGTGTCGCCACGTGTTTTGTGATATCGCCGAACGCTGTTGCTATCGCCAGGCGATAGGATTGTCGTTCGGCGCTGCAGTGCGCTGATTTCGAGTCCTATCCAATGTCAAACTGCATCAATTTTGTAAATAAATAGCCCCCTAATCTGCCGTTTTTCGGTACAATTCGAACAGATTAATTATAATCTTAGTTTCCCAAGAAATAATCATGTCTTTAGTTACTAAGAGTTTTAGCAATTTCACTCGTGAATGGTGTCGGTCTTTAACTGCTAAAGAGAGAAAAGAACTCGACTTTTTTCACATGGGGGGTATTTATGGTGTTAAGGGGGTACATCATGATAAAGATTTTATTCATATCGCCTTAGATTACTGGGATACTGATACACATAGTTTTAGACTAGGGTGTGATGATATTAAGCCTTTACCGGAAGAATTTGGTGCCATCCTAGGCTTCCCTTCGTTAGATCTTGCGGTAATCCCTAGAATACATGAATATTATTATAAGGATTTTTAGCGCTTCTTTAATTTAAGAGACAAAGATCTAACAAATATTGTAGATGGTAGCGTAGTTTATTTAAGAGAATTTGCACGCCACTACTTTGATAGACCTTATTCTGAATCTTTTCATGTTTATAGAAGAAGGGCTTTTCTCTTTTGCATGCTTAATCAATATCTCCTCACTAGTGGTAGAGCTAATGAGGGTCAAACAATTATATTAACTGTTTTGGAGCAAATTGAATCTGGAAGAAATCCAATGCCATTAATTGTTGGAGAGACGATGCTTAGTCTTGATGAGTTGAAGAAAAATCCAAAAGCACCTTTTTGGGGCTCTCCAATTTTATTACAGGTAGAAAAACAATATTTTTAATCACAGAAATCAAAAACATATTTTTGTATAGTAATATTAATTTATTTGCATTGAATGTTTTTGCAGATATGGCTAATGGAGAGACTAGAATTAATTAGTCCTCCTGACAATATCGAAAAATATACTCCAAATTGCTTTGTGAGGCGAAAGAAACGCTTTTCTAAGATGGGGCGTCATGAGTGGAATAATGTCAATACCTCTTTTTAACTTTGCTATCAAGTAGGTCATCTCTTGGTGGAAAATAGAGAAGATGGTTGGTGTCAACAAGCAACCCTTCTTCCGTCTTCCAAGCTTAACCAAGATGACTTTTTATTATCCCTGCAGGGTAAAAAGGCAGTACAGTCTACTTCAAACAATTCCTTCTAAGGATCTTCATCGCCCCTATGAATTTCCTGTTTCTCAAGAAGTAGAGAAATTTGACACATATTGGAGTGCTAGGCCTTTATGGGAAGTGATTACCCAAAAGGTTCCTCCTTCCTTGCCTAATGATGTGAAGATATGGATTCTTAATAAGCCTACAAAGGACATGAAGAAAAATCGGAGTAAAATTAATGTGAAAAATCGTCTAGGTGACAAAGTAATTCCTGTTAAGGAACGCTTGGGTGAAAAGGTTGAATTCAAAACATCGGTGATGCATAAGAAGAAAGATTCTACAAAAAATAAAGGGAAAAGAAAAGCTGATACTTCAGAAAAGAAGATTTGGGTAGAAAAGAGACATGGAGTCCTAGGTAAGGGAGAAACCGTTTACTCTTTAATTGAATGTAGGTCCTCTAAAGGATGCTTACTAGCTAAAGTCCTGGATGATGAAGAGGATGCAGATAAAAATTGGAAAAGGGAAAAGAAAGAGAAAAAAGATTAAAGCATTGCTTAACTTCCAATTTATTAGACTAGTTAATTCGTTTTATTAAGCTGTCATTTAAATACCATCAATAATGTAATTTTTTCTTTATTTTATCAATGAAATTTCAGCTTTTAATTAAATTAACTTCTTTAAATTATTAAAGCAATGAAAACAGATTAAATTATTTTATTTTCCAAAAAAAAAAAATTCGAGTACGAAAGTCGAAAATTTTCCGAAAAACACCGAAATTTTCCCAGATACTCCCAAAATTACGGCGCCGCCATTTTGTAGCTGTCGCCAGGTATTGTTGTCTGTCGTCGAGCGACAGGCGATGTCGCTTTGCGCTGCAGTCTGTCGGCCGACGACATAACTCTATATGTGGCGCTGCTATTTTGTCGAATTTCTATTGCTTCTGAGATGCGAGGTTTGTAAAAAAATAAAGTGGCCGCACCCTGTAAAGGGTTGCCTACGTATCCTTTCCCTAGGAATCAGGCCAAACGTAGGCGAGGTGTATAGACGCTTTTCGGAGCCAAGTCGTGCGGATGAGGAACGTGGCTTCCTGTCGTCATGACGACATTGTTCGGGAGGTAGATTTTTTTTCCTTATTCCTGCATTATTTATATTTCTATTCACTTTGCCTCTAACTTGATTTCTTCTTACAGGGACATCCTATTCCTTCCCGTACTCGGACGAGACTTGAGGTTCGGAGAGAGCCGGCTAGGTTTAGTTCGAGGCGTCGCCACACTACGTTTGGTGGTCGGGGTGGCCGATCTGATGCTGCCCAGACCGAGGCGGTGGAGGGCTCGTGCTTATCATCTGATAGTGCACCGGCTGGGCCGATAGGCCAGGGAGAGGGGACTTCAACTCCGAGAGGTGGTGGGACATACGAGGTCGGCTCGTTGTCACAACAGCCTCCGCAACCTCAGCCTCTACTGATTCATAACCAAGGAGACCTTGGGTGGACGGGTCCCGAGTTGAGTTTCCCTCATCTTGGAGAGGCTGGAGCTGGTGGGGAGCATTCTTTTCAATCCGCGAAGTTCTTTGACATGATGAACATTCCTCATCATCTGCATCCTCCAGCGCCGTAGTTGTACCTGTGTTGTTATTTATTTTGACTTTTATAGGACTTTGCCTGACTGACACATTTGTTAGACATATTTTGTATATACATATTATACCTAATATGACTGTATTATTTTTGCATTGCATTTATTTTTCATTTTTTATGTGCATATGTGTGTGTGAAAAAAAAAATTGTGATAAAATTGTGATTAATTTTGCGCCAAAAATTTTGCCGTCATTTTTATTACTAATGGAGGGTATCCGACTTTCTCCCCCAAAAAGAAAAAAAATGAAAAATAAATTGGAGTTAAAACAAACCTAAATTTAATTAAGTCTGAATAAATCCAAAAAGAAGCTAGAAGGAAAATATATTAATATATGTGGGATTTTTGAACAAGGGGCGAAATTGTAAAGTCATTGTACAAATTCGAATCATAGCCAGAAAAACGCGGTTTTCATAGCACATTGAGGAAGCGATGCAGCGCCGCGTGTCGCCACGTGTTTTGTGTTATCGCCGAACGCTGTTGCTATCGCCAGGCGATAGGATTGTCGTTCGGCGCTATAGTGCGCTGATTTCGATTCCTATCTGGAGTCAAACTGCATCAATTTTGTAAATAAATAGCCCCCTAATCTGCCTTTTTCTGAACTATTCGAACAGATTAATTATAATCTTAGTTTCCCAAGAAATAATCATGTCTTTAGTTACTAAGAGTTTTAGCAATTTCACTCGTGAATGGTGTCGGTCTTTAACTGCTAAAGAGAGAAAAGAACTCGACTTTTTTCACATGGGGGGTATTTATGGTGTTAATGGGTTACATCTTGATATAGATTTTATTCATATCGCCTTAGAATACTGGGATACTGATACACATAGTTTTAGACTAGGGTGTGATGATATTAACCCTTTACCAGAAGAATTTGGTGCCATCCTAGGCTTCCCTTCATTAGATCTTGCGGTAATCCCTAGAATAAATGAATATTATTATAAGGATTTTTAGCGCTTCTTTAATTTAAGAGACAGAGATCTAACAAATATTGTAGATGGTAGCGTAGTTGATTTAAAAGAATTTGCACGCCACTACTTTGATAGACCTTATTCTGAATCTTTTCATGTTTATAGAAGAAGGGCTTTTCTCTTTTGCATGCTTAATCAATATCTCCTCACTAGTGGTAGAGCTAATGAGGGTCAAACAATTATATTAACTGTTTTGGAGCAAATTGAATCTAGAAGAAATCCAATGCCATTAATTGTTGGAGAGACGATGCTTAGTCTTGATGAGTTGAAGAAAAATCCAAAAGCACCTTTTTGGGGCTCTCTAATTTTATTACAGGTAGAAAAACAATATTTTCAATCACAGAAATCAAAAACATATTTTTGTATAGTAATATTAATTTATTTGCATTGAATGTTTTTGCAGATATGGCTAATGGAGAGACTAGAATTAATTAGTCCACCTGACAATATCGAAAAATATACTCCAAATTGCTTTGTGAGGCGAAAGAAACGCTTTTCTAAGATGGGGCGCCATGAGTGGAATAAAGTCAATGCCTCTTTTTATCTTTGCTATCAAGTGGGTCATCTCATGGTGGAAAATAAAGAAGATGGTTGGTGTCAACAAGTAACCCTTCTACCGTCTTCCAAGCTTAACCAAGATGATTTTTTAGTATCCCTGTTGGGTAAATAGGCAGTACAGTCTACTTCAAACAATTCCTTTTGGGGATCACCGTCGTCCGTATGAATTCCCTGTTTCACAAGAAGTAGAGAAATTTGAGACATATTGGAGTGCTTGGCCTTTATAGGAAGTGATTACCCAAAAGGTTCCCCCTTCCTTGCCTAATGATGTGAAGAGATGACTTCTTAATAAGCTTACAAAGGACATAAAGAAAATACAGAGTAAAACCAATGTGAAAAATCGTCTAGGTGACAAAGTGATTCCTGTTAAGGAACACTTGGGTGAAAAGGTTGAATTCAAAACACCGGTGATGCATAAGAAGAAAGATTCTACAAAAAATAAAGGGAAAAGAAAAGCTGATACTTCAGAAAAGAAGATTTGGGTAGAAAAGAGACATGGAGTCCTAGGTAAGGGAGAAACCGTTTACTCTTTAATTGAATGTAGGTCCTCTAAAGGATGCTTACTAGCTAAAGTCATGGATGATGAAGAGGATGCAGATAAAAATTGGAAAAGGGAAAAGAAAGAGAAAAAAGATTGAAGCATTGCTTAACTTCTAATTTATTAGACTAGTTAATTCGTTTTAATAAGCTATCATTTAAATTCCATTAATAATGTAATTTTTGCTTTATTTTATCAATGAAATTTCAGCTTTTAATTAAATTAACTTCTTTAAGTTTATTAAAGCAATGAAAACAGATTAAATTATTTTATTTTCCAAAAAAAAATTCGAGTACGAAAGTCGAAAATTTTCCGAAAAACACCGAAATTTGCCCAGATACTCCCAAAATAACGGCGCCGCCATTTTGCAGCTGTCGCCTGGTATTGTTGTCTGTCGCCGAGCGACAGGCGCTGTCGCTTTGCGCTGCAGTCTGTCGGCCGGCGACATAACTTTATCTGTGGCGCTGCTATTTTGTCGAATTTCTATTGCTTCTGGGATGCGAGATTTGTAAAAAAATAAAGTGGCCACACCCTGTAAAGGGTTGCCTACGTATCCTTTCCCAAGGAATCAGGCCAAATATAGCTCTCTTGAGTGTGCTACTCAAGTAATTATGGTTAGTACTTTTTAAGTTGGTTAAGGTTCGTTATGTTTGAGAACTCATTGCCATCCATGTCGGTTAGTTTTGCTGCACCTCTAGATAGGATGGTTTTGACAATATAAGGTCTGATCAATTAGGCCTAAATTTGCCTCTTTGATCCAAAACATTTTTTCTTAATGCTTTTAACACCAAGTCTCCTACTTTGATGTTTCTTGTCTTGACCTTTTTATTAAAACGCCTAGCCATACGGGTTTGATAACATTGGGTATGATGTAGAGCTTCTAGTCGCTTTTCGTCAAGTAGAATTAGCTCTTCATACCTTGCTCTAGTCCATTCGACTTCATCGAGTTTACTTTCTAGTGCAATGCGTAGAGATGGAATCTCTAGCTCTACAGGTTGTACGACATCCATTCCATAAACCAAGGAGAATGGCATATTTCTTGTTGATGTGCGAATTGACGTGCGATAACTCCAAAGTGCAAAATGGAGTTTTTCAGGCCAATCCTTGTAATTTTCTGTCATTTTCTCGATATTAGTCTTTAGGTTTTTATTAGCTGCCTCAACTGCTCTATTTTCTTGAGGTCTATAAGGGGAAGAATGATGGTGTTGAATACCATATTTTTGTAACAATTCTTCACATTCAGCTTGAAAGTGAGTTCCATTGTCACTTATCATCTCATGTGGGACTCCGTATTGACAAATAATATTCCTTTCGATAGAGAGTGATACATGTTTCGCAGTGTGTTTAGCATATGATTGTGCTTCAACCCACTTTGTGAAGTAATCAATTGCTACTATGATGTATTCGTGACCTACTGTCCCAGAAGGGGTAATTTTACCGATAATATCAATTCCCCATGTCGAGAATGGCCATGGTGCAGTGTAGGTGTAAAGTAGAGATGGAGGAACATATTGTAAGTGGCATTTAGGGCATCTTTTCACATATTGATAACAATCCCTATTCATGGTAGTCTAATAGTAACCCTCTCGCATTATCTTTTGAACTAGCATTTTGCCATTAACATGGGTTCCACAAATGCCTTCATGGACTATTCTCATAGCTCTTTGGGCATCCTTTTTCCCTACACATAAGAGAGTTTGACTCTTAGGTACCCTTTTAAGTAACTCGTTGCCTATGAGTACGTATTGGGAAGCCAAGAATCTTAATGCTCGCTTTGCTCTTTTGTCAGCATGAGGAGGATATTCTCCTTTGGTGACGTGATTAAGTATATTCGTATACTACGGTTCTTCTTCTTCTTCTTCTTCTTCTTCTTCTTCTTCTTCTTCTTCTTCCTCTTTCTTCTTCTTCTTCTTCTTCTTCTTCCTCTTTCTTCTTCTTATTCTTCCTCTTCTTCTTCTTCCTCTTCTTCTTCTTCCTCTTCTTCTTCTTCTTCCTCTTCTTCTTCTTCTTCCTCTTCTTCTTCTTCTTCTTCTTCTTCTTCTTCCTCTTCTTCTTCTTCTTCTTCTTCTTCTTCTTCCTCTTCTTCTTCTTCTTCTTCTTCTTCTTCTTCCTCTTCTTCTTCTTCTTCTTCTTCTTCCTCTTCTTCTTCTTCTTCTTCTTCTTCTTCTTCTTCTTCTTCTTCTTCTTCTTCTTCTTCTTCTTCTTCTTCTTCTTCTTCTTCTTCTTCTTCTTCTTCTTCTTCTTCTTCTTCTTCTTCTTCTTCTTCTTCTTCTTCTTCTTCTTCTTCTATCTTCTATAGCTTGAATGTAAGCCGATTTATGCCTTTTCTCTATAGTTAGAGGCATTTGCTCGATTTCCGTAGGAATCCTAACCATTGAGGCTAGTCTTGCCAAGGCATCAGAAAATTGGTTTTCTTCTCTAGGTAGATAGGTGCATTCTACCTTTTCCAGCTGATTGGTGAGAGTATCCAGATAAGTTTGGTAAGGGGATAGACTTTCACTCCTTACTTTCCATCTTTTAGAAATCTGATTGATGATCAACGAAGAGTCTCCGAATATTCCTAATTTCTTTACTCCCAATGCCAAAGCTGTTTCAAGGCCTACAATGCATTCTTCGTATTCAGCAGCATTGTTGGTAACGTCGAAATCTAGCTTTATAGAGATTGGAACGTGCTCTTCTTTAGGTGATACTAAGAGTACTACAACGCCACATCCCTTTTGGTTTGAGGCTCCATCAAAGTATAAAGTCCAAGTATCATCTTCTGTGACCATCAAGTCTGTGTCTGGAAATTCATTGTCATGTACCGGTGTCGAATCTTCTATTGGGAAATCCGCTAGGAAATCCGATACCACATATCCTTTGATAGCCTTTTGAGGCATGAATCTTACATCGAATTGGGCTAAATTGACTATCCACCTTGATATGCGCCCATCGAGTGTAGACTTTTCGTATAGATACTTAAGTGAATCAATTAGAGAAACTACAAAGACTGTATGCACGAGCATGTAATGTCTTAGCTTGGTTGTGGCCCACACCAATGCGAGGCACAATTTCTCAAGCGGTGTATAGCGTACTTCATATTCGAACATATTTTTTCTTAGATAGTATATTGCATTTTCTTTACCTTCTACTTCTTGTGCAAGCATGTCCCATTGTCTCCTTGGTGACTATTAAGTACAACCTAAGAGGAATCCCTAGGAGTGCTGGCGCTAATACGGGAGGATTTGCGAGATAGGCTTTGATCTTTTCAAAGGCTTTTTGACATTCGTCATCCCATATTATTGGCGCATTCTTTTTGAGCTTCTTGAATATTGGTTCGCATATCGTTGTTAGCTTCAATATGAACCTACTTATATATTGGAACCGACCAATAAACCCTCGAATTTGTTTCTCGGTTTTGGGCGGTGGCATTGACATGATTGCCTTGATCTTGGTTGTGTCAAACTTTATTCTTCTAGAACTTATGACATATCCCAAGAGCTTGCCTGAGGTGACTCCAAAAGCACACTTATATGGATTCAACCTCATGTTGTATTTTCTTAGCCTTTCAAAGAATTTTCTTAAGGCTACTTGATTTCCTGGGCGATCTTTTGATTTCACAATCATGTCGTCTACATATACTTCAACCTCTTTGTGCATTATGTCATGGAGTAGGGCAGTCGCTGCTCATTGGTAAGTAGCACCCGCGTTTTTCAACCCGAATGGCATTACCGTGTAACAGTAAGTACCCCATGGTGTTATAAATGTTGTTTTCTCCATGTCTTCTTCTACCATGAGAATTTGATTGTACCCAGCGTATCCATCCATAAATGAGAGAAGCGCATGATTTGTTGTATTATCTACTAAAATATTGATGTGTGGAAAAGGGAAGTCGTCTTTTGGACTTGCCTTATTTAAATCTTGATAGTCAACACACATTCTTACCCTTCCATCCTTCTTCGGAACTAGGACCACGTTGGCTACCCATTAGGGTATTTGGATACCCTGATAAAACCTGCAGTTATTTGTTTTTGAACTTCTTCTTTTATTTTAAGAGCTACATCGGGTTTCATTCGACGCAGCTTCTGTTTTACAGGTTTCATTCCTGGAATTAGTGGTATAACGTGTTGAACTATTTTTCTATTAATGCCTGGCATATCTTCATATGACCAGGCGAATACATTGATATATTCTTTGAGTAGATTAATTAAATCGGTTCTTTCTTGTTTATTAAGCGTTAATCTGATTTTAACTTCTCTTTTAATGGTTGAATCATTTGAGATATAAACCGTCTCAGTATCCTCAATTATTGGCGTTTTCTTTTCAAGTGTTTCCAATGCTTTAATAATTTCTTGGTCATTTTAATTGTTAGTTAAGCAATGCTCATCATCTTGGGTTTGAAAAACACGAGGAGTAAGAGGAAGAATACATATTATTGAATTCTGAAATCATTACATCGAAAAGGGAAATGTCCTCAGGGACTTGACTGCTAACTATCATAGGAGTAGAAAAATTAGAAATAGGGGGTGCTGTAGCTAAAGACTTGGAAGACTCTATAGGAAAAGACTCTGACTCTGACTCAAAAGATTCTTCGAACATTGGTCCTTGCCCTATTTTTATTGAGATTTTCCTTCCACTTGGAGTAGTCACCTTGACTGTCTTGTGCCATCCTTGCACTAATCCTTCCGCTGGAGTGATGAGCTTCGAAGGGTCAAAGTTCTCGCTTTGTAGGACCGTTTGGATGAGCAAGGAATTATCCTCTACATATTTTGGCTTATCTTTTTCACGCCCAAAGAGTAGTCCCATGACATTAAATTCAAAGCATGGGGGTGCTTTCTCCTTATGAGTAGGAGTTGGGATCTCATCTAGAAAGTAGCAATCCATAAAGATTTCGAACCCAGGTTGCCTTATGCCATTTACAACAAAAGGTTCGGAAATTCATAGCATGATTAGTCCCCTCATTCTCTTATGAACTGTCCATTGAGAGTAAGAGGATACTGATCCATTGGGATTGCTTTCTTTTGGGTGCGAGCGTTCCTACGTGCCTTAGACCTTTCCTGGGCTTGCTGAAGATCTTTCTGAGTCGGTTCGAAACCATGTCCGAAAGTATCTAACAAAGAGAGGCCAGGTAATTCCATTTGTTTTGCTATCTCCTTTTTCTTTCTTAGAGTCATTCTAGGAAAGTGCCCCTGTCTCTTGAGAATAGTATTTACTGTCATATTGGAGTGGGGGTCGTGACAAATATGGGTCCTTTCATCCTCCTTGATTAAGGAGACCTCTTCATGAGCCCCACAAGTCTTCATCATCCTCATCGTGCTCCACATTAATGATCGGATTTTCGATAGCTTTAATCCTCATAGGCGAAGCATCGATATTGTGATAGGGATTCCTCCAACTATGGCTTTTACCTGTTGGTGAAGAGATGAAGGGACGGCCTTGAGGTCATGAAGCCAAGGGCGTCCCAACAATAAGTTGAAGGAAGCCTTAATATCTACCACTTGGAAAGTAGTGGCATGTTCTATTGCTCCCGCCGTTACATTCATAGTGATTTTTCCAAGAGTTTGGCGACGAGTATTGTCGTAGGCTCTTATTCCTTTTGTTGACAGGGTTAAGTCTTCATCCCTTATGCCTAACATCCTCGCAGTTTTGAGTGGACAAACATTAATTGTCTATCCGTTGTTGATAAAAATCATTTATGTCGCTATTTATGAGTTTTCTAGTTATTTTTTTTCATAGTTTTTATATCTTTTTACATGGTTTTAATAACGTTTTATTACATTTGTCATGATTGCGTGTGAAATGTCGTTATTGCTCAATTTTGGCTTTTCTTGCATATTTTAGTTGCTTATGGCATTAGATTAAACTTTATTGGTTTATTCTTATGTTTAGGAACACTTGGATAAGTTTATTGCTCAAGATTGAAGAAATATAAAACATAAAAGAACAAGTAATGAAGAAATGTGCACTTGATTTGCAATGATCGAACTTCAAATGCCTATATCTTTTGATCTACAAAACATTTTGGGGCAATTCCAATTGGAGATGAAATCTTATCTTGAGAGCTTTCCAAAGACAGGTCATATGCCCAATTCCGTTGTAAAACGTGGGAGATATGCTCATTTGAAGCTGAGCGGTTTGCCCAGTCCGATAGGAGCGGGCGCGCATCCTATGAGGAGCGCCCGCTCTAAACTTTCTGGAACGATTCTGCCATATTTTGCTGCAGCTAGGAGCGCCCGTGCACAAAATTGGAGCGCCCGCTCCTCTGCACGCTGCTCGACTTTTTGCGGAGCTTCCTAGGCAATTTAGTAAGGGGTATAAATAGATTTTTTGCTCATTTTAGGGGAATAAAAATTAATATTTTCAGTAGTTTTAGGTTAGTTTTAGGTTTTTAGAGAGAGAAACTCTCAAATTTTGGAGAGATAAAGTGAGAGAAACAATGGTTTTCATGGATTTTGGATAATCAAAGGAGGAATTTGATGATTTGAAGATCTCCATTTTATATCAATGAGCATTTCTTACTCTCTTCTCTCTTTATGCTTTATTAATTGCTTTGTTAATCATGTTTGAGTAGATTTCCTTCTACTAGGTGTTGAGTAAAGCTTTGTTATGGTTAATTGAGTTATTTGAGATAAATTTGATGATAATTGTGTGATTAAATTGATTGAATTGATAATGGCATGTTGTTTGTTTTAGATTGGATTGATCTCCCAAGATAGCAAACTTAATTGCATGTTAGTTCTAGTTTGACAAGGGATTGTGAATTAGAATTTATATATTTGATTGCATTTTGGGTAAATTTCTTCTATGCACCTAGTCAATGAGGGATCTAGGCTAGGAATTTGAGAGATTGCTCTTGATGGTAATTAATTCCCATTTTAATTCTTTCTTTGCATGATTGATTATCAAGTCGATTCCCATTAACTTGTTAATTGTTCAAAGTGGATCTTTGCCCCTAGTAGACTTTGTAATATCTTGATCTTTATATGTGTGTTAGTGTAGTTGTAGTGTCCACTATCCATAAATCGACTTCGGCGTAGCTTAAGCATTAGATCGAGAACAATCCAACATTACCGTTCCTTGTGGTTCGACTCCGAACTTACCACTAGACTTGTTTAGGGGTTAGTTTAGGATTATAATAAATTTTGTTTGGCCGTGAGGAGGTTAGTCAACGACATAATTTCCCCGCGCTCAAAATGGCGCCGTTGCCGGGGAACGGTGTCAATGCTTGATTGTTTTTGATTGCTTGAGTCTAGGTCTTTGTGTATACTTTTCTTTTTATTTTTTTTATTTTTTCTTGTTTTTGTAAAAAAAATGGCAAGTAACTCGTTTCCTCAATATGTCAATGAGCCTTTTTGTGAATATTTCAATAGACTTGAGGGATATTTGGATTTTGATTGTTGTAGTCTTTGGGAGGCTTGTGAGATTTGTTATTTTGGTTTGAATGAGAAAACTAGGGATGAAGTTGAATGCATGCATAATGGTGAATTTAGAGCATTATCAATTGATGATGCTTGGGATTTTTATGTTTGGTTTGCTTGGGATGTCTATAATAAGGGTAATCATGATTCTATTATTGATATGCAATGTGTTGATACTTCTAATATTAGCATGAATTCCCATGATTTGTTACATGATCCCTTAAGTGAACCTAAAACACATGATTTCAACTCTATTTCCTCTTTTGTTCATGATGATGAGGTACATGCTCAAGTTGATGCTAATGGTGTGTTTCGATATTCTTCATTATTTACCATGCCTTCTTGTGATGTGCTTCGTTCCCTTAATGATGAATCTCATGTGTTTGATTGTGCCCCCACTCCCCAATGTGATGTATATGCTCATGATCTTAATGTTGATTTTTCCAATCTTGGTTGTACTTCTTCTTCTCTTGTTGAGCCTCAACCTTCAACACCTTTTGAATCCATTATTGCTACTTTTGAATCTCAAATTAGGTGCATTGAGCTTGATAATGAGCTTGAGCCTAGTAAGGAAATGATTCTTAATTCTATGAGAGGTCAATTAGAGATAATGAAAAAGAAAGAGGAGCGTCTTGAGGAGGGAAGGAGAAGAAAAGAAGAGTTAGAAAGCCAATTGTCACCCTTGATGCTTGTTTGTGAAAAATCCCAATTTAATGTGTGTGTTGAGGATGATGATGATGATTTTGAGCAACCAAGAGAGTGTGAGGATCCCATTGGTGAGCATATGAGTGATGGTGAAGGAGTTGAGAATGAAGAGAGTGTTGATTTTGAAAATCCTAACCCTCTTTCCCATCTTGATGAGTCTCAAGTGCATGATTGTGATCCTTTTATCCATGAGTATTTGGATTCATTTGAGGTTATGTCTAATGTGTTTATTGAGTGTCAAATAAAAACCCATAGCCTTTTGAGTGAGTTCATTAAGAATGCTTCATGGGAGAGAGATGATTTTGAAATGAATTTGCATCCATTCATGCATGGCTTTGAGATTTTAGGCTTTAAGGAAGTCGAGGGAGTTGTTGTTCATGATTGTAGTGAAGGGGATTATTTAGTTCCTCTTGGAAGCTGGATGTTTGAGGGAGATCATGATCATGAGTGTTCTTCTTTTGAGGATTATATGATTGATTTTCATGCTCAAATTGGTGATTTGAGGGATGGTGGTGAAGAAGAGACCATTTGTGAGACCATTGCTCCTATCCCCTACTCTCATGTCCCTTTTTCTAGGAATTTCAACCATATCCCCTACACTCCTATATCCCTTCCTTCCTTTGTTAATGAGCCTATTGGGGAACCCCTTGCCTATGATGATTTTCATGTCCCTCATTCGTCTTCTATTGAGGAAAAGGGTGATTTTGCCACCCAAAAAGATTTTTGTGAAGAGAGTTTGCCTTTCTATTCTTCTTCTTATTTTCTTGAATTTTCTTTTGATTCTTCTTCTTCTTGGCAACTCCCTCTTCACCTTCTTTTGCGTGCACTAATCTTGGTGCATGCCCTTCTTATATCATTTGCTTACTTGTTATCTTATGAGATGTGTAGTAGTGCATTTGACAAGCTCTTGCGATCGTTGCAATATTATTTACTAGAGCGGTCAAGCTTGGACCTTAAGCAAGCCTTTCTCGGGAAGTAACCCGTGTTTTATTGCTTTTATTTTCTTTTCTTTTTAGAATAGATTTTCTCTCATGGAAATGTTTGTGTGCCTTTTTCTAGGTACATAACTTGATATACTTTGGTGCATTGGTTTGGATTAAGAATCAAGGAAGTTTGGCACCACAATTGCTAGCATATGGAAAACAAGATTCAATTCTTGAGAAGAGCGGCTTTGAAAAGTTTAATTGGGTCATTTGCGGGTATATACACCCACCTAAAATCCGGTAATATCATTCATTTCTCTTTCTCCATTGGTTGATACCTAAAGTGGCTTTGAAATAGGAGATATGTTGGGTTGTTGGATTGATCTCCTTGTTTTCCCCTCCCATGGATTATTTGATTTATGTTTGAGCATGTTGTCTCATTCAAGCTTGGGGGAGGGTATTCTATCATATTTGGTAGATTTTGATTCATATATATTCCATGCACATTTGTATATGCTTTTCCATTTTCTATGTCTTGAAAATCACTAAAAGATTTTTGTTTCTATCAAGGCAAATTTGCAATGTATTTTCTTTTGTTCTTGCTTTGGACATAATACTTTTGGACTTGTATTCTTGAATGTCTTTCTTCCTAAATTTTAGAGGTGTGCACGGTTTGAGAATGTGTTAGGTTGACTCTAGGATATGGTATGCTAAGGTAGTTGGCTAAGAACTTTGGAACCATGAAGCTCTAGTTCACTTGCTTGTGGTAAGATGGAGTTGCTCTCTATAGTGGATATGAAATCAAGAGTTGGTTATTGCTATCTCTAGTGAGGTATAATTGTTCTAGCCTTCATCATACTTTGCTGAGCGGCATATTTGGATCCTTGGCTATTGCATTCTCATATCTAGAACTTGACTTTTAGCTCCCAAGATCGCGACTGAGCCACTTTAGGGGATGACAAAGACATTTCTCTTTTTATAGGATTAATTTTAAATTTTGGATTTGGTTTGCATTTGCCCCTATTACTAGCCCATTTGAGCCATATACATTCTTTTCTCTAACCACAATACAAGCCTTCCAGCCTTGGTTTCACTTTAACTCCTACCTTTAGTTTGTGAAGCAATTTTGTTTTGGAGCTTGTTTTATTGTTTATGGTGCAAGTTTAGAATTATGAGTTCATTTGCAAAGCAAGTATGTGTTGTATATAATTTTTTGCATAAAACCAAATGCATTTTGAGAAAAAGCCGCCCAAAGTTAAAAGAGGCAAGGACATTAAAAAAAAAAGAGCAAAAGCAAAAGCTTGGAAAAAGAAAATATCAAAAAAAAGTAAAGAAGAATGTAAAGCACAAAAAAAAAGAGGTTTTGTTATTGTTGTTTTCCCTGTTTTTGTTATTTTGTGTTAAATAAGCTTGGGGGAAAGTTATTTAATAAGCATACTTGGCACTTTTGTTTTGGAATCGTTTGGATCTTGTGGAAGAAGTTCCACCCGTGCTTCACATAGGTTTACCGCCAATTTCAAGAGTTCTCCACACCCTTACTCTCCTAGCTTATATGTTACAACCTTGAAAGTCCTTTTGATCCTAGAGGGTTAAGTCAATCAATGATGGCGGGAAATAGGAATCAAGCCTATAGAGCGAGTTTGCATAGCCAAGATGTCGGGTAACCTTCTCAATGTTTTTAATTTCTTATTTATTTTTTGGTTCCTTCGTGGAATCATGAGAAGCTAACTTGAAAGTGGATTTGAAACTAGTAGAGAGAACGTGGTTTGATTGGTTGGAACAAAAGGTGGAATGTGTTTCCTTTAGTTCTCTATGCTTAGCATATGTTATGTTTCAATCAACCTTGGACATCTTAGAACGTGCATACCTTTATTATTTTAGAAATATTGACATTCATTAGTGTTTGTTCCATCATAAAAGTCCACTCTAGAATGCTTGTAACTTTTATCTTACTTTGATTTATTTTATTTTATTTATTTATTTCTTTGCCTTGATTTTTTTCAAGAGTTATGGGTTAAACTCTTAGGACACCCTTACGAGAGCTTACTCGTCCTCTAGAGCAATCTAAGGGTTTAAAGTGCTTGATGCATACGCTAAATGTATTCGTGATTCCTACGAAAGTGAGTTAGTGTATATTCTTCCCCTTCTAGTTTTCTTTGTTTGTATAAAATGCATCACATTCCCTTGTGTTTCTTTTGTTTTGCTCGAGGGCGAGCAAAAGTTAAGCTTGGGAGAATTTGATAAGTGTCATTTATGTCGCTATTTTTAAGAGTTTTCTAGTTATTTTTTTCATAGTTTTTATATCTTTTTACTTGGTTTTAATAACGTTTTATTACATTTGTCATGATTGCGTGTGAAATGTCGTTATTGCTCAATTTTGGCTTTTCTTGCATATTTTAGTTGCTTATGGCATTAGATTAAACTTTATTGGTTTATTCTTATGTTTAGGAACACTTGGATAAGTTCATTGCTCAAGATTGAAGAAATATAAAACATAAAAGAACAAGTAATGAAGAAATGTGCACTTGATTTGCAATGATCGAACTTCAAACGCCTATATTTTTTTATCTAAAAAACATTTTGGGGCAATTCCAATTGGAGATGAAATCTTATCTCTAGATGGGAATATAGGTTGTGTAGAGATGGGAGGTTGCATTCTCCCGGATCTTGTGAGGATGTCTATGGTGAACCCTCTTCATCCCAAAAATCACCTATTGAATATGACATTGAAAGTGGAGGTTCTTCCATGTCTTTTAGGTAAACGTCTTCATCATCGCTGTCCCAAACCCCATTAATGCTTATGTCTTGTTCTTGTGCACTACAAGAAAAAAACCATTTCGTAGCGATTATTTTAACCTTTAGTATCGATTGTAATTGCAACAAAAATCTTTCCTAACGAATGGTCATTCGATACAATATACCCCGTTGCCTTAGCCTTTAGTAGTCGTTTTCATTATCGCTGGGGTTAACCTCAATAATCGATACGAAAAACTACATCCAATCATGGCGATTATTGTAGCGATTACAATCGCTATAAATGTTTAACTCATTTTTTTCAAAAAAAAAAACATGCGTATGATCTTTACAATATTCGAACATGCAACCTCAAACTCTTATATTAAATGTTTCACCAATAAGCTATGACATATTTTACGTATTCTTTGTCAAACAATTTTTATATATCTAGTGTTGAAAAGGCTTTTCGTATCGATTTTTAGGATTTAGTGGCGAGTGTAAATGATATGATTTCTCAAAATTATATAAATGTGTAAAAATAGTGTGGATATGTATTATTATGTTTTCCGTATCGATTTTATATGGGAAAACCATGGCGATTGTAAAATGATACGACTTCCTTAATTATTTCACAAATATACTTGCATATTGTAGCGAATGTACAATCGCTACAAAATAATCGCTATGAAAAGACATTTTTCTTGTAGTGACGTTGGATTTGAACTAGCTTCTTATCATTAATCATAATCAGAATTAATTCTTTGAATTTAAAATAGTTTTCAATGGTATGTGCCCCTGATTGATGGTATGGACAATAGAACCTTTATGTCCTCTTTAGTGATTCAAATGGTCTCGGTTCAAGAAGTTTGACCTTACCATTCTCGGAGAGCATTTTTAACATTTTAGCATAAGAAGTCCCAATTGGAGTATAGAGTTTATTACTCTTCTTGGGTGTGTCAATTACTTGGAGAGGGAATGCTTTCTTCAATATGGGTGGAACTTTAGCATACTTGCTCTGAAGTTCCTCTCCTTGTTTCTTTGCTAATTCAATACCTTCACGTAGTAAGTCTATTCCCTCCCACATTGACCATATAAGAATCCGTACTTCTTCCTTGGTTGCTAGTTCTTGTTTAGAAGGAAAATCATCCATGTCATAGAAAACGGTTTCCTCCTCTTCTTCGATAGCATGAATTTCTTCAACAGGTTTTCCTCATCAGAGATGGCCAAGGAATCGGAGAGAGGTGCATTATTGATGCTTGGCTTCTTACTTGCAGGGGGCAATGGTAGCTTATTATTATCAATCAAATCTTGGATTGCTTCCTTAAGCTTTCAACAATTCTCAGTGAGATGTCCCCTACCTTGGTGATATTTGCAGTGTGCATTGGGGTTCCAATTAGATGTTTGTTTTTCGAGTGGTGGGTACCCAAATTGTTCAATAGGAGTTATAAGATCTTTTGCATTTAGTCAATCGAATGCGGTGCCATAACTCATACCAATAAGAGTAAAATTCCTCCTAAATGGTTTCTTTTGTCCTTGGTTGTTCATAGCAAGGACTTCACTCAAATTAAAGGTGCTAACATTATTTTAGTGGGTGGTTTTGGAAGAAGAAGGATTGTCGTTCTTCTTGCCTTTCCAGCCATTGTTGGAATATTGTTAGCAACTTTTTGTTTAGCAAGGTCGTCTTCAATGTTAATCCCAATATCATAGACGGCCTTGAAGGTGTGTAGATTGTTTTGATATTTTAGATACTTGGAGTAATTTTCTTGGAGGTTCTTGATAAAAAACCTCATAGATTCCTTTTCACTCGGTACTTCAATCATCCTAGCAGAGGTTTCTCTCCATTTATTGAAGAAAGAAGTGAAACCTTCATTCTCTTTCTGCTTAAGTATCTCAAGTTCCCTATGATTAGTTTCAACTTGAATATTGCATTTATACCTATCAATGAAAGCTTTTACAATTGATTCCCAAGTAGAGGTTTTCTCTTTGTCAAGGGAGAAGAACCAATATTGGCAAACGAATTCAAGAGATAAGAAAAATAAAGAATGAAATACTTTTCTATCAATAACCTTAATATTCATTATTGTTTCAAAAGTTCTTAAAAGAAAGTAAGGGTTATCAGTTGCCTTGAATTTTGGGATGTCATTGGCATTGAATTTCTGCTGAAGAAGCTCCTTGTCCACCGAGACCCCTTGTGAACTAATGCCCTGGAACCTGTAATCATTAGATATCTTGCTCAAGCTTTCTTGCATGAGCTCCATTTGTTGTTGCTTCACAAGGTCGTTAATTTGGAGGGTTAAGGTCTTTAGCAGTTCAATAACACAAGCCATTTGCTTCTTCAGCTCATTAACTTTTTCTTGACTCGCCAATATCTTCTTGGCTTTCATATTTCGACCGATTGGGTTGTCAAAAAGCTATACTTGAACGAAAAGGTTGTCTCTGATCAAACGCCCTTCCTTTCTAGACCACGCGCTGTAAATTAAACCATTTTTATTTTAATGACTTGACTCAAATTGTCTTTGACTTTATGGGTTTATAAAGAAAAGGAAAAAAAAAAAGCGAAAAAAGGGTGTATATTTTTGGGAATCAAGTATATGGGTTCAAACAAGTGATTTAATTGGAGGATTAATATCGGACTTACCCCCCTAAAAAAATAACGGAAAACACGCGCATGCAAGACTCTTTAGACATGGTCAAAGTGTACATACATATTAGTGTGTGCTTTGACTCTTGTGTAAGACCATGGGACTCAGTGCGTAGACTCAATTAAGGACTAAACAAAGGTACTGTTATTAACAAGATAATCGAACTGATTAGCAAACTATTTAATTAGATTCGTTGTGATGACTCGAGAAAAATGCTAAACTGTCGCTGCAAACAGTAGTGCAGCGCCAGACGACAGAGTTGTCGCTCGGTGTTGCACAGCAGCGTGTGGCGCTGCAGTCCAAATTTTTGCGCCATTACTGGAGCATTAATCTGGGACTGCTTTCAGTATTTTTACTCTACGGGATAAGCCTAAAGTCGTACTAAGTCAATTCGGATTAAATTATTAGACTTTAATTACTCAAATTAATTAATTAATTAATTAGGAAAAGTCCTTTTACCCATTAATTAGTTTATTTAAGGCTTAAACACAAGTCAAACAAACAGTTAGGAAAAACAAATAGAATAATGCACAATTAGTCAAATAGGCACAATATGATGCAATGAGTTTGTAACCTAACCATGGCTCTAGTTCTCTAAAGTTCGGGATATGGGTTATTCAAATATGGTCCATGGTTATGAGTCCAAATGCACCGCGCGGAAGCCTTACCTTTGGAAGGGTTGGCGCGAGTGGATGGGACCCCGCGAGTTAAACTCGCTTCCATAGTTTTGTGAATTCAACATTCTCCGATGTATCTTTTGTTGCTCAGATAGTCAGAGCGTTTGATAAGCGGTCGCACACCTAACAAAAATAATACCTAACTAGACCTCCTAATTATGTAGCAGGGTAAGTCAGGGTCGATCCCACAGAGACTATGGTTCACCTAAACTATCTAGACTCAAGTTATTACTAAGCAAGTAACAAATTCAAAGATGAAGAGTATTAACTACTAACTACGGAATATTAAGAAAATAAATTAACACGAAGATTAATATAAACTAAAACACCTAGAATTAGGAATCCCCTCTAATATAGATCAATACGTCAAAATAATCCCTTTCCCACAATCAAATCAAAGATAATCCACAGGACGGGTGCTCCCTACAACAAATACTAAGAGTTTCTTTCGATCAAATAATAGCTTCCCTAATATGAAATCATACCTATTTTCATGGAGTCATACATATTAAAGACATTAAGAACATCATCCCATAAGTCCTAGCAAGAATAATTAGCTATTTTCATGCATAAAGATTCTTACTTTTAATTAGGGTTCTAAAATCGATTAAGAATCAACTTTCATTGTAAACCTAATCACATTCAATAATACTATTTCTAGTTAATCATTGATGATAAAACCAACCTTAATAAAGAGGAATTATAAATTAAAATAAATATGGGATTGAGAATCAAACAACGTATTAATCCATATTAGGGTTCAACCTAACTCTAGATTATAAAACTACTCACACATGTTGATTAAATAAACGAAATAATTAACGAAAGAAAACATAATGACAATAATAATAATAAGAAAGAAAGAGAAGAAGAAATACTTGAATTAATGGAGAACTTGAATTAATCTTCAATGGAACAAAGTTGGAAGAACAAGAAGAAAAACCAACGTATAAATTGGAATAATTGTGATGATAAAAGTCTCCCCTTTCTATCTTGTTATTAGTCTATATATATCCTAGGAATTTTAGTGGCTTAGGACTCTAAACTAACATAATTAAGGTCCTAAAACGCAGCAATTAGGAGCCACCACGGGTAGGCTGTGGAGAGCTGTGTTCGACCACAGGCAGGCCGTGGAGAAGGCTGCCATAGCTGCTCTTTGCCATGTGAAAACGAGTTGGCCATAGGATGGCCGTGGAGAGAGTTGTACGCCCACAGGCAAGCCGTGGAGGTGGCTGCCATGTCCATTATTGAATGTAAATTTCTCCCTTTAACAAGTCGAATCACGATCAAAGCAAACCTCTAGCAAATCTAGCCCAATTCCTACAAAAATCAAAATAAAACAAACCAAGGAGAACAATATCGAAATATAAAGAATAATAGCTCTAAAAGATTAAAACTATGTAGAAAACATGATAAAAACCCGCGAATATAACATATAAAATGAATATATAAACGTGTTATCAAATTCCCCCACACTTAACCTTTGCTCGTCCTCGAGTAAACAAGACAAAATAAGAGAACTACTCTAAGAAAGCAATAAAATCCTAATACTCACTGTCGTAGGAATCACGATTGCATTTAGCGTATGCAACAAGCCCTTTAAACCCCTAGGCTACCCTAGTGGACGAGTAAGGTCTCGTGAAGGTTTTCAGAAGGCGTACCTACAAAGCCTAGTCATGAAATTCCAAACCAAATTGCTCAACCAAGTGATTAATTTGAAAAAATAAAAATAGGAAGATTGTTTATATCACAAATCAATAATATGGATGAAACAATAATGCATAGAACCTTTTTAATGACCAACCAATCTTACCACACATCTCCCCATACCAACTCACACAAACATGAATAGCTCTCACTTTAGTTGTGAAAAGTAAAAACAAATAACGCTCATGTGTTTACGGGGTGAAATATGATGTCACTCAACCTAAGCATAGAATGCATGTCAACTTCACATGAATTGGCCTCTTTAGGCTTGCAATGTGACTTTCTCCACTTCTAATGATTGATGTAATTACAAAAATCATGAAATCCAATAATGGTAAGCTTGGTAATCAAGGGTTGGACGACGTAATTTGGGAATGTGGTGCTCAAAACATATAACAAATCCTAATCCCACTACACATTCAAATGTCGGGTTGAAGCCAACCTTATTTCCTCCAACTTCATACAAAATAAGCATAGCCCTTTTATTTCTTTCTTGTTCCTTCTTTTCTTTTCTTTCAATCATACTTTTTTTTTTCTCTTTTTTTTCTTTATTTATTATTTTTTTTTCACAAAAAGAAAGGGACTCATAGCAAATTAGGAATTAGGAAGACTTTTAAAACTCTTTTTCTTTCTTTCTTTCTTTTCTTTTCTTCCTTGCTTCTAATAAATCAATTCCCTTCTTTCTCTTTGTCTTTTTTTGTTCTTTTCCTTTTTTTTTAAAGAATTACATCACTCATAGGGCTTTAACAAGTGTAATGCACCTTCAAAATAAACCTAGGAAAATAGCTCTATGGATTTAAACGTAGGGTATCAAGAAGGGGTTAAAACACGGCTCAAATTGGCTCAACCTACGGGTGAATGAAAAGAAAAAAAAAATGTAGACCTAGAATGTGGAGGCTCTATTCTCTACAAGGAAATTTCAATCATTTTTTCGCAACATGCATCATTCAAGTCTCAAACAGTCAAAAAGCAAGACCAAGAATTCAATTATGTGAAGGACAACTAATCACACATGAAGAAACACGACTGAGATAGAGTGAAATCAGTCAAATATGGCTCAAAAATCTCACTGGGAAAACACATACTATTCACATAAGTAGAGCGGGGAGACCATCCTGGCCACAAACCATTGTCATCAAAAGGATTTACGCTAATTTATTGAAAAGCTTGTGTAAGATATCATTTTTTTTTCTTTGTTTTCGAAAATTACTTGATAAGCATATTGGAAAGGAAAATCAAAAGGTGACACTAAGACAAAACACTCTAGACTAACAAAATAAAATTAAACCTAATATTTACAAAAAGTGATATCCCTCCCCCACACTTGAAAATTGCAATGTCCACAGTGCAATAAATATATCATGATTAAAAGGGGAAGAATGCTCACAAAGCCTTATCATGGAGAGAAGTAAGGAGGATTTGCAACTCCTCTAGATTGGATCCAAGTGCTCAAAGTGGCAAGAAATGTGGACATGGACTTCAATTGCTCCTTGATCTCCTTTTGCTCAGTTTTAATTTCATCCACCGATGTCAAAAGAATGTTGAGTGTTCCCTCGATCGGTGCGGGTGTTGGCACTTCGGTCATAGGAGGTGGGCTTAATGGTTCATGAGGAATTGACACACAAGCTAGTGGCTCGACCTTTCCAAACGACCAATTTCCTTCAACACGGAGGGACATATTTTCAGCAGGCGGTAGCACATCTTCAATACCCTTGATACACCAAAGTGTGGTGCCATCCTTTTTCACAATCCAGTTCATAAGGGCACATGCAGAGATGTCTAGAGCATCAACTCCCCCAATGGACTCTTCTGTTACAAGACGTTCCTTATGTCCTAAGTAGAAAGCAATAGGGGTTATAAGGCCTCCTAACACTATTGCTCCACTAGTGGTGGTCTTGTTTGCTAGATCTCGCATTTGTTTGATAAGGAACGCACCGGTGTTGATGGGTTGACCATGAAGCATTCGATCAAGCATAAACAGTTCATCTTTTCGAGCCTTTCCTCCTTCATAGCGACCAAATACAGTACAAGATAACAATCGTTGTACATATCGAAGTGAGGGATGACGAATGTGGTTACCTGGACTGTTATTGGAGTCATATTCTCTATCATCAGTAAGAGTTCGCCAAATAGGATCAGCAGACCAATATTTGGATGTTAGTCTTGGTCCTTCATTAGGTAAGCCTAACACCTCATTAAATTTTGTAAGGGTCCATGTGTGTTCCTCATTGTATAATTGGAAAGTGATGGAGCCTTCACCACAACCCTCTGCTGAGTGAGTAACTGCCTTTAAAGAACTTAAAAACTCCAATTTTATTCTTTTGTATGTGGGATACCTTTTCATAAGAAAATCACCCCACCCAACATTAGTAAAGAGCCAACATACATCTTCCTCAATACGTAGTGCTCGTAGGGCATCAATATCACAAAAACGAGTCGAATTTACTCCTCGCTTAAACAATGTCTCGTAATTTGATCGGTGAGCGGCGTCCCAAAATTTAATATCATAGTAATCAATGTTCACCTTTTCCTTGACCTTAGCACATGAAGTTGACGATGATGTTTTGCGGGTTAAAGTGTTTGCTCTTAAAACCGTCTTTTTAGTCTTGAAAAATGGTGGAATTCTAGAATTTGAAACCGAGGGAGTTGTCTTTTTCTTGGTATTTGTAGAACTACGAGCCATTTATAATATACCACACAATGCTACTTCAATTAAACAAAAACCTCCCCTATATAGCCAACCAAATTTCACCCACTTATACTTCTTACTATTATTCTCAACAAGTCCAACTCCACAAAACTAACAGTAGTATAACACTCAAACAAGCCAGCACAAAATTAAATTGCTCAACAAATAGAAATTGTGAGGAAAGCGAATATGGGTACACACCTTCAAGGGCATAAAATTCCAGCAATTTCCGAGTTCAAATCCGGCCGAATTTTATAGATGAAGACGTCAGATGCACGCCAAAAATCCGACGAATTCGTTGGTGAAGTCCGGTAGATTCGCTGCTTCAAGAAACAGGTGGTTCGCTTGCTAAATCCGACGGATTGAATGACGGAGATTGAGGTTATTCGCTGACCAGATTCGGTCAAATTTAGGTGCTAAACCGGAGAGTTTCGCTGCTCAAGAATTCCGTCAAATTCAGGTCAAATTCCGGAAGGTTTCGCAGGCCAGAATCCGGTGTGTTTGGTGCTTAAGAAACGGCTGAAATTCAGGCGCTAATCAGGGAGAGTTTGCAGGTAGTTCACCGTCAAATTCAGGCGCATAAACTAGAGATTTTTGCAGCCTAGTTCGGCGGTGTTCGTGGCTGAGTTCGTGAAGGCTCTGAGGCAGCAGTTCTTGAAGGCAGAAGGTATACAACCCCTTCTTTTTTTTATTATTTTTATTTATTTTATTTTTTTATTTTTATTTTTTTTTATTAGGTTATTAGGAAAAAAATAAAAAAATAAATAAAAACTTAGTAAGAGTAGAAAAGAATGGGTTGCCTCCCAAAAGCACTTGTTTATAAGGTCTTAAGCTCGACCACTTTTTCGTTCAGTTCGAAGTAGGATCAAAAACGGTAAAAACCGCTTTTGCTTCAATATGTTCGCCTTCTTGATAGTGCTTGAGACGTTGCCCATTCACCTTAAAAGAACCAATACCTTCACTCCAAACATCAACTGAACCATAGGGGAAAACCTTTCAAACCTGAAATGGGCCTGACCACCTTGATCGAAGTTTTCCAGAAAACAATTTCAATCGAGAATGGAATAACAATACTAGTTCTCCTTCATGAAATTCTCGCCTCATAATATTCTTATCATGCCACTTCTTCGTCCTTTCCTTGTATAAATTCGAGTTTTCATAGGCTTCTAGTCGAAGTTCATCCAACTCATTAAGTTGTAACAATCTCTTCTCACCGGATGCCTTGGCATCGAAATTAAGGCTTTTGATGGCCCAGTATGCTCGATGCTCTAACTCAACAGGTAGATGGCATGCTTTTCCATAAACAAGTCTATATGGAGTTGTACCTATTGGAGTTTTGAACGCCGTTTGGTACGCCCATAATGCATCATCTAGCTTCACAGACCAGTCTTTTCTTGTTCGTGCGACAGTTTTCTCGATGATGGACTTGATCTCTCGATTTGACACTTCAACTTGGCCACTAGTTTGTGGGTGATAGCCAATGCCAAGTCTGTGTTGTACTCCATATTTCTTCAACATTGCTTCAAACCGATGCTCCGTGAAATGTGTTCCCCTGTCACTGATCAAAACACGTGGTAAACCAAAACGAGGGAAAATAACTTTCTTGAAGAACTTACTTACCACGCGAGCGTCATTGGTTGGAGTAGCAATTGCTTCGACCCATTTTGAGACATAGTCAACGGCCACTAGAATATATCGATTTCCATAGGAAGAAGGGAATGGTCCCATGAAGTCTATCCCCCACACATCAAACAACTCGACCTCGAGTATGTTGTTGAGTGGCATTTCATTCCTCCTAGAAATATTGCCCGTCCGTTGACATCGATCACATGCCTTGACATAGGAATATACATCTTTGAACATCGTTGGCCAATAAAAACCGCACTGCAAGATCTTTTCGGCTGTCTTTGAAGGACCTGCATGTCCACCACACGGTAAGTCATGACAATGAGAAATAATATCAGCAACCTCATTCTCCGGTATGCATCGTCGGATTACAGAATCCGCGCATTTCTTATACAAGGAAGGATCTTCCCAGAAATGTCTGCTCGCCTCATAAAGGAATTTCTTCCTTTGTTGAGATGAGTAGCCATGAGGCATTGTACCTGTGGACAGAAAATTAGCCAAATCAGCATACCAAGGTGATTCAGTTTTCAAAAGAGCTAATAAATGTTCAGCAGGAAAAAAATCATCAAAAGGGATATCGTCCTCATCCTCGGGGTCGAGGAGAAGGCGGGAGAGGTGGTCTGCAACAACATTCTCAGTCCCCTTTGTGTCCTTTATCTCTATATCATAGTCTTGCAATTGAAGGATCCACCGAATCAACCTAGGCTTTGCATGGGTTTTTGTCATCAAATACCTCAGTGCTGCATGATCTGTTTGAATGATAACCTTAGAACCAACCAAATAGGAATGAAATTTGTCGATTGCATAAATAACAGCTAGCATCTCTTTTTCAGTTGTGGCATAATTCATTTGAGCAGAGCTAAGAGTCTTGCTAGCATAATAAATAGCATGAAGCTTTTTATCCTTTCGTTGCCCCAAAACGGCCCCTACCGCATAATCACTAGCATGACACATGATTTCAAACGGTAAGGCCCAATCTGGGGGTTGCATAACAGGAGCAGAGATCAAAGCTTCCTTCAACCTGTTAAAAGCTTCAAGACAAGCATCAGTAAAGACAAATGGAACATCCTTAGCTAAAAGCTCAGTTAGAGGTCGAGCAATTTTCGAAAAATCCTTAATAAAACGACGGTAAAAACCTGCATGACCAAGGAAACTTCGAACTCCTTTTACAGAGTTCGGAGGGGGCAAACGCTCTATGACCTCTATCTTAGCCTTATCTACCTCAATACCCTTATTAGATACAACATGACCTAAGACAATTCCCTATTGCACCATAAAATGGCATTTTTCCCAGTTCAAAATCAAGTTGACTTCCTTACATCTTTGGAGCACCTTTTTAAGATTTTCAAGACATACATCAAAGGTTGTTCCATAGACAGAGAAATCATCCATAAATACTTCCATAGAATTTTCTATGAGTCTTGAGAAAATTGCCATCATACATCTTTGAAAAGTGGCAGGGGCATTACATAGTCCAAATGGCATCCTGCAATATGCAAAGGTGCCATATGGACATGTGAAAGTAGTCTTTTCCTGGTCACAAGGACGGATGGGAATTTGAAAGAAACCAGAATATCCATCCAAGTAACAGAAAAAGGAATGCTTTGCCAACCTTTCAAGCATTTGATCAATAAAGGGTAGGGGGAAATGATCCTTCAGGGTGGCCTTATTCAATTTTCTATAATCTATACACATTCTCCACCCTGTAACAGTCCTAGTGGCGACTGGCTCACCCTTGTCATTCTTGACAACGGTCATACCTCCCTTCTTTGGTACTACTTGTACAGGGCTAACCCACTTGCTATCAGAGATAGGGTAGATTATTCCTGCAGCAAGCAATTTCAGAACCTCTTTTTTCACTACCTCCATCATATTTGGATTAAGTCTTCTTTGAGGTTCTACAAAAGAGGCATGATCGTTTTCAAGAATGATTTTATGCATACAGAAAGAAGGATTAATACCCTTGATATCATCAATGGTGTACCCAATAACACTTTTATATGTTTTCAGAACATTGAGCAGTTGCTCCAATTCTGTGTCCTTGAGTTCAACATTAACAATAACAGGGTATGAATTGTTTGGACCAAGATATGCATACTTTAAGTTAGAGGGGAGGGGTTTCAACTCTACCTCGGGAGGCTTAGTACTCTCCCCAATACTCATTACATTCAGTGTCTCTCTGATTGGATTCACGCTCGGGTCGGCCTTTGCTTCTTCAAGCAGCCTGACATACTCTCTTGATTTCCAATCTCCATCATCATCTTCCTTCCCTATTAGCACTTTCTCAAGGGCATCATCTTTTTGATTCAGAGGGAGTTTCTCACCTTGCAGCTCATCGAGCATATCAACCTGACAAACAGTATCTCCCATAGAGGGAGCACCCATAACATTCAAAAGTGAGTATTCCAATTTCTCATCACCTACTTCAAAAGTAATCTTACCTTTCTTCATATCAATAATTGCACCTGCGGTAGCTAAGAAAGGTCTACAAAGTATAATTGGAACATTCACATCTTCATCCATCTCCATCACAACAAAATCACAGGGTATGAAAAACTTACCTACACGAAGAGGTACATCCTCAAGTACCCAAAGGAAACTTCACTGACCTGTCTGCAAGTTGCAGGGATATGCGTGTGGGTTTGAGTTCACCCATTTGCAGCTTCTTACATATGGACAGTGGAATGAGGCTCACACTTGCACCAAGATCGCACAATGCTCTGTTGATTTCGATATCCCCAAGCTTCACTGGAACCGAATAGCTACCTGGATCTCCTAATTTCTTAGGGAGAGTGTTCTGCAAAATAGCACTGCACTCTGCATTCAAAGCAGCTGTAGTATTCTCTTCTAACTTTTTCTTGTTAGATAGCATATCTTTTAAGAATTTTGCATAAGAAGGCATCTCAGATATGGCATCTAAAAATGGAATGTTAATATGAAGCTTTTTAAGAATATCAAGAAACTTACTAAACTTTTTCTCAAGTTTAGCTTGGGCTAACCTTTGAGGAAAAGGAACCTTAGGCACATACGAAGCAAGTGGCTTTGGTGGTGCTTCCTTTGATTCATCCTCGACCCTAGAGTTGTCAACTTCCTTCTCACTTGCACCTGCTTCTTCAACGACCTCCCTTGATGGCTCCTTGGTAGGAGGATCTTCCAATTGCTTTCCACTCCTCAGGGTAACAACATTCATTTGGCCTTTTTGAGGTTGTTCTGTCTGGCCCGGAAAAGTTCTTGGAATCTTTAAATATTGGCTAACTTGATTGGCAAGTTGGCTTATCTGGTTTTCCATGAGTTTACTCTGGGCCTGCAACTGTTGGATAGAGCTATTTTGGTGTTGGATGACACTATTTGTTGCGGTTATAAAGCTCTCTAACGTCACCTCAAGGCTAGATTTTTGAGGTTGTGGTTGCATTGGTTGTTGGGTGTTGGGTGGTCTTTGTTGGATGTCAGGTTGTGGTTGGTTGTAGTTGTTGGGTTGAGGTGGATTTTGTTGTGCTTGGGTATTCTTGTATGAAAAGTTAGGATGGTGTTTCCATCCTTCATTATAGGTGTTGGAATAAGGGTCATAGGGCCTTTTGGGGTTAGAGGAGTAGAAAGCATTGGCCTGCTCGATTGACATCTCCTCTGTATTCTGCGAAATCTGCGGGCAATCTGGTGCAATATGACCCTGCACATTACACAATTGACACAACTCATGTGGGCTAGTAGAGGTTCCAGCTTGGAACTTATCAAACCTGCTTGTTAGTGCCTGCACAGAACTGGTTAGCATAGTTAAGGCATCAACATCAAGTTTACCTCCCTTTTTCACAGTGTTTCGGCCTCCTGGATGATAATTATCGTAAGCTGCCATCTTCTCTATAAGCTCCTTTGCTTCAGTGGGGTTCTTTGTCAAGAGAGAGCCCCCAGATGCAGCATCAATGTAGATTCGGAACTCATGAGTTAGACCATTGTAGAAAGTTTGGATCAACATCCATTCAGGAATACCATGGTGAGGGCATTGTCTCTGCAAACGCTTGAATCTCCTCCATGCGTCATATAGGGACTCATCATTTGACTGCCTGAAAGTGGATAACTCGTTTCTCAACCTTGCAGTCTTTTCCTGTCCCAAGAACTTAACTAGGAAAGCCTTCACCAATTTGTCCCATGTGTCAAATGAGCCAGAACCTTCATCTCTCAGCCATTCCTTTGCTCTATCCCGTAATGAAAAAGGAAAAAGACGAAGTCTAAGAGCATCGTCTGTAACACCATTCATCTTCATGGTATCACATTTCTCCAAAAAGCTATCAATATGACTTACTGGGCAATCATGTGGTAGCCCTGCGAATGAATCATTGGAGATGAACTGGATGAATTGCGGCTTGAGCTCGAAGTGTTGAGCCGTCACAGGTGGTCTTACGATGCTAGAAAGGATTCCGGTAGTCGTATTAGGAATACCGTACTCCAAAAGGGATTTCGTTGGTTGGTCTACCATATTTCTATTGGTTTGATTTCTCCTTCTTCTTCTACCTGCCCGTCTTCTTGCGGTTGCTTCGATTTCAGAATCAAAAGGTGCTAGATCTTCCGAACCTGAGCTTCGTGTGGGCATGCAACAAGAAAACTAGAGAAAGAGTATAAAAAACACAAGAGAAAATAGCCGAAGCAACGAAATAAGCCTAGCAAAAACGAATCACAAATAATCTAATGAAACCGTTAGTCCCCGGCAACGGCGCCAAAATTTGATAGGCGGTCGCACACCTAACAAAAATAATACCTAACTAGACCTCCTAATTATGTAGCAGGGTAAGTCAGGGTCAATCCCACAGAGACTATGGTTCACCTAAACTATCTAGACTCATGTTATTACTAAGCAAGTAACAAATTCAAAGATGAAGAGTATTAACTACTAACTACGGAATATTAAGAAAATAAATTAACACGAAGATTAATATAAACTAAAACACCTAGAATTAGGAATCCCCTCTAATATAGATCAATACGTCAAAATAATCCCATTCCCACAATCAAATCAAAGATAATCCACAGGACGGGTGCTCCCTACAACAAATACTAAGAGTTTCTTTCGATCAAATAATAGCTTCCCTAATATGCAATCATACCTATTTTCATGGAGTCATACATATTAAAGACATTAAGAACAGCATCCCATAAGTCCTAGCAAGAATAATTAGCTATTTTCATGCATAAAGATTCTGACTTTTAATTAGGGTTCTAAAATCGATTAAGAATCAACTTTCATTGTAAACCTAATCACATTCAATAATACTATTTCTAGTTAATCATTGATGATAAAACCAACCTTAATAAAGAGGAATTATAAATTAAAATAAATATGGGATTGAGAATCAAACAATGTATTAATCCATATTAGGGTTCAACCTAACTCTAGATTATAAAACTACTCACACATGTTGATTAAATAAACGAAATAATTAACGAAAGAAAACATAATGACAATAATAATAATAAGAAAGAAAGAGAAGAAGAAATACTTGAATTAATGGAGAACTTGAATTAATCTTCAATGGAACAAAGTTGGAAGAACAAGAAGAAAAACCAACGTATAAATTGGAATAATTGTGATCATAAAAGTCTCCCCTTTCTATGTTGTTATTAGTCTATATATATCCTAGGAATTTTAGTGGGCTTAGGACTCTAAATTAACATAATTAAGGTCCTAAAACGCAGCAATTAGGAGCCACCACGGGTAGGCTGTGGAGAGCTGTGCTCGACCACAGGCAGGCCGTGGAGAAGGCTGCCATAGCTTCTCTTTGCCATGTGAAAACGAGTTGGCCACAGGATGGCCGTGGAGAGAGTTGTACGCCCACAGGCAAGCCGTGGAGGTGGCTGCCATGTCCATTATTGTATGTAAATTTCTCCCTTTAACAATTCGAATCACGATCAAAGCAAACCTCTAGCAAATCTAGCCCAATTCCTACAAAAATCAAAATAAAACAAACCAAGGAGAACAATATCGAAATATAAAGAATAATAGCTCTAAAAGATTAAAACTATGTAGAAAACATGATAAAAACCCGCGAATATAACATATAAAATGAATATATAAACGTGTTATCAGCGTTCAATCAGGTAGATAGAGCATGAATTCCCAGAGGGTTATGTCCATAGGTAGAACACATATGGATTTCAAAAAAAAAAGAGAAAAACTCAATCAGGAAGTAGAATCGAGCCAACAGTGCAAGAGCAGGTCGAATTTAGAACTCATATTTCTAGTTCGGTGTTGGAAGAACGCAGCGCCAGCCAACAGGGACTGACTCCGCGATATAGCCCAATCGCCTGGCGACAAAGCCATATCATCGGCGACAGGCTCTGTTTGCTAGATGACAGTTCCTACATGCCTCAGCAGCTTTCTGTGTTCGTAAATTTTTCCTGTTTTTCGCAGCATTATTTTGATCCTAGTTGTGACAGATATTCCTCAAATATCCTACATGTAAAAAATCCTATGTTTTTAACTCATTATGGATGGTCTTTCCAATGAGATCTTTTTTATGCATATGAAAATAATGTTAATCAAGATTACACACATGAAATACTTAGAACTTTTCGAGTCTCATCCACTCATTCTAAATCATTGCCGAAATAAATTTCAGGAATTAAAATAGAAATCCTCCCTAGTGAAGTCGCCAAAAAACTGTAGGGAATATTTCAAGCATTACATAAAACTTAAATCCCACTGGTGATTATACACTTAAGCATGGTGACGTCCAAAGGGAAGGAAGCTAGAATAAAAAAATTCGCCAAAAAGTTTTAGGAACCTGTAAACCATTCATAGGGTGAAGGTTACACCCTTTAACGATCCATGAGATCGTCAACTCCAATAGATCTGGAACCAAGACTGGAAGTTCGGGGATGAAGGTACAAATCCAATTAAACCTACCCTAATAATAGACCTGTACTTTATTCTTCTCGTATTCATAAGCGCTTTTTGACTAACATACAATCATTAGGTTTACCCTAAACCTGTTTATCTATGTTGGAATATTAATGCACAAATAAATCTATTATTGGCGATCACTTGAATTAAAATCAAATTAACCCTAAATAAGATTATTAATTATCTTATTAAGCGTGTTTACATGTACAAATTCCCTTTAAACATGCATAAAAGGTGTGATCAAGCAATAACAATAAAAATAAGCATCAAGCAACATAATAATCAGAATAACAATCATAATCGTAATAATAATCATTATAACAATCATAACAATCATAAAAATAATCATGTTAACAATAAAGCATAATAATAGCAAGATCCTAGGCATGATACTAACAAGATTAATAGCAAACCCTAGCATGTCACTAAACAATAAAGATCGAATATTTAGCCCTAACATGATACTATTAGGAAAGACAATAAAAAGCATCATAGAAATCATAATTGATATAAGAAACTTATTGTTGTCACCCTAAACATCATACTAAGAAAAACATCCTAACATGATACTAGGAAAAACATCCTAACATGATACTAGGAATCAAAATAATAAACTAAACATGATTTCTATATCAAAATATCGATAAAACAATTAAAGCACTTACTTGGATGCCTCGTACCTCTTTCTAATAACAAAATACACGCGTTAGTAACTTCAAGGGAAATATTAAAATTAAAGAAGTAAATTAAATAATTGAAATAGAGAAGCTAAAGTAAGTTTAGACTAGATTTGGGACCAGACCCTCAGAAATTAAACCTTTCACGTCTAGGGCGAAGGCAGCTTCAAACTATGTTAGGTGTGTCTAGATCTTGTGAATGCAGAATTTTATATTTGAGAAAAGGCTAGTTTAGAAAAGAGAGAGAGAGAGAGAGAGAGAGAGAGAGAGAGAGGAAGAGAGAGAGAGAGTATCAAGAATTTCTTGATGAGAGTTGGTGATTGAAGACGGAGGTTTTAGGAGGCTATTTACAACGAAAATCAGCCGGAGTATGATAAAAAAGAATCAGAGTTTCGAAAAGAATAAAACATGACGCTGTCGCCACACACGCCCCTGTCGCCAGGCGACAGCTTGTAGTGCGGCGCTGCAGACATTTTTTCCACGCGTTTTCATATTTTGATAAAACTTAAGCGTATGAAGGGTAAAACTCTAATTTCCTTAAAAACACTTCTATTATTCTAAATAAAACTCTTAAAACTCAATTATCAATGCTAATCACATTAGGATTCAAAAGAACCTTCTAGAAGATTTTAGAAGGCCACAATCAATCCTAATTGCATTAGGAATGATAAATCATAATAGCCCCCCTCTAGATAATTGGGCCGCATATAAAAATCTAACCGGCCTAGTTTAGTAATTTGGCCATAACTTTCTCATTATTCATCGGAATTAGGCTTATAATATGTCGTTGGAAAGCTCTTTTCGAACTCAATCCAACTACATCATTATTGGACCCTTTCCATGGAACAAACTAAACTGGATTGGCTATTTTCATAAAATAGGTTTTCAAAAACAGAGAGAAAGAAGAGAATTAAAAACCAACCGCAACACTAGAATTTCCACGCTTTCACTTCATTTGATTATGATTCGACGTGAAAGGTACTCATCACTGGGTTTGGTTTTGGGGAGACACAAATGGGTGTCTACAGTGAGTAGTTTTCTTTCTAGGGTCTTATGGGGATCCATAATAATATGAAGGGGTAATTTATTATTGTTGATTGTCAATGCTTGATTAATTTTCTATTAATTGATTTAATGCTATGCAATTGGATTAGGCCTGGTTTAATTGTATGAGTTATGCAATATTGATTCGAGATATGAAAATTGATGTTTAGGCTTAGTTTCAATAGGCGGACTAATTTATAAATGGTTAAGTCGAGATTCGAGAGATGAGATTTAATACCGGTAAATTAACTCTGTGATTGTAATACGTAGCAAAAGCCTTTTATGATCTGATTAATTGTTACATTGATGATTGAATATTATTTTTTACCCTGGAATATTATTTATTGGTGAAGCTATGCCCTAGGCTTTTATCAATTGATTTCTCGCTCCCTATATTTATTTCCTTTAGTTTAATTCCTTATATCTAAAATTTAGTTACTTTATAATTTAGATTATTTTAATTAATTAGGAATAGGAAGATTTATTTCCCTGTGGATCGACCCTTCCTCCCTATCTGCATAGTAAGAGGAACTTAGGAATTATTTTTGACTAGGTAATATTGTAATACCCCGTATTTTTATTGTATTTTATAAATTATTTACTTATTTATAAAATATATTTTGGGGTCACCTTGTTTTAATTATGGGATTTAAATAAATTGAGTTTTTAATTTGATTAATACTCACTCTACCAAATTACAATTATATATATATATAACAAGCCAAATCATTCTTTTATTTATTTGGGTCAATTGTTTCTCCCTCCTATCATCTTTTATGAAGCCCAAATATCTTAAATCTACCCTACTCTATATATACTCCTTCAACCCCCAAAACTTTTCCCACACAAGAGGTTAGTCTTACTTTTCTTTTCTCTTTATTTTCTTTATCTTATTTTCCTTTAATTTTCTTTTCTTTTATTTCTTTTTCTTTTTCTTCTTTCTTTTCTTTCCCCTTCATCCATCCCGTAAAAACAAGCAGCCCCACCCCCAGTTGTCCGGCCAGCCACCTGCTGTCGCCGGCGACCTGCCGGTGGTCGCCCAAACTGCACCGCCGCAGCACCTTTCTTCCTCCCTTCTCTCTCCTCTTGTTTTAATTATTGTTCTAATAATTTATAATTTGGGTTTTTGATTTTAATTGTTTAAATATGATTAGTATGTTTTATAATTATATTTTGATAATTAAAGATTGTGAATTTTAGAGTGTGAAGTGTTTTAATTTCAGATTTTATAAAGCATTGAAATTTAGGGTTTTTATTATTAAAGTATTGATTTTTAGGCTCTAACTTGCAATTAATTTGGGGGTTTTATATACCCATTGATTGGAAGTATTAATCAAGCTTAAAGATTGAATCTTTATGGAGTTTTGATGAGTTTTTAATTAAACTATAATGCTGGAATTTTTGCCCAAAGTACTACTTTTGATGGTTTTATGAAAAGGATTTAATTACCCAATAAAGAAGAGTTTAATTAGGGGTTTTTAAATAAATTTTCTGATTATTTTAAGTAGTCTAAAGTGAGTTTAAGTTGCTGAAAATTGTGTATATAAGGGTAATTAATTTAGTATTATTGTCCCTTTATGTAGGAGACTTGATTTGGGAATTGTTGTAGTGTTTTCGGTCACTTTAAGGGCTTTACTGAGGTACGTTCGTGTACTTAGCATAGTTATGTTGATGAAGTAGCATGCTAAATGTGTTTGATTAATTAAAAATAGTATCATGCTAAGTTTGGAATGGAAATTTGTGATTTGGATGTTATTAGTGATTGAATTGAGAAGCATGATTTACTTGTGATGAGTTATTGAATGGAAATTTATAGTTTGGAATATTATTTATGAACCAGATGTTTATTTATGGCTTGATAGAGAGCATGTTTAATCAAACTAATTGTTTAATTATGTTTGGAATATTGAAAAGGAATTTTATTATGGTTCATATAATTTTTATTGATGCTTTAAGCATGGGAAAGGAGCTATATAAGTGTCTATGTACACGAGGAATAAATTGTATGTTGGTGCCTTTGTGCACTTAAGGTGTTTTTAACACCGAGGGATTGGATTTTTGGCGCTTTATGTGTTTAAGGTGTCTTTAGTGACCACATAATAATTAAAAGGGTTCAACATTAAATATTATGTGGTCACTAAATATTCAAGAATTAAATTGGTATGTTTGTTGATTGAATAATTATTGATGATTGAATAGTTATGCTTTGAGAGTCATCACCAAGTCTAATAATATGTTAATAACGTAAAGTGAAAGAGATTACGCACCAAAACTCTTGGAACGTATATACCTTGAGTATGAACATATGGGGGGAGTTATGTGACTTTATATTTGATCATAACTTCTAACGGAGTAAAGGAAGCTGTATATTCCTTTTAATTATTATTATGCGCTGGAATTCCGCCACCTATGTGTGGCACAGGTTTGTCGCTGGCACGGTTAGCTCCCGTGTCAGTTAACCTCAATTTATTGGGGGAGGTATAGTTGGAAACCCGTTCGATGCGTAATCAACGCTAAATGAATTATTTAGTGTCTAGTTAAAGTGTCTTGTTGATTGTTGTGTGTGCTTGTAAACAGGTGCATTGAGGTAAGTGTGTGGTCATAGGTGAAAGCATGTTAGTGTGTTTAATTACGCTTATGTACTCAGCTTTGCTGATTGTGTGTGTTTGTGTGTTTGGCCATGTCTTTATCTTGGCCCTATGATGACCCATTTTTAATGGAGAGTAGTGGGGACAAGTGGAGATAATCTTTTCAGGTGTTGAAGCATATTCATGACGGGGTGAGTGAAGAGCGAATCATGCTAGTTTCTATTAGTTGTGATGCGGTTTATTGCTTTCAAATATTATATTATGTTACGCTTATGAGACTAACGCAAAGGTTTTCGTAATTTAATTGGTTTTGATAAGGGCCTTCAATGGTTCCAAGTTGTAGGTTGATTTTATTTGACTTCGTTGACTTTGGTTTTAACTTTACTTTCGTTTGGTTGACTTTTAAGTTGACTCGTTTTGAATGGTTTTGATTTAAGTCTTCCGCTGTGTGTCTTTGATAATTGCCTTAGCCGTTCTCACGGTGGCGGTAATGTCTTAGATATTCCTAAATCGTATTTTAAAGAGTAAAATAGGTATTTTTAAAAGAAAGGAATTTCTAGGGTGTTATAAAGTGGTATCTGGGAGCTTTGGTTGAGATTTTTATTACCACTAAAGCCAAAAACGTGTTTTACAGTGTTTTATTTTAAAACTTGGCCAAGTGCTTATTTAATAAAGTAATTTTAAAAGCGAGTTATTTTATTTTATTTTGATTTTAAGAGGACCAAAATATTTATTTATTTATTTATTTTTACGAGGTCCAAAATTTTTAGTTTGGACATCCGAAATTTTTTTAGTATGCCCGAATTATTTTTTTTTTGTGATGGCCAAATATTTTGGCCCTTTTTCAAAACTTATTTTCAAATTTTATTTTGAAAAGAGGAGTCAAAAATATTTTTACTTTGTGCTTTTTGCAGGAAAGCAAGGATTGAGGTAAGAAATATGTGTTAAAAGCTTTTATTAGCATGTTCGTGAGCTTGGGTAGGAGAAGAAAGGGCATATAGGCTAGAATTTAATTTCTTCCCTATGTGCATATATTTGTATGAGGTTATGACTAAATGTTTATTGATGAAAGCATGCAATATGTGAAATATTATATGTGAGCTATCAAGATTGTATGATTGAACACCGTACTTAATCTTCTGCAATAACTGTATTATATTGTTGTGGGAAGGGTTTTGTTTTGGTAGTCAAGCCCGTATTCTTGTAGGATCCCTAAACCCATACCTTGTGAGTTTCCATGATGAGAATTTTGAGGAATGTTTAGGATTGTTTACATATTATTGGAAGATATCTTAGGATACACATCATCACATGGGTGTGAGTATTGTGTTTTGGGATAGCATGTCGTTAAGATACCTTGTCTAGTTATTAGAATGAGTTTTTGAGTTTTGTGCACTTGTGTATCAAGACACAAAGGTATGATAATTGATTAAGAGATTAATACTATTGATTAAAGAGCTTGTAATTGGGAGAAATTGTGATTCTATACCCATTTGAGGAATATGTTGTGTCTTTGAACACGAGGTTGAGCATGAACCGAAATTGAACAAGAGCCCAAGAAAGGTGAGCATAGGAATTGATTAGAGATGAGTGACGATGGAAGTTATTATATGAGCTGAGAGATACTCAATCCGAAGCAATTGGAGTTTGACATTGTAAGCTTAGTGACTTATCATTTCTTATGATTAAAGTTATTTAGTTTGGGATGGAGAATTGAGTATATATATATTAATATATGATGGGAGTCTTGAGAAATCATGATTTTGTTGGAATATTGAGGATTTTTGTTTTGTCAAACCTTGAGAACATTGTCACAAATTCAACTTTGAGAATATTGACACATATCATCTAAAAGTTATGAGTATTTACTCATTAACCTTGGGATATGAAAATAATTATCTTACAGTAAGGAGTCATAGAAAAGCTATCATTTTGAAGAGAGTTCTTGAACTTATTCACCTACTCTTTTAGAGTTGTTCAACGACCTTATGATTTCTATTGTTTTCCAAGAGCTACTCATTTCTCTCTCTCCTTTTGGGTAGAATTCATGGGGATATTTATATTTTTGATTGCTTGTTTAATTATATGAACTATGGTTGTTTATCAATCATAATTTTATGCATTTGAATTATTGGATATGAGGACAAAAATATGTTACCTCAAACCTTAATTCGAATTAAATAATAATTGTTCCTTGATTGAGTTTATTGGTTGATGTTTTGATTAGAACAAGAGAAATCTAGGTGTTTCAACCTAACCTATATAGCATCCAGTTTTATCATCCAGAAAGTATGATGACAAGAAACAATTCCAGTAATAGAAATGATTTGAACAAGGTAGTATGGCAAACTTGATAGATTGCCAAGGATGATATAACCACCAATAATCCTGTAATGGATGAAGGTGTAACTAAATAGTGTTAAAGAGTGAAAACCATCTAAACACCAAAGGGAGATCAATTCCCAAAGTTTTGAGGGTTGAGTTAAAGAGCTATGCAAGTTGTTTAAAGGCAAAATGTGTCTTGAGAATTTGAGAGGGAATGAAAGTTTGTATGATAAGTACTGGAAAGAGTTGATTTTACCATGTCAATGGGAACGAACAAGTTGTGAATACACCCAATATTATCCGAGGGACATTTGAGATAGCAAACTCGAAATAAGTTTTACCGAACTTTCATGCAGATGGAAGGAACATGTAGTGAAGTTTGGGTGGAAATGAAAAGATTGTTTGCTTTGGAGTAGCACTCCAAGTTGTTAAGAACTTGAAGGTTTTAAGGGAGTAGTATTGCTTAAAAGCCCAAGGAACAAGTTAAACGAGGGTGATCTTTATATGAGTTCCAATGATAATTGTCAACATATAATGTTTTTAGGAGTTTGACTGAATTGTATGAAGAGTGAACAATTCATATATTCGCTTAAAAAAAGTGAGACTAAGGATGAGGATAAGGGATCAAACCAGAAAGAAGGTGGGTGAAAGATCAACAAGATGACTAAAGGAGTTTTAAAAAGATATTTTAGGAATAAGAAGAAGCAGGAAGGTGGCTTAAGTAATTCTTGGAGGTTAAGAATGTTAAAACCATGAAGAAATAATATACTTAAAGGTATTGAAATTATTGAACTATGAATATGAAAATGTCATAAAGGAGAAGAATTTATGACAAGATTTATGAATTTGATTGGAATGTGTTGACATGATTTAGGTAAGGATTGGTTATAAAGTAATTGAAGTTGAGATTATTTATGAGTCATGAGATTTATTCAAGGGATGCTAGAAGAAAAATTACGGGTTGATTAAATGAAATTTGTAAGCAAGAGTAATGTAAGCAAAGAAATATAGGGGTTGAGGGAACTTTGGAAATAATATAAGGACGTGTTTGTGTATGAAGAAAGGATTAATGTTGCATTGTTTAAAGGAGTTAAAGAATACTGTGGTAAGTCATTGAAAGAAAGTTACATCGCCTTGGGGAGCGCATGAATTTGTTAAGTGAAGGGATGAAAATTTGTATTTGTAAAGTAGCTTAGGAAGATTGATCAAGGTAACAATGAAGGATAATTTATCTTTTGATTAAAAGAGACAATTTGTTTGATCAAATGAAAGGAATAAATATAATATTGAGGTTAGACTTGAAGATAGGAACTAGTATTAAGTAAGAACCTTCGAAAGAGGACATTTCGAATATTGACATTTATGACAAGATTTGGTCGGTTTGAGTTTCATTTATTTTTCCTTTTGAATTAACGGAGCACCTATGTTTTATATGGACCTAAAGGAATAGAGTGTTTAATCGAAGATATTTGGGTAAATTCTAAGAATGGGAAGGAAAGGACGATGTGAACACTTGTGATAAAGTTATCAATACAGAGATAGAAGCAAATGCACACATGGTTTTTCCTAAGAGTGAGTTATGATTAAGAAAGGACCATCTTGGGAGACCTTGTGATAAAGTATAGAGGTAATTGCTGATGTAACAGGGATAGAAGCGGTGAATTATGGACAATAAATTAGTTGTCATTTGAGGTCTTTAAGTTGGATAATAGGGGTGAAAAAGGTCTATGATGGATTTTCAAGGATAATAGACAAGTGAATGTATTAATGGAGAGTAATAGAAAGTTTATAGGGAATATAAATGTGAAATAAATTTTGTATGGAAACATGATTATTTCAATGACGTTTAAAGTTTGAGATAGACTCTCACATACAAGGATTTAAATATGTAGCAAATAAATGATTGGAGTTGATAAAGGAATAGGGGTAAGACATACATATCATTGGAGGTAATGTGGTGGATTGATACAAAGTAAATAGGAAAGAAGGAAATTAACCCCCTCAAAAGTGTTGGAAAAGAAAGTAAAGAAAATGTTGGGATAACTAGAGTTTGAGACCAACAATATTTGAGGAAATACAGGAAAGTCAAGAAGAGAATGTGAATTTGGATTGAATTCGTAGGAGGATGTGCTATTTTATTGGTCATGGAAATAAGCTTAAATATACATTTAAGAGTAAGAAGTTGAAGTGAAATATAATGGGAGGAAGGTGAAATACACCCAGGAAAGGACATGTTGTAAAAGGATTCAACAAAGGTATATTGATGATTAAGAGTGATTGTTTCATTTGAATTGTGGTAGATAGATTGTCTAAATCCACAATGTGTAAAACTGATGAAGGAGACTTGGAGAAAGGAGAAACTTGGAAAGGCTTACAACAAATTTGTTGTGAGATTACATAGAGTTCCTAAGGATATCATTTTAGATTGAGATTCCTAGTTTCTTTCAAGATCCTAGGAGGTATACAGGAAAACTTTGGTGATACACGGAGGATGATTACTACAACCACCAAATAATAATGGACAAACAAAAGGAATATTTACGTTGGAAGTCATTATAGAGCATGAAGCATTGGAGAGAAAAAAAATGAAAGATAACCATGCAAGGCCGCATTGGCATGGCAACATTTCGAGGTTGGTGTAGAAAGAACTATGAAAGTTCACTATGTCGGGGAACATTAGTGAGAAGATCGTCTTAGGACTTCAAACGAGTAAAGTTATGGAGAAGCAAGAAAAGTATCCATGAACGGATTTAAGTGGTGCAAGTTAAACAGGGGACAAAGGACAAGTGTTATTGAAAGTGTAACCCATAAAACAAAGTTAAAGTATGGAAAGAATAAAGAGAATGAGCCAAGGTATATAGAAATATATGAATTTGCATAGAATTGGTAAAGTGGAGAATAACTTGGCATATTATTGGACCTTGGTAAGGTATAAGATATTCTTCATAAGTCATTGACTAAAGGTAGGACTTGCAAAGGAAACCATTGAATGAAACCAATTTGATCAAAAGAAAGCTAGACAAAAATAAAGGTTTTGAATAGCAAAGTGCTTCATACTTTTACTAGAGGATTGGTAAAAGATAGTATAGATGGTATTGATTATTTTTGGTATAATGAGTACGGAATCGATGAGACTTTTGGTACTTGCAACAAGGAATGAATATAGAGAAGTATTATGATTTTACCAAGGATGGAAACAGAAAGAGAACAACATCACTCTAAAGCTGAATTAAGTGGAGTTACGGGGGCGTAACTTGTTTTCTTTAAGGGGGGTAGAGTGTGATAGAATTGCGCACTTTTCCCTTAATTTTGGCATTTTAAGGGCTTGTTCGGTCAGTTTTACACTGATTTTGTTATTTAGTTTGTTTGTCTTACACACAAGGATGTGTAAATTTCTTTCCAAAGTTGAATATTACACTAATAGTAGTGTGAGTTCGTTAGATAGCCTAATAGTTTACACATTATTTTGTGTAAGTTGTTAATAAAGTTGTTATCTTACACACTAGTTTGCGTGTGATTGAATAGATGAGGTAGAAAGGAAGTATCACAAAAGTACAACAACTAAAAATATTAAGAAAAGTTTGCGAGATTTTTAGTATTTATGTGCCTTTAAACGAGTTTTTAAAGTTTTCGTACCTAAGTTTCGAGGACGAAACTTCTTTTAAGGGGGGTAGACTTTAATAGCCCGTATTTTTATTGTATTTTATAAATTATTTACTTATTTATAAAGTATATTTTGGGGTCACCTTGTTTTAATTATGGGATTTAAATAAATTGAGTTTTAATTTGATTAATACTCACTCTACCAAATTACAATTATATATATATATATAACAAGCCCAATCATTCTTTTATTTATTTGGGCCAATTGTTTCTCCCTCCTATCATCTTTTATGAAGCCCAAATATCTTAAATCTACCCTACTCTATATATACTCCTTCAACCCCCAAAAATTTTCCCACACAAGTGGTTAGTCCTACTTTTCTTTTCTCTTTATTTTCTTTAGGAAAATTTTCAAAAAACCACCCAAAAATGTGTTGAATTTCTAACTAACCACCCAAAAAAATTTATATTTTAAAATACCACCCATTAAATTAATTTTTTGCTCAGATTCCCACCCAATTTGAAAATCCGGTGGTTTTTTAGCTTGTGGGGGCCACATAACGGCTAGTTTATGCTTTTATTTGTTTTCTTCCCCCGATTATTCCTATAAAAGTGTATTCCTTATTCAATTTTTGCTCCTAAACAAAATTTTTCCCCAAATTACACAAAATTAAGCTTGCTTCTAATTGCATTTGCATCTGAAGCAACGACATCACTTGAATTCGCACAAGGTAATCTCAATTATCTGGAAAAATTAGGGTTCTTTCAAAATGTTAATTGGGGGAATTTGTGGGATTCATTAATTAGGGTTTTTTCATATACACGATTTAATTGAGATATTTTTTCAATTAGGGTATGTGGTAGTACTGAATTGTGGTTTTTCCTTTCAATTACAGTTAAGTTTGCTTTATTTGTAACCTTGTTCTTTGTGTTTATTTGTTGTTGTAATTGTTGTGGTAGAAATGGAGGAGAATAAGATTGTTCTCAGATTTAAATATTTAAGTGTAACTATAGACATTGAATATGAAGTAGGCAGAAGTAACTTGTTGGATACAGCTATAGAATTTGATGATCAACTTTGTGAGATGGATGATCCATTAGAAGGATCAGTTGAACTGTTGCACCCTACATTCCAGTATGTGTATAAAGGGAAGTTTAGGAATTTAGAAGATGATGGGGATGTGTTCAAGATGATTAGGAGGTTACCTAATAAGGAGGTGTACACCATACATGTTGGGACCACAGATGATCTTAGGTTTTTGGCTGACTGTATGTTGGAGTACAGGATGAAACAGAATGGTACATGGCCCCCCCTAGTTACCCTCATTATGGAGCGCAACCACCATAGTGAGTATGTGTGATTGAGGATATGTTAATGTGGTTGAATCTTTGTTTAATTGATGTAAATTGTTAAACTAACTGAGTACTGTTATGCTGTATTACATGGATAAAGATGTCATGGAATAACTCATCTCCCACAAACCAGAGGAAATGCAATTGTGGATTATCTTTAGCAAAATTGACTTCTTGGACAAATGAGAACCCTGGGAGGAAATTTTTGGCTTGCAAGTTATATGACCCTAAAACTGAAACAAGGGGGTGCAAGGCTTTTGAATGGGTGGACAATGAAGATGGTACTGATTGGCAAAGAGTTGTCATTAACCAACTGCTCCTTGACAAAAAGTTTATGAAAGGTGAAATCAACTCTTTGAAAAGGGATGTGGATGACTTGACTGGCCAGAGAAGATGTTTGCTTAATGAGGTTGACACCTTACAACTGAAATGCAAGGCCCTCACTGGTGATAGGAAGAAATTGATCAGAAGCAGTGGTTGTGACAACAAGCTCCAAGTTTATTTAGTTGTGTTGTGTTCAGTTTTGTTGGTTGTCCTAGGTTATCTTGTAATGAATAAAATGGTTTAAGTGGGAGGTGGTGTTAAAGCAAGAGTATTTGTAATGGTACTATTATGCTATCAATGAAAAAAACTTGTTTTAGTTTATCTTATTGTTGTTGTTAGTTTAAAATACCACCAACTTAATAAATATGCAATGGGTTTAAACAACCAGCAACTGAATAACTATGCAAATGGTATAAAAAACCAGCAAAATGACCCATATATTTCAACTAATAATGCACTATATCAGTGCTATTGTCAAATTCAAAACATATAGGACTCAATTAACAATCCAACCACGTATGTCCAAAATACTAATACTTAAACTGTCTTGTAGCTCATATAAAAATATAGCCACATCAAATTACATTTAGCAAAATCAAATATATGGGTCAGCAGAAGCTACTTCCTAATTCTAAGAGGCTGCTCTGAGCTAACAGCCTACTTCCTAAGTCTAAGAGGCTTCATCTTTGTTCTGGGTGGTCTGGCTGAGGTAGTGGGAGATGTTGTTACTGATGCTTGAGTGAGCTGGCTCAGCCGATGGTGGTCAGTCTGCTGTAGTTGCTGACTCTGCTGATGTTGACTCTGAGGCTGCTCTTGATGCAGAGTCTGCTGACTTTGAGACTGCTGAGTAGTGTGCTGCTTCTTCTGCTGCTCTTCCTGAGGGAACCTCCTATTAGCAATACTGTTGGGTCCTGGTGTACCACCAAGGGCACTCTGCACAACCAAATTAACAATAATTAGGATGATACTTCTCAATAAACACATTTGACCCTAAATCACTGCTATGTAGGATATTTTGTACCTCTTTCAAAGCTCTTTCTGCTTTCTTCTTCCTCTGGTCATTCACCCATTCACTGTGCACAACAGGTCTTCCTCCTTCTTTTTTTGGGGATGAGAAAGCAACAGGAGCCACATGTGGGTTTTTGCATGTCTTAGCATAGTGTCCCAATTGCCCACAGTTCTTGCAAGTGCTCCTCCTTTTCAAATGTTGCTGCTCTTGCTGGTTACCACCAACCACTTCCCCTTTCTCCAACTTTCTCTTTTTTGACTTTGGCCTCCCAGGCTGAATTTTTACTGCTGGTGGCAGAGGTTGCCTCAGCTTCACCTTCTCCCAGTGATGTGGACCAGGCATAGCTGCCACTTCATGCATGTATGCAAGCATATAAGTGGACACAAGATATGCATCATCCACATAATCTTCAGGTTCAGCCCTCTTGTCCATGATGCATGCATATGCATGCACACATGGGATGCCTGTTAGCTCCCAGTGGTAGCATGAGCATGTTTGTTTGCTGAGATCAACTGTCACTAGGTCTGAGTTCAACTCTACCTCATAAGTATCACCCCTTGAAATCTGCACAATGCAATGTCTAGCAGCAGGTTCTATCCTTTGAAATGTCTTCTTCACATAAGGAACAACCTTACCTTCCATTTCCTGATAACTCTCCCATTTCTCATGGTTCCTTCTCATCATGTACCTCCAAAGCCACTCCATCTGAGTCAAAATTGGCTTATCCCTTGCTTCTTTGATGACGGCATTAAAATTCTCACATACATTGTTGAGCAACATGTTAGACTTTGGGAATGGACTAAATGCATGTCTGGACCAGTGTTGAGCTGGGATCTCAGCTAGATATTCATATGCTTCTTCAGACAGAAACTTAATTGATTCCATTGCCACTTCAAAGTCAAACTAAGCAAGAAACACCACACACATCCATCAAATACACATAGTCAGACAACATAAAAACACATAAAACAGACACATAGATATACAACACATATTTCAGTGTCAAATACATAGTTGCATAACACAGACACATAGATTTAATCAGTTAAACACCCATAACAATGTAGAAACATACCAAAGTTGTTGCCCTAGCTGCTGACCAGAACAACTCCTTGAAAGTTGCACCACTAAATTGTAGCTTGAAGTTTGCCCATATATGCCTCACACAATACCTTTTGTCTGCATAAGGCACCACCTGCTCCATAGCTTCTAGTAAACCCTATTTAAAAAAATAAAACCAAGGCCTTTAGAATAATGAATCTTTAGAATAACAGAAAAATAAATGCAATGTTTAGAAGTATACCTTTTGCCTATCAGACATAAAGGTAAAACCAAGGTCTTGATTTTCATCCTTCAAGGCTTTCATTAAACTCTCTAAGAACCACACCCAAGTGTGTGTGTTCTCAATCTCAACTGTTGCCCAGGCAATAGGATATATGTTATTATTGCCATCTTTACCAACTACAACTAGTATTTGACCAGGATAAGGGCCTTTGAGATGGCACCCATCAACTCCAATCAGTGGTCTGCAGCCTGACAGGAAACCTCTTGCCATAGGTGCAAGGCAAATGAACATTCTCAGGGATTGAGGAGGCTCAGGCTGGTCAACTCCTTCTACTACAACATTGCACACAGTACCAGGGCTATACTTAATGATAGCCTTCCTATAGTCCCAAACTTTAGCATACTGCTCTGCTGCTGATCCATATATCAGCAACTTAGCCCTAGCCCTAGCCATCTAAGCCTTATTGTATGTAATTTCAATGCTAGTGTCACCTAGCACCCTCCTCGTAAAGCTCTTTATTTTCCAGCCTGGATCACTTCTCCAATCCTCAAGGTACTTCTCAGCTAAAAATTCAGTAGTTAGGTTTAAATTGCTCCTAACTCTGAAATACTTGTGCTTAAAATTCAGACTCTTAATCTTCCAATAGTCTTGGTTCACAGACCTCCTTGCAACTACCCTAAAGTGACATCTTCTCCCCCCTACACAAGTACACTTAGGTAGCTTACACTTCTTAGAATTCCACTTGCACTGACACCTCCTTCTGCACTGAATAGTTACTTTGGTACTGTCATTGTGCAAATACCAATACTCATACCTATTCTGAATAGCATGAACCCTTAAAACTCTCCTCAGAATTTTTTTGTTCTGGAACTTTAGACCTTTGACCAATTCAATGGGTTTTTTGAAGTCAGTATGTGGATGGAAAGTTGGGCAATTGTCTTTCTCCTCATCAGAACCTCTAGGGCTATCCAACTCCTCAGAGTCAGATGTAAACTCTCTCTCTACAGTAACCTCATTTCTCAACAGTTCACTCTCAAGGTTGTACTCAGGGAGCTGCAACTCTTTATCACTGTCATCTTGCACACATTATAAACTAGCATTCACTTCAGCTAACATCTTGCCCACACTGTCATCTAGATCTTGAAACTCCCCCTCCTCAAAATCCCCCTCTTCTTCCCCAACTTCCCACTCTATGGTAGTATTAGAGTTTGATGAATCAGATCCAAAGTCTGATTCCAAGTCCACCTCACTCTTACATTTCTTCTTCCTTTTCCCTTTTGCTTTTCCCTTTTTCTTCTTCCCTGTTTGCCTAGAAGTACCTTCCTCTTCACCCAATTTGTTCTTCCCTTTCACACTGTCAGAGAACAGTTTCTTTTTGGTGGTGGTGTTCTCAGTATGCTCATCAACCCCGTCTACCCCTTTGCTGGTTTTTTCTGCCTCCTCTTTGTCTTTAATTGCCAACTACTGCTTAAACCTAGGGCTCCTCCTCACTTCACTGGGCTTAGGTTTGACTTTTGTTTTTTGGGTGGGTTGTACAATACTCACTTCAGGGCTAGTACAATAAACTATAACAACCTTATCCTTGTTTATTGTCTCTAGCAAGCCTTGGACATCACTGTCACTCACAATCTCCTTTTTCCCACTTGACCAAGTCCTCCCCTTTATCTTATACCAAACATTGAACAGCCTTGGCACATGCATATCTAACTTCACAAAGCCCCAAATGCAAGATTCCCTAACAAAGTTCACAGACATCTCACTAACTTTACACTTGTACCTCCAATATTCAAAGCCACCCTCATACCCACATAATGTCTTCCCCTTTATTTTTTTGTTCACAAACACCCCCCTAGTCTAACCTTAACAGCTACATAATCAACATCAGCAACAACCTGTTCATTGTATAAAGCAAAATTATGCACTTTCAACACAATTCACATGCACAAAAAATGCAACTTTGTTACACATAGCAGTAGTAAACAATTCGCCTAATTCACTCTCCTAAGTACATCCCTAATTAAATAATTCAACAACAATTACAGTAATAGAATACATAACTCAATCAAATACACAAACAACCCTAACTTTCCACATAATTGCAAATATACCATCAACAACCAACAACCTTCAACAGTAAACACAAACAACAAAATTGCTTACCTCTTTCGACGCCATTGCACTGAGCTATTGTCAGGTTCCTCACCTAAGCTCCTGGTCCCCAGTAAACAGCAAAAGATGGCGACTTTTTTGCAATTAAACAACCCCACTTCAAGCAATTACTCTAGATTAATTCCTGTTGCAAGTACAATTAGGGTTTTAATGTCGAATTTAGGGTTCTGAATTGAACAATGCACAACAATTTATGAAGAAAGGGGGAATTCGCTGAAAAAAGGAGTGAAATTTGATTGTAGAATAGGGTTAGTTGGGAGAATTGAATGAGAAACAGAGTGAAAGACAGTGAAGTCGAGAGAAAAGGGAAAAAAAAGGGAAATAACTAAACTGGGCCCCACAAGCTAAAAAACCACCGGATTTTCAAATTGGGTGGGAATCTGAGCAAAAAATTAATTTAATGGGTGGTATTTTAAAATAAAATTTTTTTGGGTGGTTAGTTAGAAATTCAACACATTTTTGGGTGGTTTTTTTGAAAATTATCCTTTTCTTTATCTTATTTTCCTTTAATTTTCTTTTCTTTTATTTCTTTTTCTTTTTCTTCTTTCTTTTCTTTCCCCTTCATCCTTCCCGTAAAAACAAGCAGCCCCACCCCACTGCTGTCTGGCCAGCCTCATCGCAAAAATTTTCCCACACAAGAGGTTAGTCTTACTTTTCTTTTCTCTTTATTTTCTTTATCTTATTTTCCTTTAATTTTCTTTTCTTTTATTTCTTTTTCTTTTTCTTCTTTCTTTTCTTTCCCCTTCATCCTTCCCGTAAAAACAAGAAGCCCCACCCCCAGTTGTCCGGCCAGCCACCTGCTGTCGCCGGCGACCTGCCGGTGGTCGCCCAAACTGCACCGCCGCACCACCTTTCTTCCTCCCTTCTCTCTCCTCTTGTTTTAATTATTGTTCTAATAATTTATAATTTGGGTTTTTGATTTTAATTGTTTAAATATGATTAGTATGTTTTATAATTATGTTTTGATAATTAAAGATTGTGAATTTTAGAGTGTGAAGTGTTTTAATTTCAGATTTTATAAAGCATTGAAAGTTAGGGTTTTTATTATTAAAGTATTGATTTTTAGGGCTCTAACTTGCAATTAATTTGGGGGTTTTATATACCCATTGATTAGAAGTATTAATCAAGCTTAAAGATTGAATCTTTATGGAGTTTTGATGAGTTTTTAATTAAACTATAATGCTGGAAATTTTGCCCAAAGTACTACTTTTGATGGTTTTATGAAAAGGATTTAATTACCCAATAAAGAAGAGTTTAATTAGGGGTTTTTAAATAAATTTTCTGATTATTTTAAGTAGTCTAAAGTGAGTTTAAGTTGCTGAAAATTGTGTATACAAGGGTAATTAATTTAGTATTATTGTCCCTTTATGTAGGAGACTTGATTCGGGAATTGTTGTAGTGTTTTCGGCCACTTTAAGGGCTTTATTGAGGTACGTTTGTGTACTTAGCATAGTTATGTTGATGAAGTAGCATGCTAAATGTGTTTGATTAATTAAAAATAGTATCATGCTAGGTTTAGAATGGAAATTTGTGATTTGGATGTTATTAGTGATTGAATTGAGAAGCATGATTTACTTGTGATGAGTTATTGAATGGAAATTAATAGTTTGGAATATTATTTATGAACCAGATGTTTATTTATGGCTTGATAGAGAGCATGTTTAATCAAACTAATTGTTTAATTATGTTTGGAATATTGAAAAGGAATTTTATTATGGTTCATATAATTTTTATTGATGCTTTAAGCATGGAGAAGGAGCTATATAAGTTTCTATGTACACGAGGAATAAATTGTATGTTGGTGCCTTTGTGCACTTAAGGTGTTTATTACACCGAGGGATAGGATTTTTGGCGCTTTATGCGTTTAAGGTTTCTTTGACACTGAGGTAGAATTAAAAAGGGTTCAACATTAAATATTATGTGGTTACTAAATATTCTAGAATTAAATTGGTATGTTTGTTGATTGAATAATTATTGATGATTGAATAGTTATGCTTCGAGAGTCATCACCAAGTCTAATTATATGTAAATAACGTAAAGTGAAAGAGATTACGCACCAAAACTCTTGGAACGTATATACCTTGAGTATGAACATATGGGGGGAGTTATGTGACTTTATATTTGATCATAACTTCTAACGGAGTACATGAGGCTGTATATTCCTTTTTATTATTATTATGCGCTGGAATTCCGCCACCTATGTGTGGCACAGGTTTTTCGCTGGCACGGTTAGCTCCCGTGTCAGTTAACCTCAATTTATTGGGGGAGGTATAGTTGGAAACCCGTTCGATGCGTAATCAACGCTAAATGAATTATTTAGTGTCTAGTTAAAGTGTCTTGTTGATTTTTGTGTGTGCTTGTAAACAGGTGCATTGAGGTAAGTGTGTGTTGATAGGTGAAAGCATGTTAGTGTGTTTAATTACGCTTATGTACTCAGCTCTGCTGATTGTGTGTGTTTGTGTGTTTGGCCATGTCTTTATCTTGGCCCTATGATGACCCATTTTTAATGGAGAGTAGTGGGGACAAGTGGAGATAATCTTTTCAGGTGTTGAAGCATATTCATGACGGGGTGAGTGAAGAGCGAATCATGCTAGTTTCTATTAGTTGTGATGCGGTTTATTGCTTTAAAATATTATATTATGTTACGCGTATGAGACTAACGCAAAGGTTTTCGTAATTTAATTGGTTTTGATAAGGGCCTTCAATGGTTCCAAGTTGTAGGTTGATTTTATTTGACTTCGTTTGACTTTGGTTTTAACTTTACTTTCGTTTGGTTGACTTTTAAGTTGACTCGTTTTGAATGGTTTTGATTTAAGTCTTCCGCTGTGTGTCTTTGATAATTGCCTTAGCCGTTCTCACGGTGGCGGTAATGTCTTAGATATTCCTAAATCGTATTTTAAAGAGTAAAATAGGTATTTTTAAAGGAAAGGAATTTCTAGGGTGTTACAAATACGACTTTATCCTGTCACAGGTGCAATAAGGTAAGTTGTGTGATAATAGGTGAAAGCATGCTAGTGTGTTTTGTTTACGCTTATGTTCTCAGCATTGCTGATTGTGTGTTTGTATGTTTGTTTGACCTTGTCTTTACTTTGGCCTACGATGACCTTTTCTAATGGTGAGTAGTGGTAACAAGTAGAGGGGAGCTTTTCAGGTGATGAAGCATATTCATGATGGACATGAGTGAAGAGCGAATCATGCTTAGTTTCCATAAGACTATATATGATGTGATTATTTCTTTATTGATCATATTATTATTAAGCTTGTGAGTCTAACGCAATGGTTTTAAAGTTTATTTGGTTCTAATAAGGGCCTACAATGGTTCCAAGTTGTAGGTTGTTTTTCGTTTCACTTTACTTTCATTAGGTTGACTTTTACGTTGACTTATTTTGAATGGCTTTAAAGATAGTCTTCCGCTGTGTGTCTTTTGTAATTGCCATAGTCGTTTTCAAAGAGGCGTAATGTCTTAGATCTTCCTATTTTAACTTTTTTTAAAAAAAGGCAAATGGGTATTTCAAAGAAAAGTAATTTCTAGTGTGTTACATATGCCCCACCACGACACGATCGCCGGTGAGCTCAGTTTATTTTAGAAATGGGCTTTGACCTTATCCAAGTTATCTGGGTCGGGTAAACTGGGTGGTGGGCTTTTGGGGTGAAGAGGGAAGAGGAAAAGAAATGATGATAATAATGGGAGGAGGATGAGGGTAGTTTTGGTATGTCAATAGTTAATTATGATTCTGGTGAGCAATATGAGGATGGCAATGGAAATACTGTTCTGGTGCATAATGAGGATAACACGTAGTAAGAATGATGATGATTACGATGACGATTTGGTAAGTTTAGTTGCAACTTTGATGGGAATTTTTCGAATTTGAACACTTATAGTATAGTGACAAGTGGTGGTGATAGTAATGGGAAGGAGAAGGGGAAGAGGAAGGGGTCGCCGGTAAAAAAATTGATGGCGGGGAGGCGGAGGAGAAAGAAGCTTTATGACCGCCTTTATATGCTTAGGTCTGTTGTGCCTAAGATTAGTAAGGTGAGGTTTTCTAGCTCACATACTACTCTTATGTGTGGATTGTTGATAATCTGTGTTTTTTGGGGTTCTTTGAATCTTTGTCATGCATAATACGTTTGTTTTTTATCATTAGCTTTATCGCTTTAAATGTTTACTTTTTGTTGTGAAGAATGGTTGAAAATTGATCTATTTTTTCATCAAAACATGTACATGATTGCTTTATTACTTTGTGTTTTATGGTTCTTTATCCAACGAAACTTCCATATAAATTGATAAATGGGCCTGGGCCATACTAGTCGTAAGTGTCCACTTTATATGACAAAGGAGGTTCCACCTCAAAATCATATATATGGAAATGAGGGGAGTAGCTCCTTAGCCTTATGAAGTGGACACAAATATCTCTTTTCTTCAATGTGGGATACACATTCCAATACACCTCTTCACTTTTTTACTTTTTCAATGTGGAAAAACACTTTCACTCTCATGTGGGTTTTCTTATGGGTTCAACATTCTCCCTCATATGTGAGTTGTCCATAATATACTAGCCCAGATCACAACTTAACCCAACCTGGCTCTGATAAACAGGTTTGGGCCACACTCGTCATAAGTGTCCACTTTATACGACCAATGAGGTTCCACCTCAAAGCCATATGGCAATGAGGGGAGTAGCCCCTTAGTCTTATAAAGTGGACACCACTTTCTCTTTTGTTCAATGTACACATTCTAATATACTTGTTCATTTTTTCACTCTTTCAATGTGGGACAACACTTTATCTCACATGTTGGTTTTCTTATGGGCTCAATGAAAGTTGAGCTTTAAAAGAAAGGATTCATGATATTATTGTGACTTTTTTATTTCATTTAATGATAGTGGTGTAATGGTCTTTAAAACTATGAGTCAACTGAAAGTTTGGCTGGTTTTAGATGGGTTAACCGAGTAACTTGTCATTAAGAGTAAGAATAACTGAATAAGTAATGCAAAAGAATTAATGGTTTTACATTGTATTTGAAAGACATCTCTTTCAAATACCTAAATCTTTCCGGTGTTTGAAAGTTAGAAGGAAGATGATAGTTCAATTCTCCCCTCCCTTTGCCTTCCCTCCACGTACCATTTGTCATCCAAACACAAATGTTTTTGTTTAGTAATCATAGATAGAAGGGAAAGTGAGTATAAACATGGACCTTGTCTTTATATCTTATGTTATATAATCCTTATGAAATTGTAGTATTTGCAAACTGTTAATTGATGTTTCTCCTACTCAAAATCATGATACTTCAATTCTCACAAGGGTCCCTTTAAGTTACCATCAGAGAAATGGATAATAATTACTTTGATACCCATATTAAGTCCATTTTATATATACTCACCGGTGATTTTGTTGATTTAAGACCCTTTCTAGAAATTTACCTAAGGAACTTATGTTTTCCTTTCCTTTTTCTACCCATTGATTTCGAGAGCTGATGATGTGAACAGTTGATCAAGTTTCATGTCATTGTGTGACTTGTAAGTATTACCGGTGGTTTTGGACTATTAGGCTTTGTTATCACATGTATACAGAAACGTTGTATATTCCGTTGTATATATTATATAAATAACACAAATAAATAACATTATAAAGATTTTCTGACCTAGGGGAACTTTATCATAAATTAAGTTCTAAGTAAATTGAAGATCTTCCTCCCAAAGTATTAGTGTCTATGGCTTAATAATAGTTGATATCCATTTTACAAGCTTTGTCTTGACTCCTAACTAGTAATTTGTTCCTTGCCTTTTGGTATTATATTTAAGAATACAAATTTGGTGGAATCACAATTTATCCTATTTATCTCAAAAATTCTTGAAACTCTTTGTATGGAATATTTGTCAAAGTGTTCGCAGGATATGATTAAGAATCCAGACTTTAACTTCCATCCTAGGTGTGAGAAACTTAGGATTACTCATGTAATGTTTACAGATGATTTGTTGCTTTTTACTAGGGCTAATCTGAGATCTATCAAGCTTCTCTTTAAGGTTTCTAAAAGTTTTCTTATGCCTCTGAGTTCTACAAATCTGGACAAAATTGATGCATATTTTGGGGGTATTTTGGAGCAGGAGAAATCTGAGCTTCAGCAAGTTTGGGAATGGCTAATGGTTCCTTGCCTTTTAAGTACCTTGGTGTTTCTATTTCTTCTAAAAAGCTCACTATCCATGAGTGTAGTGCCAAACATCTATCTTATGCTGGCAGATAACAACTGATTAAAAGTGTTCTTTTTGGTATTCAAGCCTTTTGGGCTAAGATTTTCATTTTACCAAAGAAAGTCATAAGAGAAATGGAGTCCAGATTTAGACGCTTTTTGTGGACTGGGAAGAGTAATAACCCCACTAAGAAAGCCTTGGCTGCTTGAAAATTCTTATGTTTACCTAAGTCTTGTAGGGGTTAGAACATTGCTTCCCTAGAAGAATGGAATAAGGCAGCTATAGCTAAGGTTCTATGGGATCTTGCAAGCAAATATGATAACCTTTAGGTAAAATGGGTTCACATCTATTATTTTTCAGGTATGGATATGTAGACTGCCCCTATTCCTAAGAAAGCTTCTAAGATTTTGAAGAAGATCCTTGCATCTAGAGATTTTATGAATGATAGTGGTGGTTGAGATAATGTCATTGTCAATGGAAAAATGCAAATTAGGAAGCTATATAGTGTCATTAAGCCCCAGGGCCAGAGTTCCTTGGAAGAGAATTATTTGCAACAACCAGGCTTCTCCAAAGAACATTTTTGTAACCTGGCTTTCTCTTTTAAGGGAAACTGGTCTTCAATGCTGCAAATTCTGGGTTTTACTAGATATGTTCTCAGTTTTTTCTGATGAATAGAAATGGATTGCTAGATATTGCAGGAAGACTTATGCAAGAAGCAGAATGGTATTTATGTATTTCTCTGAAACAGTCTATTGTATTTGGCTATAGAGAAATACTTTGATGTTTACTAGAAACTGCAAAATATCTTTGTGATTTGATTAAGGATATTATTTTCCTTGTTGCTTGTAGATGTAATAGTGCTGAAAGATTTTTATTATATTCTGTTTAGGATCTTTGTCTGGTCCTGGTGCTTAGTACCCTTCCTAGAAGGTGCCTAGGTTCCTGAGTCTAGTAGTTTTGTTTCTAGTTCTACCTAGAATCCTTCCTAGAAGGTGGCTAGGTTTGAATTTGGAACTGTTTTTGGGTTTTTTTTGGCCTTTGTGGTCTTTTGGTGTTTGGGGTTTGTTACAAATTAGCTTTTATAGGGTGTAACTCTATTCTTCGGTAATAAAATCTTTATTTACCAAAAAAAAAAACAATTATCTAACATATTAGGAGCATTGACATCTAGAGTTTGCTTAACTTGTGATTTGTGGCAAGCATTTACTGTAAATGCATATTTTACTCTTACTGCCCATTTCGTGGATAATACTTAAAAATTGCGATCAAAAGTTCTAAATTTTCACCATTTTTCTCCTCCTCACAATGGCTATAGTTGCTTAGAGAAGGGGGTATTGACATGAATATTTTCCTATCACAGTTGATAATGCTAGTAGTATGAATGTTATGGTTGATAAGCTTCAAAATGATTTAGGGCTCTTTCTTCTTTGCCCATGGATGGTATGTACTTTCATATTAGATGTTCAGCACACATTTTGAATTTAATTATGAAAGAAGGTTTGAGTGTTATTGATGAACCTATTATTAAACTTCGTGAGCTTGTGAAGTATATTTCATACTCTAACGGAAGGAAAATTAAGTTTTAACAATGTGTAATAGCATCTAATTCTTTTTTTAAGTCGAAGTTAAGAACGGATACACCTACCAGATAGAATTCTGCCTATTTAATGCTTCAAAGAGCATGAACAGCTGAAACCCCTTTGAGTTTGTTTGCTACCATATAGCATAACTTTGAGTTTGTTCTTTCAACAAGTGATTGGTAGTCCATACAATCTATATGTGACTTTCTTGAGCCGTTTTTTGAGACTACTAAACTCTATTTTGGTTCTGATTACCTTACTGCTAACCATTATTTTGCCAATATTGTTAGTATTGAGAAGCTTTTAATTGATGCACATTTTCATGACAATCTTAAGATAGGAAAATTTGTCAAAATTTATACAAACTTTGAGCGATCCGCTAAAAACAAGTCAAACTTTTAATTATTTCTAAATAATAAAAACTTTACGGGATATGTGCTTTAAACGAGTTATTTTACCTACAACGTATTTAGCCGGTTAATTTTGTTATTTATCTTATGAAGTTGTTTACTAGTTTTTAAAAAAATAATACAATGTCACGTGTTCCATATAACCTATTCATGAGATAACTAATCGATTTTAACTTGTTTAAAGCGGATAACCCTTAAAGTTTGTATTATTAAAAAATAATTAAAAGTTTGACTTGTTTTTGGCGGATTGCTCAAAGTTTGTATTATTTTTGACAATTTTTCCCGTAAGATAAGGGAAATGGCAATGAAGATGCACAAGAAATTGGAAAAGTATTGGTCTGATTAGTCCATGATTTTGTCTTTTGCTGTAATGTTGGACCCTCATCACAAGTTTGATTTTGTGAAGACCTTGTATGGTATATTATATGTTGATGATGGTATTGATGAGTCTGGAAGTAAGGCACAAGCAGTTTATTTGGAATTTGTTGCATTGTATAATTGCTATGCTAAATTTGCTACACCATGTTTGTCATCGTCATCATCCTTATGAAGTACATCAACATCCCTTCTGCCTCTTGCATTCGTGGACCATTTAAGATCAGCAACATTTCTGATATTTTTTTTCTTATTTAATATCAATTTACATTACTACGTTCCTTTAAAAATTAATTTTAATTATCTATTTTTACAGCATTTTGATGAAAATGTCGCTAAGCATAGAATCGGCGGTAAAGCATCTGAAATTGATTCATAAATGAATTTGCCACTAAGGCCTCGAGTTCCAAATGAGAATTTTGATATACTCAATTATTGGAAAGAACAATTAGTTTCATTTCTGATCCTCGCCCAAATGGCAAGAGATATTTTAGCCATTCCCATAACTTCAGTTGCTTCCGAATCATCTTTTAATATGGGTGGTCGAATCTTGAATAAGTGGAGCGAAATTGTCTTTCAGCACCACATGTTGAGGTTTTGATTACTTCTAAAAATTGGTTAGTTGATTATGATGATGAAGAAGAAGAGGATGAAGGTAATGAAGTTAGTGTCGAAATTATATTTTCTTCCTAATTATGGTAAGTACAAATTTTTATTTATTTTGACTAATTTTTTTTAATAATTTTTTTTCTACATCTTATAACTCTTTTTATTTTTTCACAAATAGGATTCGATGGACTAGTGATGGCTAGTTGAAGACGTTGTACTTAAAATTAAACGTTGTTTGGATTGCTATGTTTTGATTGGTGTTGTACCTCTAAGGCTCTAATTAGAGGTTGTCTTTTGGGTTGTTATTCAATATTTTGTCACCACTATTGGGTTGATATCCATATAGACATCTTAATACTTCTTTTCTATTTCTTTTTTATTTATTATATTTATTGTTACGACTTTATTCATAAAACAAACAAAATAAATGAGTATCTAGTAACTTATAATAATATATTAACTTTGAGCATTGTGCAAATTTTAGTTAATCATACATGTATAACCTTTGATACTATAACTTTTGCATGTATTTGTTAAATTAAGAATAACTTTTTAGAAATGGTGTATTTCAGTGGGTAACATAAACCACCTTGGTGTGTTACAACATATAAGTTTAATTCTACATATTAGATTTTCGGCCCTTTGTTTATAATTACTTTGGATACACTGTATGTTATGTGTATTATAGTTTTCCAAAAAAAAAAAAAAAAAAAGTACTTGTTTGAAAATTTGTAACATATGTTATTATGTTGTATATATATCTATTAACCATAAGTCCACACTTCACATCAAAGACATGTAATATTAGGCTACTAGCTAGTGTAATTATTGTATGAAAACATAATTATATTTTTAGTACTAGTACAAGTACAATTTCATTTTCAAAAGTATAATACAAAATAGAAGTAAGTAGATTAAAATAAAAGTGTAAAGTTCCGCTATTTCTATTAACGATAAATTTAATAACATGTTCAAATTAACTTTTAATCAAAATTGAAATCCATGTCCACTTTAAGTTAAAATAATATCAACGCGGGTCAATATAAGTTAATTTAACGACCTGGGTAAAATTTGATTACATGTCACTAAGCAGATTACTATGATTCAGGTAAGTAGTAAGTTATGTTAGGTGTTTATTATTAAAAACTTAATTAAGTCGAGTATTATTTCGGGTTCAGGTTATTAACAGGTCAGGTCAAATCGGTTGTCGGTCAATATCTATTTGGGTCGATAACAAGTTATAATCAATTTCAGGTTCAAAACAAGTCGGATAATAATCGGGTTCGGATCATAATCAAGTCGAGTTAATCGGTTTTCGGTTATGATCAAGTTGATTACAAGTTCGGTTTCAAGTCATAAAGTATCAAGTCTATTGATGAGTGTCAATTATATCACTCATTTGGTTCTCTTTAGGGTGGATTTAATGCTATTTTATAGCTCTTTTCTTTAATTTTTCCTTAATTTTACTCTTTATTTCTTTAGTTTGCATTTTATTAGTTGAATTTCTATTTTTATGCATTTCTTGGTTTATTTTGCTATTTTCTCTTTTATTTGCTTGTTTTCTTTCATTTTTCAGGTTATGGTCGCTATCCAAAGATTCCCGAGGCCCCTTCACAAGTTTGGCATTAATTAGGATGCCTAATGTTCTCCATTTGAAGCTTAAGCATAGAGAAGTGCAAGTTCCTTTAGACCTTAGGTCGTGCATTCAAGTCGTGCGGGAACGAATTCTCGTGTTAAACACACAATCTTGGAGTTTTAAAACTGCCATGTCTCGTGTTTATCAAGAGCATCGAGTGGAACACACGAGGAGCATCGAATTGATGGCGAAAGGGGCTACCCTGTTCCCAAGCGCGGGCGCACGCAACTATGGCGCGGCTGTGCGGCCTGGTGGCGCGGGCGCACCTCTCTCGGGTGTGGGCGCACCTCTCTTGGGCGCGGACGCACCTCTTTAGGTCTCTGTTTCGTACCCAGTCTTGTGCGGCCGCTCTCCCCCTTGTAGTTTGTCGCGCCTGTACGGGTCTATTTTGGACGATCTAACTAATTTTTCTTTGTTAATTTTACTATATATAGATTTTCCTTCTATTTTTAGAGAGGGAGAATTAGAGAGAGTTTTTTTTTAGAATTAGAATAGAATTAGGTTAGATTTTGTAGAGAGAAAAACTATAGTTTGTAGAAGTTCTTGATTAATGATTGAAGATTGATGATTCTAAGTGTTTTCTCCATTGATTTGAAGCAAGTTTGTAAGGATTTCTTTACTTTATTGCAATCTTTAGTTTTTAATTTCAATTACTTTGTTAATTATTCAAGTTGATTTATTTTATCTTGATTAATATGATGATGATGATGAATTTGTTGTTTAGCTTAGTTTTGATATTGATTTCCATGAATTGTGAGTAGTTTTCTTTCTAGGGGAATGGTGAAGCATATATGAGTAATGGATTTATGCTAATTGGGGGAAATTGATGAAGTTGATGTTGTGATTAAATTGGTTGATTGATTATGTGGATGTATGTGTTTAATTTAGGAGTGATCAACCTAAATACTCGCACTAGATTACATTGTAAGATCACATTGATACGGACAATTGATTTGTGGCTCGCATTTGTCGATTGAGTTGGTTTGTGAAGTTCCTAGCTAGAGTCTCTCGTAGTTGGCACTAGTTTGACCTCTAGAAGATTAGCCTACCATACTCTCTTGATTGCTTAATTGATTTTCCCTCGCAACACTCGACTTAGTCATCTCCAATCCCAATTAGTTGAATTCATTGCAAGTATATGTCGATCCTAAACCCTAGTGTTTGATATATTTGATTTCATTTCTATGGCTTGATTGATTTAGAATATACACACCTTACTTCACTACTTCGAGATAGATTAGATTTTTTTTTTTTTTTTTGGTTTGGTAAATAAGATTTTATTACCAAAGAGAGAAAGTTACAACTTACAAGAGCTAAGTTATAACTACCACCAGAACACCACAAGACCTGAAAAACAGGCCAACCCCCAAAAACCAGTTCTAGATCCAACCTAGCCACCATCTAGGAAGGGTTCTAGGAAGGGCCTAGAAAAAACTAGACTCAGATTTCCAGCCACCTTCTAGAAAGGGTTCTGGAAACCAGGACCAGACAACAACACTAGCAGTAAACTACAAGGCAACCAACCCAAAAAAACCATCAAAAAAACAACCAGAAGTAGACAGACCTGCAAACTAACCAACAAAACAACAAAAGCCTAAACAAAGGTTTTCTATTAGACTCAAGGCATCTACAAGCAAAATTCAGGGTCAGCAACAAGGCAGCAGCAGACCCAAACCCCTGAACCAGCTGCCAAAACAACAGTGACCAAAGCTCAGAACAATAGCACTAGCAGACCACCAGAGCAGAAACACTAGCAGCCACCCTGAACACAACACCAGACCAAAGGCAGCAACAAACTGCAACAACAACAAAAACAGCAGCTTCAAAACAGAAACAGAAAACTGCAGCAGCAACCAGAACAGTACACAGACTGAACAGCAACACAACACCAGCACCAGAACAGAATCAGAGCTGCAACAAGACAGCAACAGAAATTACAACAGATCAGCAGACAGCATACAGGATGCAGAAGCAGCAAACAACAACACAGACTGCTGAAGCAGCAAACAACAACACAGAATGCAGAAGCAGCAAATAGCAACACAGAGTGCAGACGCAGCTGAAACAAGAAACAACAGCAACAAGAAACAACAGCAACACAGAATACACAATAGAGCAGCAACAGTAGCCCAACAACAGCCAAAACCAATCAAAGCAGGCTGCTGCCCAGCTGCCACCCAACCAGAACACACAAAAACACCAGACAACTGCAACACCAAATTAATGAATTAAAAGCAGCTTTCTGTCTGTTCATGTACACCTAATAGCAACATGATAGATAATGTCATGAAAAACAGTATCTTCAGGTTTACAGTCACCCGTAAACATCAAACTATTCCTCTGCAGCCATATACTGTAAATAGCCTCAGCAAAACACATAGAGTATACTCTACCCTTGCTGCTAGATTTCCTGCAATTCATTGTGAAAAGGTTGAACTGCTTTTTTAACATCAAGAAGCTTCAAAATCTGTTCCCAAATAGTCTTAGAGTAAGGGCAGCAGAAGAACAAGTGAGAGACAGATTCACAAGTATTCTGGCAGAAAAAGCAAATAGGATCACAACTTGTATTCCACTTAACAATTCTGTCCTTAGTGGCAAGTTTGTCAAGCAAAGCTAACCAAGTAATGAAAATACTCTTAGGAGTAGATTGGTTGTTGCAAATAATTCTTTTCCACCCTACTTTAGGAGCCTGAGGTCGAATCCGGGCATATAGTTTAGCAATACTCATTTTACCATTTTTCCAAATAGAGGACCAGCCACCAATATCATCAATAATATCTCTGTAAGTCAAGATTTTCTTCAAAACCCATGAGCATTTCTTGGGAATAGTGGCAGTCCAAATATTCCTATTGTTGAAATAATAGGTATGCACCCATTTCACCCACATATTGTAAGATTTGTGAGCAAGATCCCACAGAATCTTGCAAATAGCGGCTTTATTCCAATCGCCGAGAGAGGTAATATTCCAGCCACCAAAAACCTTAGGAAGAGTCATATGATGCCAGGAGACAGGGACCTTTTTTGCATAAGTGTTCTTCCCAGTCCAAAGGAAAACCCTGAACTTGGCTTCAATTTTCCTAAGAATCTTCTTAGGAAGAATGAAAATCTAAGCCCAATAAGCCTGAATACCAAAGAGAACACTTTTGATAAGCTGTAACCTGCCAGCATAAGACAAGTGTCTAGAAGTCCAGCAATCAATCCTAGCAGTAACCCTTTCAACCAAAGGCCTACACTAAGCAATAGTAAGCTTTTTAGAAGACAAGGGCACCCCAAGATATTTAAAAGGCAAACTACCTCTACTCATACCAAGAACAGTTTGCAGCTGATCTTTATCAGAATCAGGGATACCTCCAAAATAAACCTCACTCTTACTTAAATTAGCTACCAGACCAGAAGCACAAGAAAATTTCTGGAAAGCCTGTAAGAGAAGCTAAATAGAGGTGGAATCAGCCCTAGAGAAGAGGAGAAGATCATCAGCAAACATCATATGGGTAATACCTAACTTCTCACATCTAGGATGAAAATTGAAATTAGGATTCCCAGTTATTTCCTTAAGGCACCTAGAGAGGTACTCCATACAAAGAGCAAAAAGAAAAGGAGACATATGATCTCCTTGCCTAAGGCCTTTTTTTGCTGAAAAAGGTTTAGCAGAAAAGCCATTAACCATCACAGAATAAGAGACAGAGCAGACATAAGTCATAATCCATTTCACAACAGAATGAGGGAAACCAAGCTCTTCTAGAACAGTCTGCAGAAAAGGCCATTCAACAGAGTCATATGCCTTTCTCAAGTCAATCTTGATCATGCATCTAGGAGAAACAAACTTATGAGAGTAGCCTTTGATCAATTCAGTAGCCAAACGAATATTGTCACCAATGTGCTTACCCGGGATAAACCCAGCTTGAGCATCATTAATAACAGTCCCCACCACTTTAGAAATCCTGTTTGTGAGAACTTTGGAGATCAGCTTGTACAACATGGTACAACAAGCAATAGGCCTAAACTCTCTAACATAAGAAGGATGCTGAACCTTAGGCACTAAGGTGATTGTCGTACAATTCCACTACTTAGCAATGACACTAGTCTCAAAGAAAGAGAAGATAGCAGTATAGATATCAGTTTTGATCATAGGCCAAGCCTTTTTGAAGAAAATAGCATTAAAACCATCGATTCCCGGCGCCTTATCATCACCAATCTGAGCTAGAGCACTATCAATCTTAGAAGTAGTAACCACAGAAGACAAAATATCAATAGAACAAGAGCTGAGTTGAGAACCTATCCTAAAAGTGGCTAAATAAACAGCAGGGAGAGAGCTAGCACTAGAACCAAGGAGCCCTTTATAGAATCCCACAATCTCATTTTCAATAAGATCAGGATCTTTCAAATGGAAATCATCTTCAGTAAAGATAGAATCAATTCTATTTCTACCTTGCCTGTGCTTCATAACAGAAAAGAAGTAGTGAGAATTTGAATCCCCTAGCTTAATCCAATCAACCATAGATTTCTGCTTATAAATGGACTCTTGGATATTCATCTAATTCTTCACCATAGAAACAGCTTCAACCTCTTTAACATGAAGGTCAGAATTAGAATAATCTACAGCAAGCTGGTCCTGAATGGCTTTCAAAGTGGCAAGAGCCACATCCACTTTCTCATCAACATTAGCAAAATACTTAGTGTTCAGATCTTTCAGATTCTTTTTGACAGATTTCAAATTCTGCCAAATAGTAACCAGATCTTTCAGATTTCAAATTCTTTTTGATAGATTAGCTTTAGCATTAGCATTCACCTCCCATTCCTAGTTGTTCGACCCTCGACTTACTCCTATGCTAGTTATAATTAAGGGTGTGTTAAGAGATTACAAATTTTGTTTGGCCGAGGGAAGATTAGTCCAACAACCTAGTCTCAACCCTTGATTAAAATGGTGCCATTGTCGGGGAATGGCGTAGTTGTTTGCTATTGTTGTTGAGTCTATTTTACTAAAATTTCGAAAATACAAAAAGATTTTTCTTTTTTGGCTACATTTGTAGCCGTGTTATTAATATTTTCCTTTGAGTTTGTGTGTGCAAGTTAACATGGGAGAAGTCCCAAGGGTTACATTGAAGGAATTGGGTACTCCGGGTGCATACAAGTATGAGAGTGGGATTGCTCAATTATTAATCCCAAATAGTGATTTTAAAATCAAGCCGACAATGATAACTTTTATTGAAAGGCGGCAATATAGTGGAGGAACAAATGAAATTCCACTCAATCATCTTAAGTAGTTCGAAAAATATTGTAACACGATTAAGGTGAGTGGTGTAGCGCAAGAATTTATAAGACTCAAGCTATTTCCTTTCTCACTAATTGGAAGAGCTCAAGAGTGGCTAGAGAAGGAAGTGACGCCTAATTCTTTGAGAACTTGGGATGAAGTCACCAAGGAATTTCTTTCCCGTTTCTTCCCTCGGACGAAAACAGCGGAGATTAGATCATGATTCAAAGTTCAAGCAAAGGACTAGTGAAAGCCCCTATGAAGCATGGGAGAGGTATAAGGATTATCAAAGAGAGTGTCCTCACCATGGAATCCCCACTTACCAAATCATTCAAATATTTTATGGTGGTTTGAGTCCTCAAGGGAGGTCAGGTCTTGATGCCGGAGCTGGAGGCCCAATCATGAACAAGACGGTGGAAGAGGTTGTGGATGTGATAGATGATGTGGTGAAGAACTACATGGATTGGCATGAAGTTGAGATAGAGTCGACAAGAAAAAATGGCTCAATTGATTAACTCAACGCCATCAACAATTTGTCCACACTACTTTCAGACTTAGGGAAAGAGGTGGTTTCTATCAAGGCTAAGCTTGAGAATGCTTCTTCACAAGCTCAAACTTTTCCTTCCCAATTCTCGGGAAAAGGTACATCTTCTTACTCTAACCCTCTTTTCGCTTCTTGTTGCATGAATAGAGAATGCTTGGTTTTTGATTTATGTGGAAAGAGTGATCATGATGCTTCCATTTGCCCAAATGCTTTTTGTGATGGATACGATGACTATGATGGGAATAGGAATTATCATCACCAAAGAAACTTTGATAATTATAATCAAGGGAACAATTATAAGAACGAAGGTTTTCGTGGTAACTTTGACAACCATGGTTATAATGATCAAAGTCAAGGCCAAGTATATGGGGATCATAACCAATGTTATGGTAACTATAATCAAAATTTCGTCCAAAATCATAACCAATGTTATGGGTAATTGGAGTAACCAAAGTGGGGGAAATTTTCAAAACAATGCCCTAAAAGGTCCCTCACCCGAATTACTCCAAAGACCCAAGGGCAAGGTGATAATTCCTACGATCAACTATCTCATTCTATGAGTAGGCTAGAGAATGTCATGGTAGATCAAGTCAAGAAATTGAATGATTACATATCATCTAGTAGCAAAATGTTTCATGATTTGTTAAATCATGGTAAGATGCTTGAGACCCAAGTCATTCAACTAGCCAACACCTCGAAAGAGCATGACACCCTTTCTTCTTTACCTTCACAAGGAATTAATCCTAAGGAACCGGTTTGTTCTATTACCACTAGGAGTGGTAGGGTCCTTGAGAGTGAGGTGTCTAAGAAGAGTGATGCGAAAGAGAGTCTAATTGAGAATGATAGAGATGAGAGCCCTTTAGTTGAGTAAGTTGTTAAGGAACAAGTTGGGAAGGTGAAAGAGAAAGAAAAAGAAGTTTACAAACCCAAACTTCCTTACCCCAAAAAGCTCAATAGGCACAAGTGGGATGAACAATCTGGAGAATTTATCGAGATTCTTAAGAAAATTCATCTTTCTATTCCTTTCACCGAAGTCTTGGAACAAATGTCTAACTATTCTAAGTTTCTTAAGGAAATTTTGAGCGGTAAGAGAGATTGCAATATGGTGGAACCAGTGAGTTTGGGGGAGTGTTGTAGTGGCTTTATCCATAATGACTTGCCCCCAAATATGAAAGATCCCGGAAATTTCTCCATCCCTTGCAATATTAAAGGAAAATTATTCCAAAATGCCCTTTTTGATCTTGGTGCTAGTGTTAGCATCATGCCTTATTCCGTCTTCAAGAGACTTAAGATAGGTGAGCTCCTTCCAACCAACTTGAACCTTCAATTGAAGTTCCCCAAAGGTAGAGTTGAGGATGTCCCCCTTGAGATAGGAGATTTTACTATCCCCGTTGATTTCATTGTGTTAGAGATTGCGGAAGATGATCATATTCCTATCATTTTAGGGAGACCCTTTTTAGCTACTTCGGGAGCTTTGATAGATGTTAAGGGAGGTCGTATTACTTTGAGAGTTGGTAAAAATGAGTAAAGTTTTGAGCTAAAACCAATGCATGAGTCCTTGTCCCTTATGAAAGGAATAATATGTGTTAATTCCCCTCGCTCCATTGATAATGTTTGTGTGATTAATTCTTCAACTAACGATGTTCATGAGATTTTTGATGATGTACTTGTGAGTTTTGATTGAATGAAAGTTAGTGAAGAGAAAAAGGAGTTTTCAAAGGATATGGTCGAAGAGGTAATTAAAATTCCGCATTGGTTTGAGCTTTGTCCTCAAGAGGAGGAGGATGATTCCATGGATGTAGATGGTGTGAAATCGTCTACAAAAAGAACAAGGTCGCAAAGAAAGCAAGAGCTTTAAGGAAGAAGAGAATGAGATTGAAGTTCAAAATGAGAAGGTTATTTTTAAAGTTCAAGCAAGTGAAGTCTTATTAAGCAACAACGAGAGGTTGCTTAAAAATGAAGGAGAAGTTGTTCTATCCGCTACCTTGGATAAGATGGTGTTCTTTTATCCTCCATGATTTGGAGGAAGGGTCGAGCTTAGGATCGTAAGCAAGTGCTTCCCGGGAGGCAACCCGAAGATTTCTAACCTTTTCTTTTGATTTCTATTTTCTTAATTTTCTTTCTTTTATTTTCTTTTCTTCACTTGTTTTTCTTTTTGATTTATATGGTTAACTCATGGAAATGGATTAATTCAAATGAGCACGAGCAATGGATAGGTGTTTTGCTGTTTTGATGTGATATATATTCGATTTTATCGAATTTTAAGGTAAAAGGGGTAAAAAAATGTTAGTGAGGTAAGATAGGGAAATTGTGCTAAAATTTGAAGAAATTTTGAACTTGGTGAGTTCATTGTGTTGCTATCATTATTTTAGGGATGTTGAACCCACAATAATCATGTATGGAAATTTCCATATTTCGTTGGGTTTAATAGCTCCGTGATGATATTTAACGAAGAGCCCACAAATAAAAGCACTGAGGAAGTAAAAACAGAAGAAAAAGAGAAATTAGGTTGGCGTGGGCGCACCATGCATAAGCACGGGCGCGCTGCCAGGTCGCGCGGCCGCACACTCTTGCAGCCCGGCCTTTATTTTCTTCTTTTCCTTTATTTTCCTCATTTTCACCTTTTCCCTATCAACACTTGAACGCATCCTCTACTCCATCACACAACCGCACATACGCTATCTCACTCCCATCAAAATTTCATCAAATAATCAACCAAATTTCATTCAAAAATCATCAAATCCTCCTACATTTTCATCATACTCAACAAAGAATTCACTACTTTCATCCATAACAATATCCAATCTCTCTCCTCTATTGTTGAAGCAAAATTGGGGTTTTTTGTTCTTGAGGGAATTGGTGGCCAAATCTTGTTCAATCTTGCTCCTTGTATGGTATAATCATCTTCTTTACTCTTAATTGCATTATTATATCATATAGTTGCAAGTATTAGATTGTTCATGGTTGTGAATAGTAGTAGTATGAATTTTGGTGATTTTGTTAATTGATGTTGAATTTTGGATGATTATTTATGTTGTTTAATTTGTTGATTATTATTGCCTCACATTGTGTTGTTTGATGTTTTTGTAGCTTATTTGAGCATGTTTGTTGAGAATTGGTGAAGTTGAAGTTTTGGTAGTATGGTAGTATGATATTGGTTCGTTGAGCATTGGTTATTGGTTTCATTGTGATTGGTGATTGGTTGGAAATCAATTATTTATTTGAATTGGTGGTGATTGTGTAAATTTGAGATTTTTTTATTTTGGTAGTGAGTTGTTGATTGGCGGTGTTGGTAAAGGAGTGTGATTGAGACATCTTGAAGTGTTGGTTGGTGTTTTTTGTGGTGTATTGTGATCAGATTTTTGAGCTAATATCTTCAGGAGATCACCATGTCTAAACACATAAAAAGTCTTTCAAGAAACAAAAGACCAAAGTAACCATTGAAAAACCTACTCCTACCCCCTCTACCTTACAACCTCGCCAACCTACCCTATTCTCAAATTACGAATCATCTACCCAATACAAAAAGAAAGGTTCACCAAACTAAAAGATAACCGTTCCCTTAAACCTTCCCGACATTACTTCCAACCGGATATGATCAAGTTGGGAATTGATGAAGATCTAAGGGAATTTCTCAACAACCTTCGTATGGGATCATTCGTGAGCCGTAGCATCCGTACTTATGTTCAACCTACTTTGGATTTTTTGGCTACGTCTGATCTTGTTGTAGTTGAGGAAGGTTACTACCGAGTTCGATTTCAACTCTTCAACATCCATTTTGATCAATCTCTTGAGTTCAATGCGGCTCTTGACTTTGATCTGAATTTGGATATTTTGGATCCCGAGCTCTTTTTCAATAATGAGTATGATCAAAACTCATGGTGGGATGACATTTCAGAGTGTCGTGACTTTGTGACCCGGTATGCTAAGATTAGTAAGGTGTACCAACCATGTCTCCGAGTTCTCCATCGGCTTTTGGGGTAATCGGTATTCCCGAAGCAAGAGTTGGGAAAGATGAGTCAGTTAGAGCTTTGGATTCTTTGGGTGGCTACTCGTGAGAAGTATCGTGGTCGCTTAAATTTAGGGTACACCTTTATGACGCATCGCCAAGGATTGCAAGATAGGGAATCTGGCGAGATTCCATGTGGTAGCATGGTCACAAGGCTAGTGACCAACCTTGAGCTTGGTCACTATTTTCTGTCTTGAACTCCGGTGGGAGATGTTGATTCTCTCTACCTCGACATCAAGCAATTGAAACAAATTCAGTTTTTAGCAAAGAACAATGATGACGAGGTGTTTGATTGGCTTAGGGATAAAAAGCATTGGTGCTATCTCCCTAATCCCTCCTTGAATTCTCTCCATCGTGAGAATGTGCCTAATATTTGGCATGTGCCTAAAAGTCACCTCCCTCCCTACTATGATAATAATGAAGAGATAAATGAAGAAGAAGAGCCACCGCAACAACAACAACATCAACAACAACATCAACATCAAGAACAACAACACCGATATACTAGCTCCGACTTGGATGCCCTTAGTGCTCAAATAAAGGGCATGAAAATCCGGTTGGAGGGTATGTGCGATCAAGACTTTGAGGCCCTCTACTCTCAAATGAGGGGAATTTCGGAGATGCAACAAGGTATGTTTCTCCAACAACAACAATTATATGATGCGGGTGTTAACCGGGGAGACATCACTCCCCCGGTTAACTACCCTTACTTTCCACCCCAACATGGTCCTATACCATATTTTGGGGGTAATGGGGTACCTACGTACCCATATTGGCAAGGACCCTCGAGGTCCAACACACTCGCTCATTCCCCGATGAGCACGGTAACTATGATTACCGTGTTCCCGGTGGGAGCGACTAAAGGGGTGATCCAAACTACCCCTATGTGCACCTCGAGCACCCACTACCGCTCGCCTTGCCCGAGAAATTCACTCCCCTAGCCCCTTTTCAACAAGATAACTTTAGGGGGAACTATGGTTGGCCACCCAGTTACACCGGGGGACGGGATCCTTATGGTCCCCCATCCGGGTTTTCCTATGATGGGGATGGCAAAGATGGCTCCGGGCCGAGTGATAGTGGTAGCTAGTTCCCTCATTTTTGTGTCTTTTGCCTCCTTTCCTTATCTTATGTATGCTTGCTTTGTATTGATGGGATGTTGAGATGTATCTATGATTAGCTTGGGGGAACTTAAATTTTTTAGGGGTTTGTCTTGGTGGCTAATTTGTTGTTGAAGCTTACCTTGTTTTCTTTCGCCTCTTTGTATGATGGTCTCTATCTTAATCTCTCTTTGATGGTGTTTGTTTTTCTTGCCTATTTCTCTCATTCCTGATCTTGTTGTTGTGATGATTTTTCCTTGATGATGATGCATGTTAATGCTCCCACATATCCAAAACCCTTGAATCCAAATCCTATTGAATCCAAAATTTGTAGCTTAGTGTTAGTTGCTAGATTAATAAGTAGTTTCCTTTAGCTTATTTTCTTTGTAGTTTATTTCTTATTAGTTTACTTTTCCTCTTTTCTTGATAGCTTAGTTTAGCTTATTTTTTCTAATTAGTTTCTTTCCTTTTCACTTTTCTTTCTTTTATTTTGTTTTGAAGTTACTAACCGTTTTCTTTGTCTATAGTTCTATTTTCTATTTTTGTTCTCACATGGCTTTGATGATAATGGTTTGTTTCTTGGAGCTTCATGAGGTGGTTGGTTCTTCACCTTCCTATTTTAGCATTACTTGGAAGCTCGGTGAGATCCTTCTTATTTTCTTTCTTTTATTCCTTTTATTTTCTTGGATGCATAGTTTAGGATTAGTTTTAGGAGAAGTTGAATGGTTCGAGGATGGATGCTTGTAACACCTAGAGTGTTTGGGATCATTGGAGATGTTGTCAATTGATCACTTGTTTGATGATTGGGAATTATGTGTTATACTTGCATTTTCGTTCCTTTCTTTATTTTCCTACTCTTCCTCTATCTATGTTTTTCTTTTTCTCTTTTCTTTTCTTTTATTTTTCTTTCTTCTTGATTTTGGTTTGTAGTATGTTTTGAGGCTTTATTTGTCACTTTTTGTTTTTCTTTTGAATTAGACTACATACAACCGATTTTTGCTTTTGAATGAATATCTTCCTAAGTGGTAGGAGTATGCACGGTTTGAGAATATGCTTGGTTGACTCTTGGATATATGTATGCTAAGGTAACATGTCTAAGAACTAGGGGGATCATGAAACCAGATTCTACTTGTTTGTGGCATGTTGGTAGTTGCTTTCTATAGTCGATTTGACACTTATAGTGAGTTTTTGCTACATCCATGTGAGCTTCATCATTTTTCAAGCCTTCTACATATCTTGCATGAGCGACATGGATCCTTGACTATTGCGTACCTAATCTTGAATCTTGACTCATAATTCTCAAACACGAGACCGAACCATCTAGGGAGGACAAAGGCATCTTTTGGGGTGGTATTTTTCTTTTCTAAGATACTTTTCTTTATTTTTAGTTCATTGGGTTTACATTTGCCTTCTTGCTAACCATTTGAGCCTTTTCCCTTATTTTCAAGTCACATCTCTAGAATTTTGAGCCTTTTGTTTCTTTTTGTTCCATTTTTGGTTTTTGTGAAGAAAATGATCATGTTCTTGGAGTTTGTGGTATACGTGTTTGGATATTGGTTCCTTTTGTAAGCAAGCTTGTGTTTTGTGTATATTTTGTGAATAATGGCAAATGTATGATTGAAAAAGCCGTCCAAAGTTAAAAAAAGGCAAGGACATAATTAATGCAAAGTTGTAAGAGTCGCCCATAGTTAAAAGAGGCGAGGACAATTGCTTTGAGAAAAATGAAAACAACAAAAACAAAAATAAAAAAGTGAAAATAAGAAATTTCAAAAATATTTTGATGTGAATTATTCTCCCTTTCTAAGCATTGAGGACAATGCATCATTTAAGCTTGGGGAAGAAGCGTTTATGCTTTTTGTATATATGTTTGTGAGTATAGCTTTGAATAAGCTTAGGGGTGTTAGTTTGTTTTTGTTTGGTGACTACTTGATTGTGATTCTAAGAAAGGCGCCTTCTTTGCTTATCTATTAGGGATACCACCAAATTTTTAAATTTTAGCCTACCCTCACCCTTTTGCCCTTACATTACAACCATTGGGAAAGACCTTTTGACCTAGAGGTTGAGTCACATATCGAGGGAGGGCATTATGAGTTAAAGCCAAAATAGAAGGCATGTAAAGTCAAGACGTCGAGTAGCCCAAAAGTATGTTCTTTTCTGGCTCCTTCGAGGAGCTATTGAGATGCTCATTAGAGGGAGATTTGAGACTATAGGGAGAATGCGGTAAGATCGAATGGGATGAAGGTGGCTTGTGATAACTAGTTCTCTACGCGTAGCATATTCTATGTTTCAATTAATCTCGGATATCTTGGAACGTGCATACCCCTATTTTCTTAAGAAAGATGTTTATTCATTTGAAGTGTAGTCATTTTGTAAAGTCCAATTCGTAAAGGTTTCAATTTTGATTTTCTTACTTTTTATTTTACTCTTTTTGGTTTGTGTAGGGAATATTTCAAGAATTATCCCTAGCTTGAACCCCAGTGTGATCATACACTAAAGTACGGTGGCGTCCAAAGGGAAAGAAGATAGAGCAAAAGAGTCGCCAACAAGTTTTTTTAGGAACTTGTAAACCGTTCACGAGGTGAAGGTTACACCCCTTAACGAACCAAGAGATCGTTAGCTCCAATAGGTCTTGAACCATGACTGGTAGTTCGGGGATGAAGGTACAAATCCAACTTAAAAGAGATTGAACCCGCCCTAATAATAGGCCTCTACTTTATTCTGGTCTTATTCATGTGCGCTTTATGACTAACATGCAATCAATAGGATTAACCCTAAACCTGTTTAATCTATGTTGGTTGAATATCAATGCACAAATAAAACTATTATTGGAGATCACTTGAATTATAATCATATTAACCCTAAACAAGATTATTAATTATCTTATTAAGCGTGATTACAAGTACAAATTCCCTTTAAACACGCATAAAAGGTGTGATCAAGCAATAACAATAAATATAAAGCAACATAATAATCATAATAATAATCATAATCATGTTAAAGCATAACATTAATAGCAAGATCCTAGGCATGATACTAACAAGATTAATAACAAACCCTAGCATGTCGCTAAGTATTAAAAAATCAAAGCTTTAGCCCTAACATGATACTAACATGCTACTAGGAAAGAAAATAGGAAGCATCATAGAAATCATAATTGATATAAGCAAATCACCCTAAATATCATATTTAAAAAAAAGCATCCTAACATGATTCTAGGAATCAAAATAACAATCCAAGCATGATTTCTATACCATAAAATCAATAAATCAAGTAAAGAACTTACTTGGATGCCTCGTATCTCTTTCTAATAACAAAATACACACGTTAGTAATTTCAAGGAAAATAATAAAACAACAATCAAATTAAATAATAATTGAAAGAGAGATTTGGGACCAAACCCTCGGAAATTAAAACCTTTCACGCCTAGGGCGAAGGCAACTTCGAATATGGCTAGGTGTATCTAAGTCTTGCGAATGCGGAATTTTGTATTTTGAGAAAAGCTAGTTTAGAAGAGAGAGAGAGAGAGAGAGAGAGAGTAATAATAAAGAATTTCTTGATGAGAGTTGGTGAATGAAAACGGAGTTTTTAGAAGACTATTTATAGAGAAAATCAGCCAAAAAGATAAAAAATTGAAACAGAGTTCTGACGCGTAAAACGAGGTTAGCGCTAGACGCTGACATTAGCGCCAGGCGCCAAGCTTAGCGTTAGGCGCTAATGCTGGCGTTTGGCGCTAACTTAATTATTGACGTGTATTCTAAAATCAGATAGAAATTGTCATACAGGAGGATAAAATCGTATTTTTCTCAAAAACATTCTTTTATTCTGATTAAAACTCTAAAATGTCAACAAAAGTCAATTTATCAATGATAATTGAATTAGAAATGAAAAGAACCTTCTAGAAGAATCTAGAAGACTTAAAACATTCCTAATTGCATTAGGAATGATAAATCCATATTAGGCCCTCCCCTAGATCATTGGGCCGCATATAAGGCTCAAACTAGGCCCATTTTAGTAATTTGGCCATAACTTCCTCAATATTCATCGGAATTGGGCTTATAATATATCGTCGGAAAGTTCTTTTCAAGCCCTATCCAACTACACTACTATTGGACCCATATCATGGACCAAACAAACTGGATTGGCTCTATTCTTGAAATAGGTTTTCAAAAACAGAAAGAAGAGAAAAGAAATTAAAACTACCCACAACACTAAACTTTCCACACTTTCACTTCATTTGATTATGATTCGACGTGAAAGGTACTCATCACTGGGTTTGGTTTTGGGGAGACGCAAATGGGTGTCTACAGAAGCCCCCACTTTGACTGAGTTTGGAGAAACGCGAGTTTCGAAAACAAAAGTCAAAGTATTGATAGGGACGGAGAATGATTCAGAATGTTCTGCGATCCTGAATAATTCTTGTAATGCCGATACCTACAAACTAGCGTTAGTTAAACAGAAAAAAGAGTTAAGAAACGCGCATCTTGCACCGTCGAGCACACGTCTCTGAAGTATCCGATTTGCTGCTGTATTACTGTTTTGACGACCTCCTGCAAGCTAGGGAATGCCATCCTGCTTGAAAACTGCTACACTTGTAACTGCCTCTAATTTCCTCCTTGATAATCTTCCACAAGCCAAAGAACACTATCGAAGATTGCTTCGCTTGAAACGATCCTCTTCCACTTTGTGACCATCTTCCACATCTTAGGGAACACAATCTAAGACAACTTCGCTTAAAATCACCTTCAGTTTTTTATGACAACTCTCCGCAAGCTAGGCAATGCTGCCGAAGATATCCTCGCTTGTGGCTACCCTCATTTATTGCGATAATTTTTCAAAGAAAATTACCAAGACCTCCGCTTGTCGATCTTTAAAAAGTTAGCTTGAACTTTGCTTCTACTATGCCTATACGTCGGCGCTTCTGTTATGAACCAGTATGTCGGTGCCTTGCTGAATTATAAACCAGTATGTCGGCGCCTTTTGCGATGAGCCAATGCTTAGGCGCTTTAAGCTAAGTGAGACGATCTTTCATCAGGTTGATCACTTTATGTAATCAAAGCCGATTACTAAAAATCGTGTCAAATTTCTTAGAGGGGCTAACTAGCGTACCAAGGAACCCAAAATATATTGCAAGAGGTTGGAACAACCGTACTGAGTGGCTGGACGTTCTAGCGTCGTTGAAAGAACGTTGGCGCCGCTTATCTGGCTGTAGCGCCAGAGGCTAGAGCTAGCGCCAGGCGCTAAAGCTTATCGACTGACGCCAAGGTCTGACGCTTGACGCTAGAGTCGGGTTTTCCTTAAATTCCCTTCTCTTCTTCATTTCCGCTGTTGTTGTTCGCGTTTCTTGCTCAAGAATTCTCAGAACTTCTATTCACTCGTTCTTGCTCGTTTCTCAACTAAATTCGCTCAAATTTGTTGCAAATCAAAGCTTATTCCATCCATTTTCCCGATCTATGTAAGTTTATTCCAAACTCACACTGGTTTTAATGAATTTTTCATGCATTTATCCACAAATTTCTTGAAAATTCAAAATTAGAATTGCTTAATTCACTTTGTTTATCAAATTTTATGCCATAAAATTGCTTGATTATGTTTATATATTGCCTTGGGATTAATTTGAGACTTGTTTGACTCAATTTGGTGAAGAAATGAACAAATCACCATTGTTGAACCTCTTAAGGTCGGGAAAACAATGTGGCTTCTTCTTGATGTTTTTGCTAGAAATTCTTGTCCAATTTGTCACAATAATTACTATAGTATTGCAAGAAATTGTTTGATTGCTTGAAAATGCCGTATATGCTCAATTTGAATTTGCTGCTGTTGTTCGCGTTTCTTGCTCAAGAATTCTCAGAACTTCTATTCACTCTGTTTTTTTTTTTTTTATTTTTTTTATTTTTTATTTTTTTACAAACATTGTAACATGCGACTAGGAGAACCTTAGATACCATAGAACCTTAATTTATGATAATTCTGCACAATGTAGCATGGCTAGACATCGAGGCTCTGGTTCACGGTCCCGAGACGTTCGACGGGAGCACGAGCCCATAGAGGACGATGCTGAAGCGTCCACTTCGCTCAACCGAATCCCTGAGTGGGATGAGAGGACCTTGTACTTCTCTCCCGTCCACCATATCTCTTAGAGAGTGAGACGGCGCATCACGATTGGGAGGACACGTTGTCATGGTTACGGTTGTGACGGCTTGGGCGATCAGTACAAGATATACATCGCCAGAGACGATCTGACGAGACTTCTATGGGAGTCTTGCGGGCTTACTGCACTTTTCGAGACCTCCGAGGCCATGATTGCCTCTACCGGGGGTCACCATGTAATCCGTGCTCTGGTGGAGTCCTTTTAGGACACCACCAACACTTTCCACTTCCCCAGGGTGAGATGATGGTCACTCCTACCGACTTCAGTCTCATCACGGGACTGGAGTTTAGCTTTGTGGCACTGTCGTTCGATAGCGGGATTGACGTCTTTTCTCCTGAGGTCGATGAGCTGTAGGGTCCGATTACTATTCAGGCTCGAGCTAAGGTAGAGTCGACTCAGTTCAGTGCTAGGGGGATTCGCCGCTCGACTCTAGCATCGACTTTTGACGATGGTGCGACTACCCGAGAGCAGCAGGTGCGCATCTTTGCACTTATCTTACTGTCAGGGACGTTCTCGCCTGACAAGGGTAGTAGGGTGCTGCTTTACTACCTTCCCGCTGTCCGTGATCTTCATCGGATCATGACTTACGACTAGGCAAGCTTGGCCTATGCTGATTTCATCCGAGCGTTGCGGGACTCTTGTCGGCATCGATCCTTCGCGAGAAACGTTGCTTTATCCGGCTTTTGGAGGGTCGTAGAGGTATACTTTATTCCCTATAAAGTTTAGCTCTATAATTTAGTTAGCACTTGCTGATAAATTTTGCTTCTTGTGGATCTGGTTCTACGAGTACTTCCCCTCAGCTGCGCCGGCGAGAACGTCGCCGCGCAGGCTTCAAGTTAGTGCATCCCGGGGCAACCGTCGTGTGGGGATGTACACTTCCTATATCCGAGATTGGATCATCACGGTATGATTCTTTTCTTATTTGACATTTTTGTGATGCCTTAGCTAGATTCTTGCTTGATAGACGCTCTTTGCAGGAGCCTCAGGTGTTGTACCGACTGTGGGTCGACTTGGCAGTTCCTGGGCTAGCCGCGCAGTATTCTGCTAAGCGTTGCTATTTCTTAGGGACTTACGGAGCAGCTGCGTATCTTGGAGAGAGGGTTTCTATTCAGCATTCTATAGATACCTTTGTCGTTCCTGCTCCTCCACCACGTCACATGTTTAACGCCACGAGGTTGGTGAGCATGTCGGAGGGAGCTGGTACCCCTTGGCGATCTTACACAATCTCTGGGCAATGCAATGGGGAGGAGCTACTGCTGTTGTTAGCTCCAGCTCCTGTAACTGCTGAGGATGTGGCGATATGATTTTCAACTTTTACCTTAAGTTAAGCAGCCCCCAAGTGATGCTTCGCTGATTTTGTTTTGCCTTGTTAGGATGATCCTGCTGAGTTCGTGCCACCCCGTATGTCCATCCACTATCAGGGGACATATGGGTCGATTGAGGAGATGATTCCTCCGGCTCCTGAGGGCGAGCGCTTTATGGAGCGGTCGATTCCTCGTCACCAGACTCGGGTAAGCTTGTTTATTTGCAACTTTAATCCATATATATTATGCATGTTTACTAACTTATTTCTTTGACAGTTCTCACGCGAGGTGGTCTCGGCGATGGCACAATGCATAGATGCCTTCCGTAGCCAGCTCGTTTGGATGAGGAACGTGGCTACCTGCCATCGAGACGACGCTGTTCAGGAGGTAGCTTCCCTTCTTATGTTTTTATATTACCGCTTCTATTTTACCTGATCTGATTTTAATTTCTTTTGCAGGGTCAGCCCATTCCTTCTCGTACCCGCACGAGACCTGAGGTGCAAAGGGATCCGGCGAGGTCTAGCTCAAGACGTTGTCGCACTGGTTCGGGAGGTCGGGGCAGTCGTTCTTAGGCTGCTCGTACCGAGGCGGTAGAGGGCTCAGGTTCTTCATCTGATGGAGCACATGTCGCGCCGGTAGTCTAGGGAGAGGCTACCTCGGCTCTTAAAGGTGGTGGGATGTACGAGGTCGGCTTGTCATCGCAGCAGCCTCCGCAGCCTTAGCCTCAGGCTGATCTTGGGTGGACGGGTCCCGTGTTGAGTTTTCCTTCTCCCGAGGAGACTGGAGCTGGAGCCGGAGCTGGTGGAGAGGTTACTCCTTGTACGACGCAGTTTTATGAGATAATTGGTGTACATCCCCCGGTGCCATAGTTTGTTCCTGTGCTTTTTATTATTTTATTTTGAGTTTGTATAGAACTTTGCCTTTTATTAGACTCATTATTTATTCATCATTTATCGTGTTTTTTTTTTATTATTATTATTATGTGCATATTTGTGTGTGAAATGAATCGTGAAAAATGATTTTGCGCAAAAAATTCCGTCATTTTTATTATTGATGGAGGGTATCCGACTTTCTCCCCCAAAAAAGAAAAAATGAAAAATAAAAGTTGAATAAAAAATATTGGATTTATAAAAACTTGGAAGTTAGTCTAAATAAAATCCGAAAAATAATATAATTAATATAATAGTTATAATAATTAAGAGGGAGGAATAGATGAATTTTTAGAAAAAGATAAGGAAATTGTAAAGTCATTAGCAGACTCGAATCAAGTAAAAAACGCGGTTTTTTAGGAAGCGCTTAAGATGAGACATATTAGCGCCAGCTGGCGCCACGCGTTTTGGTGTAGCACAAGGCGCTACACTTAGCGTTTGGTGCTAGGCTCTAGCGTCAGGCGCCAATAGTTGGCTTCTGGCGCTAAAGAGCGCTGACTCCGAATCCTTCCTGGATTAAATCTGCTCCGATTTTGTGTATAAATAGCCCTCTACCTAGCCGATTTTCTTCATAATTTCAACAAATAAAATATTTCTTAGCTTTTAGAAAAATAACATCATGTCTTTAGTCTCCAAAAGTTTTACCTAATACACTCATGAATGGTGTCGGTCTCTTAATGCCAAGGGGAGAAAAGAGTTAGATGTGTTTCACTTGGGGGGTATTTATGGTGTCAAAGGGGTAGATTTTGATTCAGCTTTTATGCATACCGCTCTAGAATATTAGGATGTAGATACTCATTGCTTTAGAATAGGGTATGATGAAATTAGCCCTTTGCCGGAAGAATTTGATGCTATTTTAGGCTTCCTTGCGCTAGATCTTGTAGTAATCCCTAGAATAAATGAATATTATTATAAGGATTTTGAACGCTTCTTCAATTTAAAAGACAGAGATCTAACAAAAATAGTAGTTGGTATCATAGTTAATTTGAAAGAATTTGCTCGCCATTATTTTGATAGACCTTATTGTGAATCTTTCCATGTTTATAGAAGAAGGGATTTCCTCTTTTGCATGCTTAATCAAATTTTTCTTACTAGTGGTAAAAATAATGAGGGTCAATCAATTATATCCACTGTTTTAGAACAAATTGAATCTGGGAGAAATCTAATGCCCTTAATAGTTGGAGAGACTATGCTTAGTCTTGATGAATTAAAGAAAAATCCAAAAGAACCTTTTCGGGGCTCTCCAATTTTATTACAGGTAGAAAAATAATATTTTTAATCACATAAATCAAAAATATATTTTTTTATAGTAATAATAATTTATTTTCATTGCAATTTTTATAGATGTGGCTAACGGAAAGACTGGAATTAATTAGCCCTGCGGACAACATTGAGAAGTATACTCCAAATCGCTTCATGGGAAGGAAGAAACGCTTCTCTAAGATGGGGCGCCATGAATGGAAGAAGGTCTTCGAGTCTTGTAATTTTTCCATCAAGTGGGTCATCCCTTGGTGGAAGATAAAAAAGATGGTTGGTGTCAACAAGAAGCCTTTCTGTCGTCTTCCAAGCTTGTCCCGTATGTCTTTTTATTATTCCTGCAGGGTAAAAAGACAATACGACCTGCTTCAGTCTATTCCTTCCGTTGATCTTCGTCGTCCCTACGAGTTCCCTGTCTCCTAGGAAGTAGACAAATTTGATGCTTATTGGAGCGTTAGACCTTTATGGGAAGTAATTACCCAAAAGGTTCCTCCTTCCTTGCCCAATGATGTGAAAAAGTGGCTTTCGAAGAAACTTTTAAAGGACGTGAAGAAAAATCAGAGTAAAACTGATGTGAAGAGTCGTCTCGGTGACAAAGTGATTCCTTTTAAGGAATGCTTGGGTGAAGGATCGAGCTCAAAACACTTATAATGCCTAGGAAGAAGAGTACTGCGAAAGATAAAGGAAAAAGGAAAGCTGACACTACAGAAAAGAAAGCTTGGGTAGAAAAGAAGCATGGGGTCCTAGCTGAGGGGGAAACTATTTACTCCAAGATTGAATGTAGGTCCTCTAAAGGATGCCTACTAGCTAAGGTTATGGATGAGGAAGAAGATGCAGACAAGAATTGGAAAAGGGCTAAGAAAGAGAAAGAAGATTGAGATCATTGCTTAATTTCCAATTATTAGACGTAGTTTTAAAATTTAAAGTTAATTTATTTAAGATTTATTTAAATTCCATCAATAATGTAATTTATTTTATTAATGAAATTTCAGCTTTTTAATTAAATTATTTACTTTAAATTTATTTTTATTAAAGCAATGAAAATCGAAGAATTAATTTTCCAGAAATTTTTTTTCGGGTACGGAAGTCGAAAATTTTCCGAAAAACGCCGAAATAATCCCAGATATTTAACTGTAAATTGGCGCCACAATTCTACAACTGGCGCCGGCTGCGGCAGTCTGGCGTCAGGCGATTGATACCATCGTCTGGCGCTAACGTTCATCGGCTGGTGCCAGAATCTTTTCTGTGACGCCGATGTTTCGTCGATCTTCTGTTGAATTTTTTATTAAGTTTGGGATGCGAGATTTTTAAAAATAAAGTGGCCGCACCCGTAAAGGGTTGCCTACGTATCCTTTCTTAAGGAATCAGGCCAAACGTAGCTCTCTTGAGTATCCTACTCAAGTGATTATGGGTAGTATTTCTTAAGTTGGTCAAGATTTTTCATGTTCAAGAACTCATTGCCATCCATATCAGTTAATTTTGCTGCACCTCCTGACAGGATTGTTTTGACAATGTAGGGTCCGGACCAATTAGGTCTGAATTTTCCCCTTGGATCAAAAACATTTTTCCTTAATGCTTTTAACACCAAGTCTCCTACTTTGATGTATCGTGTCTTGACCTTCTTATTAAAATGCCTAGCCATACGTGTTTGGTAACATTGAGTGTGATGTAGAGATTCTAGTCGTTTTTCGTCGAGTAGAATTAACTCTTCATATCTTGCCCTAGTCCATTCAACTTCATCGAGTTTACTTTCTAATGCAATGCGTAAAGATGGAATCTCTAGTTCTACAGGTTGTACAACATCCATTCCATAAACCAAGGAAAATGGCGTATTTCCTTTTGATGTGCGAATTGACATGCAGTAACCCCACAATGCGAAGTGAAGTTTGTCAGGCCAATCTTTGTAATTTTCCGTCATTTTCTCGATGATAGTTTTTAGATTTTTATTAGCTGCTTCGACTGCTCCATTTGCTTGAGGCCTATAAGGGGAAGAATGATGATGTTGAATGCCATATTTTTTTAGCAATTCTTCACATTCGGCTTGAAAGTGAGTTCCATTTTCACTTAACATTTCATGTGGGACTCCGTATCTACAAATAATATTTCTCTCGATAAAGAGTGCTACATGTTTTGCAGTGAGTTTAGCGTATGATTGCGCTTCGACCCACTTTCTGAAGTAATCAATTGCCACTAGGATATATTCGTGGCCTCCTGTTCCTGGGAGAGTGATTTTGCCGATGATGTCAATTTCCCATGTAGAGAACGGCCATGGGGACGTGTAGGTGTAGAGCAAAGATGGAGGAAAGTGTTGTAAATTGGCATAGATTTGGCACTTAGGGCATCTTTTTACGTATTGATGGCAATCTCTATTCATTGTAGTTCAATAATATCCTTCTCGCATTATATTTTGGACTAACATTTTACCATTTACGTGAGTTCCATAAATTCCTTCATGGACTATTTTCATTGCTCTTTGGGCATCCTTTTTTCCTACACATAAGAGAGCTCTACCCTTAAGTACCCTTTAATGTAACTCGTTGTCTATGAATACATATTGGGAAGCCAAGAGCCTTAATACTCGTTTTGCTCTTTTGTCAACATGGGGAGGGTATTCTCCTTTGGTGACATAGTTGAGTATATCCGTATACCACGGTTCTTCTTCTTCTTCTTCTTCTTCTTCTTCTTCTTCTTCTTCTTCTTCTTCTTCTTCTTCTTCTTCTTCTTCTTCGTCTTGGACTACTTCATCATCTTCTATAGCTTGAATATATGTTGGTTTGTGCCTTTTTTCTATAGTTAGAAGCATTTGCTCGATTTCCGTGGGAATCCTAACCATCGAGGCTAGTCTTGCCAAGGCATCAGCAAATTGATTTTCTTCTCTAGGTAGATATGTGTATTCTACCTTCTCTAACTGATTAGTAAGGGTTTCCAGATAGGTTTGGTAAGGGGCTAGACTTTCGCTCCTTACTTTCCACCTTTTGGATATTTGATTGATGATTAATGAAGAGTCTCCGAATATCCGTAACTTTTTTACTCCCAATGCCAAAGCTGTTTCAAGGCCTACCACGCATGCTTCGTATTCAGCAGCGTTGTTGGTAACGTCGAAATCAAGCTTTATGGAGATTGGAACATTCTCTTCTTTAGGCGATACTAGTATTACCCAAACGCCACATCCCTTTTGGTTTGAAGCTCCGTCGAAGTATAAGGTCCAAGTATCATCTTCCGTGACCATTAAGTCTTCATCTGGAAACTCATTGTCGTGTATTGGCGTCGAGTCTTCTATTGGAAAGTCCGCTAGAAATTCTGACACCACAAATCCTTTGATAGATTTTTGCGGCATGAACCTTACATCAAACTGGGCTAAATTGACTATCCATCTCGATATGTGCCCATTGAGTGTAGATTTATTGAATAGATACTTGAGTGGATCTAACCAGGAGACTACAAAGACTGTATGCACTAGCATATAATGTCTTAACTTGGTCGTGGCCCACACCAAGGCGAGGCACAATTTTTCAAGTGGTGTATAACGTGCTTCATATTCGAGCATTTTCTTACTTAGATAGTAGATCGCATTTTCTTTGCCTTCTACTTCTTGTGCTAGCACAGCGCCCATTGTCTCTTTGGTAATTGTTAAATATAGCCTAAGAGGTATTCCCGGAAGTGCTGGTGCTAATACGGGAGGATTTGCGAGATATGCTTTGATCTTTTCATAGGCTTTTTGACACTCGTCATCCCATATTTCTGGTACATTCTTCTTAAGCTTTTTAAAGATTGGTTCACATATCGTTGTCAATTTTGATATGAACCTACTTATGTATTGCAACCGGCCAATAAATCCTCGAATCTGCTTCTTGGTTTTGAGCGGTGGCATTGACATGATTTCCTTGATCTTGGTTGGGTCTATCTCTATTCCTCTAGAGCTTATGACATAACCTAAAAGCTTGCCTGAGGTGACTCCAAAATCACACTTAGACGGGTTCAACCTCATATTATATTTTCTTAGCCTTTCGAAAAATTTTCTTAAGGCTACTTGATGGCCTGAGCGATCTTTTGATTTTACAATCATGTCGTCCACATATACTTCGACTTCTTTATCCATCATGTCATGGAGTAAGGCAGTCACTGCACGTTGGTAAGTAGCACCCGCGTTTTTCAACCCGAATGGCATTACTGTGTAGCAGTAAGTGCCCCATGGTGTTATGAAGGTTGTTTTATCCATGTCTTCTTCTGCCATGAGAATCTGATTGTAGCCTGCGTATCCATCCATGAACGAGAGGAGTGCGTGATTTACTGTGTTGTCCACCAGAATATCGATGCGTGGTAAAGGGAAGTCGTCCTTTGGACTTGCATTATTTATTTCTCGATAGTCGATACACATTTTTACCCTTCCATCTTTTTTCGGAACTGGGACGACATTGGCGACCCATTCAGAGTATTTGGATACCTTGATGAAACCTGCAGTTATTTGTTTTTGAACTTCTTCTTTTATTTTAAGAGCTACGTCAGGTTTCATTCGACGTAACTATTGTTTTACAAGTTTCATTCCCGCAATTAGTGGTATAGTGTGTTGAGCTATTTCTCTATTAATGCCTGACATATCTTCGTATGACCAAGCAAATACATCGATGAATTCTTTAAGAAAGTTAATTAAATCGGTTCTTTCTTGTTCATTAAGTGTTAGTCCGATTTTAACTTCTCTTTTATTGGTTGAATCATTTGAGATATCAACCGTCTCAGTTTCTTTAATTATCGGTGCTTTCTTTTCAAGTGTTTCCATTGCTTTAATAAGTTCTTTGTCTTTTTCATTGTTAGTTAAGCAATGCTCGTCATCTTGGGTTAAGGAAGAACACAAAGGGGTAAGGAGAAGAAATCATATTATTATACTCTGAGATCATTACATCAAAGAGTGATATGTCCTCAGGGACTTGATCACTAACTATTCTAGGAGAAGAGATAGAAGGAGAAGGTGCTACAACTAAAGACCTAGATGACTCTATAGGGAGAGACTCTAACTCTGACTCTGACTCAGACGACTCTTCGAACATCGGTGCTTGCCCTATCGTGATGAAGATTTTCCTTCCACTTGGAGTAGTCACCTTGACTGTCTTGCGCCACCCTTGTATTGATCCTTCCGCTAGAGTGATTAGCTTCGAGGGATCGAAGTTTTCACTTTGTAGGACTGTTTGGATGAGCGAGGAGTTATCATCTTTGTATGTTGGCTCATCCTTTTCTCGCCCGAATAATAATCCCATGACATTAAAGTCAAAGCATGGGGGTGCTTTCTCCTTATGGACAGGAGTTAGGATTTCGTGTACGAAATAACAATCTAAGAAAATTTCGAATACCGGTTGCCTTATGCTGCTTACGACAAATGGTTCAGGAAATTCGTAGCATGGATAGTCCTCTCCTTCTTTTATGAATTGACCATTAAGTGTGAGAGGGTACTGATCCATTGGGATTGCTTTCTTTTGAATGCGAGCGTCCCTACGGGCCTTTGACTTTTCCTGCTCACTTAAGATCTTTCTAAGTCGGTTCAAAACCAAGTCCGAAAGTGTCTAACTTAGGGAGGCCAGGTGACTCCAGCGGTTTTTCTATTCTTTTCTTCTTTCCTAGGGTCATCCCAGGAAAATGTCCTTGCTTTTTCAGAATAGCATTCACGATCATGTTGGAATGGGGGTCATGGCAGAGAGGGGTCCTTTCATCCTCCTTGATTAAGGAGACCTCTTCATTAAAGCCCCACAAATCTTCATCATCTTCATCGTGCTCCACATTAATTATTAGATTTTCTATAGACTTGATTCTCATAGGCAAAGCACCAATGGTGATAGCAATTCCCCCAACTATAGCTTTTACTTGTTGGTGGAGAGATGAGGGGACGGCCTTTAGGTCATGAAGCCAAGGGCGTCCCAACAATAAATTGAATGAAGCTTTAATATCTACTACTTGGAAAGTAGTAGCATATTCTATCGCTCCCGCCGTTACATTCATAGTAATTTTACCAAGAGCTTGACGACGAGTGTTCTCGTAGGCTCTTATTCTTTGCGTTGACGGGGTTAAGTCTTCATCCCTTATGCCTAGCATCCTCGCGGTTCTAACTGGACAGACGTTAATGGCTGATCCATTGTCTACAATAATCATAGGGACGTTCATTCTCTTGCAAACCACTATGAGGTTTAATGCCTTAAAGTGTTTGTCACCTTATGGGGTAAATCCTTGTCGGAAAAGGTGATCAAATTGATGGGGCTAGGGAGATCACTCGTGAGGAAGTTAGCCAACCCCTCAGGAGTGGTGTCAGAATCTATCCCTATTTTGTCCAAGGTATTCATTACAGCCAAGCTATGTTCTCGAGATGTTGCCAGAAGCTTCCATACATTCATTTCAAATTTTGTTTTCTTGAACTGTTTGACGATGTCATTATCTTCAATGATAGGTATGGGAACTTGCTGTGTGGTAGGCATGGGTTGTGTTGAAATAGGAGCTTGCATTCTCCCGGATCTTGTGAGGACGTCTATTGATGAATCTTCTTCAACCCAAAAGTCATCTATGGCATACGACACCGAAGGTGGAGGTCCTACCATGTCTTTTAAATAGATGTCTTCTTCGTCACTGTCCCAAACTCCATTAATATTTACATCCTCTTCTTGTGGAACTTGGACTAGTTTCTTATCATTAATCATTTTCTGAATTAAATCCTTGAATTTAAAACGGTTTTCGATAGTGTGACCCCCTGATTGATGATATTGACTGTAATATCTATCTGTCTTTTTCAATGATTCAAATGGTCTCGGTTCGAGAGGTTTGATCTCGCCACTCTCGGAGAGCATTTCAAACATTTGTATATATGGGATCCCAATTAGAGTGTAGAGTCTATTACTCTTCTTGGGTTTTTCGGTGACTTTTAAAGGAAAACGTTTCGCCTCATAAGTCGTTCTCATGGGTGTGATTTCTCTCTTAGGTTCATTTTTCGGGAGTGGAACCTCGTCATATTTCTTCTGAAGTTCCTTTATAACCTTGAGAGTTTCACGTAGCAAGTGTGATCCTTCCATCATAGACAGTGTGAGCGATTGTATGTCCTCTTTACTTGCTAGTTCTGGAAGGTTATCCTTGGCGTCGAAAAAGATCTCCTCCTCTTCTTCGATGGTATGGATTTCTTTAACAGGTTTGATGAGAGACGAGGGATCAACCTTGTTTTCTTCATCAGAGATGGCCAAGGAGTGAGCGAGAGGAGCATTATCAATACTTGGCTTTTTACTGGCAGGGGGCAACGACAGCTTGTTGTTGTCGATTAAGTCTTGGATAGCTTCTTTAAGCTTGCAACAGTTCTTGGTAAGATGGCCCCTACCTTGGTGATACTTGCAATGTGCATTGGGGTTCTTGTTAGCCGTCCTTTTTTCGACTGGTGGGTCCCCAAATGGTCCAATAGGAGTTGTAAGACCTTTTGCATTTAATCGGTCAAATGCGGTGTCATAACTCATGCCAATAGGAGTAAAGTTCCTCCTAAATGGTTTCTTTTGTCCTTGATTATTCATAGCAAGGACTTCACCTAGGTTAAAAGTGCTAACATTGTTTGAGTGGGTGGTTTTGGAAGAAGAAGGATTGTTGTTCTTCTTGCCTTTCCAGCCACTGTTGGATGTATTGTTGGCAGCTTTCAACTTAGTCAGGTCGTCTTCAATATTGATTCCGATGTCGTAGACGGCCTTCATTTTCCTTCTGCTGGAGGATTTCAAGTTCCCTATGGTCAGTTTCAACTTGAATGTTGCATTTGTATCTATCAACAAAAGCGTTTGCTATGGACTCCTAGGTGGAGGTTTTCTCTTTCTCGAGAGAAAAGAACCATTGCTGGCAAACGGTTTCAAGAGATAGTAAGAATAGAGAGGGGAACACTTTCTTATCGATACCCTTAATACTCATTACTGTTCCGAAGGCTCTTAAATGAAAATAAGGGTTATCGGTTGCCTTGAATTTTGGGATGTCGTTGGCATTGAACTTTTGCGGAAGATGATCTTTGTCCACCGAGATCCCTTGTGAGCTAATCCCTTGAAACTTGTAGTCGCTTGATAGTTTACACAGACTCTCTTGCATGAGGTCCATCTGTTGTTGTTTCACGGGATCATCGATCTTAAGGGTTAGGATCTTTAGTGCTTCAGTTACGGTAACTAGTTGGTTCATGAGCTCATTGACTTCTTCCTGTGTTTCCATTGCTGTCCTATCCTTCCTCTTACGAGCGATGGGTTTGTCGAAAAGTTGAACTTGTACGAAAAGGTTGTCTTTGATTAACCGCCCTTCTTTTCTTGCCCACGCGCTGTAATTTAAACCATTTTTGCTTTAATTACTTGACTCAAATCGCCCTTGACTTTACAGTTTTAAATAAAAAAATAGGTGCATATTTTTGGCAAAAATAAGGTATATATTTTTAGGAACCAAGTATGGTATTTAAATTGGAGGATTAATATCCGACTTATCTCCATAAAAAATGACGGAAAAAACGCGCATACAAGACTTTCTTAGACATGGTCAAAGTATGTGTATTGGTGTGTGCGTTGAGTGTTAGTGACATGCTTGGACTTTTGTGTAAGACAATGGGACTTGGTTCCTAGACTCAATTAATGACTTAATAAGGTATTATTAACAGTAAAATTTAACCGAATTACTTAGAAAACTAGTTAATTAGACGCAAAGTGATGACTCGAGCAATAATCCGAACTGTCGTCAAAACGACAGGACTGGCGCCTCTCTTTGCAGTGTAGCGCCATATGACAGAACTGTCGCCTGAAGCCACACTCCATAGAGTGGCGCTACAGTTCAAACTTCAGCGCCATTGCTGGAGCGTCGATCTGAAACTGTTTTCGGTATTATTGATCAACATGGGTATGCCTAAAGTCATACTAAATCAATTCTTGTTAAAATATTAGACTTTATTTTACTCAAATTAATTAATTAATTAATTAGAAAAAGTTCTTTAAGTCATTAATTTATTTAATCTTAGCACAAGTCAAACAAACAGTTAAGAAAAACACATACCATATGCACAATTAGTCAAGTAGGCACGATATGATGCAATGAGTTTGCAACCTAACCATGGCTCTAGTTCTCTAAAGTTCGAGATATGGGTTAGTAAATAGAGGGTCCATGGTTAATTGTCCGAATGCACCGCGCGGAAGCCTAACCGTGAAAGGTTGGCGCGAGTGGATGGGACACCGCGATTTTTTTAAAAAAAATTCGCTTCCATGGTTTGGTGAATTCAACATTCTTGGATGTACCCTTTGTTGCTCAGAGCGTTCAATCAGGTAGATGGAGCATGAATTCCCAGAGGGTTATGTCCATATGTAGAACACATATGGGTTTCAGAAAAGTGAGAAAAACTCAATCAGGAAGTAGGATCGAGGGGCGAACAATGCTAAAAACAGGTTGAAACTAGACCGCATATTTCTGGCTCGGTATTGGAAGAATTTGGCGCCAGCAAACAGAGGTTGGCACCAGCTCTTGGCTTTAGCGCTTGGCGACAGGGGTGTTGTCTGGCGCTAAAGTCAATATACCGGCGCTAATTTTTGTTCGCTGACGCTAATTCCTACATGCCTCAGCAGGTTTCTGTGCTCGATAAAATTTTCCAGTTTCGCGCAGTGTTATTTCGGTCCTAGTTGTGAAATATATTTCTCAAATTTCCTACGTGTAAAAATCCTATGTTTTAACTCATTACGGATGGTCTTTCCAATGAGATCTTTTTTATGCATATGACAATAATGTTAACCAAAATTACGTACATGAAATACTTAGAACTTTTCGTGTCTCATCCACTCATTCTAAATCATTGCCGAAATAAATTTCAGGAATTAAAATAGAAATCCTCCCCAATGGAGTCGCCAAAAATTGTAGGGAATATTTCAAGCATTATCCCTAGCTTGAACCCCACTGTGATCATACACTAAAGTATGGTGGTGTCCAAAGGGAAAGAAGATAGAGTGAAAGAGTAGCGAACAAGTTTTTTTAGGAACTTGTAAACCGTTCACGAGGTGAAGGTTACACCCTTTAACTATCCAAGAGATCGTTAACTCCAATAGGTCTTGAACCATGACTGGTAGTTCGGGGATGAAGGTACAAATCCAACCTAAAAGAGATTGAACCCGCCCTAATAATAGGCCTCTACTTTATTCTGATCGTATTCATGTGCGCTTTCTGACTAACATGCAATCAATAGGATTAACCCTAAACCTATTCAATCTATGTTGGTTGAATATCAATGCACAAATAAAACTATTATTGGCGATCACTTGAATTATAATTATATTAACCCTAAACAAGATTATTAATTATCTTATTAAGCGTGATTACAAGTACAAATTCCCTTTAAACATGCATAAAAGGTGTGATCAAGCAATAACAATAAATATAAAGCAACATAATAATCATAATAATAATCATAATCATGTTAAAGCATAATATTAATAGCAAGATCCTAGGCATGATACTAACAAGATTAATAACAAATCCTAGCATGTCTATTTATCGAGAATTTCTTCATGAGAGTTGGTAAATGAAAACGGAGTTTTTAGAAGGCTATTTATCGATGAAATCATCCAAAAATATAAAAAATCAAAACAGAGTTCTGACGCGTAAAACGAGGTTAGCGTCAGACGCTGACATTAGTGCCAGGCACCAACGCTAGCGCCAGGCGCCAAGCTTAGTGTCAGGCGCTAATGCTGGCGTTTGGCGCTAACTTAATTATTGACGCGTTTTCTAAAATCAGATAGAAATTGCCGTACAGGAGGATAAAATCGTATTTTCCTCAAAAACATTCTTTTATTCTGATTAAAACTCTAAAAAGTAAACAAAAGTCAATTTATCAATGCTAATTGAATTAGAAATGAAAAGAACCTTCTAGAAGAATCTAGAAGACTAAAACCATTCCTAATTGCATTAGGAATGATAAATCCATATTAGGCCCTCCCCTAGATCATTGGGCCGCATATAAGGCTCAAACCAGGCCCATTTTAGTAATTTGGCCATAACTTTCTCAATATTCATCGGAATTTGGCTTATAATATATCGTCGAAAAGGTCTTTTCATGCCCTATACAACTAAACTACTATTGGACCCATATCATGGACTAACCAAGCTAGATTGGCAGTTTTCTTAAAATAGGTTTTCATAAACAGAGAGAAGAGAAAAGAAATTAAAACTACCCGCAACACTAAACTTTCCACACTTTTACTTCATTTGATTATGATTCGACGTGAAAGGTACTCATCATCACTGGGTTTGGTTTTGGGGAGACACAAATGGGTGTCTACAGTTTCCCTCATGTATGTTGGTGGAGATTTATAAGTTAAGCTCTTAGGAAACCTTTACAAGACCTCACTCGTCGTCATAGGCGACTTTGGGGTTTAAAGGGCTTGTTGTAGCTAAAAACAACCGTGATTCCTATGTTAGTGAGTCTTAGTGTATATTTCCGTCTCATGTCTTTCTTTTTCTTTTTGAATAAGTCTTTCATCCTTATTCTTTCTTGTTTAGTTTTGCTCGAGGACGAGCAAAATTTTAGCTTGGGGGAATTCGATGAGTGTCATTTATGGAACTCATTTGGTTCTCTTTAGGGTGGATTTCATGCTATTTTATTGCTCTTTTCTTTAGTTTTTCCTTAATTTTACTCTTTATTTCTTTGTTTTGCATTTTAATAGTTGAATTTCTATTTTTATACATTTCTTGGTTTATTTTGTTATTTTCTCCTTTATTTGCTTATTTTCTTTCATTTTTCAGGTTAAGGTTGTTATCCAAATATTCCCGAGGCCCCTTCACAAGTTTGGCATTGATTAGGATGCCTAATGTTCTCCATTTGAAGCTTAAGCATGGAGAAGTTCAGGTTCCTTTAGACCTTAGGCCGTGCATTCAAGCTGTGGGGGCACGAATTCTCGTGTTGAACCCACAATCTTGGAGTTTTGAAACCGCCATATCCCGTGTTTATCAAGAGCATCGAGTGGAACGCACGAGGAACATTGAAATGATGGTGAAAGGGGCTACCCTATTCCCAAGCGCTGGCGCACGCGACTATGGCGCGGCCGCGCGGCCTGGTGGCGTGGGCGAGCCTCTCTCGGGCGCGGGCGCACCTCTCTAGGTCTTTGTTCCGTACCCAGTCTTGTGCGGCCACGTTCCCCCTTGTAGTTGGCCGCGCCTGTACGGGTCTATTTGGGACGATCTAACTAATTTCTCTTTGTTAGTTTTACTATATATAGATTTTCCTTATATTTTTAGAGAAGGAGAATTAGAGAGAGTTTTTTTTAGAATTAGAATAGAATTAGGTTAAATTTTAATTTGTAGAGAGAGAAACTCTTGTTTGTAGAGAGAAGTTCTTGATTGATGATTCAAGATTGATGATCCTAAGTGTTTTCTCCATTGGTTTGAAGCAAGTTTGTAAGGATTTCTTTACTTTAATGCAATCTTTAGTTTTTGATTTCAATTACTTTGTTAATTGTTCAAGTTGATTGATTTTATCTTGATTAATTTGATTATGGTGATGAATTTGTTGTTTAGCTTAGTTTTGATATTGATTTCCATGAATTGTGAGTAGTTTTCTTGTTAGGGGAATGGTGAAGCATATATGAGTAATGGATTTATGCTAATTGGGGGAAATTGATGGAGTTGATGTTGTGGTTAAATTGGTTGATTGATTATGTGCGTGTGTGTGTTTCATTTAGGAGTGACCAACCTAGTTACTCGCACTAGATTACATTGTAAGATCACATTGATACGGACAATTGATTTATGGCTTGCATTTGTCGATTGAGTTGGTTTGTGAAGTTCCTAGCTTGAGTCTCTCGTAGTTGGCACTAGTTTGACTCTAAGAGATTAGCCTACCATACTCTCTTGATTGCTTAATTCATTTTCCCTCGCAACACTCGACGTAGTCATCTCCAATCCCAATAAGTTGAATTCATTGCAAGTATATGTGGATCTTAAACCCTAGTGTTTGATATATTTGATTTCGTTTTGATTGCTTGATTGATTTAGAATATACACCTTACTTCACTACTTCGAGATAGCTTAGCTTTAGTATTAGAATTCACCTCCCATTCCTAATGGTTCGACCCTCGACTTACTCCTATGCTAGCTATAAAGGTGTGTTGAGAGATTACAAATTTTGTTTGGCCGAGGGAAGATTAGTCCAACGACCTAGTCTCAACCCTTGATCATCTATTCATTTATCAGTTAATGTCGAGTCTATTCGGTTTAGGTTCAATGTCACTGTTTTCACCTATTCTTTGGATACAGGTTGGATACAGTGCAGGTCGTTTTTTGGGTCGGGTCAAATTTTGACAACTCTAAACAGGACCTAAATAAACCAGTACAACACATGGAGGATATGCGCAAACAAGAGGAAATCAACCAATCAAACCTTGTCATAGAGCAAGTAAACCAGTATGAAAACTCTGTCATGCAAACTGTGGTAAAGTTTATAGGAAAGTTTCTTCCACAATTCCAGAATATACTTTCAACTATATCCTAGAATTTTTTTTAATGTAGCTTCCTCAGTTGCTTCAAGATGAGATTGTTCATCGGTAATTGGTCCTACCACCACGCCCACGAAAGATGCAGCTTCTTAGTTCATATGCTACTTGGATTAATTTTATAAAAAGTGGAGTTCTTTGTAACAAATACTTTGAGAATCCAACTCATTACAAGATTATTACTCACTCATAAAGTCACAAGTGCTAAAATACAACACAATTAATAAAAAAAATATTCTAATGGCGTGTTTGGAATCAATTTGTTTCATTTACTTTCCAAATACTGGAATTGTAATAACCATTATATGAAAACCAAATAATTTGAAATTCTAGAAATGTCCCAAAATCTAAGTAATTCACAAAATTGTCATTTGAAAATTGCTTCCAAGCTTAATTTCTGTTCGTCCTTGAGCAAAACCAAAACAAGTAAGGGAAAAAATGATGAGCTTGCTTATTCAAAAAAACAAAAGAAAAATAGTGGAGACAAGAATATACACTAACTCACTTTCTTAGGAATCACGGTTGTTTTTAGCTACAACAAGCCCTTAAAACCCTAAAGTCGCCAATGCGGACGAGTAAGGTCTCGTGAGGGTTTCCTAAGAGGTTAACCCACAACTCTCTCAAACCAAACAAACAAGGCAAAGCACGGAAAAGAAACCAAAAGAAAAGAAAAGAAAACAAATGTTCATGAGTGGACTTTTGCAAATGAACAAGCACAAATGGATGCAATTCTTTCTAAACAAGTAAGGGAATGCACATTTCAAGATATCCAAGGTTGATTGAAATATAATATATGCTAAGCATAGAGAACTAATGAGACACAATTCACCTTCATCTCAAACAATCTTACCACGTTCTCCCAACTAGTTTCATATCCACCTTTAGTGAGCATCTCAATGATTCCTCGAAGGAACCAGAAAAGAAGAGATTTTAGGGCTACTTGACATCTTGACTATGCACACCGCTCCATAAGCTTGACTCACATCTCCCTCCACCGACTTGTAACTCAACCAAATAGGTCAAAAGGTCTTGAAAAGGGTTGTAATGTAAGGGCAAAAAATGTGAAGTTGGGCTAAAATTTGAAATTTGGTGGTATACCTAAATTGTGAAGCAAAGATTGGCCAAATCTCAATACTATAATCAAGCAATCACCAAACAAAAACACCAACACCCCCAAGTGAAAGGAATGGTGTCCTTCGAACAAGCGTATTATTCTAATAAAGGGTTTAAAATTATTAGAAATTTAATTATTCAGTGAGGTCAAGTGATCGGAATACCTGGGTGGAGGCTGCTTCCGATCAGTAATATTAATGAATAATTAATATTATAGCCTAATCTTGACTGAACCCTTCGGGTCACACCCAAGAAATTAGCGAAATGAAACGACGAATTAATTTGGAAGAAATTAATGAGTTGCCTAAGTAATTAATATTTAGACGTCGAAAATTCGAGCTTGGAGTGTCGAAAGTCGAGTCGAAAATAATAAAAAGACGAGACGAGAAAAACTAATAAATTAACAAATTCCCAAAATACCCCTAGCATCGAAATGCCCCGAGAAAACCGAATGCTAGGGGCCTAGGGACTAGCATGGTGGCTAGCATGCGCACCAAGCCGAGCCAAGGATGGCTGGTATATGCTGGCTGGGCGCAGCCATGTGCGTGCATTGGCTAGCTGCTGCGGGCTGGTGTGCCTAGCGTGCTGGTCTGCCGCAGCAGCCAGCCGCAAGGGCCAGCACGCCAACCCGCATCATCTAGCCGCAGCATGGCTGGCCTTGCATGCAGCTGGGCCTCGACCAAGAAGCCCGCACGCAAGTGCGAGGCCTGCGGACTGAGTGTATGGCAGCAAGGGCATGGTAGCCCACTTGGGTGCCTTGGTGCCCAAGTGGGACTGCCATGTGGCGCTAAAATAGAGGGGTATGAGGAAATAAGGTGGACGGTTTTTACAAGGAGAGTTGGGAGCAAGTTTTGTCCCCCTTCCTCCAAATGGTCCTCGCCTAACCCCTCATGTGAGCTTGACACTTATTGATAGAGTAGCTTGCTAATTTATTTTATTTTAGATTTAAAATAAAATGAATAAAATCAAAATCTCCCACATGGAAAGATGATGGGATTTTGGAGAGCCTTTGTGTAACACCCCAATAATTATCTCTTAAAACATGTAAATACCCTGAACAAAATCCAAGAGAATTACTACCGCCACGTGTTCAAACGTTAAGGCTATATCAGAAATTAGCAGCGGAAAAACTAACTCAGTTATAATTAAGTTTCAAAACCAATTACCAAAACCAAATTAAATCATACAACTTGGAACCATTAAGGCCCTTATTCAAAACCCTACAAAAGTAGTAAATAAATAAAACCAGAGTGTAAATAAATTCAAACTTATGAAAAGAAATAAACTGCGAATAATAACCAACTCTCTACTCAAAATCCCACAACCCTGATGCAAATGTTGCGTATGTAAGAACCTGTGGTTAATCTGCTCCCCAATATTACAAGTGTAATGGATCATCACAGGGTCATTGAAAGGTGAAGGCTATGACCAAAGAAAGACACACACAAAAACACGCAATCAGCAAAGCTGAGTACATACAAGCTGCGAAACAAATAAGAAATCCAAAACATGCTACTAATAATCAATCATCATGCATCATTAAATTATAGACTCAACACACGACTCAATTATCAATTTTTATTAAGACTTCACTAGTTAATAGTAGCAAACTCATTTTATTTAATTCTTTGGATTAAGCAAAAAGACACTAGTAGAAAAATGTACATTTGCGTCGCCATATTTGCGTCACTCATTCTAAGGAGCGAAGCAAATGTTTATTTTTACCATCCTTTTAAGTTATTGCGTCGCATGTTATTCAAGAAGCGACGCAAAACTCAAGTGCATTTCAGCTTTCTCTCATTTGCGTCGCTCTTATTTATTAAAGCGACGCAATTAATAAACTTATTTGCATCACTCATTTGTTAACAAGCGACGCAAATAAGTGATTAAGTAATTTGCGTCACGCTTTTACTACATGAGCGACGCATATGAGTTGTGTACAATATCATAAACAAGGTTATTTGCGTCGCTTTTTTATAATAAAGTGACGCAAATAACTCTTTTGGCTTTAGGTTTTCTGCGTTTTTTTACCTTAGTTTTTCATCACATACGCCTACATTCACCAACAAAAAGAAAAAAACAAGAGTTCTTCAATTCCAGTGAATTGCTACAGCAAAACACCCACAAATTTGTCTCTGAAATCCAACAAATTAGGCCAAAAAACTGCGATTCCCCAGCAAATTTAACATTTAAATTAAAATTGCAGTCAAGTTGAAGCAAATCCGAGCAATTTCGAGCAAAAATTTAGACCAAAAACCCTAAGAAATTCGAACCCTTAAACCCAGAAAAATTGATTGTTTCCGACCAAAAATCCCCCATTTCGAGCAAAAAATCAACTCAAAAGCATACGAATTCGAACCCTAGAAACCCCAAAAAATTCAATTTCGGTCTTCAAGTTCGATTGGGGGATTTCGAGGGGGGATTTCTTGGGTTTTTGGCAGCGACACAATATACCCTAAGAAATTCGTCCCATTTCAATCATAAATAATTTTTGTTCGGATTTTAGTAAAGAAATTACAGCAACAATAGTTTCAGTCAAGAAATTACAGCAAAAATAATTGTTCGAATTACGTCTTTTTTTGGGTTTAAGGGTTCGAAATCCCCCATTTCAGTCATAAATAGAAATTGTTCGAATTTCAGTCAAGAAATTACAGCAACAATAATTCGAGGGGGGATTTCGGCTTGACATTGTTGAATTTGTGAAGTCAATTTCACCTAAGATAAGATTTCTTCTATTTATGTTCATTCTTTTCATGGTAGATAGAATGTAGCATTTAACTTGAACAATGACTTAGTTTAATTTCAGGTTTAGTGTTAGTTCATTAATTAGAAAATATATATGGCAGATTTTAGTTGAATATATAACTGGTTGCATCTTTGAGCTGCTGATTTTTGTGCTGCTGGTTTGCAATATATTACTAATTTCAAATATATAACTGAAATCGAGTGCACAGTATGACTATATGAGCGGTTTTGCAAAAATAGATAAGACACGTGTTGTCGATCTTCATCCTGGCCATTAAATTCAGTAACATTGACCCTTGTTTTTCAACTGTCTTATCTTTAATTTGCCGTAAAAATGCTGCTAAATAAATTACAAAATACATGTAAGACTTGCACTCGTTTAGTTGGAAGTCAGTGTTTACATATATGTTATTTAGTTGGAAGTCAGTGTTTACATATATGTTATTTAGTTGGAAGTCAGTGTTTACATATATGTTATTGGGTCTCTTATTTAGTTGGAAGTCAGTGTTTACATATATGTTAGAAGAGTGTTTTTTGAGGTTTTCTGTGGACTGATACTATGAAATCTTGTTGCCTGACCATTGTAATTGTATTAGCTTTGTTGTGATGTTGATTAATAAGAGAGATGAAGAAGGGCAATTACAAGTACTATCAGCTCACTTGAGGTAAAATACTAAAATCCTCTGGTTCCTTTCAACTGCCCTTTGTATTAAGTTTCTGTCTTATGTGTTGATGCAATTAAAACTATAGCAATCTTGAAATGCTTGCTCAGATTGAACTATTCAATGGGATCATTTTGCATTTATGTTTGAGAATGTAGGAATATATTAATAAATTTTGATTGTATACAGTGGCCAACAATTACTAAATCTGTTTGGAAAACTTAAAAGATAATTTAAAATCGAGGAGTATTTGCGATGCTTATGGATTGAGCTTACAAATTGTTTAAGTATAATAATGCAGAAGTGCTACTTTTATTTGCTGGGTAAAAAGTTTGATTTATTCTCTGGTTGCAGATTGCTGAAGCAGAGAGTATTGATCTAGATTCAAAATTTCGTGCCCTGGTTGCTATTGGATCATTGGTATGTTGTCTTCTTATATCTGTTGTGTTATGAGAATGCCACAGCCCACTGGGTAATGTCAAGAGATACTTTCAAGTATAAAGAGGCTGTTTTTGCAATTATTTACTATACCGGCAGCTCTTTGTGGAGCTTCTGGAGGGGTGATTGCCATACAGTTTTTCTGTGCAAGTCTTTGGATGTTTGTATGGTCTTTTGAGTTTCTTGTTTTCAAACTATCTTACCTGCTTATTTAATACGGAGTACCAAGTACTTTTTTTATTAGTATAAGATCTAAATACCTGCGGATGGCTTAACACTCATTTCAGGTCTTCAAGTTTTACACCATGATTGGCTAATAAGCAATGCCGAATAATAACTTTTATGTCACATGGCAGATTAAGTTGAATCAACTATGTTGGTTTAATATATGTAATTTTTATGGCAGATTCTTAATTATGCGGAAGTGAATTCCACAAGTTGCTCGAGGTTCTGGTTGTGGACAAACGATTAAGGCGGTAGTAAGCATACGAGATTGTCTTCACTTGTGGTATATATACAAGGTTCTGGTGTGTAAGGGTAATATATATGTTATTTGTTTCAAATGTGTAGTGCTTTTCGAAGTTTTAAAGCATTAAGTGGACAATCTAGGAGAAGTAAATTGACATGGCATTTGGGACAGGTTACCTTAATTTCCTACCCTAACTTTTAGTTTCTTAATAATTTAAGTATAGAAATTTAATTCAACTTATAAATATATTACATGTAGTGTCCTCAACAATTGGGTGGACGTGAGTGTGGCTACTTCGTCCTGCGTCATATGTACGAAATACTTGAACATCACCATAGCAATGAGGATCTTATTCAGGTATGAGTTGTCAAATATTTCATTTTTGTTTGATAAATACAATTTGTTGTTAGCTACAATCTTGAATTAAAACTTTCCTCTTGTATATTAGTTGTGTTGATAGGATTTTTCAAGAACTACACCGTACACCGAGGAGGAGATAAATGAGAATCGAGATATTTGGGCAGAGTACTTATGTAATGTTCAACTTTAGATTTACACTTAGCGCATGTTGGACTCTTGTTTTGGATTATAGGCTTGAAATGAATGAATTTGGTTAATTAGTGTTGGGATGATGAGTATAATGTCTATGATATTGAGATGTAATTTATTGGACAGGTTGTTAATATAATGCCGTCATTCCCAATTTTATGGGTAGGCCAAATTACAAAGGAGACTCTGCCGAAATTTACATTTGCATTATTCAATAATATTGCATTTTAATTTCAATTATATTAGCGTTAGCATATTACTTTATACCACTAGTAAGGAAAACAGGTACTACAAACATATACAAGGCAATTATTATAATTAAAAAAAATCACCTCATTTGCGTTACTCATTAAACAAATAAGTGACGCAAATACATTAATTTTGTAGTGTCTACTCAGTCATTCCCATCACTCCTATATAAACAAGTGACGCAAATAACAAATAAGAAGTTTATCAGAAGAGTCATTTGTGTCGCTCTTTTATAGAGGAGTGACGCAAATAACAAAAAAGAAGTTTATCAGAAGAGTCATTTGCGTCGCTCCTTTATAAAGGAGTGACACAAATAAGAGTCATTTTCATCGCTCCTTTATAAAGGAGGGACGCAAATAACAAAAAAGAAGTTTATCAGAAGAGTCATTTGCGTCGCGCCTAGGAGTGACACAAATACAAGTCATTTGCGTCGCGAGCAGTTGCGTCGCTCATAGAAGCGACACAAATACACTATAAATGAGCGACGTAAATGAGCCTTTTTCTACTAGTGAGACAAGGTTGTCCAACCCATGCTCCATTTGGAACATCAATAAAGAAAACCCCATGCCTCCTTTCGGAAACATCAATAACACGATCACGGGGGCGACTCCGTGACCGTAGTTGGTATGAGATCTCACCTAACTCCTAGTTTTAAAAAATTATTTGAAATAGGAGACTCGTAGATCAGACGGCCTCGATAAAAGTACACGGCTAATACCCCGTGTACCCAACCCCTGATTGTCATTACTCCAGAAGTGCACCAATCCAGAGTTTTATTGCTCATCCATCTTGCACTTTACGTGATTTACAGGTTTAGACTTGGTGATGACTCATATGCAAACAATACAATCAATCCAATATCAATTCAATCTAGTAAAACAACTTTCCAATTTCAATTCTTGATTTATTAGTGACAAGCAACATTTATTATTTATTCCTTTAACTACCTCGGCGTATAAACACCTTGAGTGCATAAGGTACCCCAAAACCTTAACCTCGTCTTATAAGACTGAAATTCTTCCTTTACTCATCCTGTTTGCATAATCATGAATGAGTAATAAATTAATCTTTACACCATCACATACTTTTGCCTCTAAGCACACCTTGCATAATTAGAGCACAAATAATACTTGCAATATAAAATAGTGCACATCATTTGAAATTCACAATGTATAACCAAATAATTTAACCCAGTCAACCCTATAAATGATACTAATTTCTCGATCCGTCCTTAAACATGCACCTACAAGCAAGGTTTCGTAACTTGTACGTACCTTGTGTAAACAATTCGATTAACCACTTTAAAACTAGAAATCACCTTCAATAAACTCTTCTCCTAAACCAAACAATAACATCTTAATCAATACCCAATCAATCAAATTTACAGCAGTACTAACTTACTTTAAAACTTTCAAAATCCAAATCAAACAACACTTTAAAACCTTCCCTTTCGTTAAAATTAAAGGCTTATATATATTTCTTTAAATTTTCTTCATAAAAACCTTAAAATACACTCTTATATATGAAATTATAGTAAGTTTAAAGTTTAATAAAAAAATCTTAAAATTATTTTAAAACCCCTAATAATCTCCCTTTTTAATGGGTGATTAAACCCTTTTTATAAAACATCAAAAGTAGTACTTAGAAACTATTTCCAGCACTTAAAATTTCAATAAAAATATATATTTATGCTTAATTAACTTTAAACATAATTAATATTATTAATCAAACTCAAGGATAAAATTTTAAGTTTAAAAAAACTTCGTTAAAATTAAACACTGCCCAAAAATCATATTTAGAGGCTGAATTTGGCCAGAAAATACACTCTTAAACCGTTGTTTCCACATGGAAAACACTACTTTTTTTTTATCAAAATTGGATGAATTCAGAACCTGATCGGGATTAAAACAGGATTAATATTAACGAACGGAAATCTAAAAATTTAAACACGAATTTATGTATTCAAAATAATCTGGAATTAAGTTAAACTAATAATTAGTTATAATCACCCAAATTTTAAAACATCATTACTATAAAAGCCCTAAATCAATTGTTCATAAAAACCCTAAAATCATGATTTTCAATAATTAAAAACCCTAGGTTATAAAATTTACAAAATCTGAAAATTATGACATTTATAAATCTGAAAATTCATCAAAATACAATCTAATACTAATTTAATTAATTTCAAACAATTAAATCAAAACCCATAAATCAATAATTATAATTACACAAATTAATAAAACAAAGGAGAAAGAAAATAAGACTAACCTTTGTGTGTGGGAAATTTTTGGGGATTAATGGGGTATTTATAGGAGAGAATTGTAGGGCAAATAGGAAGATTGGGCCTCATAAAAATAATGGGTCAATTAAGTAAACAAATGGGTTAGGGTTGTTTGATTGGACATAAATTGTAGAATAAAGGTGCATAAAATAATTTGTTCAAATAATTTTCGACCCAGATTAATAATTTGAAACTTTTGAAATTAAATTCCGAAAAATAACAAATAAATATTATAAATAAAATAAAATTTCATTTATAAAATATTTTAAAAATACGGGGGATTACACTTTTCCTATAATTACCAACTTGGGAAGTTGGGAATTCTTCACTTAAGTGTTGAAAAAGGAATCATAGAGTGAAAACTTTTGAACACTAATTACTCGGTTTTTGAGGTCGGTCCTTGCTAACTCCAAGGCAATAGACCGAGTTCGGTGCTCGCGTTTATAGGTGGACTTCGAAGGAGGTCGCCGTGTGAGCGGGACTTGAAGGCTTTCAAGTAAGAGCTCGTTTTGGTGAGTGAAGCACACTACAAAGGTAATAATTACTTACTTAGTCTTGTGTTTATGTTAATTATGTTTATGGATATAATTATTGTGTGTTTTGTTTTAGGGTTAGATTTCCTTCCGCGGTGGGTCGGACTCACCAAAACCCAACACCAAGCTTATTAAAAGCCAAAATCACAAACATATATACAAAAACCGTAATAACGCTTCCCCCCCAAGCTTGAACAAAGCATTGTCCTCAATGCTTAAAATAGGGAGAAATTACATCAAAATATTTTTAAGCTTTTTCATTTTTCACATTTTTATCACTTTTGCCAAAGCATTTGAATTTGCTTTGCTTTTTCCCATTTTTTTTTTCACTTTTTCACTTATTTCATAGTCCTCGCCTCATTTATCTATGGACGACCTTTTCAACTTGTCATTCACCTTTATTCACTAAATATTTACAATACAAACTTGCTTACATTAAAAGAACCGAACTATCTATTTCATCCACCAAAACTTCAACAATAGAGACCAAATGCTTCACAAAAACCAAAGATGGGAAAAATAATGAAACAGAAGGCTCAAAAGCTAAAGATATGGCTTGAAAAGAAAGGTATAAGGCTCAAATGGTTAGCAAGAAGGCAAATGTAAACCCGAAACAAAGAAAAGAAAACTATCCTAGAAAAGTAAAAAATATCACCTGTAGACACCCATTTGTGTCTCCCTAAAACCAAACCCAGTGATGAATACCTTTCGCGATAAATCAAAATCGAATGAATTGAAAGTGTGAAAAGTCTAGCGGTGCGGTAGTTTTATTAAAATCTTTCTTTCTGTTTTCGAAAACCTACACTATTTTATGAAAATATCCAGTCCAGTTCATTTTGGTCCATGAAAAGGGTCCAATAGTGGTGTAGTTGGATGGGGCTCGATAAGAGCTTTCCAACGATATATTATAAGCCCAATTCTGATGAATAATGAGGAAGTTATGGCCAACATACGAAACTGGGCCCGGTTTGGTTCTTATATGCGGCCCAGTGATCTAGAGGAGGACCTGTTATTAATTATTATTCCTAAAGCTATTAGGATTGATTATAGTCTTCTAGAATTGTCTAGAAGGTTTTTTTTTAATCCTAGTAGGATTAGGATTGATAATTATGTATATGAGTTTTACTTGGAATAAAATAAGTGTTTAATATGAAAATACGATTTTAGCCTTCGTACGGATTTTACAACTCAATTTTATCGATAAGTGGATTCCACATTGAAAACGCGTTGAAAATAACTGCACCACCTGAGGACAGGTTTATCGCCTAGCGACGAGCTCTGTCGTTGGTGAATGGTTGTTGTTTTATTCCTTTTTGAACTCTAACTCATTTCTATCAATTCCGGACGATTTTCTTATAAATAGGGTCCTTGGACCTCCGTTTTCAATAATCAACTCTCAAACAGAATTCTCTAATTATTCTCTCTCTCTAAGGTAAAGCTTATTCTCTCAACCAGAAAAATGTACATTTGCATCGCCATATTTGTGTCACTCATTCTAAAGAATGAAGCAAATGTTTATTTTTACCATCCTTTAAAGTTATTTGCGTCGCTTGTTATTGAAGAAGCGACGCAAAAGTCAAGTGTATTTTAGCTTTCTATTATTTGCGTCGCTCTTATTTATTGAAGCGACGCATATAATAACCTTATTTGCGTCACTCATTTATTGACAAGCGACACAAATAAGTGAGTGAATAAATTGTGTCACTCTTTTAATAAATGAGCGACGCAAATGACAAATTTTCAGCATTATAGATTTTGTTATTTGCGTCGCATTTTTATAATTAAGTGACGCAAATAACTCTGGTGCATTTAGGTTATTCTACGCTTTTTTGACCTTAGCTTTTCACACCTACCATTCACTAAACAAAATGAAAAAAAAACAGAGTTGCTTCTAGTAAATTTCTACAGAAAAACACCCACAAATTCGACCCTGAAATCCAACAAATTCGCCTAAAAAACTGCAATTCCCCAGCGAATTCAACATCCAAAATCGCAATCGAGTTCAACACCCATAATCGGCAGCAAATCCGAGCAATTTCGAGCAAAAATTTAGACCAAAAACCCTAAGAAATTTGAACCGTTAAACCCTAGAAAAATTGATTGTTTTCAACCAAAAATCCCCCATTTCGAGCAAAAAATCTACTCAAAACCATACGAATTCGAACCCTAGAAACCCCAAAAAATTCAATTAAAAATCCTGGCGAAAATATTCGAGCAATGATTGAAATTTTCGAGTGGAAAAATTGCTTAATTTCGCCCCAAAAAACCCGAGGAAGTTCTAGCAAATTACAGCAACAATAATTGAAGTTCGATTTCGGCTCGACATTGTTGAATTTGTGAAGTCAATTTCACCTAAGGTAAGATTGCTTCTATTTATGTTCAATCTTTTCATGGTAGATAGAATGTAGCATTTAACTTGAACAATGACTTAGTTTAATTTCAGGTTTAGTGTTAGTTCATTAATTAGAAAATATATGGCAGATTTAATTTAATTTTTATAATTTCAGTCATTGATTTTTCATTGAGGCTCATCTCAATTCAAGGCTTTAATATATTCACCTGAATGTTTTCAGCTAGTACATTTAGTCCGTAGATTTTTACAGTTGCTGGTTTGCAATATACTACTGGTTTGCAGCTGCATCTTTGAGCTGCTGGTTTGTATCTTTGAGCTGCTGATTTTTACAGCATTTAACTTTGATGGAAATAAAACATTAGCTTTGCAGCTGTTATAAGGTTATTAATTCATTGGACTGAAAGTTTCACATACTTTAGGCGACAAAAAAGGTACTTCCCATCTGTTGGACCTAGCTAAGGTGACCTTCAATCAGTCATCAAGTTAAAAAAAAAAAAACTATAAATCAATATTCCATCCATTAAACAACCACCTTGTTCAACCCTTAATTAAAAAAAAAAGTTTCAAAAAACTATCGGACCAATTCTATCAGTTGGGTTGCTCTCACACTTTTCTCATTAATCGAAATAGTCTCACACTTCCCTCAATCATCACAAATAGTATATTTGATAATTACAACGAAATAAAAGGAGTAAGGAAAAAGGACAAAACAAACTTAAACAAGCTAAAGCAAAAACTTACTTGTGCTGAACCAGCACTGTCATCTGCAACTTCTCTAATTAATCCAAACTTGGTCAATGTATTCTCACATTGAGCAAGAGCCTACTAATTCATTTTTTTTTATTTAAATTGACGCAAATATCATATCTAAGAAAGACATGGATTAGTATAAGATCTAAATACCTGCGGATGGCTTAACACTCGTTTCAGGTCTTCAAGTTTTACACCATGATTGGCTAATAAGCAATGCCGAATAACAACTTTTATTTCACATGGCAGATTAAGTTGAATCAACTATGTTGGTTTAATATATGTTAGTTTTTATGGTAGATTCTTAATTATGCGGAAATGAATTCCACAAGTTGCTCGAGGTTCTGGTTGTGGACAAACGATTAAGGCGGTAGTACGAATACGAGATTGTCTTCACTTGTGGTATATATATCTAAACCATTCTTTGCAATATTAACTTATTTGTTCTAGTTGGTATAATGATTGTGAATTGTAAGAGATTTTTAATTGTGATATAATTGATTAGAATTGCAATAATACTTGCATCATTGGCTTAGATACCCGTTCAGGGCTTACTCATTAGAAGTAAGTCTTGAATAGTCCCCGGTTTGGGACTATTCTTGAATGTTCTATATCATTTAGGTGATAACTACTTGAACTGTTTTTGGGTCTGAGAAGATCATGGCTCACTATTTCCCGATTGTTCTCTGGGTACATATGTTGATAGCCGATTATCTACATAGGGAAATGCTGCCAGATTTTCTTTAGAACCAAACTTTACAAGTAGTTATTAGTGAGATAGGACATTCAAGAATGGGTTAGGTTGGAGTGATAAGGACCTTATTGGATCATCCGGAGTTGCATTTACATGATATAAACTGTGAATGAAAATGTTTGATGCCTTATATTCTTGTTTATGGTTAAGGAGCTATATATGTTAGAAAATATACGCATTATCTTAAAATTAATTTTGTTATTCAGTTGTTGAAAATGGATCGAAGTTGGATGTATGGTAAACGAAATTGTACAAGTTTTTTTACGAGGAATTGAAGAGTTTGGCACTGTTGCCTTAAAACACCAAACAGAGAATAAATCAAAGATTATTCTTTGTCCTTGTTGTGACTGTAATAATTCGAGGGGATATCGTGATATAGTTGATATTAAAGATCATCTCATTCGTCGTGGGTTTAAAGAAAACTACACAAGGTGGACATGGTATGGTGAGAGAATATATATTGAGGTAAGTTCTAGTTATTGTCCAAGGGAAGATGAGAATCATTGTGATGATGATAATGAACACCAAGGTGAGGATATCGATACAGCTGATATTGGTGTTGAAAGTGAGAGTGAAGTGGAGAAGGACAGGATAGATGAAATGATGCATGATGTTGAAGACCATTTCACAGAGTGTCCCTAGACATATGATAGTATTTTGAGAGCTGAAGAAACCCCGTTATATCCTGGTTTACAAAGTTCACTAAACTTGGTGCTATTATGAAGTTATTTAACTTAAAGGCGTGCAATTGTTGGACCGACAAGGGTTTTACGCAGTTGTTAGAAGCCTTAGTAGAAATGTTTCCCAAAGGGAATGAACTTCCAAACTCCATCTATGAGGCCAAGAAACTTATGTGCCCCTTGGGTATGGAGTATGAGAAGATACATGCTTGTCCCCATGACTGTGTGTTGTATCGAAATGAGTATGCTGATTTGCATGAGTGTCCAAGGTGTGGAGTTTCTCGTTACAAGATGAATGATACTGGTGAGTTGTGTAAGAAAGGGTCTCCAGCTAAGGTATTATGGTATCTTCCAATTATACCGAGATTTAGGAGACTCTTCTCGGATGAAAAAACTGCAAAATTATTGAGGTGGCATGCTGATGGGAGGAAGAAAGATAGGTTAATGAGGCATCCTGCTGATTCCCCGCAATGGAGGAACATTGATCGATAGTTCAAGGACTTTGGTGAAGAAGATCGAAATCTTAGGCTTGGTCTTAGTACAGATGGAATGATCCCATTTGGGACACTAAGTACCCAATATAGCACTTGGCCGGTTCTTCTAACTATCTACAATTTGCCTCCTTGGTTATGCATGAAGTCTAGATACATTATGTTGTCCCTTCTAATATCTGGTCCTAAACAACCTGGAAATGACATTGATGTGTATCTAGCGCCTCTCATTGAAGATTTGAATTTATTGTAGAATAAAGGTGTCCAAATGTTTGATGCATATAGTAAAACCAATTTCACTTTACGTGCCATGAATTTTTGTACGATAAATGACTTCCCAGCTTATGGGAATTTGTTGGGGTACACTGTGAAGGGAACAACTCCTTGCCCCATTTGTGAAGATGATTTGGAAGCATTACGCCTAGACAATTGTGGCAAGCATGTATACATGGATAATCGCAGACATCTTCCTGAAGACCACCCTTTTCGATTCAATAAGGATGCTTTTAATGGAATAGTGGAGTTAAGAGAAGCTCGTGGCCCTTTACGTGCAAGTGAGGTTTATCAGCGGGTCAAAGACATGGAGAATGAGTTTGGTAAGCCTTACAAAAGCAAATCAACTGGGGGTTACAAGAAGAAGTCTGAGCTATGGTCTCTTCCATATTGGAGACATTTGGAAGTTAGACATTGTCTAGATGTAATGCATATTGAGAAAAATGTTTGTGATGCCATTGTGGGAACTTTATTAAATATGCCAGGAAAGACAAAGGATGGAGTTAAAGTAAGAAAAGACATGACTTCTATGGGTCGTTCAGAGTTGGCACCCGAATCTCGAGGAAAACGCTGGTATCTTCCCCCAGCTTGCTTTACCTTGTTTAAAAAGGAAAAAACTAGCTTTTGTGAGTCATTGCATGGTTTAAAGGTCTCGGCTGGATTTTCTTCTAATTTTTGTAGACTTGTGTCAATGTCTGACTTGAAATTGGGTGGCATGAAATCTCATGATTGTCATGTCTTGATGCAACAATTATTACCAGTTGCCATCCGAGGAATTTTTCCACCTCAAGTGAGGTATACGATTACAAGATTATGTGTCTTTTTTAACACTATCTGTAGCAAGGTCATAAATCCAAGTATTTTAGATGACTTGCAAGCAGATGTACTTGAGACAATGTGTCGATTTAAAATGTATTTTCCCCCATCTTTTTTTTGACGTGATGCCTCATTTGGTTATTCATCTTGTACGTGAAATTAAACTTTGTGGACCAGTGTGTATGAGATACATGTATCCTTTTGAACGAGAAATGGGTGACTTAAAGGGAAAAGTCATGAATCCGGCAAAACCTAAAGCAAGTATTGTACAACGAACAGTTGCTAAGGAAGCGGCAGCATGGGTTGCTCAATATCTTGCACGTTCACAGAAAATTGGGTTGCCAAAGTCTCGACACGATGGGAGGCTTGGAGGTCAAGGTACTATTGGCAGGAAAAGGATATCCATGGGCTTTGAAATGAAAAATAAGGCCGAGCTTTTTGTGTTGCAAAATCTTAGTGAGGTTCATCCTTACTTGGACGAGCACATGCTTTTTCTTAAAAATAAATATCCTTCCAAAAGTGATCTTCAGCTGATAAAGTTGCATAATTGTTCATTCTTTACATGGTTCAAGAAATGAGTGATGTCCCAACTATCCACCACACCTAACGATATATCTGACACATTATGGAATCATTGAAGAAATAATAGAGCTGGATTATGTTGATTTCAAGATTCCTCTATTTCGATGTAAGTGGGCTAATAGTAGCGTGGTGTAAAAAAGGATGAACAAGGGAACTGGACCCTTTTAAATCTTGGTCGACGAGGGCATCTAGCTGATCCATTTATATTAGTTTCACAAGCAAAACAAGTTTTTTACATGGTTGACCCACCTGATTGTAAGTGGTCAGTTGTTTTAGAAGGTAAAAGAAGGATACTTGGCATTGAAGATGTGGTGGACGAGGAAGAATATGATGAGCAATTTAATGAGTCACCACCTTGCGTTTGGAGCATCCCTCCAATAGTCGATGATTTTGACACAACGTTGAAACGAAAAGATCATAATGAAGGATTTTATGTCACAAAAGCGAAGAATGAAGTAGGTATGAATTATTTGATTTTGTTTTTTCCAATATGTGTTACTAATTGCATAAATTGCTTATTATTGTTATGTGTACAAGTTTATAATTTAAAAATGATACTAATCGATGTCTTAATTTATTTATGTCTTTTTTTTCAGGTAAGTAATAATGGAGGATGAGGATATGCATAATCTTTACATGTTTTCGTAAGGTGAGGAAGATGAGCAACACAATCAATCACAATAAGAGCAACAAACAACCGACTCTCAAAAGAATAAAAAGAAGCCAAGAGGTCCATCAAAGGGCTTGAAATCCATGCCTGGGGTTCCTAGAGTGCTTGAATGGGATGAATTGTGTCGACCCATTGGAAAGTGGGCAAAAGCATACAAAACTCATCTTGGTGAAATAAGCCGTGCAAAGGTGTCTATATTGTATAAAGATTGGAATCAAGTTCCACAAGGAATAAAAGACACTTTGTGGGAAGATGTTAAGGTAATATTCACTATTAAATGTTAAATGTTATACTATTATATGATCATTTTGACATTATTTGAACATGATGAAAACAATTTATTTGAATATGATGAAATTATTTACTAACTTTTTTTTATTTTTTTAATTTTTTTGTAGAGAGAGTTTCAAATCGAAGAAGATGAAGACAAGAAAAAAAAGGTCCTACGCACTTGTGATAAAACTTGGAGAGATTTTGAAACAAAATTGGTCAGTGGTGGGATCACATGTACCAGGAATATGCCAAAGGAGAAAAGAATGTCGTATGTACTCTATGATTTCATATTTGAAGATATGTGGAAAACATTTGTGGAGGAGCATATTACAGATGATTTTAAGGTTTTTGTGTATTAATATCAATGATCATGCAGGTTATTAATACTTTGTTAACAGATTCTTATGTACTAATCTTCATTTATGCTCGTGAAAATAGGAAATCAATGAAACAGCAAGATAAAGTCAGTCTTTCAACGAATACCCTCACCATTTAGGAGCCAAATCATATGGTGAAATGAATATTATATGGCGTAGAAAAGGGTATATTCCCACAGCATCTTTAGCATCAAGTACTTCATCTTGTTCTTCGGTTGTGTCTAGTTTGCCGGATAAGACATATGCTTGGCTTCTAGCAAGATCAATAGAAGATGATAAGGGAAATCCTTATTTGCCGGATGAGAAAACAAGAGAGGTGAAAGAATCCATTGTAAGTATATAATAAGTGTTTATTTCAATTTTGAATATATTTTGTTAAGTTTATGTATTGCAACCAAAGTTTTCTAACTTGAAGTCTTTGTGTAGGATAATTGGAGAAAGCAACAAGCTGATGGAAAATTTGTTCCTAATAGGCATGATGATATCTTATCTCGTGCCCTTGGGAAAAAAGATCGTAATGGTCGGGCAATAGCATTTGGCAGTGGAATTGGCAGTAAAGCTGTATGGGGATCCGGAGAGAGGCGTAGTGGCCGACGGGGTAAGGAATTCGGAGATGCTTAGCTGGAAGAATTAGAGGCAAGATTAGCCCGGAGGGTACGAGAGGAGACTATGCAAGAGATGGATTCTCAAATGGATTCCATGGTTCAATAGAAGTTTATGTTATTTGCTAAACAGATTGGTATTCAAATTCCAACTGAATTGATGGAAATGAATAACATAGGCCGGACGACTCAACAAAATCTTAGTAGTTTCCAATCAGTGGGTGATGATCCATTTGCAAACATACAGGTATCCAAAACTTTGTTATTTTATATTTTTTATCTTTTTTTTTGTAATGATTTATGACTGCGACATACTTTTAACTTTGTAACTTTGTTTTCTTTTTTTTAATAATGATTTTTTCCTATCTTTGTAAGGAACCGATTCCATGTCGGCTATCATGGTTGAAAAATGACTCTCAGAAAGTCATTGTCGCTGAAGGTACATATCATTCGGAGTTTATCCTTGATCATCATAGTAACCTCCTTCCAAATCACGTGAGGGTAAGTGTTGATGATTTTTTTGACGAGTTCAAAGAATTCTCGGTTCCAGTTCCTTCTTCAGTCATCAAGAAACTTAAGCATGCTTACGGTACATTTAGCCAATGGCCGAAAGACTTGGTTTCACTCATGCATGACAAGGTAAATTATTTTTGTAACAATTTACGTATAGTTTTCCATACAAAATATAGCAAATTGTTGAATAGATTTGCTTTACTGTTGATTAGGAATTCATATCAAATAAGAACGATGATAACAACAAAGCGGCCAAAGAAAACATGCAAGACAAACTGAAAGTAGTTGAAAGTGGTCATGAAACAAAAGAGTCCAACACCAATCCAAAAAACGTTTTTCTTATGGATTATGCTTTGGAAAACTTGTCTCAGAAGTGTGGGTCTTTGAATAGTTTGTTATCTTCATTACCCAAAGGTGAAACTATTAAGGTAAAGGTTGACGCTTGGACCTTTAGTTATGAAGATAGTAAGGACATCGTTATAAGACTTGAAGATGTCAATCAACTTCTCACGGGAGCTTGGCTGAATATTTCAATTTTGCAAGTTTTTATGATGTAAGATATTCAAATTTCACTCTTCCCATATATACTTATTTATTACCATTTATAATGTTATTACATGATATATATGTAGGGCCTTGAGTGACTTACTCGATACGGTGGATGTGGCTTCCATTGGATTCATGTGTCCGGAAATGATTTCATAAACCTATTTGCATAGTGATGCAGATCATATCCTACTATACATGACACATGTGATGGAAAAACAAAAATCTAAGTAGTTCATCTTACGCCCATACCATGAAAAGTATAAACTTTGAACTTGTATTTATTTGAACTTTGCAAATTGTTGATATTATTTTACTCTTTTACAAATGTGTGTCTAATTTATTATGTAGGAATTATTGGGTTCTTTTGGTCTTATGCATGGCTAAGCGTGAAGTCGTTATCTTTGATTCTTTGAGGCAGAAGCGAAATTTAGCAATTAAGTTTGCAAAGACAAAGTAAGTCTAGTTTGTTATTAATGTCATGATTTTATGTGTGTAAGGATAATATATATGTTATTTGTTTCAAATGTGTAGTGCTTTTCGAAGTTTCAAGGTATTAAGTCGACAATCTAGGGGAAGTAAATTGACATGGCATTTGGGACAGGTTACCTTAATTTCTTACCCTAACTTTTAGTTTCTTAATAATTTAAGTATAGCAATTTAATTCAACTTATAAATATATTACATGTAGCGTCCTCAACAATTGGGTGGACGTGAGTGTGGCTACTACGTCATGCGTTATATGTACGAAATACTTGAACATCACCATAGCAATGAGGATCTTATTCAGGTATGAGTTGTCAAATATTTCATTTTTGTTTGATAAATACAATTTGATGTTAGCTACAATCTTGAATTAAAACTTTCCTCTTGTATATTTGTTGTGTTGATAGGATTTTTCAAGAACTACACCGTACACCGAGGAGGAGATAAATGAGATTCGAGATATTTGGGCAAAGTATTTTATATGTAATGTTGAACTTTATATTTACATTTAGCACATGTTGGACTCTTGTTTTGGATTATAGGCTTCACATGAATGACTTTGGTTAATTAGTGTTGGGATGATGAGTATAATGTCTATGATATTGAGATGTAAATTATTGGACAGGTTGTTAATATAATGTCGTCATTCCCAATTTTATGGGTAGGCCAAATTACAAAGGAGACTCTGCCGAAATTTACATTTGCATTTCAATAATATTGCATTTTAATTTCAATTATATTAGCGTTAGCATATTACTTTATACCACTAGCAAGGAAAACAGGTACTACAAACATATACAAGGCAATTATTATAATTAAAAAAAATCACCTCATTTGCGTCACTCATTAAACAAACAAGTGACGCAAATAAAGCAATTTTGTATTGTCTAGTCAGTCATTTGTGTCACATCTATATAAACAAGTGACGCAAATAACAAACAAGAAGTTTATCAGAAGAGTCATTTGCGTCGCTCCTTAATAAAAGAGCGACGCAAATAAGAGTCATTTGCGTCACTCCTTTATAAAGGAGCAACGCAAATAACTCTTATTTGCGTCACTCCTTTATAAAGGAGTGACGCAAATGACTCTTATTTGCGTCGCGCCTAGGAGCGACGCAAATGACTTTTAAATCATTTGCGTCGCGAGCAGTTGCGTTACTCATAGATGCGACGCAAATACACTATAAATGAGCGACGCAAGTAAGCCTTTTTCTACTAGTGGCATAACCCTTTTACAAACACAATTCCGCACTCATTAGCACTAGAAACACCTAGCCAAGTTCGAAGTTGCCTTCGCCCTAGATGTGAATGGTTTGATATTTATGAGGTTTGGCCGTAAATTCCTATTTTAATTATTTAATTTAATTGTTTTGTTTATTACTTTTCTTTGAAGTTACTAATGTGTGTATTTTGTTATTAGAAAGAGGTACGAGGTATCGAAGTAAGTAATTTAATTATTTTATTGATATTATGATATAGAAATCATGTTTAGATTATTATTTTGATTCCTAGTATCATGTTAGGATGCTTTTGTTGTTTCCTAGTATCATGTTTAGGGTAATAATTAAGTTTCTTATATCAATTATGATTTCTATGATGCTTCCTATTTTCTTTCCTAATATCATGTTAGTATCATATTAGGGTTAAATCTTTAATCTTTGATGTTTAGTGACATTCTAGGATTTGTTATTAATCTTGTTAGTATCATGCCTAGGATCTTGTTATTATTATGCTTTAGCATTGATATGATTATGGTTATGATTATTATTATGATTTTTATTATTATGATGATGATTATTATGTTGCTTGATGATGATATTATTTATTGTTATTGCTTGATCACACCTTTTATGCATGTTTAAAAGGTTTTTGTACTTGTAATCACGCTTAATAAGATAATTAATAATCTTGTTTAGGATAATATGATTATAATTCAAGTGATCGGCAATAATAGTTTTGTTTGTGCATTAATATTCAACCAACATAGATTAAAAAAGTTTAGGGTTAACCTAAAGATTGCATGTTAGTCAGAAAGCGCACATGAAAACGAGAAGAATAAAGTAGAGGTCTATTTTATAGGGCGAGTTCTTTCTCTTTTAGATTGGATTCGTACCCTCATCCTCGAACACCAGTCATGGTTCCAGATCTATTGGAGTTAATGATCTCCTGGATCATTAAGGGGTGTAACCTTCACCCTGTGAACGGTTTACAAGTTCCTAAAACTTGTTGGCGACTCTTTGATCTCGTTTCCTTCCCTTTGGACGCCACCATGCTTAAGTGTATGAATACAGTGGGGTTCAAGTTTGGGATAATGCTTGAAAATTTCTATTTTAATTCCTGAAATTTATTTTGGCAATGATTTAGAATGAGTGGATGAGACTCGAATAGTTCTAAGTATTTCATGTGCGTACTTTTGATTGACATTGTTGGCATAAGAATAAAAATTTTCTCATGGGAAAGACCATCTGTAATGAGTCAAAAACATAGGATTTTTATACGTAGGAAATTTGAGAAATATCTTTCACAACTAGAATAAAAATAATACTGCGAAGACTAGAAAATTCTAAGAACACCGAAAGCTGCTTAGGCATGTAGGAACTGGGTCTAGAAAACAGAGCTTGTCGCCAATGATATGGCTCTGTCGCCTGGCGACAGGGCTATATCTTAGCGACATACTCTGTTGTTTGGCGCCAAGTTCTTCCAGTACCGAGCCAGAACTCTTCCTTCTTCTTTTGACTGGCTCTAGCACTATTGGCTCGATTCTACTTCTTATTGAGTTTTTCTCTCTCGGAATTCATGCTCCATCTACCCAATCGAACGCTCCTGGAAACGAAGGGTATATCCGAGATTGTAAAATTCACCAAACCGTGGAAGCAAGTTTAGCTCGCAGGGTCCCATCCACATGCGCCAACCCTTCCAAAGGTAAGGCTTCCACGCGGTGCATCTGGACTCATAACCATGGACCCTCTTTGACTAACCCATATCCTGAACTTTAGAGAACTAGAGCCATGGTTAGGTTGCAAACTCATTGCATCATATTGTGCTTACTTGACTACTTGTGCATTCTTTGCTTGAGCATAACCTATGTGTGTTCACACTAACCGTTTGTTTGACTTGTGATTGAGTCTAAATAAAATAATTAATGACTAAAAGGACTTTTCTTAGTTAATTAATTTGAGTAATTAAAGTCTAATAAATTAATCAAACCGACTTAGTACGAATTTAGCCATGTCCCTTTAGAGTAAAAATACTGAAAACAGTCCCAGATCAATGTTCCAGCAATGACGCAAAAGTTTGGGCTATGGCGCCAAACGCTGCAGTGCAACGCCGGGCGACAACCCAGTCGTCTGGAGCTGCACTTCAATGTGTGGTGACAGTCCAGTTTATTACTCGAGTCATCACGACGATTCTAATCAATCAATTTATGAATCAGTTTGATCAGTTAGATTAATGGCAGTAGCTATATTTAGTCCTTAATTGAGTCTAAGCATTTAGTTCCATGGTCATACACAAGAGTCAAAGCATGTCACTTGCACTCACTAATAAAGTACACACTAATATGTATGTACAGCATGACCATGTCTAGGTTAATGCATGAGTCGTCTTCCGTCATTTGAGTGGGGGGTCCAATCTATTCCCATTCTCTTCCACATTCTCTTACATGTTGAATAGAGCTTAAGTCAACATAAATAAAGAAAAAAATTATCCCTAATTTCCCTTTCTACAGTACTTGGTTAAGGATAGAAGGGCGATTAATCAAGGACAACACCTTTTTGATAAACTAGTCAGTCGAAAAAGAAAAGCTAAGAAGATAATGACAATTCAAGAAGAAGTCAATGAGCCTAAGAAGCAAATGGCTAACATGACTGAGGTGTTGAAGGCTTTAACCCTTCTAATCAATGACCTTGTGAAACAAAAATAAATGGAGCTCATTCAAGAAAGCTTGAGCAAAATATCCAATGACTATAGATTCCAGGGCATTAGCTCACAAGGGGTCTTAGTGGACAAGGAACTTCTTCCGCAGAAGTTCAATGCCACTGACATCCCTAAGTTCAAGGCAACAAATAATCCTTACTTCAACTTAAGGACATTCGAGGCCATAATGAACATTAAGAGGATTGATAGGTAAATCTTTCATTCCTTGTTTTCTTTATCTCTTGAAAATATTTGTCAACAATGGTTTTTCTCCCTTGATAAAGAGAAAACCTCTACTTGGGATGCCATTGTAAACGCTTTCATTGATAAATATAAGTGTAATATTCAAGTCGAAACCGACTATAGACAACTTGAGATCTTAAGACAAAAAGAGAATGAAGGCTTTACTTCTTTCTTTAACAAGTGGAAGGAAACTTCCGCCAATATGATAAAAGTCCCTACTGAAAAAGAATCCGTGATCGAGGATGTTCATCAAAAATTTACGAGAAATGTATTCAAAGCACTTAAAATATCAACATAACTTGAATGATTTTAAGGTCCTCTATGACATAGGCATCGAGATCGAAGATGACCTCGCAAAACAAAAAACTACTAACAATAGTAACCACAGTGGCTAGAAAGGAAAGAAGAACGACAATCCTTCTTCTTCCGAAATTGCCCATCTAGTAACAATGTTAGTACCTTTTATCTCATTGAAGTCTTAGCCATGGATAACCAAGGATCTAAGAAGCAACTAAGGAAAGACTTCGCCCCCATTGGGATGAGCTATGATGCTGCCTTCGATCGACTCCATACTAAGGGACTCATTACTCCCATTGGACCTATTCAAGATCTTGCACCTGAAAAGAGATTGCCAAGTTGGAATCCAGATGCACATTGCAAGTACCATCAAGGTAAGGGTCATACTACTGAGAGTTGTCTAAAGGAGGCCATCCAATATTTTATCGACAATAACAAGCTTCATATACCTCCAATTGGAAAGAAGACCGAGTGATGATAAAACACAAGACACGAAGCGAGCTTTAACAATAAGATTTTGTGACCTCTTTTTTCTATATCTTTTATTTATCCCTTCCCCAATAATTTTAGCATAGACACCTTTTATTTTCCCTTAGATTTATATTGTAGGATTATTATTTCTTTTCCTTTAATAAAAAAAAAATCAATGCCGAACTAAGCACAAGGTATACCCATGATTAGAGGCACCCCTTGTAGCCATATCATATCATCTTTACCCTTTCAAATACACAATTGTTTTTTGATAAACCACTTTGAGCCTCACCTAACGATAGGCCTTTCTTTTTTTCAACCCACATCTACCTAACCTTGGGATGGGATGGGATGGTGTGTAACTTATGCAATTTTCAAAGAACAAAAAAGCTTGAGTGATTCAAAAGATTAAAATAGCAAAAATAGAAATAATAAAAGTGTAACAAAGGGCAAGCGTCCAATAATTCCTTTGACATGAACATGTCCTTGATAAGAACACGTCTCAGATTACGTCTCTTATCGAGTGCTCGGTACCGTGCCTGAGAAACATGAATGCCAAGTGAGTGATAGACTGCATGATCGGGATTGCCCACCCTTATAAAAATAAAATAAATGCAAAAGCAAAAGAGAGAGAAAAATATAAACAAAAAAAAGAAAAGAGAGTTAAAAGCCTCAAGCATAAAAATATAAAGATTCAAAAGCAAGGCTGCACACCTTGGGGGCTTATCGAGTGTCTTGAGCCTTTATCCCCTTCTTCTTCAAACCTTTAGCCTAACCACGTTACAACCCTTCAAAAGACCTTTTTGTGGTATACACACTTGTGCGAGGTTCAGCGGCAGTATGCCATGTTTTTTAGGATTTTTAGATCATTCCGGCCTGCGTGCCGAGTATTTGTGTTTTTACCGGCTGTGGAGTCGGGTAACAATATAATTTTTCTTCCTCTCGGATGTTTATCCAAATAATAATATTTATCCGGCTTTTTACCGATTTTGAAGGAAAATATGCCGACTAAGTCGGCTTCATGAAATTTTGATTTGTTTCGATTTATGCATATACATTCTGCAATTGAAATTTTTGCCTATCTTTTTAAAGCATGCGGCAATACAGACAGTACACCGGCTATTCTTGCCCCTGGCGGCTGTGTGATTGGTTTTGGTACTTGTATGATTGATTGACTTTGGAATGTTTGATACTCTAACGAGTATGGAATGTTCCAAGTCAATCAAACACAGTAGTGATTGCCCCAAACCAAGTGCACAACCGTCTATCAGCAACTGTTGTACCCAATCCGGGTATTCACATAGGACTCTTTGCTAGCTAGACGGGCAATTACCGCCTGGCGGTCAATGAAACAGGGGACATTGTCCACCTATTTGATTGGGGCAACTGGTACTTCATTGCTAGCCAGGCGGGGCGTTACCGCCTAGCCATCAATGGAACAGTGGACATATTGTCCGCCTGTTTGATGGGCCTTAGACGGCTTATAGGCCATCATGAACACCTTCAATCCATTGTACCTTAATCTCCTGCCCCACTAGGGTAGTCGGTATAACTTCGTTGAATAGTCTCATAGAAAACTTCGTTAATTTACCGGCTGGCGTCTCTTGACATCCGGTTTTAAGCTTAATCATTCTTTTAGACTATTTTGGTCAGACAACTATTAGTTGAACAATTTGGTCGTTCAATCTTTGCTGTCTGCATATGCCGTTAGAGCAACCGATAGAATGCCCTTTCCGACGATAACACCCAGAGGGGCGCCACCGGACGCCATACTAAAAAAAGAGTAGACGAATTTATAAAAACAATGTTGCATCCGGCCATTGGCCTCGGTTTTAATTTTAATTTTAGCCACTAGGTCTTTTGACTTAGTTTAATTTCTTATTTAAAAGTCCGCTTGTGCATTTCCCAGACGGAGGTCTTATTATAAACATCATGTTAGCCGCTAAGTTTTAACCTAGCTTATTCAATTTGTTGTCCGTCTGAGTTTTCAACAGATGGTAACTTGGATTGCGCATGTATACATACAAAGCAAATAAATCAATATTGAAAATAAAAGGCAACTTTTTCATTGATAGGCAACTTTTACAAAAATTTACAGGCCTTTGAAGTAGTACTTTTTTAAGTTATCTACATTCCAAGTTCTAGGAAGCCGCCTGTCCTCTGGAGTTTCCAAGTGGTAGGTGTCGTTTCTAACTTCTTCAAAAATCCGGTAGGGACCTTCCTAATTAGGAGTTATCTTTCCTTGCTCATTGGCCCTACTGGTTGCCTCCATTTTACGTAACACAAAGTCCCTAAAATTCAAGGGTCGTTTGTGCACTCTCTTGTTGTAAGCACGAGTCATTCTTTGACGGTAAATCTCATGACGCAAGGCGGCATTTCCCCTTTGCTCCGGGAGTGAGTCCAATGCTAGCCGCATGTCCTCCTACTTTTCCTCTTAATCATATAGCATGACCCGTAGAGTCAGCTCATAATTCTCAATGGACAAGGCGACTTCAGCACCGTAAACCATAAGGAATGGGGTTTCGCCGGTTGCCCCTTTTTCCGTTGGCCAGATGGCCCATAGGAAGTGAATTAACTCTTCAGTACATAAACCACCGGCTCTTTCAACTTTCTTCTTAATACCGTCTGAGATGAGTTTGTTGACGGCTTTAACCTGGCCGTTTGCTTGGGGTCGGCCGACTGATTCAAACCAGTGTGAGATCCCTTGATCTCCTAACCAAGTTTTGAGCTGAGGCATCTCAAATTGAGGTCCATTATCAAATACCATAGATATAGGTACCCTAATCCGGGTGATAATGTTCTTCCATATGAAGGAGATGACATCTTTTGTCTTGATGCCTTTGACTGCCTCCGCTTCCACCCACTTGGTGAAATAGTTCACGCCACAAGAATATAGTGTTTTCCGCCTGGTGCAGGCGTATAAAGACCTAGAATGTCCATGCCCCATTTAGCAAACGGGACTGGGTTGTGGATCGCCGTCAGATCAGTAGCCGAGCGATGGATCAGCTTGTCAAATCTTTGACACTTGTCACATTTTTTAACAAATTCCATGGTATATGACTCCAAAGTGGCCCAAAAGTAATGTCGCCTGGATGTGACGGCTAGGGATCTGCCGCCTGAGTTAGATGCGTAGTATCCCGCATGCAACTCTTCGAGAACTTCTCTCCCCTTTTCTAGGGTAACACACTTCAGTAAGGCCTTCAGAATACCCACCTTGAAGAGTTGTCCTTCTCTCATCTTGAAGTTTGTTGCACGCTTTTTCAGCTCCCGTCTTCATGCACCTTCCAAACCTGATCAAGGTTATCTGGAGCAACTGGCCTTGTCATTTCAACAATGAAGTTGACAAACGCCTGACCCTTCTCTTCTTTTCTTGGTTTGTAGGAGATTTAAAGACTCTGCATTTCAATAGCCCATTTGAGCATTCTCCCGGATGATTCCAGGGTCGTCATTGGCCGCTTGAGGGGCTGATCTCTGTAGATCACCACCGGATGTGCCAAGAAGTATGGTTTTAACTTCTTAACAGCCATGTATAGAGCGAGGCCAAATTTTTCAACCATGAGGTACCAAAGTTCATCATTTCTTAGCACATGGCTAATGAAATAGATCGGGAGCTGATTGTCGTCTCTCTCAGCAACGAGAACAGCATTGAGGGCATGATCTGAGACGGCTAGGTACATGAAGAGCGTCTCTTTTGGAAGAGGGCTAACAAGCCTTGGAAAGGAGTGTAAATGTTCTTTCAATTTCTAAAAGGCCGCCTCAGCATCATCTCCCCATTCAAACCTAGTCTTCTTCCTGATTGCCTAGAAGAAGTAAAGGCATTTGTCACCTGACCGGCTGAGGAGTCTCCCAAGCACGGCTAGGCAACCGGTAAGCCTCTGAGCTTCCTTGACAGTGCGGGGTGACTTCATATCAATCACCGCCTGTATCTTCTCGGGGTTAGCCTCTATCCCCTTTTGATCAATTAGGAATCTGAGAAACTTCCCAGACTTAACACTAAAAACACACTTTTTGGGATTTAACATGACCTTATGTTGCCTGAGTGTGATGAAGGTTTCTCGGAGATCAGCAAAGTGATCCACCTGTAGCTTGGATTTGACTATCAAATCATCAATATATGCCTTTACATTCCTGCCAATCTGATTAACGAAGAATATATTTATCATCCGTTAGAAAGTAGCAAGCGCATTCTTCAAGCAAAACGGCATCACTGTATAGAAGAATAACCTTTGATCAGTGACAAAGGCCATCTTCTCTTGATCTTTTTTCCACAAGGGTATCTAATGGAAGCCGGAGTAGGCATCCATAAAACTCATCAAGGCATGAGCGGCTGTAGAATTGACCAGGCTGTCGATCTTTGGGAGCGGATAACTGTCCTTTGGACATGCCTTGTTGAGGTCTATGTAATCTACACACATGCTCCAGGTACCATTCGACTTCTTTACAAGCACAACATTCGCAACCCAGTCGGGAAAATTACATGGCCGAATGAACCCAACGTCCAGTAGCTTTTTTACTTCGACAACTGCCGCCTGACTTCTCTCCTCGCCGTGATTTCTTTTCTTTTGCCGGATGGGCTTCTTTTTTGGATCCACGGCGAGTTTGTGGACTACGAAAACTGGACTGATGCCTGACATCTCCTCCACTTTAAAGGCAAAGATGTCTATGAATTCCTTCAGTAGATGGTGCAAGTCTACACCAAGCCTTTCAAAGGCAGTCGTCCCCACCTTAACCATTTGCTCTGGACAACTGACATCTAGAGGAATATTGATTAGGGGATTTTGCTCCCACCAATCGGAATGCGCCACGTGGGCCAATCAGGTCCTGCCAAGTGTCCCCCAGTTGGACCTCTCAGGGCTTTCCACGTGGCACACGCTTATTCGTCCACCCTGGACTTATTATGTCATGACACGTGGCATACTCCATGCCTAATGGAGAAGCCGGTCACCTAGGCCCAACATCCGAGGGAAGCCCAATCAGCCCAAGGTTAACCTAAACCTAGATTGGCACGTTTCCCGAGGTTATAAATACCTCCCTTAATCCTCATTAAGGGAGATTACGCAGATTACACACATTAAACACTCTCACCTAGAGAGACCCAATCACTTTAATTTCCGCATTAATTACTCCTTAATCAAGTACTAACTTGACCGTCGGAGGCGGATCTCCAATCATCCGGAGCATCCGTTTGTTTTGCAGGTACAGGCGTCCGGTTCCAGTCTCGGAATTGTAACTCTCCCGCAGGACATCAGAAAACCCCGAAACATTTTGGCGCCGTCTGTGGGGAGAGTACTTCTGAGATGGCACCCACGTTTGTACCGGCTCCTGAAGAGAGACGTCCCCTGGACGATCCTCTAGTTCAGTCGGACCACGATACTGAGAATGAATTTGAAGTTGAAGCCCACACAGCTTCAGACGGGACCCTAAGGGCCCGACGTACCCGTCATACCGAAAGGAGGGAACGGGAACATCTTCAAACTGGAAGCGAGCCAGCAGGCGCACCGCCTGTTCGGCAGCAGCCGACTGATGGGTCTGCTCCCATCACAAGGAACGAACTCATGACCTTCATGAGGGACTTCAAGGGAGAAATTCAAGAGTTGATCAACAAGAAGCCGCCTGCTCTGGAAAAGGAGCAGTCGGCTAAGAAACCCTCCACTTCACGGAAGAGGAAGCCAGTTCAAGGGCGAGAGGCGACCCCTCATCCTAAATCTAGGAAGTGGGAGCCACCTGCCCTTGATTTCACAAAATACCGTTTTCCTACTCCAGGAAATAGGAAACCTGTTCGTCATATTCAGGCGGACGGGTCGAGGAAAACATACACAGACGCTCGGCTACTGCTAGAGCAGAAGAAGAGTGACCGATTGTCAGAGTCGGCCTCTACTTCAAACTTCCAAGATAGTCTGCGAAATACCTCGATGAGGCATACTCAGTCGTATCATGAGGGTCAGTCAGGCGGCACCTCCCGTCAGTCCGGCTTTCATAGCGACCAGGCGGTACCAAACTTACCGTTTGTACCGCAACAACAGTATTTTTTACAGCCACCTCCGTTTGGTGGACATGCAGCAAAAAATGTCCAACCTATGGACTGGCAGCTACGGTTGCTTAGACTTGGTGAACAGCCGTCGGCCTTCTCCAAGGAAATTACTGAAGCCGCTTAGCCGGCCAAAGTGAAAAATGTATTAGTAGGCGCCTATGACGGCACTACTAACCCAGAAGACCATCTGATGGCATTCACCAACCTGATGTACCTTCAAGGGTTGGATGATCCCACTTGGTGCAAGTATTTCCCAGCGACTCTCAAAGGAATCGCACAACAATGGTTCGACAACCTGCCGACTGGTTGTGTAAATAACTTCAAGACGCTTGCTTACTTATTCACCTCCAACTTCGCCATGAACATCCCTGCGAAGAAGACGACCCTTGATTTAGGAACAATTCAGCAGGGCGAGAAGGAGGGGCTTCGTTCTTACATCAGGCGATTTAACCTGATGAAAATACAGATTCAAGGGTTACCGGATGAAGTAGCCTATACTGACTTTTTCAGAGGTCTCAAAGACGGGTCGAACTTCAAATTTGATTTGATCCGAAAGAGGGTGGCGACTCTTCAAGAGGCCTTGATTGAAGCGGAAGCCTATATACAGGCGACTGATCTTTGTAGTACGGTAAAACAGTCAGACGGGAAAAGGTCCGACAAAAGAGAAGGACAACAGAAGTAGTCGTCAAACAAAGACGAGAAGAGAAAAGAGGTATGGGCAACTGATTCCTCTAAACAGCCGTCCCAGAAGAAGAAAAAAGAATTCAAACCATACTCCCCAAAGTATGTGTTTAACAAGGATAGCCAATTTATCCTAAAGGAAATCAAGGGACGGATCTCAATTGAGAAGCCGGTCCCCATGAAGGGTTCTGCAAACAATCGGAACCAAGAAAAATTTTGTGATTATCATGAAGATGTTGGTCATCACACCAATGAATGCATCACTCTCATGAGGTATCTGGACCACCTGGCTGAGCAAGGTCACCTTGACACTTATGTCAAGAAATCTACAGGGAACACTTCCTCGAAAAAGTAGTCGACCAAAAAGAATCAACAGGCTGACAGCTCCGATACAGATGATGCAGTCGTCTACACCATTGCAGGCGGCTTCTCAGGAGGCGGCCCCACTATTAGGGGCAACAAAGACAATATCAGACGGTTAGATGTAAATTCCGTTCACCAAGAACGGCCCTCCAAATATTCATTTCCTGAGATTGTCATCACTGAAGAAGATCTAGGAGGGGTAAGAGGGCCGCATGACGACCCTATCGTTATTGAATGTAAAGTGGCCAACCAGAGAGTTGGCCGAATCCTCATAGATACCGGAAGCTCCTCAAATCTCATCAGTAGCAAATGTCTGTCGAAACTAAAATATCAGGCTGATTGCATACATCCGGCATCCCACCCTTTAGTAGCGTTTGGAGGAGGAGTCGTCCACCCAGTGGGACGAGTGGATTTACCCATCCGCCTGGGCGAAAAAGGGGAAGGACGACACATGGTAGTCCGGTTCTTGGTAGTAGAAGAACTCTCGGCCTACAACATGATTCTGGGACGACCTACCCTGAATAATTCCAAGGCTGTTATAATCCCATCTCTTATGTTGCTCAAGTTTAAGAGGGATAATGGAACAGTCGAGTCCCAAAGGGGAGGTTAGAGGATGGCCCGAGAGTGCTATCTCTCGGATGTCAAGCCCACTGTTATGGCCACTGGGTCGAGAGGTGGAAAAATAGACCTTGACAATGTCAAGGACAGTGCGCCTGTTCAAGAAGCAGGCGGCAAGAAGAGAAAGGCATCCCAGACAGGGGCCGCAAGAAAAGACAGAAAATAGCAATCATTGGCAGAGGAGCGGTCGGATGAATTCCGCCCTCAGCCAGCTGGTGAGCATACGGACCTGATCTTAGATGACTCGCGTCCTGACAGAACAATCAAGGTTGGGACGACTGCTCTAAGGGACCTGGGTGACGACTTTCACAAACTATTGAAAGAATACAAGGACATCTTTGCATTCGAAGTCCATGAAATGCCAGGCATTAGTCCTGATCTGGCGGTACATAAACTGGCCGTGGATCAGAAAAAGAAGTCGGTACGGCAGAAGAAGCGGAACCATGGCGAAGAAAGAAGTCAGGCGACAGCCGCTGAAGTTAAAAAATTACTTGATGCAGGGTTCATTCGGCAATGTTACTTCCCAGACTGGGTTGCAAATGTGGTGCTTGTTAAAAAGCCGAATGGCACCTGGCGAATGTGTGTAGACTACACAAACTTAAAACAAGGCGTGCCCCAAAGACAATTACCCTCTGCCTAAAATTGATAACCTGGTCGACTCAACAGCCGGCCATGCTTTGATGAGCTTTATGGACGCCTACTCTGGTTTCCATCAAATTCCTTTATGGAAGAAAGATCAGGAGAAGACGGCCTTCGTCACTGATCAGGGGTTATACTGTTACACGGTCATGTCGTTTGGTCTTAAGAATGCCCCGGCCACTTTCCAGCGAATGATAAACACTGTGTTCTTTGATCAGATTGGGAGAAATGTCGAGGCATATATTGATGATATGATTGTCAAGTCTAAACTTCAGAAAGATCATCTGTCGGACCTCCGAGAAACTTTCGCCACACTCAGGCGGCACCATGTCATGCTCAATCCCAGGAAATGTTTCTTTGGAGTTGAGTCTGGGAAATTTCTCGGATTCCTTATTAATCAGAGAGGAATAAAGGCGAACCCTGAGAAGGTGCAGGAGGTCATCGACATGCAGTCGCCTCGTACCATCCGAGAGGTTCAGAAGTTAACAGGTTGTCTGGCGGCCTTGATTTCTAAGCCAATCAGGCGACAAATACCTATACTTTTTCCAGGCAATTAAGAAAAAGGCAAGGTTTGAATGGGGGACGGATGCTGAGGCGGCCTTCCAGAAATTGAAAGTTCACTTGCATTCCTTGCCGAGGCTGGTCAGCCCTTTGCCCAAAGAAGTACTCTACATGTACCTGGCCGTCTCTGATCATGCGTTAAGCGCTGTTCTCCTTGCTGAAAGAGACGGCTGTCAGCTCCCGGTCTACTTTGTCAGTCACGTACTGAAAAATGCCGAGTTGAGGTATCCCTTAGTGGAGAAATTTGGTCTTACACTCTTCATGGCTGTTAAAAAATTGAAGCCCTACTTTTTGGCACATGCAGTCGTCGTGTATACAGACCAACCTATCAAGCGGCCACTGACCATCATGGAGTCGTCAGGCCGAATGATCAAATGGGCCATAGAAATACAGAGCCTCGAAGTTACCTTCGAGCCTAGAAAAGCAGTGAAGGGGTAAGCCTTTGCTGACTTTATTGTTGAGATGACTCGTTCTCCTGACTCTCAAGTTCCAGACCAAGTCTGGAAGGTATATGTGGATGGAAGCTCTACTTCAAATGGTTGTGGAGCAGGCGTCATATGTCAGTCGCCAGAGGGCGACAGGTACGAGTATGCTCTACGCTTCAGTTTTCAGGCCTCAAACAATGAGGCAGAATATGAAGCTTTACTAGCCGGAATCCGCATGTGCAAGGCGGCAGGGGCAAGAAAAATAGACGCCTGTTCCGATTCACAATTGATAGTGAGTCAGTACAATGGCGAATACGAAGCAACCCATCCGGCCATGATCAAGTATTTACAGGCGGTCCGACAAGCAGACGGCTCCCTTGAGGATTTCCATCTGACCCAAGTGCCGAGATCAGAAAACAACCAGCCAGATGCACTTTCAAAATTAGCATCATCCGCCTCCTGTGATACTCCTCGAACTGTTTTTTGGGAAGTAATGGAGAAGAGAAGCATTGAGGAAGACCCTATTGGAATCTTAGACAGAAGCTCAACCTGGATGGATCCAATCAGGGCATATCTGACAAATGGTACCCTGCCGGATGATCATCAATAAGCGGCAGCACTGAAAAAATGAGCAACCAGTTTTGAAATAATAAAGGGAGAACTTCACAAAACGGGGTACCTTCAACCCTTCTTAAAGTGTGTTACTCCAGAAAAGGGGCGAGAGATACTAGATGATCTTCACTCTGGTTACTGTGCTTCCCATATAGGCGGTAGGATGCTTGCTCAACGGGCAAGGCGGTAGGGCTACTTTTGGCCTACTTTAGAAGCAGATGCGATGGAGATGGTGAAAAAATGTGACAAGTGCCAAAGGTTTGGCAAACTTATTCACCGTCCGGCTACTGACCTCACTACCATTCATAGCCCACTACCGTTTGCTAAGTGGGGCATGGATATTCTGGGTCCATATACGCCTGCTACAGGCGGAAGGAGGTACATACTTGTTGCCGTCGACTACTTCACTGAATGGGTAGAGGCGGAGGCTGTAAAGGGAATCAAGACAAAGGATGTAATTTCATTCATTTGGAAAAATATCATCACTCGGTTCGGGGTTCCCATGTCTATGGTTTTTGATAATGGTCCCCAATTTGAGACGCCTGTTCTCAAAAGCTGGTTGGGTGACCAAGGAATTGCACACTACTTTGCATCTGTCGGCCGTCCACAAGCAAACGGCCAGGTAGAAGCCTTTAATAAAATCATCTCAGACGGTCTCAAGAAAAATATTGAACGAGCAGGCGGCCTATGGGCGGATGAATTACCACATGTTCTCTGGGCCATTAGGACGACTGAAAAAGGGGCGACTGGAGAAACTCCATTCCTCCTAACTTATGGTGCGGAAGCTGTTCTTCCAATAGAACACTACAAGCCGACTCTTCGAGTAATGCTATATGACGAAGAGGCAAACTAGGAAGCCATGCGCCTGGCATTAGACTCACTTCCTGAAAGGAGGGGCAATGTTGTCTTGCGCCATGAAATTTACCGCCTGAGAATGACTAGATCATACAACAAAAAAGTACACAGGCGTCCACTCAAAGTGGGGGACTTTGTACTTAGAAAAATGGAAGCAGGTGGAAGGGCTAATGAGTCTGGCAAACTAACTCCGAACTGGGAAGGACCCTACCGAATCTGTGAAGAGGTCAGGGACGGTACCTACCGTCTGGAAACACCAGACGGCCAATCGTTGCCTCGAACTTGGAATGTAGATAATCTTAAGAAATATTTCTTTTGAATGATGTAAATAGTCAAGGGCTACTTAATAAAAGTTTGCATACTTTATATTCAATTTTGTACTAAGAGGGGCACGCCTACTAACAAACAGTCGGCTACTCTCCATACTCAGTTTTCATTTTTACTTAAGAGGGGCATGCCTACTGACAAACAGTCGGCTACTCTCCATGTTTAATTTTTTTTTTTTTAAAAAAAAAAAAAAAAAAAAAAAAAAAAAAAAAAAAAAAAATTGCCTAAGGTTATTAAACCCGGCAGCATAGTCAGTAACCAATTGAAGACCGTCTCCCTTCAGGGATTACCTCCACTTATTTGTGTGACAGTAAGAGAGGCGGCATGAATAGTAGCCGGCCCCCTATACAATGAAGTCTCGTAGCTATGAAAGCAGCCGACTCTCATTAATAACACCATCCATCCTTTATGGAAGGGAACTAGGTGATCCATCTGCTCTAACACTTGAAATGATTTCAATACTTGATACTGATTGAGAGGGGCAGGCCGCCTATACATTTACAGTCGCCTACTCTCCATTGAGTATTTCACTTTATCATCAGAGGGGCATGCCGTCTGTACCTTTACAGTCGGCTACTCTCCATTGAGTATTTTACTCTATCTTCAGAGGGGAATGCCGCCTTTACCTTTACAGTCGGCTACTCTCCATTGAATATTTTACTCTATCACCATAGGGGCATGCCGTCTGGACATACAGTCGATTCCAAGACAGACAACCATCCTCCTATACTTAGCTAAAAATGATGGTGGCCTGGCCGACCCTGTGCCTAAATAGGCAGCTGCCCTCCTCTTACTTAGCATCTGCATCCACCAAAGGACTAACCAAGGCCACAGGCCGAATGATCAGACCAGGCGCCAAGCCAACTGATCCAATCTTCAAAACTAATACGACCTGTCCCTACATTATAGCAGGCGTCCGGCGGCATCCCTCCGGATGAAATTCGCCGCAGAGAGCAGCTCCCTTTTGGGTGGAACATTGCTCTATAAACTAATTACACGGCACCTATACGACTGTCCCCAAGGGCAACCACGTAGCCGTTTTTGAGACAAGGATAACTCTATCACTAACCAAACTAGTGGTAACAGTTGACATCTGAGTCAGATGACCTCCTGTATTACTTGGGATAAATGCAAGGGGTACCTCTTGAGTTAATAGCCAACAAACATTGGCGAATCAAAAGGTTCAGCCAGCCTCCGCCGCCTGGTACCTTTACTACTCAAGCAGGAGTGACGGCGACTGAGTAACACCAAAGTTAACTCATAGTCACTCTCTCAAACTTAGTATGGAGCCTAAAAGGTATGAGTCGTCCACCTGTTTTTAGCAAACAGGGGCTCTCAACCACTACTCCTGCTAGGTTAACAACCTATAATTTAAAAAGCCAACAAACATTGGCGAATAAAGGGGAACAACCGGTACCCACCGCTTGATACCTCTACTACTCAGTTACTTGGCGACTAGATAACAATCATGTTTACTTGGTCACTCCTTAAAAATTTAGTATGAAACTAAAAAGGTGTTCATACAGCACCTGTTCACAATAGATTAAATATGGCGGGGAACAGTCGGCCTAGACGGCCTAAAGTCTCTAGCCTAAAAACATGACAAGTAGGAAACCACTTTCCTACTTGGTTAATTTTACAAATGACAGGACCGCCTGCCTAAAGGGGATCCAGTCTTTAAATTGGTTCGAATACCGATTGGATAAATGGTCGACTGATCGTCTAGCCTGGAAACAGACAACCAGTCGTCCAGGGGCATAGGCGGCGTGACTAACTATCCGTACCTGTCTGCAACTATTGGCCATGTAAAACAGTCGGTATAGTGTACAATTGGATATCAGAATATTCAATACTTAAACAAATTTGAAGCAAAACAAAAATATTCATTAAAAGGAAGCCGGTTATTAAAGACCGGCAAAATATTCAGAAAACCCCGTAAATACAAACAAACGGCACGCAGGCCGGGGAAAGAAGACATAAAGCTTATGAAGGGGGCAGATCTTCAATATTAGCAGCTGCCGCCTGGTCAGCACTCTTTTTGCTGGACTCGGCTTCAGCTGCATCCTTCTTCAATGCATTACCCCCAAGCGGCACAAGCGCCACTACCGGCTGCTCCTCCTCCTCCAACGCCTCTTCCTCAGCAGCCGCCAAGATCTCTTGATTATATCTATCAGAACACTGGCGGTACGTTTTTTCCCAGGAGCCAAAGTCGGCATTGGGGAAGAGGCGGCCCCAAGTCATGCGCTGGATTTGAGCAGAGTCTTCCATCATCTCCCGGACCAGCTCTTTCTTTTCTTGCTCGACCTTTTTCGAGAGCTCCTGAGTAAGACTCTTCTCCTGGGTCACAAGGCGTTCCTTTACGCTCGCCAAGGATTTCTCCAAGGTTTCGTATGAGGACATCTTTTGGCGAAGAGGTCTCAGCTCGGTCTTGAGGTTGTTGATGGTCGCCTCCAGCTCGCTATTCCTCTTCTGGGCCGCCTCTAACTGAGCCCGGATAGCGGCGGTAGCCTACGCATGATAATAAAGAATATCAATTGTCAGAACTTCATTTTGGGCAATTTGAAACATTGCCTTATCACAGTCAGAGGCGGCCATAGCTTTTGCAGCCTTTACCTCTTTGTTCTTCCGGTCAAGCGGCTTGCGAAGGCCGTTCACTCGGAGCAGGGCCTAAGTAAAAAGGGGAACAGGCGTCAGTTTCCAAACAAAAAAGAAAACAGGCGTCCTGGAATTCAAATACTCAAAAATATGCTAAGTATACCTCAGCAAGGACCCCTGCAATCCCGTCTAGGTCAAGGGTGCCGACACCCTTGACCGCCTCCCTTTCAGCTGGAGGTACGGCCTTGATCATAGACTTGGCCACTTCGACCAAGTCAGGCTCCTGAGGACCGGCTGCATCAAGCATAAACAAACGGATTAGACCTAGTAAAGGAGGGAGCAAGTCTAAAATTTACAAGGACAATTTCATACTTTTAGGTGGCCCAGCTGGAGTTTTAGAAGAAGTGGCCAGCTGTTTCTCCGCCGCCGCATGTTTCCTGGCAGAACTAGGAGAGCTCGCAACAGTCGTCCTCCGGGCCTTGGGGTCCGGCTGTTGGGAAGAAGAAGCTCTTGGAGCGCCCGTCTAAAAAAGAAGAAAAGAGTCAGTGTATGCATAAACACAACTCCAAAAGGAGGGTGAAAGGTTCGAAGCCCACCAAGGGTGCCCCCTTGTTAGGGGAGTCGGTTGAAGACTGTTGCATGATGGAGGCCCGCAGCATGGCCGCCGCAGTCTTGGAGGCGGTAATTTTGCTCATGGCGTCCGCTGCAAAAACAAATAGCAAAGTTAATAAAAGTCATAACAAGAAATGCACGGAACAACAGAGTATTCGACAGGCCGGCTACCTCTTGAGCACCGACTGTTGAGGCCACAGGCGGCCAAAAAGTACTCGTCGTAGAGCCATTAAAAGCTCGGGACGCAGTGCAGGGGTACTTGCTCTCGTACCCCTGAAGTAGAGTTCACCTTCGACTCTACTTTGAAGAGTCCTTTATCTAGGATCTCTTTCTTAGCCTTGGGGGGAACAGGCGGCATGCTGCGGCCGCCTCCAAGAAGGGGCGGATTCCTGTTCCACCTGTTGAAGCGCTTGTTCAGCTCTGTGTCTGAACTCTCAATGATAAGGAAGGTGCTCCGCCAGTCCTTCCATTTGTTTGCTTTACCTCTCGTCATGAGGTAGCCCCTGTGGCTCGTCAATTGATACCAGTCGGTACCGCCTGCCTTAGGGGTCCGGCTGAGGTAGTTCATGTGGGCGAAAGCCTCGAAGTTCGGCTCCACCCCGTGCAGTTCGCACCCGGCCACATAGCCGAGTACGTTGACCCAGGAGTTCGGGGCTAACTGCCATAACCCCAACTCATACCCATCCAAGATCCGCTAAACAGCCGGATGTAGTGGGAAGCACAGCCCAGCCTTAATGGCCGCCTCGTAGCAGCCAAAGCAGGCGCCATCATAATTGGTACCAGCCGGCCAGACGACTGTGTCCTCTGGATCCGGCACGAACACTAAAAAAGTCGGGGCCCATTGTGTGGTTTGCGATAAAGCTCCCCACTTTCTCTTGCATGGTCGTGATCCAGCCCCGAGGTACCGTGCAGTAGTAGGGGGTATTTTGCTCTCGGTGAGAGGCGGATGGCTCCGCCCAATCGTCCCCCTTCTCAACTGCGTGAGAAAGCCTCGCCTCTTGTAGGCGACTGTTTTTCTCTTATGTGTCCAGAGAAGCATGGCTAGAAGAGCTAGACTCGGATTCGTCCTCTGACGAGTCCGAAGAGGACGACTCCTCCCTCTCCCGGAGGGGCCCGCCTCCTCTCCTTTCAAAGGAGCAGGAGAGAATGTAGAATTGTCAACTGTAAAATGGGCAGGGGTCACTTTGACTCCTCCCTCAGAACTGCCGGCTTTCAAGCCGCTTTGTTTCACATCCACATCTGGCGCCTGGTCAGATGTTTCACTAATCGGCACCCTATGGGAGGAGCCGTCTGAGTTTGAGATCCTGGCAGTCTTTTTTGTTCTTGCCATCATGCTCTGCATAGACACACATACAGTCGGACTTTGTATAAAGGGCAAAGATGGGTCCTGAAAAGGGCAGGCGGCACTCCTAGTCCTAGATTCAGCCGTCCTCGGTGACCGGCTGATCACTAACCTAGGTCGTGTCGTGTGTTTCCGTGGTGCCATTTCAAAAAAGAATAAAGTAAAGAGAAAATTAAGAGTAAAAGAACCGACGGTTACCTGAACAAGTGACGATTGATGAAGTTCTGAAAATCCTTTGCAGTCGGCTTGTCAGAGCAGGCGGTAGGCAGAAAGGGTCCAAAATGTCAGAGCAAGTTCAGGGGTCCAAATGTTCTCTCACAAATTTTTCAAGTGTGAAAATGACTGAAGTCCAACACTCCTTTATATAGGCAAAGTGAGAAGGCGAAGGGTCACTTCCAGAATTCAAAATTTTGGCGGGAGAATCTCTCGGCCTCTCGCCGAGTGACACCTGTAGCAGGTCGTCGCCTGTTACAGGGCGACACCTGTCACAGGTAACACGTGACCAGTCACGTGCCACCTGTGAGGGGCAAATGATTAGGGGATTTTGCTCCCACCAATCGGAATGCGCCACGTGGGCCAATCAGGTCCTGCCAAGTGTCCCCCAGTTGGACCTCTCAGGGCTTTCCACGTGGCACACGCTTATTCGTCCACCCTGGACTTATTATGTCATGACACGTGGCATACTCCATGCCTAATGGAGAAGCCGGTCACCTAGGCCCAACTTCCGAGGGAAAGCCCAATCAGCCCAAGGTTAACCTAAACCTAGATTGGCACGTTTCCCGAGGTTATAAATACCTCCCTTAATCCTCATTAAGGGAGATTACGCAGATTACACACATTAAAACACTCTCACCTAGAGAGACCCAATCACTTTAATTTCCGCATTAATTACTCCTTAATCAAGTACTAACTTGACCGTCGGAGGCGGATCTCTAATCATCCGGAGCATCGGTTTATTTTGCATGTACAGGCGTCCGGTTCCAGTCTCGGAATTGTAACTCTCCCGCAGGACATCAGAAAACCCCGAAACAGATATCAATGTGCTCACCAGCCGGCTGGGGACGAAGATCATCTGACCGTTCCCCGGTCAGTGATTGCTTTTTTTCTTCCTTCTTTACCTCCACCAGCTTTTCTATTTTCCTTTTCTTTGTGGCTGCTTAAGGGGGTGAATCAAGGTCCTTAACATCGTCAAGGTCTATTGGCTTGACGTCTCAAAGATAGCACTCTTTTGCCGTCTTCTGATCCCCGTTGAGGGAGCCAATAGTGCCATCATCCCTTTTATACTTGAGAAGCATGGGAGTTGGGATGATGACGGGCTTGCAATCGTTCAGAGTGGGTCGGCCAAGAATGATGTTGTAGGCGGTCAGCTCCATAACCACTAGGAATCGGACAACCATGTGTCACCCTTCTCCCTTCCCCAGCCGGATGGGAATGTCAATTTGTCCGACAGGGTGCATAACTCCTCCCCCAAAGCCTACTAATGGGTGGGAGACGTCGCGCATACCGTCTCGCTTGTAATTAAGCCGGGACAGACACTTGTACCTGATGAGATCAGAAGAGCTACCTGTGTCTATGAGGATCCAGCCAACTAGTTAGTTGGTGACCTTGCATTCAATGACGACAGGATCGTCATGCGTCGGCAAACTTTGCCCTAATCCTTCTTAGTGATGAGGACGTCTGGGAATGTTCCACTTGAGGACGTCTATCCATCATCAACTGAAATGGACCATCCTCTTCAGATGATCCTTGGTGCCCTGGATGGTCGAGCCCCCGCTTCTGAATCCGCCTACTATGGTGTAGACCAGATCCTTGTCTGTATCCCAACTACTAGTAGGCTGGACAGTTTTTGACGACTACCCCGGATTCGTCTTTGAAGCCGCTTTGGACTTCAAGACATAGGACTTTAGCAAGCCCTTGTCAGCCAAACGGTCCAATGTCTGCTTGAGACTATAGTAGTCGTTGGTGTCATGGCCCACCTCCTGATGGAAGTGGTAAAATTTATTCTTATTTCGCGACTGAACGAAACTCTTCATAGGATTCGGCTTCTCAATGGTCAGCCGGTCCTTCACCTTTGTAAAGATGGTGTAGCAGTCTTTATTGATTTCTCACCAGGTCGAATCGCCTGACATAGGAGCGGAGCCCTTCTCTATCTCCCTGCCGGATGGTGCTCAAGTCGAGACTTGTCTTTTTGGCAGGGATGTTCATCAAAGAATTTGGAGGCAAATAGAAAAACAAGCTTCCTCAAGCAATCAATGCACCTGGCTGGCAGGTTGCTGAACCATTATTGGGCAATGCCCTTCAATGTAGCCGGGGATGCACCGACACCACATAATGTCCTTCAGCCCCTGCATGTGCATGAGGTTGGAGTAGGCCATAAGGTGGTCTTTCGGGTTGGTGGTGCCATCATAAGCACCCACCAACACATTCTTAACCTTGGCTGGCTATGCAGCTTCGGTTATCTCCTTGGTGAACGCAGAAGTTTGTTCACAAAGTTTGAGCAGACGGAGCTGTCAGTCCAAAGGTTGGACATTGTATGTCGCCTGACCCCCACAGAGGCCGGCTGCATGAAATGAGGGGAATACGGGTCGTAGACCATAGGGGTACATACGGTGCATTCCCGATCATCTGAGGGCAAGAGTGGTTGGTATTACCGCCTGTATAGCTCTCATGCAAGGATTGGGCATTCCCGTGCGGATGTATTCTTGAAAGCTATCTGAAAAAACTCAAAGTAGAGGCTGACTCATACAGCTGTTTGACTTCTCCTGCGGGTAATGATTTTCCCGGGCATCAGGAGTAGATTTTTTTGTTTCCCACCATCTGTTCACCCCGGCGGGTTTTTTTTATATTCTTCTGGGGTAGAAGAATCTTAGACCAATAAAGGGTCCCGGCTGCCTTTTTCCTTTGGATGAGGAGTGGGATGCCTGTCCCTGACTGGATTTCTCCCATTTGAAGGAGTCTTTCTTGCTGATTGACCCTTGCTTGGGCCAGCCCTGGTCTTGGTGATCAGATCCTTGATTTCACCCTTGAAACTAGTCATGATTTTCATGAGTTCATCTCGGGTGACTGGGGTGGACCCGCCTGCCTTATGGGTTTCCCCTTCCGGCTGACCAGGGGGACGGGTTGTACCCGCCTTGCTTGCACCCCGTTCCAGAGTGTCTCTGGGACGGATGCACTTGGTATTAAGAGAGCCATCCTTGGCTATGTAGGTTTCGACCTGAGGATCATCATCCTCATGGTCAGTGAAGACCTCCGGCTGATTAAACCAGGTGGTCAAGAGGTGGTACAGACTCTTGAACCATCCTTGAGGTACTCTCCCATAGACGACGCCAAATGTTTTGGGTGTTTTTTGTCCCTCGGGAGAGTTACAGCTCAGAGACTGGTTGCGCGCAACCTGTGCCTGCAAAACAACGGAGACTTCGGGTGGTTGGAGCTCCGCCTCTAATGATCAAGTTAGTACTTGAATATAAACGGGAGAAAGTGCGAAAAAAGAGATGCGATCTTCTCGGATTCCGAGTTCAGGTGATTCTATGATGTAAGAGAATGTAAGGTATGCTGTAATGATTGTAGATGCCCCAAAAATGGGAGAAATCTCCCTATTTATAGGGTCATTGGAATATGTGCCCTTTAATAGGTCACTCTGACCTAATCATTCTGGGCTGCGCCGAAATACGGCTTTTCTCGGGATTTGGGCCATAAAGAGGCCGCCTTTTTCTTCCAAGTTCTAGGAGGGAGACGTGTTAGAAGGAGATTGGCCCAATTCGGATCAACAAGGGTATGACACGTGTCAAGGTCCTGATTGGACCACGTGGCATGGGTAAAATTACCCAAAACATAAACCATGAATCATATAGATGGACTTCATTTTTAGAGAGGATTTCACCTACGTCGGAAACGGACAAAGCTCGAAAACGCAATCTCAAGAAGTTGTCAACAATTCAAGATGTAGCACCCTAGGTTTTGTTTTGGTTCTTTCCTTTGTTTTTTATGATAGACTAAGAGTTCTGCTGTCGAATCTACTTTATTTTGCACTATCATTAATTAATGAATAAAAATTATATTTTCAAGTACGTCTATCTTGTTCTCTTTTCAATCTCTTTATTGTTATTAACTCGAATTAAATAAAACGTATACATACAAACAGGCAATATCAAAAGGCATACATACTCAACACTTTAAGAATCTTGATGAGCTTTGGCTTACAATATGTAATTGAATGAAAATAGGCTCATCTTTACCCCCACAAAGAAAGGATATAATGATTTCACCAACACAAGAGGCAACTTGAAACTCCACAAAGATAATCCCTTGTTCTTAATCTTAGAGAAAATCCATCTTTTTGAATGCCCTATCTAGCTTCATCAATTGAGCATGTCCATTCTTCATAACCCCAAGCCTAGCCACGTTACAAACCTTGGAAGGCCTTCCTTGAGGTAAGACCATAACCATATACCAAAATCATCATTCCATGGAATATATGGCCAATCTTAGGCCTTTGCACATATGGACATACTATTGAGTAGTCATGCCCATATATAAAATGCATGAAATGTTGAGTTATGATTACAAAATCATATTAAAAAATCAAAGGATTTGGATGATTTGATATCCATTGGCTTGATGACACCATTTTAATAAAACAATCGAATCAAACTAAATTCGATGTTTTTCATATTTTTCCAAGAAAAATGAGATGACTAATCACTTTAAAAAAAACAATCATCTTATTTTCTCTTAATAATAGGGCTATTACCAAGGTAATTTAAGTTCTATATACATTGCCTTGAAATAAAAAGAGTTAATACAATAAAATGATTTGATATATCGACAAACTCGACGTCAACTTTAGATGTCTTTTACAACACTTGAGCATTGGTCTTCTCACTTATCATGAGCAACTAATATGTATGCCTGCGTGGGATATCTCCATCTTCTCCAAGCGAGGAACATTAATTGAACATGATCGCTACATGAAAAAATGATCGTTATCGCTATCACACGTATACCTCACTGCCAAGTCATCACAATGATTCAAATATTAAGTCAATGATCCTTGCTTTTCAAAAACATGTCTAATTCTCTTTCTTTATTCTTCAATGGGAAAGTTAGATTCCCCTTCCTTTTTATACAAATCCGTCTTTTTTGTTCATTTCTTTTTTAGGGGGTAAGTCGGAATGATCCCTCCCATTTGGCAACTAAATACTTGAAAAATAGTATAATTTTTTCTCTCTTTGCCTCAAATAGATAGGGATGTAAACGGTTTAGTTTGGTGCGGTTTGGGGGTAAAACCGCACCAAACCGCAATTACGCGGTTTTGATTTTTCCCAAACCGCATTCTTAACCAAAACGCACCAACCCGCAATATAAATTGCGGTTTGGTGCGGTGCGGTTTGTGGTTTAACCGCAATTTTTCAAAGAAAAAAAAACACCTCCTCAAATTTATTTAACTAATAGCAACTTATCAGCTACAATAACAAACAACAATCAACAATGAATATAGCTTTCAACTTACACTTTTACAAACAATCAAAATTTTAAAATATACTACCACAGGTACACAACTAAATTCAAAAGAGTTTGAAAGTAAAACAAACGGTTATGATTATTAAAAAATCTAATCGGAAAAGGGTATAATCATCTTATTAATTGATCTAATTAATTGATAATCTATCATACAATTAAACTAATAAGTTAAGAACCTAACATATAATTGAAGATCTTATGTTTCTACCATATGATATATCATTGTATTATACTTCGTATAAAAATGCGGTTTATATTTGCGGTTTGCAGTTTTGTGGTTTGCGGTTTAAACCACAAACCGTAAAATTGTGGTGTTGTGGTTTGGTTTGGTTATACTTTTTTGGAAATCCAAACCAAACCACAATAATACGGTTTGGACAAAATAAAAACCAAACCGAGAATTTCAAACCGCAAACCAGACCAAACCGCAAAATTGCAGTTTGGTTTGCGATTTGGTCCGGTCTAAACCGCACTCTGTACAGCCCTACTCAAACTAGGGGCTAAAAAAGTCTGGACTTCCCCACTTCCCTCTAATTACATATTTGAACATGTTATTTACGCTACGAAATCAACATCATGCAAAGCTTATTATGAACCATCTTAATAACTTTAAATGACAATGAGAAGAATACCACTTCCTATTATTTGAC